>NW_026844347.1:20034355-20679355 GCF_029955315.1 Cylas formicarius
ATATTAAACACAGGTAGGTATAAAATTATTTTCTATTACGGACCACAATTTTACCTGAATTTAAATTCCGAAACTTTAGGTAATAATCTTCACCCATTCAAAATCAATTGGTCACTTTCTTATATCTATGAACAGACTATACCTACTGGACTTCTTAAGCCACTTTGCTTTTCTGGATATGCGTTAGGGAAACAATTTGATTGGACTTGATTTTTCCAAGCAAACAAACTTGACGTTTATTAATTGCCGCCATAGAAAAGTATGGTTTTCAATGTTACCTCAAATTTTTTAAATAAAGTTATTGTTTGCCGCACACCCCCATTGGACAGGTAGGATCGAAAGCTTTACGTATCTCTTCGATGTTAGAAAGATCATACACTCACATTCCATGCTTGTGCAGTGGGTCCAACTTAGACACAAGATATGTAGACAACCCCAAAAGTTGGTTCGACTTACCGGATCGAAGACCAACATCTGGCACAACAAATGTACCACTTCATGCGTGGCTTGAGACGATAAGGTGTACAACGCCGACAAACTGGGAGGTTTTGGAGCTCTCGAAAGCATATGCGTTTTGGCACCTTCGCACGCGTATTTCATATCTTCTAAAGAGGGGGTACCCAGCAGTTCGATGATCAATTCTAGTTGCTGAACAGGATTCTGAGCTTGGAAGAGTATCCGCCGCGCGAGCAGTTCTCCAAATATACAACCCACTGCCCATACGTCGACCGCAGCGGTGTAGTGTTTCGCACCCATGAGGATTTCTGGTGCCCGATAATACTGAGTGACCACTTCCTGGGTCATCAGCTTGGACGAGTCAGGTTCTTCAACTCGTGCTAAGCCGAAATCACATATCTGCAAAGCAATCGCAAATTCACTTTTGATCGGCCAGCCACTTAGGAAAATAGTTTGCAGTTTCCATGATATTAAAAATACTTGCCTGATTCTGGAAAATAAGACTTTCCAATGATTCCAATTACTCTCAAAAAATTCGATCGATCTTAGTCTTGCTAAATTACCCTCATTGAAACTTCAAATTTTTGTAAAATGTTCGCACAATGAAACCAAATACTCCCCAGGAAGTTATTTGAACTCTTTCAGAAGATGTTTGTTTCCATATTTATTTTACAAATTTGAATTATACTCATCCGTTTTCCAGCAGTTTGGTTTCGCATAAAGGATTGTAAAGCATTTTATTTGATTTATTGCTTTGTTTTGGGTTATGGTTCAATTATTAAAACATAAAATCATTCATAAATTTCATTAAACTTAATGTATTTTACTTTTGTGTTTCGGTTATCTCTTGTACAATCGCAATGAAAAACAGACAAAGCATAGTCAAATCGATCAAATGACTTTGAGGCAAATTTTATTTAGAGGGAAATGGGTAGAGGATCTTTTTCTTTGTTATAAACGGTAATACTAATGGCAGATAAGAGTAATGAGAAATTGTTTTAAATTTCACCATTTTTCTACCTGTTTTGGTTTCATGAGAGTAAATCGTGGTATAGGGGACTCTATTAAAACGTTTTAATTGTTTGTCGTTCTTTGAACTAAGTGTCATATATTGTGATTGCTTTTGTTTTTATTATAGTTCTTGTATTACATATGTATGTAATGTACGTATATATATCCAAAAAAAGAAAATATATATTTGGGTAAGTAAATCATTTACACATGTTGCATATTATATGATCTGGTTTTGTTTTATAAATAAATCAAGTTATTATATAATGAAATAAAAATTATAATTAAATAGAATATTTAGAGTATTTGCACATAATTTGTTAACTGCTAAATTGTAAGTTGGAATGGATATTATAATGTATATTTCGTGTGTTTTGGAAACCTTTACCTATTAATATAGTTGTCACAAAATAGAAAAGAATGGTTAAATGTATATATTTATGTGTATTTTAAGTTTTGTCTAAAATAAAACTCCTGAAAAAATTAATGCTGCACTTTTGTGGCAATATTTTTTGAAGTATGTCGATTTGTTTGTTCCGATGTTTTTCACGAAGTTAAGATTATTATAAATTTTATTTTTTACAAATATTTAAAGAAAATATTGTTTGATTATCAAATAATAATTCCATAGCCTCATTTATTTAAATGAGCAAGGAAAGACAAGGACAACCCAGCCGTCTTTCCCTATTGTGAAATTTGGTTCACTTTTCGGAGCAGTGTATTTATTTTGAGTAATTCGTCGGTTGCTATATAGGAATTAAAATTGCTAAGGCGTGCTTATCTGCTTTGTAATTACCGGTGCTTACTAATAAACGTAATTTTGTCGGTGCCCCTTATTTGTCGTGGGATTAGAAACTGAAAATGATAACGAAATCCATTTGGCTATACAAAAAGTCAAAACGGTTCAAAATATTTACGTTAATCGATCTGCTTGTGTGTGTCAGTGCTTGCTGGAACTGGTTAAATGGGTTAATGAACGTTCCGCCTCAAAACGATAAAATCTCGACATCTGCTGGAAAAACTGTTCGCATTGCGAAATTCGAGGATTGCCAATCTTTTTGCCGAACACGAGATAAAATCCACAAAACGCTTACTTTGAACGTAAAGTTCTCTTACCTTTAATACGCAGTTGCTGTTTACTAATAGATTTCCAGGTTTAATGTCCCGATGTAATATCCTAGCTGAATGTAAATATTTCAAACCTGCGTGAAAATAATAAATACGTTAATTACAGGAATAAATGTCGGTTTTTAGAAATTAATGTGTTACCAGAATATTATTTTTAATCAGTTTGGTTAGTTTCAAATTAGACTGTCAACGTTACCATCTCGGAAAGAGAAGAGATGGAGAGTAGCTCAAATAACTTTCAGTTATTTAGGTATTTCCAGAAAAATGGCGAAAAAACTAAAATTTCCGCTTCTCGTTTTATTTACAAACTTAATTCTTTTCTTATGAGCGCCATATTTGATTTTTGCATTTTATATTTTAGAAAATTTTTAATTGTGTATTACAGTTTATCCTTGTTTCCTGTTTAAAAAAATCTTTTTGGTAAAAAACTTTGATAATTACATTCCTATTTCTTTTTGTAATAAAAAAAATACTCACCTCTAAGTATTTGGTACATGAAAACTTTTATGTGATCCGACGAAAGTGGCTGATGAGAAACTATAATTTTATGTAGATCGCTCTGAAGTAATTCTGTGATTACATATCTAAATCTCCAATTAAGGAAAATACCTAAATGTTGCCCAGCGACAAAGTTATTTAATAGAAAAACTTGCGAAGTAAAAATTACTTCTTTCATGGGTATGCTTTCCATATCTAATATAATTTGAAGAAATAAAAATTGTCATAACATATTAATAATACTCTGATGAGGGAGCCGAACCGACTGAGTACTCAAGTACGCGGGAATCGGAACGCATACTCGCGAAGACCGTTAGAAAATTCGATCCTCATCGCTTATAGATTTTGAGGTCTATAAAAGCGAGCGCCGCTCCTAGTGGGAGTCAGTCGAAAAGTGAAACCGTACAGTGCGGAAATATAAATAATAGACATATAGGTACACCGTGTGCCAAGCAAAACGATCCACTATACGATTGGAAACTCATAGGAGATACGAAAAAAAGTTTCGTACAAAAGTTCCTTGGACTCTCCTAAAGATTTAAAATATTATAATTTTGTTGATACAGGGTATCCCAAAAGTCCCCCCCCACCCCCCAACCCGGCATCAACTTTGTTATTTTAAATGGAACATCCTGTATATTTTGACATTTTTTGAATCCTTGGTTAATATAAAGGTCACTTTCTTAAGAAGTTTCTATTCGAATTTTGCATAGTTTAGGCCGAAATTGAGGTTGTTTTTTTTTTCATATTTGGATTGCCCCATATAAAATTGTGTTGTGACGCTACTGATCCGCAACAAAAATTTAACTATGATGATGCACTACTCAATCAGTGTGCCGTTTTGGCGAACTCAATTAACAAAATCTCAAGATTTTCAAATCAAACACCCTATATTTTAATTCAGATATCAATTTCCAGGACAAAAACTTGATTGTAATTTGTCTTATATTAAATTTTTAATTTTATATTAAAATTTTACTTATTTTTTGAGATATTTGAGGATCAAAATAACACTCTCATAAATTTATTTATTTTTTAAATAGCAAAGACATGACACAACTTCCTGTAAAGATACAATACTCGAGATATGATATACCTATTACCTATAATACGAGGAAACTTTATAAAAAATCGACTCTATACTACACACTATAATAGATTTAATAAAACTTCAGAAGTCATATTTAAAGAAACATTTATTAGTTAATTATCCAGCTTGATTGAAAATACCTAATAACAAAAATAAATAGTTAAAGTTTATAGGTTAACCAAAAAAATATAACTTATTTAAAATACAAATAAAATATATACTAACAAAAAACTTGACAATTATGAACTTTTCGAATAGAAATATGAAAAACAACAAAAACAAACAGAAATGACAAAGTTTGTTTATATCTTAATGCGTCAAAAAACAAAAAAAAAGATTGTGATGTCATAGCCAACTACATTTTTAAATATTTTGATATTTCTTTGTTGTTTTGACATTTTTAACTAAACTTTTTGAGACCGAATTAGCGAACCTCTTTTAGTTAATTTTTTTTATAGATTTATTTATTCAATTTTGTTACCTTGGTTAGTTAGTCTATAAACTTTAATTATTTATTTCTGATATTTAACTATTAAATAACTATAAATAATAATAATTAAATATTAAATGTTTCTTTAAATATGATTTAGTAAATCTGTATTGTTAGCAATAGGTTTTATTCATATATCTAGAGCATTATATCTTTAAAAGAAGTAGTATCATGTCTTTACTATTTAAAAAATACCTAATACTGCCAACAAGTGTAACCAATAGGAATTTCCTAAGAAAGTGACCTTTGTTTTAATCAAGGATTCAAAAAAGGATGAAATATATAGGGTGTTCCATTTAAAATAACAACGTTGATGTCGGGGTGGGGGGGAGGACACTTTTTGGACACTCTGTATCAACAAAATTATAATATTATAAACTTATTAACTTTTTCCGTATTTCCAATGGGTTTCCAAATAGTATAATGGATCGTTTTATTTGGCACACGGTGTACATTATTAGTAGGTGTTTAGTTTAGTTTTAGTTTTACGCGGAGTAATTTATTTTATTTCACCGTCGCATTTGACGAACCCAAACGATCTTGGTCGATTTAAAATCGTAAAAATATAATATTTTAAATTTACTCTCATCTCATCAAAACTTTGGTTAGATTGCTGGGTATAATCGGGCCTATTCTAGACAGCAATAAGATTCTAGGAGTCCGAAATTTTGCAACCAAATTCGTAGAAACCTAGAATATAGAAAGAGTCTTCGCCGATGTCAATCCTTTTGAAATTTCAGATGGACAAATGTTTGTCAACAGTCGGAATGCTTAAATAAACTGGCTAAACCATAATAAAAATGTATTTGCTAATGAAGAATGTTCTAGCCACAGTTCCGAATGTAATTACCTCAACGACTCGGAATTTAAAGGTTTATACATGGCATTTTGTTAAGCTAAAATTCGAAACTTTTCTCCTACTTATTTTCAATGGTGCACAACGTAATAAAAGGCGGCGACCCGAAAGGAGTCTTCTTGCATGCATAATAATTGCGCGACAATCTTTGCATATTTTCGAAAACAAATGGCCACCTAACATCTCTGTTAATGTCCACATCAATCGTGAGCAACCCCAAGGTCGGCCGTTGCCCCGTGATTAGCGTTTCGCGTTCTGATCATTCCGCCCCGTGCAAAATTACAAAGGCTTCTTGCTGCTGCCGCCGCTGTCCTTCGAGTCGGGTACGTACGACTCGCATTCTATACGCCTGCCATTAAATTTCTCACTATTCTTACGAAAACGATTTTTTCGACGTTTTAAATTTACACCCGTTTTGTTCCAACAGTCGAGTTTTCCAGGATCTTCTTAAAAGAGTAATCAACTCGTGCGCATAAAGAAGTGCTGCCGTATTAATGGAAAATTATCCACGCCTTGAAAACTATCGCAAAAAAGCATGTAATAAACTATATATGGGATGTCCGTGTATCCTATCCATTCAACGAAGACGTTTAAGAGATTTTTTATAGTTCATTTAGAAGTTACCTGCTTGGTGAGCAATAGTTCTTTTTTTGTGTTTGGTGAGCGCAAAAAAATGCATCGTGTAGGTACTAAAAGTGTCTACTTTCTCGCATAGTTACTACTTTTTCAATGGGCAACTTTTAAACTATTAAAAATACGCGGTTATGTGGGATAAAAGTTGTATATTTATATATATATATATATATATATATATATTATATATATATATATATATATATATATATATATATATATATATATATATATATATATATATATATATATATATATATATATATAATATTTTAAGAAAACCAAATTCTTTGATTTTAGTATTTCCTTCCCAGCACATTCGCACTTTTTTGTCAAAAACGAGTAACAAAAGCAATACTAATATTATTATTATTTATTTATCAACGGGCCAACCACCCAATATAAAATAGGATTCACATAAACAAAATAGTAAACAACAAAATAAAATAAAACAAAATTAAAACAGAATGAAATAAATAGATAAATGAAGACCCCCACCCTAATATGCCAAAAATTGGTTTTCGGAAATATAATATTGGTATAGTTAGTCGACACGACCGTAAGGACACTTACAAGAGTAGCGCGGCACCAACACAATGGTATACAACACTATTGAGAGGAAAAGCGGAATAGTTTTACCGACAGTCTTTAAGTTCTTTCTTAAATATTCTTGCACTCTGGAAGCAGTCAAGTTGGTTAGAAAAGTAATTCGCTAGTGCAGCTGACCTGTAAGAAAAGAACTCTGCGCATACGATGGAACTCCACCTGGATGGAGCGGTTTAATTTGGGGGGGAGGGAGGGGCAACCTTACATAACAGCTCAGCTCCATGGGAATTTGAATGCAGTAAATTATAAAAATGGTGAGATTCCTCTGCATGCGACGAATCTGAAGAGTTGTAAGTTGGAGAGGGTTTTCCAATTCAAAGTAATCAACGTCCTCAAGTCCTTGCTACTCCTTAAATGTTATATACCGCAGGAACCTATGCTGCACTCTTTCTATGGCCTGTATGTGGACGTTATACGAAGGTGACCACACACTGGAACAATAATCCGGGTGTGGACGCACGACGGAGCAGAACAGTAATCTGAGAGACGGAACACTCTGGAAGTCAACTGCACAACGCTTAACAAAGCCCAACATCTGAAGTGATTTAAACACAATGAAACATGGTGTGTGTAAGTCAACTTAATATCGAGTAACACTGTAAGATCCTTTATTACCGAGCCCTGCAATAACAGTGTCCCTTTTATGTTATACGTAAAATGTATGGGGTTTCTGCTCCGTTAGAAGTTTATTTGTTGGTATTTATTAATATTTAGTCCCATTCTATTCAAATCGCTCCATAGCGATAGGTGATCTAAATCGGACTGGAGTTTTATACAGTCACACCAGCATATAAAATTTTAAGTCGTCAGCCAATAAAAGGAAACATGCGTGATGAAAACATGAGGCAATATCATTCACATAGACATTGAATCACAGAATTTGTTTTATTTTATATTTGTTAGTCGACCTCTGATAATTTAATTATGCTAGCTTCAGGGCATTATGCATTTAAATATATTGTTATCCTATTAAATACGCCTTGCATTTTTAATGGTTTAAAAGTTATTAAAAAAAACCATTAAAATGATTAATAATAATAATAATAATAATAATAATAATAATAATAATAATAATAATAATAATAATAATAATAATAATAATAATAACAACAATACAGTAACGTCCGGATATAACGAACCAGAAAAATGTTCTGAAACTGATTCGTTATATCCGATATGTTGCTTTTAGCTTTTTATTATTAATTTAAACGAAATGAAACGAAGCACATGCCACACATTGTCGCGAGCCACTTCGGGCGTATTCGGTACACATAATTTTGACGTTTGTCAGTTCTGACAGTCTCGTCAGGCGTCGCTCAGTAACAGTACTTCCCAAAAATGTATCCAGAAACTAATGGTCGTAAAAAAACTATAGTATGCAAGACTGGTAAATTTATTCAGTCGCTGGTTTATTAAACACTAGCTCCTCTAATGTCAAATCGACCGCGTGAGTAAAATGGTGTTTTATATATGTATACGTTTACGGAGAAGTTTCTTTAATCCTATCAAATTACAAAGTTTTTAATGGGAAATATTTGTAAGGCTTTGATATTCGGTTACATTCTTTCTGTGAGATACATATACAATTTCTGTGACCTACTATATTGATAAAGAAAGTATTTTAATAAAAGAAGATTTCTTCTTTCTTCAAATATAACCTCTTACTTCTTGTAAACTTTAGCTCTCTGCAATTTTTATTTAGTTTCCATACAGAATGTGTTAAAAAGTGACTAACCACAATGTTTTTTATTAGTGATTTGAAAGTGAATCAAATTTTACATAGGAGAAAAATATATTTGACAATTTACATTTTTGCGCAAGCACAATTTGAAATTTAAAATATAGAAAACTCTAAGGACTTTTTTATGCAAATCCCGCATTATAAAAAATAGTTGTCTAAATTATTTTTGTCAACTTCCTGGTCCTCAACTTCCATCTTTTTCAAATGCGGCGAATTCCAAAGGTTCTACACAAAAGTACCTGTTCTAATAAAGTAGGCAAAATGGTCTGTTAATATCAAATTACTGTTGGGGCGAGCTTGAACAAAACCTCTCTACCTAGCCGAATTTCTATTATATTTAGGATGCTGAAAGCAGGGAAATATTTATGAATCCCTTGTAGTTTTCACCATCCATCTGCTAACCCAAGAATAAATAAATAGTTGTCTACAGCTTGCTTCCGAAGTAAAACTTTATTTACATATTTATTTACATTGTGCTTTTCTAACATAATAACATACTAAAAACTTTCTGTAGGATCAAATTTGCTGAAATACTTTGACTTACAAGTAAATAAAGCAAATCGGAGAGGAAGCTTCTGTTTTTTAACTGTCAAGAGCTCAATGTGAATCCCTGTAGAATATATGAAACTTCTGTGATAAACAAACGATACAGAAAGTAAGCATTGGTCTCGGCATTGGTTATACAGCTTGAAGAATTAAGCTGCATTTTTCACTTCGCTGGTCGAGTGGAATTACCAGTCTCGCGAAAACCCTGGCTGTCAGTACCATTTTATTAAAATGAAAGTGACCAGTGGTTTGAGATTAATTTCTTTTTCAATGCCTATTAAGTCCGCGTACTACAAAAAGGAAATTGTTGGGTCTCTGTCGCCAGCAGAATTTTCACCGCATCATCAATAACTGTAGCTTTTTTAATAACCAGATGAGTAAACAGAGCAACATAGGGCCAAAACGACTAAAAGCTAAACATAAAAACAAAATCATGTAATCGAAAATGAAAAAAGAAACAACAAATGAACTGTCCTACAGAGAGCCCGCCAACTTCAGAGTCGAAGTGAAAACACGCAGGTCGCAATTGTCGACTTCAATTTTAACTTCAGGATGTTGCGAATTAACTAAATTATATTCAATAAAGTTTTAAGGTATAAATCCTAACCTTCTTTAAAATTTAGTGGCAACATATAGGCCCTTTTTCCAATTCGACCGATTTTCTGCCAAGTTTTCCACGCTAACTTTTTTTTTTCTCTTTGCTCCAATCCGCCCCCTATAAAGCCAGTCTCCCTCTAGTCCGTCACAAACAATTCCAAGCCGCATCGAACGGCCCTGAATATGCTTGGGGCTGATATCCAATAGGGAGAATGTAACGTCTGTACAGCTGCCAGATAGATCTCCCTATCGTTGAGATTGTCGGTTCAACAACCGGCCTGTCCCTTGAAACGGACTGTCATAGCGTCTACACAGTGACACCATATGCTTTTACTTTGCGATATTCACTCATGAATGATAATATATTTATTCTGATCGTCAACAATCTTGCAGACAAGAAGCGCATAAACGTAATGAATATACTTTGGGAACTTAGTTGAAACTTTTGTTGCATTTCGCCGTTTATAATGAACAACTTTACGTAAAAAAGGCGTGTGCAAGATATGTGGCACTTTCTGAAAAACTAATTTTGTTTAATAAGGTGGCGATGTACTAAACTAAGCCACTGTGTCAGGCCTGCGTCATATATGCACATATACGGTTTTAAATTTCAATGTTATCGACACGTGTTCAGTCCTGTGACGTCATGTTTCTTTAGATGGGTCGGACTACCATTATTTAGCGTGATCTTTTTCAATCCAGTGGTTGATTGGGCTATTCTTAGGATACGAAATTGTAGAATTCTTCAAACAATTTAAAAATTATCCCGCTTTTTGACACATTATTCTAGGATCTGCATGTACATTATTCTACATTACACAATATTGTACCCTTCATTTTCATGTCTTGAGGATATTAATATAATTCATCATCATATATTTTAAGTTTAAGCTTTTACAACCTACCAGATCGATCCGAATAATGTTTAATACATTAAACCAAACTTATTGCGCTGTAACTCATTCCACAGGTATACCCTATATCGACCAATCGAATGAGGAAGCAGAAAACCATATGGTATACTGTTTCATTACAAAAAAAAAAAAACGAGAAATATTACTGTTTTACGACTTTGGTGTAGTATTCGTGAAGGACTATAAATGACCAATAAACAACATCGGTTATGTTGTTTGGAAATTGGACGCTGTCAATTTATTTTACCTTGGGTGCTCTGTTGAAGTCACGGTCCAGGCAAAAAACTATCTCTTCTAGATTTCAGTGGTAATTACGAAACCCTTTCAGGTCTCGTGATAGCGAGTCCAAACATTATCACTATAACCCAGATTCCCTTTATAAATTATTGTTTATAAGTTCACTACTTGCAGGCGTAGTGATTGAAAGATTTCGATTGGATCGATTTCGACTCAGAAAATTTACGCTCGACACATATTTGTTATAAGGAGTTTTTTCGTAAATTCAAACCGCCAATGTTTTATGTTTTGGTTAAAAATTATGGTTGCCCCCTGTGTTCAATGCCTGCGTTCTCTGTAAGCATCTTACAAATGCTACCACTGCACCTGGATGAAGTTCATTTTTCTCGAAAACGATTGGGTTTTGGTAGATGTGGTCATGTTTTTGCGAAAAAAAAAAACAGGGGAAACTGAATTTTAACAAAAACATTTAAAATATCCATGAGTGTATGAATTAGGGCACAAACTAAATCCAAAATTTTAAAACGAAAACTTTTTTGTAACCAAAATATATTTTAAAATTTAATATGATTTCAAAATTCAGCGAGTTCGGCACTGTATGATGGAAACAAGACAACCTAGCTATAAAGTGAACCAGCTCTGACAGTTCATAGGAAGTCTAAAATCCAAAACTCGTATGACATATTATATCATAACATAACATACAAATTGTTTTTATCATAACTTATCATATTCATATTCCTCTACAATTTTTTATCACATGTATTTAACAGGGAATTTTTTGGAGCAAAAAAAAATTTCTAAAAATTTTAACTAGTGACGTTGTAAGGGCTTTCGACTGAGTATATTTGATAGAAAAAAGGTCTTACCGTCACTGATTCCTCTGTTTCCTTTCTTTAAAATTGCCATTCAATTTAGAGTAAATATGTGATTTCTTGCTTTTGTCCCTTATAAGTTTTCCTTATCAGTATTTCGTTTTTGGCCATTTTAAAGTCAATTGCTGGTAAAATAACCCTAAAATAAGAATGATTTTCTATCAGCCGTAAGAGTTTGTCATTAAATACTTCGTTCGCTCTGTACAAATAAATTTTGTTTATTTATTGGGAACTTAGCGAAAGTTCGATTAATTAAACACCTTGTATATTTTCCTTTGAAAGAAACTGTTCTTCAAATAAATAAATATTTTAAAAATACGTAATTGCCATAAGCGATAGATTTTAGTCCGATTCTGGCAACGACAACCCAAGAAACCGGTTCACGCCCCTGCCCTATCAAGGCTCGGTCCTCGAGGGCGGGATCCGGCAACATTCGCTGGATTTAGCGCGAGGTTTCGCTCGTCGTTATAACTAAACTCTAATCTGCCAAGGGCCGTTCCCGGCATTACTCTTGTTCCCGGAATATCAACATCCAACGGAAACTGGGACGCGGCACCATCTAGGCTGGGATCCCGGAAAATGTCAGCGGAAATCCGCAACATATTCGTGTTCTTGAAAAATTCGGGGCGAATTGTGAGAAAACGAGTAAGTTTATCGTATTGATTGCTGAACAGTGTCACCAAACACAAACAGGCCAAGGAATGGACACTTTCCCTCCGAGTTGGGTTTAGCCAAGCAGTTTCCGGCCAATTTTTATAATACCGTGCGTTCAATTGATAACGTTTGGATTGGATGTTTTTTTTTGTTTTTAAAGCTATCTATCAAGATAACAAAAAAAAACAGAAAGCAGTGTTAGCATCAAAGTTATATTTCAAGCTACATGTAAAACGAAAGACTGATTTTCCGACATACCGAGTGACACAAGAAAGTGGGAACACTCTAACTTTTAAGTGGCTTGAGATAGCGATTTGAAATTTGGAAGGATTAATAATATAGGCTGGATGTCCAATTTTTTCACAATATATAGTCAATGGTTGCACTTCCGGTTTGAGCGGAAACGACAGTACATTTCGAATTTTAAATGACACAACCTATATTTTTTGCATTTTTGGATTCAGGAGATCATTCTACGTCTTTTATTTTTTAAATTTTTATTTAAAAATTATGTTTAGGAGGCTGTGACCATCATAAATATTATTTACCGGGTCACCTGTTCATGAGAAAAATTGTAAATGAAGCTTTTCTTGTCTAATGGCAAATAGCATTTAATGTATGATCTATTAATTTTTTAGGATAACCTAGTTTTTTCAAATAGCAGCCTAGTAGGAACAAAAACAAAAAACCGGTACTTTTTTTGCAACATTTTGACACTAAAATTTTCAAAATCCCTTAAAAAATAAGCTCACAGGAAGGCAAAAACCAAATAAGTGAATACATTTTTATAAAAACAAAATATTTCTTAAGCGGCTTTGCTTCTATTCATTATTAATTGTAAAATATTTTTTAAAAGAAACAGCATTTTTTAAAATACGACCCTATGAACATACTACATTAGTTTTGATAAAAGCCACTTAGTCACGACGAGCGAGTTTTTAATAAACAAGTATGCGAAGAAAGTTATCAAAGTGTATCACATGTTTTCTACAACCATTACTGTTTGAGTACATTTTTGCAAAACAACACGAATACATTCATACATTCACTCCCAAACCCGTAGACTCAAGTACATAGAACGTCTGAATTGACTCGCAACTGTGTCTTTAAGTGACACTTTGCGCATACCTGATAAGTGTATAGAGCAGAAAAATAATTATAGAAAGTCTTTTTCATAGGTATAGATACTCCGTTTTGATTGGTTAAAAATCAATAACTTAAAAAGATTAACTTAACAATTTTAGCGGTATGCTCTGAAGAGCGTTAAAATGCTCGTAAAGTTTGAGCTGAATTATTAAAAACCGAAATTTGAGGCTTCCATAACAATTAAAATCTCAATCGACCGGTTATTAATTCGTGGTACATCAAAACATCACTTTTCGCCAGTCAGTTAATCAATTAAAAATCGTAAGTGTAGTAGTCCGTTCGTAATACTTTTGAGGTTGTGGTAAGCCTACCAAAAATTCTATCTATTAACAAAATTTGAATTTATATTAATGCAGTTGTCAATAATATTGCATGGAATCAATTTGAAATTATATAATTTTTTATATTATTTATATTATTATTTTAATTATTACATTTGGTATTTATTTGATAAAACTAAAAAAATGGATTTCTTACGATCGCCCGAGTATGTGACTAATTATTGGAAAAGGTTAATTAAATTCAATATGGCAATAGATTAAATTCCGTGGGAAACAAAGATATTAGGAACAAACTCGCGTTAACAGACTGGGTATCGCGGCAAATTGGCAATGATTCGCGGCCACTTGTTGGCCCTGGCGGCAAACTATTTTAGCACTGGATTCTTGCAAAAATAATGTTTTTCCGTTAACGAGCGCGTATCCCACGAACCGAATCACGAAAAAAGTATTTTCGCCCGGCTACCATGGCAAACTGATAATAGCGGTTGACCACGTCACTGTCCCGCTGAATTACATAATCTTAATATTTCGCGTAAAACGCGCAATTTAGTCAAGTTATGTATGTATGTATGGGAATGCAATTCTTTGTGTTGAACTAAACGCATAAATTTTCAATAGTGAACCCATCTGCTTAAGTCTCACGGCACGAGATAGGCACACAAAAAAATATGTTTTAAAAACGGACGGATAAAATCAAGTATTAAGAATTGGAACTAGAACTGTAATAATAATAAAAATAATAACTTTTATTCACACTATCTGCAATGTGTAAATAACATATTGTAACGTAACAAAATTGTAGAGCGTTGCAGTAATTTACGCATACGAGGTGTGTTCAAAAAGTAAGGTGACTTTTAAGTATTTTTAAATTAATGTTGTCCCCTTCAAAAGTAAGCCTATCCAGATATAATAATACACTTGTGACAACGTTTCTTCCAATCTTTCTTTCTGGTATAGCCTTGAGTCCTTCCAGCGATTTTTTTCTTTATCTACTCAATCGTTCCAAACCTCCTTATTTTCATGGGTTTCTTGAGTTTTGGGAACAGGAAAAAGTCGCAGGGTTTCAAATCGGTGATAATGATGGCTGAGGCATGATTGTAATTTTGTTTTTGGCCAAAAAGACACAAGCAACGATGAGTAAGCAAAATCCATGAATTGTTTTCCCATAATTCCGGACGTTCGACCTTGTAGATTCAGGGTTCTTCTAATGGGACGGCTGGGATTTGGTTCCGACGTCATAACTATGTACTCATGATTCGTCACCAGTTATGACCTTTTTGAGCATATCAGGATCATCACTGAGGTCATTTAACAGCTCTTGAGCGATCCCCTTCGACGGTCCTTTTAATCAAAAGTAAGCAGTTTCGGAACAAATTTTGCTGCTACGCGCTTCATCTCCAAAACTTCCGAAAAAAAATGCATGGCACGGGTCTATAGAGATGTCGACATCTTAAGCAACTTCTCTAATAGTGATACGACGATTTTTCACTTCTGCAACGGTTTCATCAGTTATTGATGAGCTGGGGCGGCCAGAGCGAGGTTCGTAATCGGCGTCTTTTCGGCCATCTTGGAACAGCTTGTACATTTTTTTTTTTGCTCAAAGTAGATTCACCATATTCCGTTGTCAACATTTCAAATGTTTTGCAGCACTGTATTCCTTTTTTTAAACAATATTTTATGCAAATTCTTTGTTCCATTTTTTTTGACAGCACAAAATCGCCGAGCACCCAAAACACGTCTAACGCTTCTGTCTCACAAAAAAAGTAAACGCGCAAACATAACAAAAAAGATATCAAAAATCGAATATATGTAGTACTTTTTGATCACACCTCGTATATAGTGTTGAGGCTGGTCAATTGTGCAAAGGTGTTGCCGAAACAGTTGTCATTTAAATATATTTATGTGAAAATCTGAACAACGTTTGTTCTTATTTAACTATTTTAATTTTTTCATTTTTTTTCATCAAGTAAAAGCCACTTCAATACAATGTTTTTAAATATTGACAAATGGTACTATCTTAAGTTCAGCTTTCGATTATAAAGTCAATGGAGAAATAAAACATATCAGGGATCTTGGAGTAACTATAGACACAAAACTGGGTTTTGAAATTCATATTGAAAGCACAGTGAAAAAGACTTACAGAAACTTGGGTTTTATTACAAGTTAGCAAAGAATATATATGTCGTACTCTGTAACGCCTATAGCCTCTTAAGTTTGCCAGTGTGATATGGAGTCCCCAATATCATAATTGTGTAAACATAATTGAGAGGATTCAAAAAAAGTTTACTTTTTCTGGTTAACTTTAGATATTCTATCATATGTTGAAATTATCTGTTAGGAGAATAATATATAGTGGCATTTTTTGCACAATATTGTTGATAACAGAGTTGACTGTAAAAAACTGTTGGAAAAATTATCCTTTAATGGTGGTGTTAATGACTAGAACGTCTAGTACAAATTTACGTTTACGTTACGTTTTGCATATAGTTATTTTTCTTTTATTACTCGATTCATTTAGGAATCAAGCACTAAGAGTATTTCGCTCGGAATAAATTAAATTTATTTCTACATTCTTTCTTGTTTTTCTTTTTGGGTTTAGAAATAGTTTTGCTTATTCTTGCTTGTTCTTTTGAATTAAAATAAATGTACTTAGTTTTAGTGTACCTTTGTAAATTGTGACGTTAGCTTTATGAATCTAAAAAAACACAACATATCTTCTGGGACATTAAAATATGTTTCGACTTTCTTACGCAGACCGGTAATCCCTGGATTACATTTTACGCCGAGAGCGATAACGCTGCCATCAAATTCCAAAAACTGCGACTCTAATCTCGATATTGCGTTACAGAGCGCGGTTTGCACATCCGACGGTAAAATACGACTACAATATTGCAATCGTAATGCACAACATTTACCACGGGCATTCCCGTGTCGGTGCTTTTTGGAATTATTGCTTTTTTTTTTATTTCGCGCGCTCCGATCGCTTGGGAACAGAAAACTATAATTTAGCACGTCGAATTTGTACCGCTCTATTAATAATCGTGTTTATAATAATGTAAATAATGTATTATATTAAATGTAAACATTACGTCGCGCAATAGGGAATACAAAATTTATGTTTAAAGCGTTTTGAACGTGACAAAAGCGAATTATTTAACAACACGTTATAGTGCAGAACATACAAATTGGTCGATTGCATAAACTTTCGCAGAATTTACAACAGCTGACAGGGACAAAATGTTGTTTGGTGCCTTTGCAAAATTTGAAACAGATCTTAACAAATTCGAGACATAATATTACAATGAATAGATATCCCAGAATGGAAATAAAGAGCTGATAAATGCGAACATTTAAATTTTCTAGTAACAAGAATTGAAACTTCCATGTTTCGTTGCTAGGAATTCTCTTTATTCCGTGGAAAGTTAATTAATTTGTATCGATTCCTTCCGAGAACCAAAGATTTGCAAATGTGCTGGGTGTGCCGATTGCAAATAATTATACATGAAAACACAAAAAGGAAAAATAACTTTATGCTGCAGAATTATTCGCTAGTAATTGATTAAACTACCTACAACAAGATTCCAACCAGAGAACAAAAATTTTCAACATAATTTTTATTACATACTTTGAACTTATAATAGACATTTTCATATTGAAAAAGCTAGACCTGGTATAATTTTGTTGTTGTGTAAAAACGGTAAAGCTGAATATATTTTTAAGAAAATGTTTCGAAGAAATAAAACATCATTCAGGATTTGAAGCTGTAATAGAAATAGAATGGGTACTTAGACTCTATTATTTCTATTCCTATATTCTTTACAATTAGTATTGAGAAGTACAGTTTTTTATATCAAAGAAGCACTTTGCGACTTTGCTGTAGTGACTGATCACCAAATTGAGGAAAATTACTATTGAAATCTAGATGCAAATATTATTCTATGAATTTGACTGTGGGACAATTACACATCGGCAGCAGCACGATTAGAAAAAATAGCCCCAAAGCAAAAAAATGATTGTTCTCAGATCCTGAAAAATAAAATTAGCACATTATTAAGAAGTTAGGAAAATTAAGATATTATGAAGATTGTATTGATATATATATTACACGTCAGCAAGCAAATGTATTGTATTCCCATCATCCAAGACGGGATATATAAAATAGCCTCAATGCAAAAAAAATGGGGTAACAAATTGCCGTGGAACAGAAGAACGATAAAGTAAGCAAAAAGATGTGGAGAAAGAAAATCAAAGCTAAAACTTCTTAGAAATTGACTTTGAAATAAATAATTGATCAATTGAGGAATTTTTTAAATCAATTTTATAGAGACAGTGTGGAGAAAAGAAATACGCTAAAAGAAACACATTAGTTTAATGGTGAATTTAAAATATAGTTTATAGTTTGAAAAATTAATCTACGAGTGACGAAGTTCTCAATAAGATTTGTTGTTTGCGATTGGGTATCTTCTTTTAAACCTTGAAAATAATCCACTAGACAAAACCAAGTTACAAGGTACCAACCAATGTATCTAAAAACTGGTGTCAGTACTTGATAAAATATTAGAAATATTAGTGTATAACCAATTAAGGAATTACTTCAATGTTAGTTACTAGTCAACCGAGGATTACAAACAAACACTCTCGTAAATTAGCAATACGTATGCGCAAAATCGAGGGAAAATATTAGCATTGGGAACATTAATATTGGGGAGTTTGTAGACCTATTGACCTATTGTAAATCTATTGACAGGAAAATACTTATCCACAAATTAGCGTCTAGCATTGGCGGCAAAGCTTTAAAATGGTTATCAGAACTTGAATATGTCGTAAACCCCTCCTATTTATTGTTATATGAATGTGTGTGAAATCCTGAAGGATTCTTCTGAAATTGAAATTGCTTTCTGAAGTGAAATATTTACGTGTTAATATGATATCCTCAATTAGATCCAGATTTAAGCGGCAACATTATTACTGTTAAAGTACACGCAGAGAGAGATTAGTAATCTGTAAGTTACCTAATAAGACAATTTTGTATCATTTTGAACTGCAATAAATTGGCACCTGTAAAAATTATACTTGTGCAAAATAAATTCATTGTCGGTAAAAGTTAACAGACTCCAGTCAGAGTAGTTGTGCAGTTAGGTCACTTAGCTATATTGCTACCATTTTTAAAAAAACAAACAAAATTCTGTGTCAATTTACGACAGACAGTAATGAACTAGATAGAGATTTCATGCTATGACCTAAGATATCAAATACGCATAACACTCGTACAAGGTTAAATTTTAACAAAAGATATGTAAAAACAAAAACATCCTTGCAAAACACATTTTATTATGAGGGACTCCATCTCTACACTTTTGACGCTTAATAACGGATATTTTTGAAAATGTTGGAATGGAAAATGTGAAAACTGATCTGGATAGAGTTTTTTTACGATGCCTTTAGTGGCGTAGTCAGCTTTCTTCTGAAACTCGCAAAAAAAAACATCCCGTATGCATTTTAATAATTTTATTAAAATTGTTATGAGCTTCCCGAAAATATGTAACACATAAAAGGTATTTTAAATACGAAGCATAACATATCTTTAATTTTAATTTTTTTTTTCATGAGTGAGGTCATAGAAAAAAGATACCCGTTTTCCTAATAAACTTTAGCTGTCAAGCAGTCATGACATTTCATAATTATTCTTTTAATTTCTGCCTCCCCTTCAGTCTGCTATCGCTATTGTTGGGGCTGGCCAATTGACCACTTCTTAATTGACTGGTCAAAAAATGTGTTAAATGACATCTTGCAATTGTAGAGTGTTATCATTATTTAATAATAACATGTATTTTATAATAAATTATTATGCCTTTGTGATGTCCAGTTCACCTATAACCCTCTTCAAGGAATAGGATACTTAGCGGTTCGGGAAATCTCAAAAATAATATTGACTCCATTTGGTTCCCACAACGATGCGACGGTGACGTAACGCACAATATAAATAAATAAATATTAATTTCATGGTATTTTGATAATTATTTCGGTCCATTGGCCAGACAATTAACCTGTCCAATGACACAAATAAAATTTGACCGATCAATTCCACAATCCTAGCTATAGCTCATGTTCACCCAAAATATAACAATTATAACATAAACATAACAGGGGTGAATTATCAATCCCCATTTGATATTGCGCACATACAAGTTTATTTTGACAAGTAACGTTTTGTAATAAATTATGTAACTTGTTTTTAAAAAAAGTCTATCTGCTATAGCGTATTCATAAAAAAATTAAAAAAGCAAGCTTAATAACTAAATTTGTGAGTTTCAGAAGAAAACCGACTATGCCACTGGATCCTAAATTAAAATCAGATCAGAACACTTTAAACATTTTCAGTTAAAATATGCTAAACTTACAAAGTCACCCTAAAAATCTAAAAATCCAAGATAGATAGATAGGTAGGTACCACCTTTTTTATGAAAAAGTAGACTTGGGTTAGGAAAGCCGCAACACTCGAACTTTATTAATGTGGGACATAGGCCGTAAATTCATCAAAGATTTGACACCTTGTACGGTTGTCGTCCAACGTCAGTAAAAAGTTTCAAAAGCGTGAGTGCTCCTAGTCAAGAACTCTCTAGATATTAAAAAGATAAGTATTTCGAATAGCTAAAGTATTTTCGCGACCTGGAGTCTTATTTGTCTGTAAGGACTGTTTTAACGGCGTAAATTGCGATAATTGCACCTCATAAAAACTATTAATTTTTTGACATTCAAGCCTACATCTTATGGAACACCCTGAATATTATATATGTGTTTAACAGAATAGCTTGTGACAATGATGTAACACACTTTATATTTTAGTCCGCTTGTTTTTGACAAACATATTAGACTTTATCCAGAGTGTCGAGCTCCTTCAAAACAGATATTTCCAAGGCTGCCAAACAAATTTGCAGAAAACGGTAACGTATTAAATGCTAAAAAGGTATGTCGGAATCATAATGTTTTGGTTAGTTATTACTAGAGTTTTGAAAAAATATAAATATAAACTCGTAAAAACTCAACAACTAAGTGCAGAACAATGTCAAAGGAAGATGCAGTTTTATTTAGGTTGTTTAAATAGACGTAATGAGAATGATAATTTGAAAAACATTTTATGGACTGATGTAATAGACAAAATACGCAATATGGGAAATAGATCAAAAGTTAACTGGATATTATTATTTGCAACTCTTAGCCCAATATATAGAAGATTTACCCCTAAATATATCAGCGCTGATTATATGACTCCTACCCACAATGTTGTGCAAGTTATTTTTTTTTTAACGTGGAATGTTCCAGGGGTTGAATCGGGACCGGCGGAACTATGGATTGGCCAGCCAACAGTCCTGATTTAACTTAAATGATTTTTTTCATAAAAAATCACGTGCACAGAACTCTTTGTAATAATGTTTTGGAACTTCGGCAAATCATTTCAGAGGCAATCAATCAGTTAAGGGACAATCCAAAAACGTTGCTAAATGCAAGACATCATACAATTAGTGTATGAGATTGTGTTCAGGAAAATGATGGTCACATTGGTGGTATTTAGAAAAGTTTGAGAATTTTTTAGTTTAGTGTGTTTTGTCATTTTTAGTGTTTTTCTTCTACTTTAATTTGTAAATAATTATTGTTGTTGCAGTCCGTCACGGCACTCCTTGAAATTATATAAAAATTTCCTATTTTTGACGATTTGTCAAAAACGAGTGGACTAAAATATAGAGTGTGATACATCATTGTAATCGGAATAACATATTCTATTAAACACATATAATATACAGGGTGTTTCATTTAAGAAAATATGATGTAGGCTTATCTGTCAGAAAAATGATAGTGTTTTGTTTTATAAGTTACTTGGAAAAAAAATTGGCCACTAATCCTACGTTTTGTTTTTTTTTTGTTTACCTCGATACCTCTAAAAACAAAAAAGTTACAGCGAATTAAAATGCTATCAAGATAAATTGAACGCACGGTACATACATCAAATCTAAGGCAAAACTACAGATTCATAGCGCCGCGAAACCAAAAAGAAATATTCAAAAGGTCCTATTCGTAGGACATTGCGCATATGGTAAACTCAATAAGTTTCTCCGACACAGTTTATGCATTGTGAACCTAGAGAACCATGCGCGATTGGAATTTATATTTGAAGAATTTTTGTCATATAAGTTATATAGGTATAACTAGGCTTGAACTTGATTCTTACAGGCGTGTGAAACTTTTGTTTAAAATAAAGAGTTTTGTTGGCCACGTACTATACAAATTATTGTAACATGAAATTTATTCTTGGGACAACAATAAATGTATTATTATTATTATCACCTTTACAGCGCGCGGGTGGGGAGGGGGGGGTATCGTTTCAAAGGCTAACCGGAAGTCAAGGTTACCCTTCGTGCAACACGTAACGACGGACAAGACGATAGGTCCCTAGTATCACAGGCTTTTGCCACCAGAATTGTAATATTATTATGATAAAATATCATCGGTTGTTATATTCTTATTTATCCCAACTACTTCGAAAAATAATAATAAAATATATTTACATTTACCGGGGGTCGTACAGTATATTTACGTACGCCGCAAAAAATGTCCGTTCGTAACACCGTCGTAAATTGCTAGCAACCTCCGGGGGTCGACTCTTTCCGAGTGCAAAGCGCGACCGACGCGTCGAAGACGCTTTTTTAATCCGCAACTTCCGCCGCCGCGGGCGATATTTAATTGCCTTATTAAGCGACTTTAATTCATTGCGAAGTAGTTCGTGCACTATTACGGCCGAGATACCGCCATTTATTATTTAAATACCGGCAACGTTATCGCGCTAATTTGTAATTTATCGTTTCGGCGAACAAAACCGGGGCGCGACCCTAGCGCGGCGAAATTAAAAATGGCACCTATACTTCCTACCCATTTCAAAACGCAAAAATGAAATAGTTTTTCTACTATTACTACTACAGATAAAACGGCATTGCGTACTAATGCATGCAATGAATGTGAAAGATAAAAAAAATAGACATCATACATTAAAATAAACACACAAAACACTTTTTACTATGCCACTACTATGATACTTTTTACTTCATGGAACATGCAACTGTACACTGACTAAACATATTTTATTAAATAAATTTCTATCTAGACCACATATTTTTTATATTTTTGTGCATTACAACATTATGAGTTTGCATCGCATCACTTTCGAAAAAAAAGTTTTTTACTGAGTTTTACTACAAGTTTACCTATAAGCCCCATCTCAAATTTGACTATAATATTCTCAAACATTTCATTTGATTCTGATCTTTGGATATTAAATTTTTTAGAGAGGTTTAAAACAGGACATACTTTATTCCCACAAACCTAAAATGTCATAGATTTTCTTTTATCAAAGTTAACACTTTGATATTACGTAGTGCTACGAATTTGAGTTCATCTCAGGAGTCTGCATTGAAAAGCTCTAGAGCATCATCAGCGAGGTTTATCATAAAACCTTCAATATACCAGATGTGACGGTGAGGCCAACGAGGTACGGTATTAGAAAAACGGTCCTAGAAATTTGAAAAAAAATTATTAAATCAGCGAAAAGAAAATGAATAACAATGAATAATAATGAATAAAAAAATCTCATAGTTACAGTGAGTACAGTTTTAAAAATGAGGCAAATTGAATTTTTTTTTGTCTAATGCTGTTTGTCCTATCTCGCCAAGAAAATAAACTTAGGGTCATTAAAAAGGGAGGGCTTTCCCTAGGCAATCATTCTTGCTAGGTACGTTGTGCCATTATTTACCTTGCCACCAGTTTTCGGACATAAATGCAAACAATTGAATTTTCCGAAAAAAGAATAAATGGAACGATACGTCTTTTTTAGGTCATTAGATAGCCATCCGCATCTCAATAACTTTATAGCAACCTAATTATGATTAAATAAACTTAACGATAAAAAAATAGATTTTGGAAGAAATTTCCACTCTACAGGTTGTTATTAACGCCTAATTATCCAGAAACTAACCAAAACTAACCAAATAAAACCCTCATTTATTACATAGGATACCAAATCATATTTACAATCGAGATAAAATTTTATCCTTTTCTTCTAGTTTTTTTTTTGCAATGCCTTGATATCTGAAACTAACCAATTTTATTATATTAAGTAAAAAGTAAAATATGAATTGAAATAATTAGTATTATCCTTCGTTCCTAGTGCGTCGATTTCTTCTAAGCATTGAATTATGATGAGTTTAAATAAGACATTTTTAATGAAATAAATATTTAACAAAGTTAAAGTAATGAAAACAGTAGCCAATCAACAGACTTTCGCAAGCATCAAATAACGACATGACAGATGCGCATCGTTTGGTCACATAAAAATCACATTTGTTTTCATAGCAAACTTGATAATTACTCAATTATGCCTGTCAAAAAGGGTTTTATGCATTTTTTAAATAGTTTTCTACATTTTACTACTTAAATGCGTCAAGAGTTAATAGAATTAGTCACTAACAACTGACTTAGTCATTAAAACTATTTTTTAATGAAAACTAAAAGTGGTGAGACTAAATATTTGAAGAAAACGACTGAGCATGTGAAAACTGTCGAAAATAATTTCTTGGATTTAATATTATTTTTAATTTTGGGCCCTTTTCCTTTAAACTGTACCTCGTTGTTCTTACTGGAATAACCGGTATATTTGCAAAATATCAATGACTTATCAGATAGATAATCGACCGAAAAGTTACTAAATATAAACACTTATTTTTACTTATTGCATATGACTATTTTAAAAGATTTCTGCGACCATTTTTTTAACAATTATTGTTTTGTTATTGTCGGTCATGATTGAAAAGTTTATTCGGTCCAGGCTATAGTTAATCGACAACGCGATATATAATAATTTTTCGAAAAATCAAAACGAGGGGTAAACCGCAGAAGGAAGAGTGTATAGGAACGGCCAATAAATTGGTTTCTTATGGAAATACCTCTATTTGAAAAAATAGAACATTTTTAGAACAAGTTAATAAGAGAAATTAATTCGATTTTTAAATTTTGCGTCAAACCTAAGGCTGCCATTTTAAAACTTCATAATGTTGTAAACCAGATATAGGAAATTAATGGTTTTTATTAGCGAGGTATCACTTGTCCATCATTCTGCTTGAAAAAAAAAACATTGTGACAAACTTCCCTTGTTTATGAATTTTGTCGAAAAATTCATCCCAAGTCTGCGGTACGTTTTACATGGACCACAAGTACGAGTATAATATAAAGCAAATATATTGCAAACAGAACACATTTGCTACTTAAAATGTGTAGAATAAAAGCTAATTAGTATACTAACAAATTAGCTAATTGAACTGTTAGTAACGGTAAACGACAAAAAGTTATTACCATTTCGGTTGTCTTAACGATAATGATACTGGCGCGTTCGACCTTTTAAGCCGTTCGATGCATTTTTTAAACGTTGTTCAGGAATATTCAGTATGTAGATCTGATGCAGCAAACCGCGTATATATGAATTGCCTGTTAAAATACACAGTAAGTTTAATTTCTTCGAATACAATCGAAATTCGTGTTTAATAATGGACCGTGGTTGGTCATAGTTTTTATCGACGTAAAATGTTTTAAAATGTCGCGAAAAAAGCCCATTTAACTACAACCAAAAAAAAAAGGATACATTTCTTGGAAGAAGTCTAAGTGTGGAGGCTGAAGTATATCTAACGCAGAAAGTACCTGAAACACACAGGTGAAGAGACACAAGCAAACAATTTTCTATTGGAGAAAAGGTCATCGGTTTACATTTAGTTTAGTTAGTGGAATCACCTATTATATCACATGAAGAAGTACTTACGTTCTCGTGTTTGAAAAAACACAGCATTTTTAATTCCCTAAACACTCGTTTCGCAGATACTAAAGAATGGAAAACGTTTGGTAACTTTTTCAACGCCACTCTCCTACCGTCTCTTGGATCCGTCACCGCCCTGCAACAAAAAATAATACCGTTAAAAAAAGGAAATTTATAATTGACATTTTTCACTACGATTGATAAAATCCACAAGTAATAAATCTAACGAGGGAGTTAAAAAATAAAAATATGGTAATATGACAGCAGTGTGATCTAAATATCTTATTGTTTTTTATTTTTGGTACCATTGAAGAAACAACGTTCAAATTTTAAAAATATAATAAAAAAAAAGTAATTAGGGATCCTCATGTGAGATAAATAATTCACAAATTAATCAGGTAAGAAAAATATTCAGTCCAGTTAAGTAAAGTGATAATTTGAATTTGAGAATAAGGAAATTGTTTAAATTAGAATACTAAAATGAAGATTTATAATGGATTGTGCCTACCGTATTTATTACAGGGGTGGTGTGGAGATCTCAGTTATTTTTAGAGAGCAATACGGCAAGCCGGTAAAATAGAAAATTTCATTTACCTATTGTAGATAGATAGATCTTTTGTGAAGCTTTTTAAATATGTATAATTGTTTAAACATATTCTTTTAAATAAACACATATTTTAAAATTTAAAAAATATACTTATTTTCTATCTTAATTTTTATTCCATTTAAGATATTATTTATTATTATTTTAAAAGAATCTCATAGATCATTTTACGTAGAATTCAGTGGCGTAATCAGATTTTTTGCAAAAGATATAATTTTAAAGATACAAGCTAAAGTTTTGATTTTTTTTGCGCTTTTTACAAGCTTATCAAAAATGTAGAAATATATTCTTTTAAATAAACATATATTTTGACATTTTAAAAATCTGCTTGTTTTCTATCTTAATTTTTATTCCATTTAACATATTATTGTTATTTTATTCGGAAAAATTAGAAAAAATACAAAAAATAGGAAACTTAAGACAGATTGCCACCAGGTGTAAGACCTATTTCGCGTAATTACGAGGGTAATTGGTTCAGAATAAAGAATTTAGTGCCACTACGCTTACAAATTATTCGAGGGTTTTTAAATTAAACAAAGATCGCAACGAAGGTTTAATTAGAAAACAAGGAACTCTTGTACCTTCGTTATCCAATCTATTCAGCAACGGCAGTTTCGGCTTGTGAAGTCTGCGCACGACCTCATGGATTTCCGGTACTGCGAGTTTATGTACGAACAATTCATAGGATTGTTTGAATCAAAAACGCAAATTTTTATGGGCGCTATACAGGGTGTTAATTATCTATGTAGCTTAACTTTAAGGAACGATTCCTTGGTTAATTCTAATCACATAAATACGGGTCAGCAAGATTTTCATTTTTGTTGATGTTGAATTTTAATTTTTTTCTTAGTAATATTTGAAGATTTTGGATGCAAATTGATTTTCTTCTTTGTTTAATTGTTAATTCCAATTTGGCTTAACTAGGTATGGCTATTACTTGTGGAGGGCACCGATTATATGCTCTTTATTCTTTTAAACTTTTTTGTACGTACCTGTTAACACTTATAAGGAAAAAATAAATTGTCGCTATCATTTTTATGTAAAACAGTGTGATTTGTAGAAATCACATTGAGCACTCGTTCTCGAGGTATTTGTCATTGAAATAATCGATGCATGAGATTTTAAGTGGAACAATGTGAAAATCATTTTCACTTTCTTTTTTTTTTAAGAATGCTTATCCGGTTGCAATAAATGCAGTTATTTATTTAAAAAAAAATTAATTAACTGTTTATAAACAACAACTACAAACCTTTTTCAAAGATACTTCCCTAGGCTACTGTAATACTGCATACAATCATCCTATTGGCTTCTTCAGAACTTAACTGAACTGTTTCAGTTAGCAACAATAAGCGACGCAGGAGGAATCCAGAAGTATTGCAAATAGAACTACAAACTTTTTATTTTCATACCTGTTGAAGACGGTCGCTTCCGACAATGAATCGAATAAATTAATCTTTTCGTAAGAGAAGTGAGAGGCGGAAAATCATTGCAGTATTTTTAATTGCCACGTTATCTTCACATTTGACAAAATAGCTGTAGCAACACCCATCTACCGTGAAACATATCCCGAACTCCAAACGCCTAACCGCACGACTTTGCGAACAGGTAGTGTTAAGAGTTCTACGTTCGTAATAGAAAAACCGGCAACCATGATAAAATCCCTATACGAGCGCTCGGAGAATTGCAGAACGCATTAAAAATTGCATGGTAGATTTTAAGAGTACCGAAGTTTTAATAACAATTATCCAATCGTCTGTAGTTGTACCGCTTATGAATTAAATGAAATTGAAAAAAAATCTTAAAAAAAAATAATGGTAAATAGTAAATGATTTTATCATTTAAAATCATATACGAGTTCAAATATCTTCAAATCATCAAATATCGGCTTGCTCATAGTGATTTCTACCTTTTCTGCAGAAAAATGAGACAGAAATCTATTTTTTAATCAGAAATGTTTACTTACACAATACGTACAAATTGTCATGACATTTCGAAAGAGTAAATTCTAATTTCGCATATCGAAAGTCCCGCAAATTCAATTTGTTTAAAATATCAACATTATTTCAAACACCATGTAGAAAAAAAATCTTTTGTCTTAAAATTACCTAACGAATCATTCCTTAAAATTGTGTGACATACGTAATTAATTAACGAATTATTGAAACTACAAAATATGAGCAGATGAAGAAGAGGCTGAAGAAAGATACCGTAAAAAGCGGGTACAGCAAGGTAATTCAACAATTTAACAATCTAATAAGAAATGACGATGATTGATTAACACGAACCAAAAAGTATTTTACACAAATATAGATTTAAAAATAAATCTCACAATATTACTATCCTTTGATTAAACTCTCAACTAATGCTTAACAAGTTTTTCATTTATTTTAATCTGCGTTTCATTTATCCTCCTATTTACGAGAGTAAAATGATGACTACAACCAAAGTTTAGAGAGTAATATAAAGTTGCTTCACTCGAGTTCAGGCCTTTTTTCACGAAGGAAATATTAAGATAAAATACAAAATTTTTCTTTGAAACAGTTCATTTTATTCAGTTGAAATGTCTAAAAATTATATTATTATATTAATGGTTAATTATTATACATAATTTATACAACTTTCTGTCGAGCAGTTGGAGCGGCAAGTAAGTACAAGTAACCGAAAGTACAAAAAAGAATCGCCTTTGTGGATTTGAGAACAAAGTTAGTGTAACACGTTTGATTCTTCACGCAATTTTTCAAGCGCGTATTCAAATAACAGTAAACTTTCTAAAATAATTATACGGCCGAAATCTTAATAAACGGTACTAATGAATTGACGCAGCACTTAATATCGCTTTTTATTAAATTGCAAAATTCATTTACGGTTAAGCGAATGCGGGAAATTAATTTTCGATTTATTACATATTTGGCTTGGTGAATTCAACAACAGTTTTCCATTTTGAGCTGTTGAGTTTATGATGAATTTCTCTTTAAGTGATTACCCCAGTTTTAATGGTGCGTAACAACAGTTTTAACGCTTGGAATAATGGTGGTCTTTTTTTTTTGCAACAAAAAAGATGACGAAACTCGGTTTTCATTTCGCTCCATCATCGGAAAGTATTAGTGTCCTGTTTGGTTCGGTCTTAGTGTTGATCCAAGAGGAAAGACTAGAGAGATACCACTTAACAACAATACTGAAAATAATAGTATATTATGCAACAACGGCATTTGAGTCACAAGTTTATTTCACACGAGCGGAGCGAGTGTTTAATAAACGGGTGAGTTAAAAATTTGCATACTATAGTTTTTCTACAATCGTTAGTTTTTGGGTCGTTTTCGCAAAACACGAATACAATGACAAACGTCAAAATTCAAAGCGTGGAAAATATCTTCGAAAACATCCGATTGCTCCCAAACCCCTTGCGGTAAAATCCCGGAAATGTCCGAAGTGGCTCGGATTCGTAGGAAACGGAACTGACGTGGTAAAGCGACGCTTCTAGATCTCTAGATCGGTGCGTAATTAGATATTTTACAGACGGGAGTAGAAAAAGATATTGTTGAAGGTACAACTCTACATTTAGCTCCTCTTGTCGGAATAAGAGAAAACCTCCAATTTCGTCTCTGTTTGATTTGCACCGCGGGCAACACGTGACCCTTTAAAATCCGCCCCCCTCGTGAAAAACGAGAAAGCATATGCAGGTTGAAGTAGGTATGTACGGTGTGTTTTAATGCAAACTATCGATTAATTTTTCAAAGAAACTTCCACAGGCTACTGCACTGCTTTTTACAAAACTTCTGGTTTCCTCCTGCGTTGCTTTTTGCTTAGTCGAAATTGCTGATGTTTCGCCAATCATCTTGGAGGCTTCTTCAGAACTTGAATGAAACTGTTTCAAGTCAAGCTCTGAAGAAGCCAACAGGATGATTGGCGAAATATCAGAAATTTCGACTAAGCAAAAACCGACGCAGGAGGAATCCAGAAGTTTTGTAAAAAGCAACTATCGATCAATTTTTCTTTGCAAGTTGTGTTTATTAAATACGTTAGTCGTATGACATGCATTACTTATTGAGACGTATTTTGTAAGCTAAATACAATCGAAAGCTCGAAGTGGCTTATAAATAACTGATTATTGATATTAAAGTGGTTCAAATCTTTTACGCTCAAAATGGTGAGTAGCAAGGAAAAGAGAAAAGGAACCACAGTTATTAGGAACCAGACGCCACTGATGCCATTTTTATATGAGAGTACTTGATTGGCATACTTCGCCAAACAAATATTGAATAAACTTCTATCATATCCTCCCGAATTACTAGCATACAACGAACTACCTCGGAAATATGTTTAATAACAGAAAGCGGGAACACTTAAGAAGTTTGCTAAAAGCGCCACACTTGGTCGAAATGTCATATTGTTTGATGAGAAAGGCAATAACTTTTTGCGTCTTTAAAAATATATAAGAAAACCTTATAGTATGTGAAAAACGCACGCAATTATGTGAAATCTCTTGAAATGATCATATAAAATAATCTAATTTTCAATGAAGAAAAATTTAAATGAATTGTTAAATAAACAATATTTTATTTTTTTTATTAACTGTCGAGGACCAAAAATTCAACTCTCGTAAAAGCAGTAAGACAAACTGAAATCTATATTTATATATACATTATATCCGCGCTAAGGATCAGATTAAATAAATATATAATTTTGCAAGAATATCATAAAAATTTCAATGTAATATTCCGAAAAACTTCTAGAGCAGCATACAAAAAACACCATTAATTAAAATTAATAAGGACTACAGTTGTGAAGCAAATCGTTCAAAAACGCAGTTTCAACTTTATTTCGCCTAATCCCAACCATAATTCCTTCGCCAGTTAATGGTCCTCCATGTTATTTCAAGGTTGCTCCTCGACGGCCGTTTTTGTGCACAAATCCAAAGGAAGTGCCAAAGCAAAGTTATTTTTACCTGCTAAGCGAAACCACATTTTCTATTTCTCGAAAGCGTTACCATAAGAATGGCGTGAAGACTACGTCAGAACCTTTGTATAAAGATCTACATATACTAGAAATAAAGAAACTGACAGCAAAGTCTACTAATTTCGAATTGTCTCATAAAAAATCGAATATGTGATGCCGCATACAAAATCAAAGCCCTTTTGCTGTTTCCTTGGGACCATAATTTGCGACGGATTTTAAATACAGTTGACCGACTCCGTGAGAAGCCATTAAATAATGTATACGTAAGATATTAATAATTAATAATCTGTTAATTATTAATACGTTATTAATAAATTTTATAAATTATTATTGTAGATAAAATATCATATCCTTTAGTTCAGTTTTCGCCAGCACGGTATTTGTCATTTCTACATGCAATTATTATAAAAGGCTATGTCTACATTACTTCTTCTAACGCAAGCGAGGCGAAATGAAAAAGAAGCCGCTTAGCTGTCGTTGCTAAAGTTCGAGACTAGTTTTGCCGCTTACTCTTTCTATTTAAAAAGACGAAAGACGGGTCATAGACTAATTGTTATTGTCCATATACCAAGTGTCGACGAAGTTGTTGTACGAGGTGCAGTGTAAATAAGAGAAAATATAGTTTTGTTTAATTTGCCACAACGTCGGACTGTATTTCTTTCTTCGTCCTCTTACACTAATGATAAACAAACCTACATTTTGGGATCTCAGCCGCGATGGTGATAAAAAATCATTTATAGTAAGGACGTCGATGTAATTTAATCGGCAAAGTGGCAATTTTTTTTAACTCATCAAAAACCAAAGGAACTGTGAAGGTGGACGTTAGCTGATTCGTAGGCTGAAGCATTTTTGTTTCAAGATGATATGGTGATGGCAGCTCATGGTGTTATAAACCAATCGTAGATTACCAGCGACTGTAAATATAGAAGCAACAAAAAGGTGGGATGCACGATGCATGTGTCTATTTAATGCTATTCGGAGATCCAGAAGGTCAAAAGTGTTTTATGTAAAAAAAAACTGGAAAGTACAGTGTGAGTGATGTTTACTGGACATATCTGTTTAACGAGAGACATTTCTTCAAGTTTTAGCAACAGTGATAGTAGAATTTGTTTTCAAAGTACAAACGGGCAGTTTTGATTATTATTTTTCTGTAACTTTAAATATTTGTGTGATGTTTGTGATGATAATTTCCGGGTATCAACTTTGTCAAATGTTAAATATTATGATTTTTAACTTTCTGTTTAGTTAAAGAAAAAAAGAAAAAGACGCACGTTCGCGTTTTTTGTATATAAATACATTGGGTTGAAAATACGCGATCAAGTTTATCGATGCTCCAGTAAAAGAAATAATGTAGTTTAAAATATTAATTAAACTTTTTGCAAGTTTTCAAAGATAAATAAATATGACTACCTTGGGTGAAATTTCAAAAATAGAGCAAAACACATCGAACGCTAGGTTAAAGGCTATTGAGGTTTTACACAAGGTTTTATATGGTGGAAAAATGACCAACCTCGAATTATGAGGCGAAGAGTGCGTAACTTTTCGGGTTTTAAAGTAGATGAAAATTCTGAAGAGTTCGCAAAAATAGTTGGCGACATGAAAGTTGGGTTTGAGCTCAATGACCTTGTGACAGTATCTCACATATTGAATTTGGATTATGATAGTGATAAATATCAAGTAATTGATAGAATGTGCAGCTTTTCGAATAATTTAGAAATTAGAGGCGAACGTACTGACGACGAAAATACCGATGAAGGCGCCGAAGAGGAGGAAGGCAAAGAAGAGAAAGAATCAATCGCATTGTAATTGCAGTTCTCAGTAAATTAAATATGGCTGATCCAAATAAATGGTATAAGTATATTGATAGAACTCAAAGAACCTTAAATTCTACTTTACAACGCCTACGCCTTTTGAAGCGTTGATAGATGTTAAGATGAGAAATAAGGAAGATGTAGAAAAAGAGATAGTAGAAGAGATAGAGACGAATTAAGGGATAATTCTAAAAAACAGGTATCAAAAGTTCAAGAAGAAAACCGGGAACAGCATAATTTAAGAAGGAAACCACGTGCGTATAGAGTCGGTGAGTTAGTCGCAATTAAACGAACTCGTTTGGTCCGGATTTAAAGTTATGCAAAAAAATTTTGGGTCCATAAAAAGTAACCGAGCTTAAGCTGAACGAACGCTACGACTAGATGAAAGTTGGCAACACTGAAGGGCCGTATCGAACATCAACTTGTGCGGAATTTATGAAGCCATGGGTGGAAAATTTTAGTGAATCCGAGGCGAATTCTTAGCAGGTCGGCGTAGTGTAGATAAAATTTCATATGCTTTAGTATAGTTTTCGTCAGTACAGTATTTCTTTGTTTGTTATTTCTACATGCAATTATAGAAGGCTATGTTTACGATATTTCTTTTAACGGGCGCGAGACGAAATCAAAAGGAAACCACTTTGCGGTAGTTCCTGGAGTTCGGAGTTTTTGATGCATACCGACGAACGGTTTAAAAGTAGGCCACCACGCTTGAACACGGGCATTAGGTATTAGGTGGTTGGACGAAAAAGTCGTGCCGTTGTTACCCTTTTTCTTTAAAAAGACGAAAGACGGGTCATATACTAATTGTTATTGTCCATATATCAAGTGTCGACGAAGTACGAGGTGCAGTGTAAATAAGAGAAAATATACTTTTGTTTAATTTTCTGTATTTATTTCCCCGTCCCCTTAAACTAATGATAAACAAACCTACATTATTATTATTAAAATTTAAATTTGAGAATAGAAAACCCCATGATAGGAAATTTTAATACAAATTAAACTGAATTCTGAGGAGGGAAATGAAGCCTAAGGCGGCATTTGTTATTTGGAACATTGCACAAAAAAATGAAAAACCACACTGCTTATTTATTTCTCTACCAACAAATTACGATCATTGCTTAGCGTGTGATAACTTATACTTTCCGCTGAGCACCCAAAGTCATGATTTCCTTTTCCTGCGCTAAAGAAAGTCCCACTTGCAAATTTCCAATTAAACATAACGCCAATAACATAAATAAAGTCATTAGCAATATCCGCAAAGATTATTTACTACCGTAAAATAGCGGTTAAAACAAATGTAGATTATGTAGAGAAATTTGATTTTTTCAACTCTTATTCGCATTTGAACCCTGGTTCTAACACCGGTAAAACAAAGCAAACGATTATCCAATTTATAAATTCATTCGGTTATTTTCAAAAGGGTGGTCGATTCCGAGAAAATGAGTTAACGTCAATGGAATACTTTTAAACGGTTTGATTAAAAAAAGATTCTTTATAGTGTTGTAGCTTTGATGTAGCTACGATTAGTAATAATTAATAAGTCACCTTCAATTTGTCAAATTCTAGTTCAAATCACGCAAGACAAAATTTGAGGACGCTTAAAGTCCAACCGGCCTTAACAAAACAACAGCAATAGTCTTAACTAAGGTTTTTAGCAAATAACGGAAAGGCTTTTATAAATGTTCGAACGACCTCCATTTTGCAAAGCGCAATTATGAATATTTGTCCTAAATTTGGACACAGTTGTTTCCATTTCAGTTTTCAGAAATCGAATTTATAGCGTTTGCAATTAGGCTCGGTCATGTCGTCGCATGCGCTTAGGTTTTAAAATGTCTTTTATTCGACACAAGTAAAAATCTAACGCAAGTGCTTAGAGGGTTTTACTGAACATTACTACTAGTACAACAGAGTAATTTTTTTCAAAATGTGGCCACTAAAACAGGTAAGACTGGAAAAATGACACACCTAGCACCCAAAATTTCAATGGTGTGTTTTCGTTAGTGTTTTTAAAATTAACTGATAATATGAATGTTTATAGAATTAAAAAGAATAAATGTCTTTAAAAACAAATGAAATGTCAATTTAGTTAATGTATGTAATATACATACGATATGAAAACAATTTCATATTCTGATTAAAAATAAACACAATTGTATTTTAAAGTCCTAACCAAATCATTGTGATTAAATGATTATTGTACCATGTGGTCCAAACTTGATTTACATATTTGGGGATCTATAGAAATCTAAAATAACACAATTAAATAAAAGAATATTTTGTGGAGGTAAGTGAATAATAGTGCAAATATATAGAAAAATGATTAAATGATTATTGTATCATGTGGTCCAAACTTGATTTACATATTTGGGGATCTATAGAAATCTAAAATAACACAATTAAATAAAAGAATATTTTGTGGAGGTAAGTGAATAATAGTGCAAATATATAGAAAAATGATTAAATGATTATTGTACCATGTGGTCCAAACTTGATTTACATATTTGGGGATCTATAGAAATCTAAAATAACACAATTAAATAAAAGAATATTTTGTGGAAGTAAGTGAATAATAGTGCAAATATATAGAAAACGATATGTTTCATTGAAGTAAATTTAGCATATTTTTTTAGTAAGAAATCAAGACTCTATAATAATTATTCAGCAAAAAATTACATATAATTTAAGGCTGCATTCCGTAGGCTAAGGTACAGATAATCGAATTATATATTGTAAAATACACATAAATACATATTTAAAAGAACAGAACAGAAAAATTTGACGATTTATTAGTTCACTTTTTAAAAATTGCATTTAGTTTGCTACTTATTAGAAACTAATTGGCTTGGATTGTATAACTTTTGGATGCGAACCAGAAAGATTTGCGACATAGTGTAACTGATCAAAAACTCAAGAATGGTAGTAGGAGTCGAAATATGACGTACCTAGGACGAACATAAGAATTTCTATTCTAATAAGCAACACTCGAAGCTATGCAATAACGTCCAAGTTAGTTTTGGATTGTCACAAAGCTTGTCAAGGCGCAAGGTATTTAAACTCATTATTAAATCACCCATTCACAAAGAATCCCGGCCATGATGGAGAGACTGCACCCCAGGTAGCGAAGGTAGCCAGAATAAAGGCATTAACTACTAATAGGAGTGGAAGAAAACGCGGAATGCAGTTTCTGCCAAGAAGAGGACACAGCCAGACGTATCATATCAATGTGAAAGCTTATAGATAGTGCGTTTTGATCTGAGGCGCGTAACCAAAACAGATAAACAAGCTCCACCAAGCCACTCTTAAAGCTGTCGAGTCAAATCAGAGAGGAGAACCTAGATATAGCTCTGTGGAGAGAGTTACAATTAGATCCTTTAGATTTCAGTGATGGGCAGACTAAACGTTCACTCTCTCATACTATAATCTGTACACTTCCTATAGGAGCAACCAAAATTTGATAACAATATCTACATCCGCAAACAGGAACCTGTGGTGGGAGACAATACTATAACGGTGTTCTGGAGGCGAGTTTTGCTATACTAAGTCCGCGTAATCATCAGATGCAGTTTTCTCTAGAAAATTTTGGTAGAATTTGAAGGAGAAAAATCACTTTCTGGATTAAGTTGATTCATTTTCTCCCAAAATATATAAACCACTCTAAACCACGAACAACAAAAGAAATTGTAAAAAAATCTAATTAGGCATCGGCAAATATTGGAGCGTACAACATTGCAGTTGTATGTATACGTATTAGTGGTACAATTAATATTTTTAGTTTTAAATATCAGCTGGTGGACAGTAAACAACTTATTAAACATGTCAAGAATAACAAACCTCTGAAAATAAAATTTACTAAAAATTTTGCATGTACTGTGTTGTGTCGGTGTGTTCGTGCTTATTATTTGGTGGAATCCACCCTATATGTTGTTTAATTTAATGCAAAATATGTTGCTCGTCCGATGAAAAAAGTAGCGACAGGATAGCGGCTTGGTTTAAAATCATTCAAAAATTATCTGCCCATGCGCTGATGACAAAAGTGCTTAATATCGGGGCTATCCCGAATTTAACAACAGGATACTAAACGTCTAAATTTATTCATTTCCCCAACGTTGTATTAAGTAAATTCGCTTTGGGGCGGGTTCAAAACACTTGATCTAATTTTAGTTGGAGGCCGAGCGCATCACTCGCACAAAGGATACGGTGTGTGTAAAACGCAAATGCACATAAATAAATAACCCGCGCGGCATGTGAAAGAGAAGACGGAGATAAAAAAGAAGAACGTTTGATAACGGACGTTTATGTTGCGAGAGCGAACTTTCATTACACCGTACATCCGTACTTGTGTGACATGTCTATATCGTTATTTAATAACATTTTAAAATGTTACTTTGCATTTACACCATTCCGCATGCCAGAAATTGGGACAAACCAAAAGGGAAATCGATCGAGAAACAAGGGAGAAAATAAAAAGAAGGATTAAATCAACAACGCTAAAGGTAAGAGAGCATTTTGCTAAAAACGAAGTCACAACACACAGATATGTTTAAAAATTCTGCAGAATGACTGTTAATAATACAATAATAACTAGAGCGTGTCCGTTGTTCCGAGGATTATAGCTTTCTGCATCTAGAAACTTGGTGGATAGGAATCTCTTGTTCCTCCAAATGACTCGTCATTTTGTCGCTGCTGCTGGTGAGATGAATGAAAGGCAGCTCTCCTAATTCGTTAGCCAGCTGCCAAAACATTTTCTATACGCCATTTCGAAGTTGTCACCTAATGGTACAGGAAAATCGGTTTTTATGCCCAATCTGTCTCAGTTCCCTCTAAATACATTATGTCTACTAATTAGGCAGTGAGCGCTAGTTAGGTGCCCCTATTCTCTATTGCACAGTGGGCAACGATGGTTTTAGATATCCATTTTCATTACGTATTTTTGCTAGCTTCGCGTGGTCGCTACCTAAATCTTGGATCGCTTCCAGTACTCCCTCAGTTTTAGGCAAGAGATTACCTTAGAAAATGTAAGAGTTGGATGCCTTGAGGTCCGCCTCTTCCTGTGTAAATAGAAAAGAGATACGAAATAGAAGTCCTTAAAAACAATAGATGATGATGATATTCGGAAGAACATCAGTATTAAATAAAGGTGAAAAGGACCAGAGCACAGATCTGTTTCAAGGGACAAAAAGATAAGCTATAAATTCAAAAGAAGCGAGATTAAAGAGATCCAATGCTTGTAGACATGGCGGAACAAAAAACAATACCACAAATACAAAAGAAAGTAGAATAGAGAAACACGAAACTTACCAACGTCCTTTATCGCCCAGCAATGTAAAATAACTCGTAATTTAGCAAATAATAATATGAAAGAAGTCAATTTTCACGTACCGAAGACAATGCAGAAAATCGAAAATTTTTTATTAAGGGAAAACTAGGGAAAAATACTGTATCTACCTAAAATTAAATTTGATCATATTTACAAGATCTGTCAGACAAAACAATAGAGTAATGGTTTGTTCATGCCCCGGCTCAATTTGAGTAGAAGAATAGATTGATGTTGAAGGTCAAATGAGATAAACGGTCCAGAAAAATGATGTTTCAGATAAAACGATTTTTAATGAGCTTACAGAAATCCTAATTCGTGAAAATACTTTTTTCTACTCCCGTCTGTAAAATGTCTAATTACACACCGATCTGGCGTGCGGGAAGCGTCACTTTACTACGTCAGTTTCGTTTTCGGGATTTTACCGCACGGGTTTGGCAGTGATCGGATGTTTTCGGAGATATTTGCCACGCTTCGAATTTTGTCAATTCTGAAGGTCATGTCAGTGAATGTATTCTTGTTGTTTTGTAAAAATATACCCAAAAACTAACGGTCGTAGAAAAAGTATAGTATGCAATACGTTCGGTAAAGTTTTTAAGTCACTCGTTTATTATTATTATTTTTTATTTTTTATTTTTATTATTATCATGATTATTATTGCGTTCCGCTCGTGTCAAAGAAACTCATGAGTCACATGCCGTTTATCGTACTTGTTGCATAATATACTACTTTAGTGTACGCAAGCTTTGGGCGCATTTTTCCACTTTGTGATGTATTAAACGAAATTGCTTATGGCAAAGAAACTAGCACCTAGGAGAAAATAGGCCGCAGTACTACCGGAATATCATATTAGTTGTTACGGTATGTAAATCAAATAAGTAAATAATATTAAATATTTTTTAGCGCTAAAGGCAACCGACCACGCTCTGGTGATAAATAATAATAATAATCGGCGAGGGAGACGAATTGAAGCGAATAAATGTAAGTAAGGCGGCAACTAAAAAATAGGGGAAAGCTACAGATACAGTTGGAACAACTCAGATCCGGGTTAAGTATTTTACATATGCAACACAAAAATTTAAATCTGATTTATCGCTTCTACATTAACTAATAGGAATATGAAACACCCAGAACATTTTTATACGTATGTTCCTACTTTTTTCCACTACATGTAATAAAAATACCGAATTTTATAATGGGCAAGGTTGCAGAAAGTGCCACTTTCAGACGTCAGCTTCATTATTCACTGAGTGACGTGAAATTAACAAACATAATTGAAATTAACAAACAAATTGACTATTATCCATTATTCTGACAGATAAGTAAACCCTCTTTCAATTCATATATCATGTTTCTGTACCTACATGGTAAGATTTTGAAATTAAAGCTGCTTTCTAACAAAATTAAATTATTTTGACATATTTACAAGCGTAAGAAAAGTAACGTAATGAAAAATTGAACAATAGTCATTACATTCAACAGTGAAAAAACTTTCTGAGAAATCTGAGAAAGGTTGTATCAAAACAAGGGTAGGAATCGAAAAAATTCCCTTGTTGCCAAACCTGTCACAAAATCGCGCACCACACTTCATTTAACAACAGTACATTTTCGGTAGTAGTTAAAATATATAAGTTTTAATATAACCTAAAAAAAATTGAATATGGTGACAAAACAGAAAGTCTCGTATTTTCATGTTAATATAAGACCATCTAAGAATAAATAAGGGAATCCGTATTCTAGAACAAAAGCCAGTCAAACACATACCAACAAATATTGCTCGTTGGCTGAAACGAACCCCAAAAGTAATGGTCGAAGAAAATTCTTGAGTCACTCGGCCATTAAACACTTTATTGTTGCGCTTTAACTAAACTTTTAATGCATTTACATTTCTGGTGTTAAATTTTGCAACTACTATTTGCAAACTTTATGTCATAGAAACAATTTTTTTTTTACTACACCTAAGAGTGTGCATTGTATATGCTTCTTTTAGCACTCCATATATTATTTTATTTCGCCGGCTGTTGTCTTTCTTTAACCATGCCACCAAACATCCGTATTATGCCTCATTATCTTTCAGCGCGGTGACTTTCGATATTAACTTTCTTTTTGCGATTTTAAGAGATTTCATTTATAGTAAATTTAAGAACACATTTGTTAAAGCTAAACTTTGCCTATATAGGACAAATTTGAGCATGTGGGTCGTAGGGTGTCATCCGGCCAAAATATTAAAAAATAAATAGGCTGCCATCTTCCTTATTTTAAATGCAACAACCTGAATATCATTGAATTTTTCAACTCCGCGCAAAAGTCTGATTTGTCATGACATGGTGCATATGTAGGAAACCCTCTGCAGTGAGATTGTAACAGTCGCAAATAAAACTGGTTAAAAATCGTGTGGACAAAAATTTAGTGGCTTGGTGCTTAGTGCACTTTTTATATTGGTGAAAAAAACTATGAAATTATTATTTAAGATTCAGCAACGATTTGAATTTGCGCCCCAATAGACAAATTTTTTTCTTTGAAATGTCGAAACAATATACGTCGAGTAGTTTGTCTGAGACTAAGCACGGCGCATGTAAATGTAACGTCAAAACCATAAAATTCTATTTTATTTACATATTACCCCCGTATTCTCCAGATACGGCAAAGAAGCGACTGCACTTTTGTTTTCCGCAAACAAAAGAGGAAACGATCACGAAGAGGACGACGATCGCTTTCTATAAACTTGAACTTCTGTTATCGGTGACGCTATGACCTAGATAACATCTGCCTGCTGTTTGAAATGCGTTAACGTGTACGCGCATATTTTCTCGATCGCATTTGCACACTGGCGCGTATAAAAACCGGGACATCTGCAATAGGGACTGAAATTTGCAAAATTTGTTCGTTTATTATCACGGCGTTCGGCTCTCAACTTCAGAATAAACATCGAAGAGGTGTCCACACCGGGAAACGGATCAAAACTGGAAGTGGAAGAATGACAAAAAAGGGAATACTGAAGATGGAGAAATTTTATTCACGTTTTACCAATTCAAACCAAGCGATGGCGTCGTCTTCAATAGTGAACTCTCTTTTTGAAACTCGTTGATGTGTCGAAAATAATTTTGACAACAAAAGGGTGGATGATGAGGGCGTAAATCTCAGGCCACTGATCGAAAGCACGTGTGTTATTTAATAACCGCCCAGGGTGTTTTATCAAATATTTTTAAGGTACAATGATATTTAAACATGTCATCTAAAACGCTTTGTTTGTGCATACATAATTTTTTAATAATAATAAATAATAATACTGACACCCAGTACCTCGAAGATTTTTAACCACACGGTTACAGTAACTTTCTAGTTTCGACAAATTTGGAAAACCACTGCGTGAAATGTTGGACACCTATTAAATAACACTCCGCCTCAGTAGATCTGTATTTTGCAGGTTGGATAACCTTGAAGGATTACAATATTGGGAAACAAAATTAACATGAATCTACCGTTTTCATCAATAGATTAAATTACACTAAATTTGTTTTCATCACCTGATGAGCCAGTTGAACACTATGTCGCTATATATAGTAACGTTACCTATAAATCTTTATTAAATCTATACATATTTAATTACGTCCAAGCACAAGTACACATCAACGACTCGGGAGAAATCGAATTACTGAAACCGGAGACACTTTTTTTTTATAATATTACTTAAACGCTTGTATATCATCTAACATTATAACGTTGGCACTATCCACCATACACATATAAGTATGCTTTGCTCAAAATCCTGCTTCCTTACAAATATTTATTATCTCTTCGAATAATATTGCCTCTGTATATGAGCATACTTATAACGGTCAGTCTCTGCCACACATTGGCACAAACACGATTTTTTTAAACTTGCAAAAAAGCAGAATTGTTTTAAAAATTTTAGTTTTAAAAGCATAATCCCATTGTTTGAAGAGCGTTTAACATTTCATAAGAATTGCAAAAAAAAAATCGACAATTTTTTTTATCGATAAAATCATTCAAAATGACTCACAAAAAATATCGTGAAAGTATGAGGCCTTGACATTAATTTTATTTTCATTTTTCTTGTTATGATCTTATTATTGCATCAAAACAGCCAAACGATTGATGTTAAAAATATGTATTTGCATATATTTTGCTGGGAAATTGGATTCTCTATAAAAAGAAGCTCTAATTGAAAATTTTCATCAGCCGAGCAGTTTCCAAGAAGTCAGTTTTAAATATAGTAATATTAGTAAGATTTTTGATTTAACCTTTTCATCAAGGAATTTTGTAATGAACAAAGAACTCCATATACAAAAAAGAACCATACAGATGAATTCGTATTTATATATTTATAACTTATCTCCTTCCTCCTTTCTGTTTTTATAACCACAAAAAGTGAAAACTAACTAGAGTGGGGATGAACGTGTTCTTCTGCGCGGAACTGCAATGCGATGCTCTGATAAAAACAAACTAAACGTTCCGGTTAGTATTAGAAACGGATAGAGTATTTTCACTCGTCATAGCGCTTAATAATTTTAAGAAAATTGGAACAAATATAGTGGCAAGGGAGGAAAGTCCTTAATAGATACGAATTCCTCTCTATTAACAACTCTAATATAAAACTAACTAACAAAAGTTGCCACCACTTACTGTTGTTAGCAAGCTTCAAGGTCTTTTTTTTTGCTATACTGATTATTATACCCCCTTTAAATTATACTGTTTAACGTTATAATCCTCATAATAAATACACACAGTAATTACAGTCAGGTCATCATTAACTAACCACAACTAATTATACATATATACGTAGATTCTTTTAAAGTTCAAACATCCAATACTTTTTAGTTCGTTCTTTCGTTCGCAGTTATAAATATGTTTTTACTGTCGAATTTTGAATAGACTAAAATTTTTAAATAGGTATTAGAAGGAATCATTATCGTGTTTAAATTTTACATATCCGAAAATATTAACTCAAGCGAGTGAGAGACAGGCTCTAATCCTGGTCCAGATAAAAGAATTCTGTGTCATCCTCATCTAAAAAAAAATAGGTAATAAATTGGGAAAACTAAGTTTCTAGACAATTTTTAATACTAAATATCATAATCGCTATAGTGGTTTTAAAAATGCTGGTTGTCAATGCCAATTACTTAATGTTAGTATTACAATTTAACAATAACTAAATTTGTGACAGGAAATTTTGCACACAATTGCTGTGCGAAGTTCTCATACATGCAAAACTTGGCAAAAAATCAATAAAGTCACCATTATAATTTCCTCGTGGCATCGTTCCTGACCTATCCCAGTCGAAATAAATGTATTCGATGCAAGATCTGCAACAAGCGCCGATTGTCTACCGACTTTTACATGTACGGAGTGTAAAATTGACCGCTTTGAAACGCCATTTACATTGCAAAATAGTGTTTAATTGCAACAGATTTTATCTCTTTTTCAGGTAAGGATATCGCATTTTGCGAAACCGCCCACAAAATACAAATATAGGTCGTTATTAGGTACCAGCTGGTTAAAGCCTTTTTTCTTTCTCTTTTCTGTACCGCATTGTTGCGTAGTAGTTGTAGTATTTTGACGTCATTTTACGCCAAATCCCTTAACAACTTTTCCAAAAGTTGAATTGTTTGCAGTTGCAAATAAATGTTTTTCTAATTTTAATAAATTTCTCATTTCAATAAAAAAGAATTAAATAAAATTACTCTTTTGGTAATCAAATGTTTCATTTTAACCAATACGGCACAAATGTGTCAGGAGTTTTTTCCCTATCGCTATTAAACTAAGTAAGATCCTGTGAAATAATGATAAATTGTATCTAGTTAATAAAATGTGATATCAATTTGTGCTTGTAGTTTAATTTTTGGTGATTTACACTAATTAGTTTTTATTTGTTTTTAACGTCTTATTCTCAAAAGAATTAATTTTTTTTACAAAACGAATATAATACACCGAGGTGTAGTGTATCTTGCAAATAATATATTGGCGGTAAATAATATATTATATTGAAAAAAAAGGCTTTGAGTGAAATTAATAAATATCTGAATAGTTTGTATATAATACTAATATAAACGGACTAAGCTACCTATATTTTTGGGTTTTTAAATAAATAAAAAATAAATTAAATTCTTACTTATACTTGAGAATTTAAATCAATATCCCTCTCGAAAATATCTAAAAAGATTAAATAAATATCAGATTGTCAAATTTAATGTTCTTTGTTGTTGTTAATGAAAATATGAGTATTAAACTTTTGCTTAATTTGATGAATCACACTGACTCTTATTTGAAGATGATTGCTGTGTTGACAAATGCGCAGGTTTTCAAATGAAATAGTGAGTATTGTAGGAGTTAACCTAAAATATCTGTTTTTATGTATATATGTATTTTTCTACTCCCGTCTGTAAAATACGAATATACCGATCTAGCGTGCGGGAAGCGTCGCTTTACCACGTCAGTTTCGTTTCCCACGAATCCGGGCCACTTCGGACATTTCGGGATTTTACCGCACGGGTTTGGGAGCAATCGGATGTTTTCGGAGATATTTCCCACGCTTTGAATTTTGACATTTGTCAATTCTAACGGTCATGTCAGTGAATGTATTCGTATTGTATTGCGAAAATGTACCCCAAAAACTAACGGTCGTAGAAAAAGTATAGTATGCAACACGTTCGGTAAACTTTTTAACACACTCGTTTATTATACACTCTCTCGTGTCAAATAAACTCGTGGGTCAAATGCCGTTTGCCGCACTTGTTGCATAATATACTAGTATTTATTTGTTAAAGGTTGTTTTGTGTTTTGCCGAATCGTGACACTTCATTTCTAATAGTTTATTTTGGGTATTTTAGGTATATTATTTTATATGGTGTTTCCTATGGAAGTTTTAGTTTTGTGAATTTATATTGGAGATCACATTAGTATTTTTTCAATCTATTGCGGTAGTTCATTCCTGACATTGTTATTCACAACCGACAACTTATATATATATATATATATATATATATATATATATATATATATATATATATATATATATATATATATATATATATATATATATATATATATATATATATATATATATATATATATATATATACATACATTCATACATGTATACTCACAACAGCCTTTCAGTACTCTTGTTTTTCGTATATTTAGTTTTTCTCGGTTATAAAATTTCAAAATAAAAAAAAACTGATAAAGATGGTCAGAACCGTGGCAGCACATTAAAAGCATTACTGGATGCATTCAAAACTCAATTCAAATAATCCGAAGTTGCATTTACAATTATGGCACGTTATACTAGTGCCGGTATACGGGAAAAAGCAATAAAGTTGTTGAATAACAATGTCAGGAATGAACTACCGCAATAGATTGAAAAAATACTAATGTGATCTCCAATATAAATTCACAAAACTAAAACTTCCATAGGAAACATAATATAAAATAATATACCTAAAATACCCAAAATAAACTATTAGAAATGAAGTGTCACGATTCGGCAAAACACAAAACAACCTTTAACAAATAAATACTAGTATATTATGCAACAAGGGCGGCAAACGGCATTTGACCCACGAGTTTATTTGACACGAGAGAGTGTATAATAAACGAGTGTGTTAAAAAGTTTACCGAACGTGTTGCATACTATACTTTTTCTACGACCGTTAGTTTTTGGGGTACATTTTCGCAATACAATACGAATACATTCACTGACATGACCGTTAGAATTGACAAATGTCAAAATTCAAAGCGTGGGAAATATCTCCGAAAACATCCGATTGCTCCCAAACCCGTGCGGTAAAATCCCGAAATGTCTGAAGTGGCCCGGATTCGTGGGAAACGAAACTGACGTGGTAAAGCGACGCTTCCCGCACGCTAGATCGGTATATTCGTATTTTACAGACGGGAGTAGAAAAATACATATATACATAAAAACAGATATTTTAGGTTAACTCCTACAATACTCACTATTTCATTTGAAAACGTGCGCATTTGTCAACACAGCAATCATCTTCAAATAAGAGTCAGTGTGATTCATCAAATTAAGCAAAAGTTTAATACTCATATTTTCATTAACAACAACAAAGAACATTAAATTTGACAATCTGATATTTATTTAATCTTTTTAGATATTTTCGAGAGGGATATTGATTTAAATTCTCAAGTATAAGTAAGAATTTAATTTATTTTTTATTTATTTAAAAACCCAAAAATATAGGTAGCTTAGTCCGTTTATATTAGTATTATATACAAACTATTCAGATATTTATTAATTTCACTCAAAGCCTTTTTTTTCAATATAATATATTATTTACCGCCAATATATTATTTGCAAGATACACTACACCTCGCTGTATTATATTCGCTTTGTAAAAAAAATTAATTCTTTTGAGAATAAGACGTTAAAAACAAATAAAAACTAGTTAGTGTAAATCACCAAAAATTAAACTACAAGCACAAATTGATATCACATTTTATTAACTAGATACAATTTATCATTATTTCACAGGATTTTACTTAGTTTAATAGCGATAGGGAAAAAACTCCTGACACATTTGTGCCGTATTGGTTAAAATGAAACATTTGATTACCAAAAGAGTAATTTTATTTAATTCTTTTTTATTGAAATGAGAAATTTATTAAAATTAGAAAAACATTTATTTGCAACTGCAAACAATTCAACTTTTGGAAAAGTTGTTAAGGGATTTGGCGTAAAATGACGTCAAAATACTACAACTACTACGCAACAATGCGGTACAGAAAAGAGAAAGAAAAAAGGCTTTACCCAGCTGGTACCTAATAACGACCTATATTTGTATTTTGTGGGCGGTTTCGCAAAATGCGATATCCTTACCTGAAAAAGAGATAAAATCTGTTGCAATTAAACACTATTTTGCAATGTAAATGGCGTTTCAAAGCGGTCAATTTTACACTCCGTACATGTAAAAGTCGGTAGACAATCGGCGCTTGTTGCAGATCTTGCATCGAATACATTTATTTCGACTGGGATAGGTCAGGAACGATGCCACGAGGAAATTATAATGGTGACTTTATTGATTTTTTGCCAAGTTTTGCATGTATGAGAACTTCGCACAGCAATTGTGTGCAAAATTTCCTGTCACAAATTTAGTTATTGTTAAATTGTAATACTAACATTAAGTAATTGACAACCAGCATTTTTAAAACCACTATAGCGATTATGATATTTAGTATTAAAAATTGTCTAGAAACTTAGTTTTCCCAATTTATTACCTATTTTTTTTTAGATGAGGATGACACAGAATTCTTTTATCTGGACCAGGATTAGAGCCTGTCTCTCACTCGCTTGAGTTAATATTTTCGGATATGTAAAATTTAAACACGATTATGATTCCTTCTAATACCTATTTAAAAATTTTAGTCTATTCAAAATTCGACAGTAAAAACATATTTATAACTGCGAACGAAAGAACGAACTAAAAAGTATTGGATGTTTGAACTTTAAAAGAATCTACGTATATATGTATAATTAGTTGTGGTTAGTTAATGATGACCTGACTGTAATTACTGTGTGTATTTATTATGAGGATTATAACGTTAAACAGTATAATTTAAAGGGGGTATAATAATCAGTATAGCAAAAAAAAAGACCTTGAAGCTTGCTAACAACAGTAAGTGGTGGCAACTTTATTTTTTAAAAGAAACCGACGTACAAGGAGGTATTTGAACATAAATGTGAAAAACTCAAGGGGATGATTTATAGTTGTTAAAAAATGGTAGCTTATTATATTAAAATTGTATCAAAAGGCAACCAACCAGTAAAGATATATCGCGCCACAAATATGACGGAAAAAAGTTAAAAACTAAATTTTATGCATATTTTCTTTCATTTTAGAATCATATTTGTAAATTTAATTTAATTGATGTAGTACTGTTGGCAAGAATTAGAACTGAACTCAAAAATACCACCAAACAACTTATAAGAACGGCAGAAACTTTTGGGTTCCAATTTATGGAGCACAAGAATGGTACAGGGATCAAAAGCAAACAACAAGTGGGGACCAACAAGATATAAGAATTTGAGGAGGTAAATGATTTTATGTATTTGCGAGTAGTAATAACGAACAAATATGAAGAGCTCAAGGAAGTTGATCTACGAATAGCAAAATGTAACAATTGTCTGTGGAGGCTCCATAAAATTCTAATGTCAAAGGAGGTCTCGAGGAGAACAAAAATCAGACTCTACAAGACAGTGGTCCGACCAACTTTAACTTACTGTTGTGAGATATGGGCGCTCAATAAAAAAAAATACAGAAACTAAGTATAGAGGAAAGGAAAGTATTAAGACGAATCTTTGGCGGGAAGAATACAGAGTATGGCAAACCAATCGAAAAATTTGTTCAAGCAATGAGACTACAATGGCTCCATCCCCACCAGGATGGAAAATAATAGAGAAGTAAATGAAGTGGCATGGAAAAAACCAGAGGGGAGGAGGAAGCGTGGTAGATCAAGGGGAAGAGAGAATGATTACTAATTGGAGAAATACAGCGAAAGATAGAATCGTCTACAATGCAATACAAATTTAAAGAATCATTTATGCAATGAAATGAAAAAATTTTCATAGCACTCAGCTTTATACAAATAATTATGCATAGCAATAAAAAAATAAATAAATAAATCCGAAAAAAAGGAACAATTCGAACAAAATAAATATTCGAATTCGAATTAAATTATTTAAAATCAAATGTTACTGAATCAGATGCGCATTATCCCAACCCAGAATCCTATCGACCTACATCGACTCGGAAGCGGGCTGTCAGTCTACAGTTTGACTGAATTCTGGACCCCCTTTCAGTACAATTCCTCACTTATTACTGTACACAATTTCAAGCAAAGTGTATTTATTGAACTAAAAATGTAAGGTATCTTCGAACATTTAGCTAATAAAAGAGCACCGTATGTACATTCATAACGAGCGTAAATGACCAACAAAAGAATTGAAAAGAAATCTAAATTATCAGAAGGGACCTTTACCATTTTCTAAACCCCAAACGCGAGGCCTGTCTGGGTTTGATGAATGAACACTTGAAGCCTGCTTGCATGCGTATGTACGTACGCACTCGGCTCTTGGATCAAGTTTTATTGCAGTGACGCGTGCGATGTTGCCGAATGTATCATGTGTTTTATTTCACACATGAGTTTGCTGTAATATTATGAATAAATTGGCATTTAATAATTAAATCAAATTACAATATGTAGTGTATGAATAATAAAAAGTGGACATAAATACGCCAATTACGGGTCACCAGAGGTCGCCCATAACGCGGCATCCATGTAACGATTGTAATCTAAGATATGTTGCGCAAACCGTTTGTGTTCAAGAATTTCACAGGCTCAGGATATAACCACAACTTCTCAGAAGGTGAGTCAGAAAAAGACTGAAAAATAGGTATCTAAACTTGTATTTAAGCCCTACCGTATAATCCGGTAACCTCAAGTACTGTGGTACCAAGATAAAGTAAGCTCGATCGGAGGGTAATTGAATATTTTACAGAAGGGAGTGGAAAAAATGACATACTATTAAATTATACATTCTGCAAACCACCACAACGAGAAACAATATATTCCTCTAAAATGCTCAATGCTAAACACTGACTATATTGATTATAGGTTTAAGAAATGTTTTCATATCCTTAGGTTTTTTCCGAATTATATTGATAAACATACAAACTAAATAGGCAAACAATCTAATCTAAAACACCTACTTGCTACGTTACCGGATTCCAATCCCACCTGCCAGAACGGTTTGTGCCCAAAATACCAAACCAGGACGGGTATCTCGCGCAACACACACACAACACACTTAGAGCAAACATTTAATTGGCAGAAATTGCAATTTAAGCATTCATAATGAATTGAAGTGTATGTTTTTGAATTCATTCATTGATTCAGATACTACAGACTATGTAATTCAAATTCGTTTTCAAATTAAGCCGGGAAAAGGTCAAAATTACGGGTTTTGCCGAATATTTGCCAAAGAAATCGGAATTTTTCTGCGGAACGCCAAGAACGTCCAAACTTCTCAAATTTAACGCCGTCGCAGCAACTTCCGTTTTCGAGATCTTCTGCTAAACTGTAAAATCTTAAATTTAACCTGCACCGAATATTACGTTGTGGAAAAAATCCGATCAGACCAGTATGGCAGAAACGGCAACACCGTACCGCGTTGCAAAGAAATAAGGAATGGAGCAACATTTGGGCCCGAGAGGGCTGGCTAATCCCGCTCCGTATCTCTCCCCCACGCATAGGGCTCAACGGTTGTCGTCCGGTCGGTTGTTTGCTGCTGCCATTGAATTCGAAATTTTCCGCGGGTTCGATACACCCGGCTTGGGAAGGTCTGACAACAGTAGTAATAAAAGTTATCCGGGTCCAGGAAGCACAGAGAGATCGGGAGATACAAGCGTTTTGCCTCTTTGAAGTTTGTAACGGCCCCAGAATGCGTTAAAGGGCGGAGACAACGCAGACAGTAACTTTATTTAACGAGAAAAGTTTTTTTCTGATATTGGGCAGTGGCGGACCTCGATAACTTCTTTTTTCTTCTTTCTTATAACGTGTAAAATCAGTGTTTAATTTTTACAATCGTACCGATTTCGACCTCCGTGGGTTACCTCGCTTTCTATCATTACACGGTTTCTTAGAACATTTTCTTCTATTGAATCTTATTTGATAAGCCTAATCCTGGTCCACATCAGTTTTCTTTTAAGTTTCTTGTGTGTTGGTAAAATTGGACTTGATTTTTCAAAAACTGCAGAGAAGGCAAAATTGTCGATCTAACTGTGATGAGTCAGTCGAAGGCGGCGGGCCTATCGCGCAGTCGACTGGTATATTCGACCCCCATTGGTAAAACCGTACAGCGCAGGAATATACGTATACTATTAGTAATATGTATAGTGAAGAGTAGTGTGTCAATAGTGACTTTAATTGTTTATTTAAGAAGAAGCAAATTTTCAGTTTTACCTTCGCGAATCCGATGAAGTCGATTTCGTACCTCGAACTACATATTTTTATCTTTTTCTGCAATAATACAGAAAAAATTAGATATGTCAAATTTACGTACATTCCCTAATTAGACATTCAAATTTAAACCTCACAAAAAACGTTAAAATACAATTTACCTTGGAATTTACAAAAAAAAAGTTAAATTTGGCCAGAGAAATGTAGGTATAGACAACTGACATCAACTGAATCCCTTGTAATTGCCCCTAAAAATTTTGAAATCGGTTTCTACTGAGTGGATTTAGTGTTCTTAGTGTTTAGTGAATGTTTTAAAATTGTAATCGTTGTCGCCCCCATACTTTCCTGTTCACGCCGGTATTGAGGCGGGTAAAACGGGAGAGGCCGTTTTTTGCTATCGGTCAAAGAACCATTTTTTTTGTTGTATTTCCATTTTTAATTTTGTATGTGTAATAAACCTGGATGGATTGGTTCAGACCCTTCTCTTAAGAGGGCATCCTTGAATAATGTTCACAATTGTGTAAGCTGGCCTGGCTGGAATAACCTTATGTAGTCGTGGCCATTAGAAGTAAAGAAGAAGAACATGTAACAAGAGCAGACGGTACCACACGACAGGAAAAAAAGAAGGTACTCCTTAAGATATTCGAAGCATGAAAAAAAAACGTATATTATGTGACCATGGGTTACGAAGTTGACTTTGGGCACACTTGATCGGTGCATGATTGGATCATCAGGGAGTAGAATAAAAATAATACTAAAAAAATACGTAGGAACTTGAAGTCGAAACTCAAATGTTATGTTTAGCATTTAACCAATGTTGAATTTGACGGAAATGGAAATATCTTCATAAGTATGCGTGTTGACAAAAAATCGTGCGCTAGCGACTTCCGACAATTTTTGTTGGCTGTATAAAAAACAGCTTTTAATGCTCCCAGTAATATTTTCAAATTTCTTTTGAAACTGGATACCGATACCGACAGGCGTACTTGAGAAGAAAAATGTGAGACAGGCATAACCTGGCTCTCTGGTAAAACTGCTTTAGGCAGCGACAGCAACGGAGATTTTGCAGATATGTAAGTACAAATTTAAATTAATGTGTAAATTAATGTTAAGGTGTCGAGAACCGTTACCAGATCGTTTCCTGCTGTCGCGACGCGCCTGTCCGGAGACGAAGTAAAATTGGCGAAAACATTGATTTAGGTCTTTGTCCAAACAATCTTATAGGATTTTAGTTTATGTTTCAAGATCCAAATGGACAAAATATTTGTAATTTGGAGTATCAAATTTCTCTAATAAAGAAAACGGTAACATATACCAGAAATTTATGATAGTATATATAAATAAATAACCATTGCCTTTGCAAAGCTTATATCGGATCAGAGCGGTATGGATAAACGCCACGAGCACAAGCAGCTCATTTAGAGTCTTTTTTATACTCCGCAAAATCACTAGAACTCTATTTTTTCGGGCAGTATACAATAAAATATCAAATCACCCCTCGTTAAGATTGATTTGAAAACAACGACATTATTACCTATTTCATATACAGATAAGGAAAGATTTGAGGGCACCATGGGTTAAACCTCAAATCTAACTAATATAGGCCGAGAATATTCGAATAAAAGAGAGAATACAAGGCATTATACATATGAAAGATTGTAAGATATTCGCGTTGCAGAAGGGCGGGACAGGATTCCTTTTGTTGTGCTTTAATTTTAATCTACGGTGCGATACAACTTTTCGAAATATGTATTGGAAATATCACACAGGGTGTTTTGAAGAAAAAAAGTTCATATTATTACGAAACAACTACAAATATAATAACTCTTAATTACAAGGTAAATTTTTGGTCAAGTTTACAGATGGCATATCCATCAATGATTTACCAAGGATTAAGTAGACAAGTCCTTTTATACATAGCATAAACTAACATCCCACATTAAGGCATTATTAATTTATATGGAATTTCTGATAATTTTACGCAGTTCGAAGCACCTATGAAAAATCCGATACTGTCTAGGTAAAAGTAACTTTTGCATTTCTACGAACAAAATTATCCAGATCAAAATCTTGCCCGCCCTAAACAAACAAACGCATTTACTGAATGTAAACGTCGTTTTCTTTGTCGCGTCGGTAAATGCATCATCCTTTAAGTTGTCATTTATGAACGCGACGCATGAATATATTTATTTAGTTAATGATATCAGCTATTCAGGAACTTGTCAGTGAATAGGTTCGTTTAACCTCGTCTTTGACCCCCTCGGGCGCTAAATTATTTTAAATAATAACTGAGAACTGGAAAATAACAATAATCGTAAAGTGAGTCACACAAGTACCGTATTACAAAGAATACGCCGAGTCTTGTTGCGAGCGAGATTTTAACTAGTTTATCCTGAAGCCTGAAACTCTATTTCTCTCTTTAAATTAACAATCGTCTAATGTTCAGTAGCGTAGTTGTAATTTAAAATGTTTTAAGAATTAATTAATTGTTTCAATAATTGATTGTCTAAATTTGGGTTTCTATAATTTAACGATATCCGGTCAACACTTAAATATTGACCTAAAACATGGCCATTGTTGAACTATTAAACATTTTTGCGTTTTCAATATTAGCTATTGCAAGATATTTTTGTGTATTTGAAGAAGGCGAAAATAAAAAAGAAGTAGTAGTCAATGGAGATGCAAATGTCACAGTGTTAAGGCAAAAAACCTGTTGTAATGGTTTTCGTTAATTACGATTTCAAATAGAGACATTACATAAGGATGCCCTTTAATATTATTATATTGTACAATGAGAAATTTTATGTTGAAGTTTTTAAATTCTCTTACATTAGCACACACTACATCACTGCGACTATTACCTTCACAAATAAGAATTTTAAATGATCCATTGCAATTTATGATATTCGGTAAAAGGAACAGAACTCCATTCGATTATATCGTGGCATTATAACTTCTAAAAATGTTGGAAGTCACTTTGGAGTCCAAGACACATTTCCCTGTGTTAGGTTGTGTTCTAGTGCATTATGACACGGCATAGAGCAGATTGTTAAGCCGGGAACAGATTCTTTGAGTGAAGCCGCAGCTAAAGAAATCATCAATCCCATCGAACAAACTGACACAAAGCACAATATTTTCCCACTCATATATTTTTCGCGAGTTTATCAATTACCCAAGTTCTTTGTCGAGAATTGATTGCCATATCTTAGTCCAAATATTATTGCTTTCATAACGACCAAATTGAGAACAAGTACGAATAAGGACACATCCAAAATGCTATTGCTTTCGATTATAGAGTCTTGTCAGCGATACAACCGTCGGAATAGATTTGAGACTTTGTATGAACCCTTTTTAAAATATTTCTGAGTCTCACGGAGCCGTGAAAGAAGGTATAGGGTAGTGTTTCAAACATACCTCATTTGTAAATACTGTTATGAATGGTTAGTCTCGGGATAAAAATTCGACCCACGAGGACATTGGGCGATAGTATAAGAGCCGCTATTATGAGCTGAAATCTGAAGGATGAAATAAGAATAAAATAATTGCAAATGAATTCTTAAGCTTGCATTTTCTTTCAGCAATAAGTTTGCTCATTAAAAAAAGTAAACAAACTAAAGGGTGATTCAATAAGGATTTTCACATTATAATAATAAAAAAACTCGGAAGAATATAAAAATATACAAACATTTTTATTTTAAATTTTGGATTAGTGTATTACAATTAGGTATGAAAGATGATGCCATTCAAATGACCCCCGCGACTCATGTGGCATGACGTAATTCGTTTATTGCAATTTCCTATCACTTTTTGACACAATTCAGGTTCTATTCCGGCTATTTCGCGTCTAATCTCCTGTTTCAGCTCTGGAATAATGTTTGGTTTATTTCTATACACTCTGCTTTTTAGATACCCCAAAAAAAATCTAGGGGAGTAAGATCACATGATCGCGGCGGCCAATTGATACCGCCGTTACGTGAGATAATCCGACCAGGAAACTTGCCACGCAGCAATTGCATCGCTTCTCTGGATGTGTGACAAGTGGCTCCATCCTGTTGGAACCACAAATCTTCAATGTCCATAGCTTCCAACTGCTCCCAGAAAAAATCAGATATCATGTTTCGATAGCGAACACCATTAACCGCATTATCCTCGAAAAAAAAAAGGGCCCATTATTCCTCCGCACCAAAATGCGCACCAAACACTCACTTTTTGAGGATGCATTGCTTTCTCCTGTTTCAGCTCTGGAATAATGTTTGGTTTATTTCTATACACTCTGCTTTTTAGATACCCTAAAAAAAATCTAGGGGAGTAAGATCACATGATCGCGGCGGCCAATTGATATCGCTGTTACGTGAGATAATCCGACCAGGAAACAGCAATTGCATCGTTTCTCTGGATGTGCAACAAGTGGCTTCATGGCTTCATCCTGTTGGAACCAAAAATCTTCAATGTCCATACCTTCCAACTGCTCCCAGAAAAAATCAGATATCATGTTTCGATAGCGAACACCATCATTAACCGTAACAGCGTTCTCCGCATTATCCTCGAAAAAAAAAGGGCCAATTATTCTTCCGCACCAAAGAGTCACTTTTTGAGGATGTATTGCTTTTTGAATAATCTCTCTAGGATTTTCTAGTCCCCAAATACGAGGATTGTGTCTGTTTATAAAGCCCTCATCGCTAAAGATGATTTTCGTTGAAAATTGTCCTCGTATCCATTCTGCTGTTGATGATCTCGAAGTTTCAACTCCTGAGTTATTTCGACTTTATATGGGTGTAAATGCAAGCCTTTTCTTAAAATTCGCTGTGTGGTTGAATACGTAACGCCCACTTGCTACGATCGATGACGAATCGATGTGTTTGGATCTTCGGCTACACTTTCGGGAACAATGGCGATATTTTGATCTGACCGACCTGCACGAGCACGTTGAGGGACTTTGAGGTTAGTTACAGATCCAGTTTTCTCAAATTTCTGAACCACATTCCAAATTGTCCTCTCAAAAGGTCGATTTTGCGCGCCGAAAAATTCACATAGAGCCCGAAATGCATTTTTTCTAGAATGACCATTTTCATAATAGGCTAGCACAATTTTTACACGTTGTTCAGTCGTGTATTGCTCCATGACTAATTTTGTTTATGTTTTGAGGTTATAAATCTCATATGATAATAAACAAATACAGTGCCGTTTAAAAATATTTCAGATTGTAATGTGGAAATTCTTATTGAATCACCCGTTAGTAGAGGGTAGGTTATAAAAAAGGTACTGCAACGTTATCATTTCCCGCGAGTAAATTATTTATTTCACTGTCTCTCTCAGACTTCTATTGTTTATTACAATTTGTGAGAAACGTAGGTAGAGTTAGTTTACGGACGTAAAAGTAGAAGCGACAATGGAACGAATTAAAGGGGTCTAACAATATTTCTAGGAACCGACGACGTCACTTTCTAATAAATCCAATGATACCAAATCAACTTCGCACATAACTCGTTCGCCTTCGGAACGTGTATTACGCAAAACTTCCCTCCTCTAGCTACCGGTGGCGGCGCATCCACCGTCACAGTATCGAGCCGGAGTTGCGCCCTTATCTGGACCGCTCCCTCCGCCCCGCAGTCCCAAATTGCCCATGAGGAGACCGTCTCCATGGTACTCCGCCGGCGACGACGCCGCGGCGCTCTATCGTCTTTTATCACGAACCAGACGACCGACGCGACGTTCGCCGGGAACACCGGGGGTCGTAAACGACGGGATGCATTTGTTCACGGTTTTATGTGATCCGTCGATCGTTGGATATGCCAGTCAATTTTTAAAATTAAAATCGATAGGGAAATGTGGTGAAGGCGAATAAGAATTCGCGATAAAATTGTATTTGGACGATGAGGGAGTTTCTGACCGAAACGGATGACGACCTGAACGAATAAGACATTTTGCCAATTACCAATCACACGTATCCAAATCCACCTATTTGGCAGCGTTTGTAAATTCGCCGATAAAATCATCAATGAAAATCACTGAGTTTGGGGATTCATCTATGCAACTGGATGAAATTCGTCCGTTTCTTAAATTCTCAGATTAATTAAACAATTGAGATGCTCACCTGGGTGTTTTTCCAGCTGGAAAATTTTTCAGCATCTGCTATCCAAGGACTGGAGGACCAGAAATCAAACTCCAGTATGTAACAGGATCAGCAGTTTTTGAACATCATTATGAATGGAACCACCAGATGTTATTTGACAGAAATAAAGTGATTGATATTAAGCCACCCCGTTTTGTCTTGAAAGCCTACTTTTCTCAAAATTTTTAAGTGGGAGCATTCGACTCTCAGCTTTAGACAGCGTTCTGAGCAAAACAAACAAACCGAACAAAACAACGTGTCCTGAAGTCAACCATTTTGTATGTCACTAAGGTTGTGTATTTCTGACGTCGAAAATTGATGAAAAAATTGATATTAACCAGAAGTTGATCGAAATCTCTGTTACGTATATGTCTATAAATATATCTGTACTACTTATTCGGTATCGGATATTTTTTAACCTGAACACGTGGAGTAAAAGTCTTTGCATTCAACGCGTATTCACACGTGCATGACAAATACATATACTTACGAAGGGGCATAAAATGCATCAAAAATTATTGCATTCCATTCATAAATACTAATTAATTTAATTAACAGCGTTTCCTAAATTATTACACGATGAATTCAGATGTATAGCGAGTTTTTAAGAAATTTAAACAATTCTGTTTATATTCCTTAACTTTGGGTACATTCGCAAAAGTTCCGTTTCATATCTAAATTACAAGGTAGATATAAAACATTTCCAACATACGCCACAATGTTGAGCTAATTTAATAACTTCGTAAAACGAAACGTGAACGTTGAGTAGATTCCGTAGTTTCCCAGTAAATTCAGCGGTTTTAGGTCAATCCAATTTAACAAAAACGAGCTTCGCATTCTACCCCCTAAATCGATAACGTTATAGCTTATTATTTATTATCGCTGGCAACTGCTTTAAAATGTGGTACCTTAAATAACTTATTTTACATAGCCGATGATTTTTCAAATGCGACGGCAATTCAATCCGCTAATTATTTTTAATATTAAATTTGTTTCATTAAGTGGACAAATGTTAATGTATGAATTTTTACATAGGTCATATGCTTTTCAAATCAAAATAAATGTAGTTAGAAATAGGAAACCGAAAAGAAAGGCAGTTGCAAGGAAACTATAATTAAAAGAATTATATTTTCTAAAGTTTACTCTCTCTACTCTTTTAAAGGAAGGTCTTCAATGCCCTTATTTTCTAGATATTATCAAAATTACTTTTTATTTCAATTTATTGGCCAGAATTCGAAAATAAAGGAATGACATATTCAAAAAAACTCACTAAATTATCTTTCAAAAACTTGCCTACAAAATCTTATTTCTAAACACCTTACTTTATCTACAGTGCATCCCTAATAATAATGGTAATATGTGCGAACGCACCTAGTGCAAAAATTCCGTGAAAATTACATAAAAGTAGTTCATTTCAAAAGTGATCATGAAAATTTGAACAAAATCTACTTCCACACCACATCCACACTTATGATAAATTACGGATTTCGATTAATAGTTCAATAGTTCATACTCACGGTTTTATCCGTCTTAAGGAATATTTTTTCATATTTTTCATATTCCAATTTTTTTTTCGTATTCGTATTAAAATACTGATCCTTAAAGATAAGATTCCTTAGATGATTTTAAGAAGAAAAAATTATATCAATATAGGTCTGCGATCGCTTCAGTTTTGATATAAAAAAAAAATTAAAAAAAAGTTTCTATTTTCATTAAAACTTCTTTAGACATTTTGTTGAAATTTGGTAAGTTCTCACGATGCATAGAACACTTTTTTCAGTGAAAACATTTTTTTTACTTTCACTAGTGGTGTAGTGGTAAACATGTAATTTGTTTATCAAAAAAAAAAAAACGCGAAGTACCTTTTTTGTTTTCGATAAAAATATTTATTATCATGTTTACCCCGATGCCACTGACGAAAGTAAACAAATAACCCTTACTCAAACAATCAACAAACTATCTAAAGCAGTTTTCTTCTTTTTTTCCCAAAGTAATAAAAGGAATCACACTCTTAAGGATCCGTATCTTATTATGAAACACCAGTAAATGTGGTGATCTTTTATTCATGCTTCTTTTTTGATATGTATTGTGATGTCTTTTTATTACTCACCTTCATATGTTATTCTCAGTTTATTCCATATTTTAATAAATTACATAAAATTTAGTTGAAAAAAATATTTGCATTGGAAATGCAAGTAAATTACTGCTTATTAAGAGTAAATGAACATTTCTTAAGGAATGCATGAATTTTCTCAGCTTCTATTGCTGTTGTAGATTTAACCTATTCCTTAATGTCCCCTCAGATGAAAAACTCCATTCGGAAGACCCCAAAATTATCCGCTTTTATGCCGGTCTCGCCAATATAATCAAAAAGGTCGTTCAGTATCTGCTAATACGGAAAAGCCACGTCACAACCTCTTACGCATTCGATTTCCTTAATTAAAATAATTAAAATAAATTAATTGCTCGGACTTACCGACCGTTTTCGAATCAATGAAGTGTGTAAGTTCACTTACCTGAAACAAAACGTGCACATTAATATAAAAATTAATAAAAAAACTTTAATTAATAATTGAAGTATGGTCTTACGTCAAGTAAATCAATAAAACCACTCAAAACGTATAGAGTTTATTGTTAGGTGCATCGCAAACAGTTCGACGCGTTATGCGCAAGGTCATTAATTCAGTAATTAATCCAGTACAGAATACGGATTAATACGGCATTGCTTAGATCTCGATTTCGCCATATATTCGACCAACAAGATTATCCCGAAATAAATCATCTTGCAGCAACGTGTCCGGCCAATAAACACGCGCCATACGTCACCGTCACGTTTCATAGTGGATTGCCGAAACTAGACCCGACTATATACTAGTTGTATGTTGCCAATTAAAAATAAACTCAAACCCTGAACACTTGCGACCTCAAAACTAATCTAAACTACTTAACGACGTTGGTGCACCTGGGCAATTCGATCATGACATGCTGGAGGGTTCATTATTTGAAGCTCTGTTATTTACGAATATTCTTATACAATGTAATTTATCAATGCAAAAGAACTAATTGAACGAACATTTCCACAGGAAAATACATAATTGGAAAACGTCGGATTTTTTAAACAATGCTATAAACGACATGCTTCTGTAATGGTTTCTATGCTGTAAAATGGTCCATCACTGTACGATTTTGATGAGGAATAATATCCAGTACTGTACAAGTGTTCTAAAACTTGTTAATCTAGATTATTTTTTTCGAGATTAAACTCTGATGGTACCAGGGTATCGATCACTACCATCAGATCTCGTTGAATATGCAAAAGAACAACAGGGCAGGACATTCAATAGCTTGAAATTACTGGCTTTTTATAGAACACAAATCTTGTTTTTATAAAATACAAAAAAAATCATAAATACAAGAAAAGTCTATATAAATAATAAGAAAATTTATCTGAGGAAATGCTGATATTATCATTATCAAATGGTCTACCATTCGACGAACCACGTTCTCAAGACCCCACATTTTTTCTTCTTTGATAACAGAGGAGGTTTGCGCCAGTTCTCTCGGTGCACTTTCATAATGGCTTGGTCGAAGAAGATGACACAGGAGAAGAGACAACATTTTTGTGTAAATTTACTATAGCAAATAGTTTCCTTCCAGCTTCAAAAAGTATTGGTAAAGTTAATTCGCCATTCAACGATCAAGTCTCACTTATTGGGATGATTCGAAGCAGAGAAACTTGTGATAATAATAATAATAATAATAATAATAAACTATCTTTATTGAAAATCAAAATATTTCCTCTGCAAAGTTTATCAAACAAGTACGACGGGGTCTTATTGGTGTTTAGTAAAAAAACAAAAGTGGCTAACTGAAATTCAAATCGATCCTCCAGCATGAGCCAACCCGAATCAAAGAGGCACTGTAAAATATGGTAATACTTTCTGAAATTGTAACTGAGACGCATACAAGAATTCTGAAGTCTTTGGAGGCTCTCATCTCAATTAAGTATAGCTGGCCAATAGATACTGCAATAAGCGACATGGGATAAAACCGATAAAACGCGACCTATTTTTAAGTTTTATTAAAAGTTTAAGGTTTCCGGTAAGCCAAGGGGCTGGGGGTCTCTTAATTTTAAGTGTTTTGTACGTTCATATCATCAAAAGAGGATAAAATATCGCAGTTAATTGCTCTAAGACTCCAGGGAGTCAAGACATTCAAGTAAGTTAAATGTTGTAGGTCTATAAACTGTTCCTAGACACAACGTTTTCCTTTCGATCTCAAACTATTAGGATTCTTTATTTTCAATCGAAGGGATCGATCAGAGTGAGTCACTGTTTCAGTTTTTTCGTTTCCGAAAAACATCTGACGTTTATCGAAAGCATGGGGAAAGTGTATTTGGATTGAAAATAATTAAGAACTAAAAGTACAGATTTTCACGAAATTATATATTATGATATATGTCCATCAGTTTAATTAGGCTGAAAGCATCTTAAACGATTTTCGAAGCGTTTACGTACAAAATGAACGAAATACCAGACAAAACCACAATGTAGGTTTGCCGCTGCAAATGAAACGCCCCCCGTTTATTCCACGAGGTCCTTTCTACATCCAACAATGCGGCACGAAATAATTTCATGTAGACGCAACTGCAAATAAAAAGTTTAACACCTCCACATTGTGCTCGAAGAAATGTATATACTAGTACGTAATAAGATTTATAGCGCGCTTCGTTCTGTTTCTCGGTAAAAACATGTGTAGATCTCGGTACCGACTTTCTAGAACAAAACCGAAAAAATAAAGCCTTTATCTCCAAGTGGAATCATTTAAGTTATGCTGATTAATTCCAAACTTGATTTATCCTCTTCGAACAAGGTGCGGTCTTCTTGCATACGACGTTCAAACAAATAGGGTAGAGAAATCGATTCAGAAATTATATTGCGGAAGATATGGGGTGGGTCAATACGTAAATAATAATGCATGGCATAGACGTACGTAACTGCATTAACAACTTTGCTGGCAGTCTTCAAAAACACCTCTAGATGGTCGCCATTGCTATAATGAGACGTATTGCGCGTAAGTCTTAGCAAACGAAGTATCCAAACTCAAGATTGAATTTCTTGTCTCATTGGAATTTGCATTCAATAAATTGGCATGGGGTCTAATTATCTCAACTTACTCTGGGACTAATTCTGAACTGAATTAAGGAAAGTTTTGAGGTGACGAAAACGTCGTGGCCTATGCCTGCTTCATACGTACATGGCTGAACTAATAGTATAAAATTCCTTTGAATTGAATCGAATATAAAACGAAAAAAAGAACATATTTTTGACTTTCTATTATGCATGAGCTATTAAATCATTTTCAATTTTATCAAAAACTAATCGGTTTAGGTTTTTGAAGTATAAGTGAAAAAGTATTCCAGTTAGAAAAGAGAAATAGAACTGGAATATGGATCGATCGCATTGCAGGCTTAGCCTATATACCTTAACAGTCCTCATGCTCATTGCTAGCGTCGTAAAAACTATTCCAAAAGAATGGCTCCAATTCTCAGTTAAGAGAATACAAAATTGTTTTGGAAAATAGAATGGAACAATAATGACTTTTGGCTCCATTTTGATGGGTGTTAAATAAAATCTTGACACTCTTGTATTCCAGTTCGTGTTATATTAAAGGCTAGCCCGGTTTAAATCTCAAATTTCCAAATCGGGATTCAATTTAAACAAGTTTTGTTGATCCAACCTAACAGGCATATCAAGCAATAACCCTAACATCTATTGGGTTCGCTATCGGATTGGTTTTTGAGAAAGCAAATTCGGAACACATTCAATCAGTAACGACTACGAAAATATTCCGTGGTCTCGAGTGACCGAACAAAACATGCCCACTCCGCTCTTGCTCCGATGCGTCAAACACACACGTACCTGCCGATAACGCAGGCCGTATATTTTTTTATCGGTCATCCCGAACGTTGAACGAAACAATACATTCGACGCATCTTAAAAAGGTCACTCTTTTAATGTCACACGTATGCATTGTTGTCTCTAATGTCGTCCTCGATGTAGTGGATGTGACAAAAGCAGTCGAGGTTTTGTATTATTCGCCTCATCAAATATGTTGATTTCACATTACCTCTTGAAACAAAATCTCAGTGTACACCAGCAGATAATTGTGGTCATTGTTATTACTATTATTTATTATTAATTTTTTTATCATTTAAAATGCGTACTGAAACAGGATGCGGGTAAATAAAAAATGAAAGCAACCAGCAACCAGCAAATATTTGTTGTCACAAAAAAAAACTGTAAAAACACATTGTTTGTATAAGCAACAACGACTTTTCTAAGGTTACCTCCCGAGTTGAAAAGAAGAATGTTATGCAACATAGATGGGCAGGCATCAATTTAAAATTCGTACATCGCTCGTTTCTGTTCATTATGCCTGAGAAAACACGTGGTGCCAACTCTGAAAAAAAAAGACCCTTCGTCCGAGACATTCCGTTCTCATGGTAAACCTGCTCCAATCATCGCAGAGATTGATGTAGGTAACTTTTGCTTTTGAATTCATGGAAGCTTTAGATCTAATTCGGTAGACGACAGATAAAGCTTGTGTCGTTCGGCCACAAATATTTAAAGAATCTTGATGTAGTTGCTTTTGTTACAAAACACGGTTGAATTAAAAATTCAGGGTTTACTTCGTAAAGTTTCGAACAACTAAAATAGCAGCAAAATGCGAGCTGCTGAAACAAGTTTCGAAATGTGACAAATTGTTTAGATCAACAGTATTAAGCAAATGTTTGGTTTCAACATTCAATGACTACTTTAAACCAGAAATGGCGACCTTTTATACACACCAAAAAAACGTGTTATTTCCATTAGTTAATTTAATTTGAACAACCGTGTTCTGGTCATCTAATAAAAAAACAAAACTTAGTAATAATAACATTTCAACAAATATCGTCTCTCATCTCTACTTACATACAAGAAACGTTTGTATCGCTGAACCTGGACCTAAGCACATAGATAGTTAACACAACAAAAATGTATCTACAATGACTAAAGGAAATGATATTCGTTATCTCAAAGGATTTACCTTGGCAAGTCATCGACCATCGTTCATTTTCTTCGACGGTGATAAATTCTATTTACTTCCTCTGCAAGAAACTTTAATGTTCGCCTTAATGAAAATATATCGGACATTAATAATCTACACAGAGTAGCCATATCGATTATGATTAAAAAAAACAGGAAACGATATTACAGCTAATTCTGGAAAATAAATAACAGTTTATTTTCGTTTCTCTAAATAAAAACATAATAGATGGGGCGCCGTACCGGTGCTTAAGAAAAGTTTAACCTTAAGTATTTGATAAAATTTCAGATATAGATTCGTAAATAATAAGCATGCTTCAACCTTCAGGCCTTCAGGGAGCAGAATTTAATCATTTTTTTTTACACCCAAAACTAAAACGTCACTTTTATATGCAACATTTTTCCAAAAAGCGAAGCGAAATTTTTGATTTATTTTTACACCTTTAGGACACTATAAAATGTTAATGAAATCTCCAGTTACAAACATCTTTTTTTACGGCAACTTTATAAGAATCGTGCTAATGAAGCCTCGAATGAATTTCAAATAAAAAGTACGATTTCTAGAGGTTTTTTTATTGAAATTACAGTAAAATTTTAATTTTCCTATGCTCAAATTTATCTACATGCCGAAAATAAATCTAAATCTACTTTCTTAAAACAACAAGGGGCATTTACTGCAACCGATCTAATTCTAAGCATATGGCTAGATGAACCGTTTGAATTTGACCGTAAATTTAATTAAAATCTATCGGTATATCTTGATCTGGTCAGAATCAAATCACGACCATTTTTGAATTTAAAATGTGACTAGGTGAATTTAAATGTCGGTCGAAACGGGAACAGGCGAAATGTAAATGATGGGTATCCATGCAATCACACCTTATAAATTTATGGCGGTAATTAATTGGCAGATGAACTGCCGCATGAAGGAACATCTGAGATCTGTGCTTTCGCGTATGTGCAGTTTATGAAGTTTTATACTCGTGCTCGTTACACAACCAGGCAGGTGGTGAATTTTGTTTGTTTTTTGTTATATTATACCATGCGCGGTCACCTGGACCCGCTTTCCTTTAAGCAGCCAGTTGTCCAACAAGAAACCAGTATTAAAACATCAATTAAAACATTAAAGCACGGTTGAATGTGTTACATGGAAAAGCTTATAAGAAAACCCACAATCCGGAAAAACAAAAAAAACTTAAAACGATGGCCAATAATATTTCTAACTAATAATAGTTATATATTATAGAGGGCATTTCAAAAAACACTCCGCTAATTTCTAAGCTCAATAGAATATTAAAAAATAACGTTAGTTCAGTGTCTGAAGAAGAAGATGCGGGGAAAAAAGAGATCTAAAAAAACATTTTTTGAAAATTAGTTTTTAATTAATTATTATTATTAAATTAAATTTAGATCACAAATACTAAAAGTAACTGCTAATAAAATATTCCTAAGTCATAGTTTTTGGTTAGTTTCTGAAAAAATTATCATTTCCTGAGATAGTTCGTTCTCAATGTAAAATGATTTATTAGTTCTGTCAACTTTGCTTGCTACTGCCTCAACTTTAAAACCAGTTTTTTTTCATCAGTTATCCATAAAGTTCGTATTGTGGAAAACTATATAAAAATTACTATTTTTGCTCAAAAAATTGAAAAACTATATCCATAAAAAAAAGTTTGGGTCCGAAATAAGTGGGCACTCCCCCCGTTTATTGACGCTCCTGGACAAAATATTTTTAAAAATTCAGCAGTAGCTTTATGACCCAAACAAAGGAAATTTCATTTACGTGTCTTAGACCATTTCAAAAATGAAATTAAAAACTTTGTGTCCGAAAAATATATCGGTTCACTTGAAGCGCCACACGAGTTCAAGACACGGAATACACTGCTAATTTTTTAGGAGCCCTTTTAAAATATTTTAAGTCAAGTGACTATTATCCGGCAAAAATTTTGTGGCAATTTCGTTGCCCGACACACCTCAAAGTGAAGAATTTTATGCAACCTCTAAAATAATTTTAAGTTTTATGTTGTCCCGTTTGTAATTATGTGTGCTTTTTAGCATCTACTCGGTAAAAATTTAGGACATTTTTAGAAACCAATAAAAATTATTTCTAAGGCAACGTATGAAATTAATGTATTAAAAGTAATTCGGAATTTTTGAGGAACAAGTCAATACATGCAGTGTTTTCCAAAACCAATGCCCATTCGAGAAGAAATGGAAAAAAAGAAGAATTTAAAAATTGAGACACAAAAATATTTGGGACATCCACATTTACTCGAACTCAATTACATTTTTGGATTCGATAAATATTCTGAAACTTTCTACGTTATAATACTTTTAGATCATCGTTCTTTTTATTGCCGTCACAAAAAACAGAGAGTTCCATTCATATATTAAATCTCATGACATAATAGGATATCTACTGATGAGCCGTAAACACAATTTTTACTTAAAACGGTTGAAAGATAGTCAATTATTTTGATGACAAATACTTGTAGAAAAATTTTCGAAAAAAAAAAATCTAGTCCCACTACTCTAAAAATCTAGCCAATCCTGCTATACATCTAGGTACACCCACAAAGCTGTTAAATATGAATGGGGCAAAGTTTGATACCCGAGGCAATATAGATTATTTCGACAATCTAGACATTTAATTTTACTCTAACCTCAACGGAAAAATAGAAGGAAAAAAGTGGATTGGACGTAAGATTCTTTCAACGCTAAGAAACCTGAGACAATGACCAGGCCTTGACGCAGATGAGTTACTTAATCCAGCACAGGATCGGGAAAGATATAGAGACATCGTGCACATGGTAGTCGTCAACGTTCAATAAGAATATGACACTTGAAGAAGAAGATATTTACTCAATAGAGTAAACCTGTAAGCCAGGCTCCAGTGACGTCTAATCATTTTCGAAATGTTACCACAATAAATTCTACCAACTGACGATTTAAAATCGTTCCGAGCAGGAAGCAATGATCGAATCAAATTAACTTCTATCGATTAGCATTCCTCAATCTATAGTTTCCATATCGGAACAGCGCTTTGGTTCCAGGTCGCTCCACCTGGCATTACGTTATTATCTTCGGAATCCGGTCACTTGGTAGTTAAAACGCAAACCTTAAAACACGGGGAGTTAACCGGTGCCGCGTGGAGCGTTTTAAGTGCGTATTGGTTCGTAATTTATTCATTATTATCGGCTACTGAAAATCCATAAAGGCATAATAATTCTGCAGCACCGTGAATCGAACCAATTGGCCGCAATAGTCTACGAACTACGAGTGCAAAGTGGCTCTTTTGTGAGGTGAAACGACTCGTCGCCGACGGAGGAATGTGCTCCCAGCGAAAAAAAAAGGCACCGGGCGCCCGAGTTAGTTAAAGTGTACAGTTAGAGACTTTAATTCCCGACTTTGATACGCCAATATTCTCATGACCGCGTCTCCACCCGACCCGACATCAGGAAGAATTTCAAAACTAATTGCCCGACGAGGTTTTACTGTTACAGGTAATATCACCTAATGGTCTGAGACGTTGGGAGGCTCACATCTTTCGATCTAGAATATTCTTCGGTCTCCATTACCCAGCGAGAAACGCAAATATGTTACGGGCCATGTAGTCCCACCCCGCTTGATCTGCGCTATCTGAGTAAAGCTAAAAAATATTCACCGTGCTTTTTGATATCTGCGTATAATGTGCGCATTTTTACTGTATGATTTATTAAAAAAAATATGTTTATTTTATTAAAAAAGATCCTAAAAAATTTTGGTGGTTTATTAAAAACAAAAGAAAAACCTCAGGTGAACCCAGTTACATGAACTCAACTCTATTGCACTGTGTTTTCGACAGTCATTTTCTAACAGGAGTTCCCTCATCAATTTTAATGGTATTAGTAATTTACACCACTTTGAAAATATAAACATAAAGATGTTCTCCGAGCATGAGCTGGAAAACCTTCTGAAAGTAATTAAACCTAAATTTACAATGGCCCCAGATTTAATGATACCATTCCTTATACATGACAGTCGCTTTGTTCTGGCTAAGCCGCTTGTAATACTTTTTAATCTGTGCTTGAGAAACCAGGACATTACAGGTATATGGAAGATGTCTAAAATTATTCCTGTACACAAAAAGACTGTAGATCGCAAATCCCAAGTCATTTTCCCTATCTGCAATTTCTGTAAAGTTTTAGAATCTCTGCTACAGGACAAAATATCTCGTGTTGTTAAGAACCAATTAGTCCCCCAACAACAAGGAAGGACTATGTCTCAGTATATTTCTGAGGATATTGATGAAGGCTCTCAAATGGACGTCACATATCTTGATTTTTCAAAAGCGTTTGATGCCTAGATCACAAAATTCTAAACCCCAAGCTCCGTGCCTATGGATTTTCCGAATCGCTTGTTAATTTGTTTTCTTCATACTTTTCTAACCGCCCTCAGTACGTCTATCGCTATGGTCACATTTCCGATAAATACATTGCGTCCTCAGACGTTTTCGTTAATGACATTGCTAAGGACCTCGATGTCAGTGTTTTGATATATGCGGACGACGTAAATTAAAAAAAAAATCCCGAATTGTCTTACTCTCTACCGTAGTTCGGAGCAAATCAACAATTGGTCTCTAAATAATAACTTGCAACTTAATACAGCCAAGCGTAATTCAGTTTCATGATTGTAACTTGGGAGTAATATTTGACTCGAAATTATCCATAGTTCCTCATGTTAACAAGGTACTGGCAGAAGCGTCAAAAAGCTATGGATTTATCGTGCTTTTGCACCAGAGACTTTAAAAATACAGAAATGGTAAAAAAATATATATAACTTATACGTGAAGTCTAAGTTGGAGTATGCGTTAGTAGTTTGGTCTCCTGGGTACAATTGTCATATTAATAGCCTGGAAAAAATTCAGCCTAAGTTTTTGAAATATATATATATATATATATATATATATATATATATATATATATATATATATATATATATATATATATATATATATATATATATATATATATATATATATATATATACTCACGTATTGATTCACGGATGGAAAAATGTGATGACACTATATTCCGGGATATCATCCGTTCGCTCGTTGAACTCCGACTGGAATCCTGCATCCGACTGGAATCCTGCAAATCTTGCATCCGACGGATGCAAGATTTGCAGGATTCCAGTCGGATGCAGGATTCCAGTCGGAGTTCAACGAGCGAACGGATGATATCCCGGAATATAGTGTCATCATATATATATATATATATATATATATATATATATATATATATATATATATATATATATATATATATATATATATATATATATATATATATATATATATATATATATATATATATATATATATATATATATATATATATATATATATATATATATATATATATATATATATATATATATATATATATATATATATATATATATATATATATATATATATATATATATATATATATATATATATATATATATATATATATATATATATATATATATATATATATATATATATATATATATATATATATATATATATATATATATATATAGTATATATATATATATATATATATATATATATATATATATATATATATATATATATATATATATATATATATATATATATATATATATATATATATATATATATATATATATATATATATATATATATATATATATATATATATATATATATATATATATATATATATATATATATATATATATATATATATATATATATATATATATATATATATATATATATATATATATATATATATATATATATATGGTATAAGTTGGACGGAGTATATACCCACAAAGTTTTTCGTATAAAATGTTATTAAATAAATTTGGTTATATGTTTCTTAGTGATCGCCATGATTACCATTATTTAATGACTTTATTTAAAATTTTAAATAACTTGTTTGATTGCTCTCGATAGACTAAATTTTCTGATTCCCCGTATTAACTCTAGGCATAGTAACACATTCTTTCGGCACACACCATTTGATTTGATTTAGGTTAAGTTTCCTTATATCTTCGTTACTTGCAAGGCCTTTGTAACTATGTAATACTTCGTACTACCACCTACCTGTTAGGCTTCATGCCTATTAGGTAGAGACTATAATGGGGCGCCTTATATAAATTAATACTGTACTATGTTCTCTTCAACCATCACTTTTTACGAGATTGTTTCCATGCCAGGTTTATTTTAATTATAACAGGATTCCTCTTAGCCTTAAAATTTTTCCGCTAAAAATATTCAAAAAAGCTGCTTGAAAATGCCAGGGTAGTTGAACTTGTCATATACATTTTTTACATAAATAAAAATAGGGATATGTTTCACATGGGTTTCCTTTCTTTTTTCTCCTTTTTTGTATTGCTTTGCTTTTCAGTTTGATTAAACGTTTACTGATACTGAGTAATTTCGTAAAATAAACGGCGAGTGTAGGTTAAGTGAGGAAGTATGGCAACTTTAACTTTTAATGTATTTACAATAAAGTCATTTTACCAAATACACACCAAATAGTACATTATACAGTTGTAAATTGAAAAAATCCTTTCACGTGGGAAAATACCTTTTAAAGCTCGAATTGGGGTGACCAAGGAGTCATGTAGGAGATGGAAAGAACTATTAAATACTCATTGAATGCGAAATTGTAACACTGAATCGAATAATATTCTGGTGAAATACAATAAAAATTAGCAGCGCATTTCTTTAGTATATTTGCGAATTTCCCCAAATATCATCGGTAAAAGATTTTTTTTTGGTCAAAAAGAAAAAAAAATCACAAAATCCAAATTTAAGTGACTATTTTTTTTTTCAATATAGCTAGGTGAATAATTTTTGTATCCAGTGTTGCAAATGCAAATTGATGGTTGATTTCATGTGTAGGGTGAGTTTAAACAAACGGGCCAAATTACACAAAAAGAACATATTATTCGGCACGTTATTTACATGGCTTTAACTTATTCGTAAAAAAAGGCGTTGTATGTTGTTTTTTTTGTGTTGTTGGATTTCATTACGTCTAACACCTCTACCGAAGTAACGAAATTTCTGCAACTAAAAAATAAATAACATTTCGCTTATCTCTATAAAATCATAATTTTCCACTAGTCGAAATATTAGGTGGTAAAATACCAAAATTAGACCTAATTACAGTTCATTCGACATTCTACAGAGGTCACTGTCACGCGCGATATATTCATAACGCATTAATAAAAAAAAAACAACCAAGACAGAACATAATAATCAATATTTAGAATATTTGATCTGATGGAAGATTTTTGCAAATTGCAAATGTGCGGTTGGGATTCTGCTCGACACCGTACTTATACATTCCATAAACTAGTCGATTTCGGCAAATTTGCAAATTTATCTAAATATTGACCATAAAAATTTACCTGGCTCGTGCAGCGCGAGGTACTACACAGAGTGATTTTTTCGACGGCCAAATTCTGTGCATGTATATCAAATTAACATAATAAACGAATATTCCTTCCTGGTAACGGAGGTCACTGCCAATTTAATGTGTTAAACTAATAAAATATATAACGTGCAGGTTTAAAGTTATTATTGTTGCTATGGCAAAAGCGCTTTTAACAGTGTGTTCAATTATCGAGAGTATATCGACCACATGTAAAATATAACGGCGTATGTCAGAACTGATGTTTTGTTTCAACAATCTTTTCATCGGCATTTTAAATGTGAAGCTAACTTTTTCTCATTAATCGGTGCACGAAAACACTTGAAAATGTTTAAAAAATATTTTATTGCTTTACTATGGTTCTCTTTGGATTCGCTTCCTTCCCTTTAATGTCATACCTTGCAGATTGCAAATTACTTCCATTTTGATTTTAATGAAACAAATTCAATAAAACTAGTTTGATTATAAACAAAAAATGACCTAAATCTTATATACAATATATGACAAAACCCAGATATTAAGTACGTAAATAGGTTGTATGATAATAAGAAAAAATTTATCAGTTTTGAAATAAATATTATCCTGAAGCAAATTTAAGTTTGATAGAAAAAAAATTAAACCCAATCGAAACATATATGCCCAACAAGAGGTACGGTGTGTTTCAAAGTATATCGTCTTGACGGACTTTCGCCCAAAAAGTAATTTCGACCTTTATACCAATTTTTCCCAACAACCAATAATTTATGCATAGTTAAGGGGACAATACAGGGGAAAGTCAGGTAGATGCCGACCACGTGTCGGCTAATATGAGACTTTTATATCAGGCTTTTTATAATACATAATTATTGTATCAAAGAAAAAACGTAGTGATATTCAATTCCACCATCTGGATAATAATCAACAAAATATGATAAGGAAATAATATGTTATGCAACAAGTTGCAAGAGCACTTTTTTTTGCAACTTTTGTTTTGGATAGTGAATCAAAAACTTTATCAAACGTATTGCGTACTATACTTTTTCTGCAGTTAGCATTTACCGAATGGCTCTGACATGATCGTTAGAATAGAGAAGCGTCAAAATTCAAGTCAATATCCCCAAACCTGTGAATAATATAGTTGGGTATTTTAGAGTAAGGAATAGAAACAATATATTTCCATTATCAAAATCAGATTGTTCAAATGCGAGAGCACACGGGTGTAATAAATTAAATTAAAAATCAAAACCAAAGCTCAAGAAACATCCAAAACACTGTCTGGTACCAAATTAAGACGTATACCCTATTATCGATAACAAACAATTCCATTGAAATAAAACAAAGCGCAATTTTTAAAAACTATCGACTCCCACGACAAAATCGATACCATCGCACCTCCGCAACGAATGTTATAATTTTCCTTTTGGTCGAAGGAAGAGTCTTTCGCGTTGACCTAGTGGCCCACATTTTAAGGCTTATGTCATAACACCAGTCGCGTATACGCGGGTCGCCTTTTTTACACACACAACGGCGTCAGTTCGCGATCGCTTCGACCGTGGACGTCGACTTTAGCACTCGTTATCCGGGTTTTTTTGTATCACGACGGCGACGACTATTTGAAATAATTTGCATATTAAATGCGCTTAAAATGGAGATAAGCATACACAGCTCTTTACGCCACAAAAACGGGTCAATTTGAAAAGTTTTTTTTTTCACAAAAGAAATAAGAATTAAAAAGAAAATATTTTTCCAATTCACTTTTTCCTCATTTATCTATAAAACCCTTCTTTTTTAAAGAGTAGTATTGCCAACAATATTATTACTACTATCTTTAGCAATGACAAAATTATGATTTAGAGACTTCATTTTAAATGTAATAGTCCAAGATCTCTTGGTATAAAATAAAATAATTGCATTTTGCACAATGAGACATAACGTAACCAAAAAATAAACTTTATTATTTTAATTTTAATTTAATCTATTTAAGGTTTAAACAAGAAAGAAAAACAGCAGTATAACAGTTAGAATCAAACAAGAAGAGAATAGAACAATAACAATAAATAGAATAAAACGGAAGCACTCGAACGGAGCACATCAGCGCGAGCGGAGGCTGTCGACAAAAGGATCAGTTGCACGCTTTCAGCATTCTAGTATGGAGTGAATAAAATCCATAATTTGCGCGATGGTATCACACCTTCTGTAATATGCATTAAATTGTGTGTCATATAAAAGAGCTTCCAATAATTCCAACCATTCAAAATCCTAAAGAAAAAAATCAAATCACTTTGGAATCTTTTGGTTTGGCCTTAGTTGTAATATTGTAGTTGATCTGATACCCATTATAGATATATATAAGCCAAAGATCTGAAACATACTTTCTGAAAGGCTTCGATGTTATCTATATGGAAGGCCTAATATGGAGACCATATCACAGGTGTTTACTCCAGTCTAAAGTGAATCAAAGAGATATAGGGGAGTCTAAAGCAATGTGTTGTCCACTATTGTGTACAACAAACCCCAGGACTCGCATTTACCTGTTTACCATTTACGCAAAATTTGTCACAAAACTTAGTTTAGAATCCAAGAAAACACCCAAGTCCTTAATGCTACTGACGGCCTCGATCCGACTCCAACGATGCTATATCGGTTGTGAACCACAATCAACGAACAACTAAAGCTAATACTGCAGCATTTTGTTACATTGAACGCAAGACTATTAATCTTAGACACATTGTCCATGTTCTTCTGAAGCAACAGAGCGTACTCATACGATCCGACCCTGCTGAATATCTTCAAATCATCCGCAAACAAAAGACACTGCGAAACTACACAACCAATATCATTTATGAAAAGTTAAAAAGGACGGGTCCAGTGGGGGACTCCCGAAAAAATATTAATTTTACCTGAGACATAATCATTAATACGAACAACTGAGTACGACTAGACAGGAAACACTGAATCCAGTGCATCAGCCCAGCCACCAAGCCCATAGCTCTAAGTTAGAGACAAAATGCACATGACTCGCACAGTTAAACGCCTTCGAAAAATCTGTGTAGACACAATCCACTTGACCAAACCCCTCAAAGGCGTTCAATAAAAATGGTTGTTAGGTGAGTAAATTTCCTACTTTAGATCTACCTACAAATCCATACTGTTGATTAGCTAGAATTCTTCTATAATTCCAGGAAAGTCTCTATAATTAGAGACATCGCTCTTATCACCACTGTTGTGAATCGGTACCAAATAGCTGCCCTTCCAAAATTCAGGAAAAATACCTTAAGACAAGGGCAGATTAAATATATGCTGTAGTGGCCTACTCAAAGTACACAATCCAGTCTGTAAATTCATAATACTTTCAAACACATCAGTAAGTGAAACGTTCATGTTAACACATCTTAGAAAAGTACTAATAATTCCCGGTATAGGGTACGCTCCTCGAAGTGTTTTAAATAACATAAAACCCAAATCCACTTAACTTTATGTATTAAATAGTAACTCCACAAAAAGTCAAAGTCAAAAAAGTTTTTTTTTAAATGACCATCTGCACCAACTAATCTCCACCATTTTTTGGGAACATTCTTTAACCCAGGTTGCATATTTTAAACTATTTTGATGGCCTCTATTATATGAACCAAATTATATTTTTCCTCACTCTCAAGGCCATCGTTTTTTTTCTGGTCTATGATCAACTATCTGAAAAATACCCTGTGTTAGCTCTTCTTTTTTATTATTTTTTTTTTACTCTTTTTGGTCAGTTTGGTTTGGTAAGAAAACATAATCATGAAGAACAAAAAATAGCGAGTTGAAACAACTGTGACCAAAAATTTCATGGTGAGTCAAAAAAACAAAATACCCTAATATGCGTCATTGTCATTTTGTTAGGCCAGCTTCGTCCGTAGCGAACTACTTCGGACGTTTTCGTTTCCTAGCAATCGAACAGAGTAGATTCTAGTAATTAAAGATATTTTGTCTGACAGTCACGACACAGGTCACTCGCGTGCTATTTTGCAAAAAAAAAGTTAGGCAGGAAAAGTATAGTTTGAAACATCTTGATATACTTCCTAGGCACTGTTTTATGCTCTGCTTGTGGCAAAACAATGTCGTGACTAAATATCCATTATCATAAAAAGACATGATTACAGTGGCAGTGACGAAGATATGATTTTTTTGAAATATTGGAATATACCGGATCAAATGGTTCAAAAAATAATAGGCAGTGGAATTACTTTATACGCTCGCACGCTTCACTGATAAAATATATTTGGTATTGTTCCTAATTTTTTTTTTCTAAACCGCGATCTTCACACGCTTACATTTTGATGAACCGTCAGCGGCCATGTTGATTTTTGAACGTCATTGGTTCGTTTGAAATCTTAAGTCTCATTGGTTGTATTTATAAGATAGGCCGAGCCTCAATATATCTAGTAGTTAAAGGGCTGTGCAACTGTGCAATATATGCGCAATAAGATATTTTTCACAAAAGTTGTACATACTTTGTAACACCAGACAAAAGCAGAGAAATGTTAGTGTTTGTTTATTCGGCTACTGTAAAATACAATTTTTGTTGAAATTTTAAATAGAGAATATTTGTTGATCTTAAAGGACACTGTAATATTAATATAGTTACAATAATATATAATTAACTCACCATTTACACATACCGACTTTGGGATATAAAATTTGGCACAAAATCTATGTTAATACATCAGTATTTTTTTTAGGAAAATAAGGTCAAAAAAAGCCGAAAAGTGTATTTGTAGGTTTGCAAAATTAAAAAGTGTACATGTTTATTGAGTTTGAAAAAGGTCATATCTATAAATATCGAATGGGGAGCTATGCAAGTGTAATTGTATTAAAATAAATTGTGGTAATTAATTATCATTACCATTACTAAATAAATAACCACGGAGACAATGACCCAACAACATAAGTTTATTCAAATCGTATTTTCCCATATATATGAAAAATCAAAGAAACTGTTAGATGTAACTTTAAATGGTGAACAATATTTATTGTACCTCAGTGCGGTTAAATTAATGTTATCGAGAGATCGCAATCGGCAACCGTATTACCACAAACGGATTTTTCGCTTAAAGAGTTAAAAAAATGAAGGCTACAATATATTACTAAGTAGGGCACATTACTGTTACTACATTGTGTATTATGAAAATAATTAAATAGTTAACAATGCTCCCATTTGCGTGAAGCATTTGGACGGTTACTCAAGTTAAATTAAAAGTAGCACTATCCGCTGAAAAACAAATTTTTGCGTGGATATAAAAAGTCAACGAGTTAATATAATGAAGATGGTTTAAGAGGCAAGCCGCGGCAGTCGACGCGGAAGTTGCCAGTTGTCGCGTTCTAGTACGTCCATCAATAAAATTATCACCAGATTCTTTTATTCCTAAGCAGAAATTATACCGAAAGAAAATCAAAAATAATGTTATAGAAAACTTTGGGTAACTAAGTTCACAATTTTTCATTTCAAATATAATTCTGTTGCAGCATAAATTTATTTTTTAACATTGTTTCACTTGATAGTGGGTTTTGGTTTGCTAATTTTTACAATTCTTTTTTAGAATATTCATTTAATAAAATCTTAAGATCATTCTAACCTTAGCGTCTATTGACCGCAAAATATTTATTCTCACATTTCAAAACAATTGCAAATTGCAAAAATTCCACAAATTTATTAATGGAATTTATAAGTTTGCAGACAAAAATTTGTAATTTTGGAGTGTAAAATTTATTTTATAACCGAGATTAAATATTACTTTTAAATTTTAAATCAACCTATTCTCAAAAACATCTTACAAATGTATTTTCAATGAGCAAAACATGTTTTTATCATCATTTTTATTATGGAAAAGTACATATAAATATTCCCCGATATTTCCTGTAAATAGAAGTACAGCCAAGCATATTTACACAGCGCGTGGGTTGTCGCACCAAGAGCCTCTTTCGTGATTTCACAAGCTAAGGGTGTCAAGACAGTACGTACTTTTGCTAAAACATATCGGAACCTGACCGTGACTAGTTTTTGCCGATAGAGTCATGAAATGACGGCTTCTGCCGCGATATAATCGAGCCCACGATGATATTTCTATCCTTCTGATCTTAATATACAATAAGACCCATTAGTTGTACCGTCGACTGGCGCAGCCTAGCTTAGAATTAGCTACTTTACTGAACCAATGCGTGGCAGAATATTACACAACAAAATTAAAAAAGAAATTGATAATGAAGTTCTATCCCAGCTACAAATTTTTAAAGCATAATTATAACAAATGCATTAGAAAAAGTGGAAAAAAACAGAAAAAGTCTCTACAGCAAATTCTGTAGATGCAGTAATCTACTAGGTTATTAGGTATTGAATTATATTTTAAGGCGTTATACGAAAAACTCCTCCGAAACATGGTACTCCGATGATAAAAATTGATAAAAATTCTTCAGCGCTAACATTCCAATTATGTACTTCGCGTCTAAACACTATTCGTTCCCGAATCCAGGCCGGAGTATCTCTTTACAAGTATGTCTTTATTAAAAAAGTACAGAAATGTAGCCTTCTACGAGACTCCCTCCTAAGTCAGCCAATCTGTTTATAAATCTAAAAATCTGGTCATATTTTCTTAAGCCATACACAAAGCGCACACATTGGATTTGAATTTTTTCAATTCTACACTCATTTCCATTATCTAACCAAAAACTATATACAAAATTACAATAATTAAAATTTGATAGTACAAGGGACTCGCACAACTTTTTCTTAATTTTGACCTGAAATAATAAACAACAGGGGGCCTAAAATCGACCCCAGTGCCACCAGAATTTGCGCCTGATCTGAAAATTTGTCACTTGAAGATATTATTGCTTTCTATTATTCAGATACGATGACATAAGAGTAAAAGATTCATTAGAAAATGGAAAGCCTTCGAGAAATCTAACAGCACAAGAGCCGCACTCATTTTCTTATCATACGTTTGAATATCATCCAATACATTAAGCAATGCTTGTGTCCCAGACTTTTTTTTAAACCACATTCCGTACGTCAAACAATTTTGTTTGAAATAAAAAATTCGTATATTTGATTACATTATATTCATTGAAATTGCCAGAAGAATACGTCATGGAATTAGCAACTTTTGGAAATGATATGTTCCACTCATCTGGAAAGTAGTATACTTATTCATACGTCAGCATTAACGGCGATACGTCATCCAGACCAGTTGCATTTGTTTAAATACCACTAAGCGCCTTATGTTATTAAAATAAATAAGAACTAAAAGTTCAGATTTTCACGAAATTATATATTATGTCATGTCATAATATATAATTTCGTGAAAATCTGAACTTTCAGTTCTTATTTATTTTGACAAATGGATTTTCATCAAGTAAAAGCCACCTCATTTCAACCTTATGTTATTGTTGAAAACTTAAAAGAACAATTCAAATTATTATTGGAAAGATTACTGTCATAAAAAGTGATTTTTTCAATGCAATCGAAAATGTTCTGAATAAATGTACCAAAATAATTATTTAAATTATTAGGATCTGAAAGTCTGTTGGGTGTAGTCTGATTTTTTTACCATTTTCAATGTTAAAACTCCTTATTGCCGACCAATTTATTTCCCCACAAACCATATCAAGGTATTTCTTTTTTCCCTTTTATCATAGACAGTGTAAAGTTTCTTAAAAATGTATATTTCTTCCAATGGTTAGGATCCTCTGTTCTTTTAAATTTCTTTAACGTAGTGTCTCTTTCTTTTATAATTTTTTTTATGTTAACCATTAACCACGGGGCACGCGGTTTAGTTATCCGAGCTTACTTAACTGGAGCATGTAGATTAAATAAATCTAACATAAGGTTATTAAATGTATACTTAATTGAAGTGTACCAATAAATTCGTAATTTTTGAATGTAGACCAAGACATGTTTCGGGACATTTGCGAATGATGCAGAACAACTGAACTACCGATAATCATAGAAGGCTCAGTTTGACAGAGATCGAGTATAGACGAAACTAAAATGGTCCTTGTAAATCACAACCCGTGTCCCATGTCAGTTCGGGGTTTATTCAGGTTCATGTAACCGCCCCTTAAGACTAGAAAATTTCGTAACTAACGAGTTCGACATTTTCATTTCTTGGTTGTTCCAGTTATTTAGAAAAATAAGATTAACCTATAAAAGTAATATTATTATCAGTTTTAAATAATTAATATCTCAGAAACGACATTAGAATGTGTGACATTTTGTCAAATAAAATGAACTGGTCCAGGAAATTTTGTTGAAAAATTTGAAGGGTAATTTGCAAAACTCAAGGTGCAAACAGGTGTTTTGTTTTTTTTAATTGACCTCTTTTAAATACAAAGGTCAAATATCACACCAAAAACTGAAGATGGTCTTTTAATAGGCGTACGTATTTTTTACTATGCAACCCGATTTTAAAAGCCAAAATTGTGTAGTAATATATTTCACTTAATTGGTTATTGATTAAATAGCGATAAATACGAACTCACGAATTCTATTTAAATCATCGTATAAAATCTCTAGTTACACGGGTATATATATGATTATTAAAACCGTCAGAATAAAACGTCGGGTTACGCTGTGGAACGTCGGTAATTTACTTGTTCGAGTGCTGATTTATGTCCCTGAGAAGTTCCATTAAAGAAAACTAGTTTTCATAGTTGGTTATTGTACAACGATCGTATAAATGTGTATACGAGCACGTACGCATAGAGTTTGCAAAGCCGGTGAAAGAATACCGAAGTGATTATTGCACGAAGGCAAACGATTGGAATTGATTTGCAGTTAATTTCAAGGTTCAGGGATTTCAAAGACAGAAAGGGAAGTTTCAAGATGAATGTTATATTTTAATACAATGTTAAAACATCCGCATTTCTGTTTGTTAACTGTTTTTATAAATTTGAAACTTCGGACTGCCACTTTTTATGTTTTGCTTAAAATTACCCGTCGTCCAATGGAATAGACGTTCGAAAGAAAAGACGAATTTCGTCTTACCAAAGTTATTATGAATCTGCATGGTAATGCCGTAATTCCCAAATACTCCGAAAATGTTGATAATCACCTGTTTAAATGTTTTCCACAAATTTTGACATACCCGACAAGAACCACCCTTTATACAAATTTATATGGACGGATTCTTCGAATGTACCGTGCGTTCAATTTATCATGATCATATTTCAATTGGCTGTAGCTTTTTTTCCTTTTAGAGATATCAAAGTAAACAAAAAAATAAAATGTAGAGTTAGTAGCCAAGTTTTTGGTTAGTCCCAAGTGACGTATAAAACAAAACACTATCAATTTTCTTACATATGAGCCTTAACTAAACAATTCTTAAACTATTCTAAATAATGTTTGTATGTGACCATCCTTATGCTAAACGCATTTTTCATACTCTCTAATTGTATGATGTCTTGCATTTAGCAACGTTTCCGGATTGTCTGTCTCTTAACTGATTGCATCATTAATCATTTTCTGAAGTTCCAAGACATTATTACAAAAAGTTCTGCGCACGTGATTTTTTATGTTTCCCGAAAAGAAACAAATCATTTAAGTTAAATCGGGACTGTTGGCTGGCCAATTCATAGTTCCGCCGTTCCCGATCCAACCCCTGGGATATCGAACTTTCATCTGTGCATAAAAAATGTTTTAAAAAAATTATTTTTCTCATTAGGTCGTTTTAAAAAATCCAAACAAAACCGAATCCTCCTTTGCCATTGTTCTGCACTTAGTTTTTGAGTTTTACGAAATTTAAATGCATTATAATTATATTCGTTCAATACCAAGTGCATCTTCGAGAAATACCTGCCTCTGTACTTCATAGAATTATAATATGTTTACCTTATTTTCTTCATTTAAAACGTTATAATTTCGGCATGCCTTTTTAGCATTTAATCCGTTACCGTTTTCCGCAAATTTCTTTGCCAGCCTTGGGAAATATCTGTTTTGAAGGAGCTCGGCGCTCTGGATAAAGTTTAATATACTGACGACGAGCTGCGGTTGCACTTTCATTATTCAGAAAGTAGACTTGGATAATAATTCAACCGTCAACGTTGTTTACTAATATGTCAAACATAAACATATTTTTATTTGCCAGTCAGGGCACTCTTTGAAATTATATACAAATTTCCTATTTTTGCCGATTTGTCCAAAACGACTGGACTAAAACATAAAGTGTGTTACATATCATATACAGAGTGTTCTATTTAAAAAATATGACATAGGCTCATATTGAAGAAAATTGATAATGTTTTATACGTCACTTGGAAAAAAAAATCTTTTTCACTAACCCTATATTTTGATTTTTGTTTACCTCGATATCTCTAAAAACAAAAAAGTTACAGCCCATTAAAATGTTACCAAGATAAAAAATGCACGGTACATTTTTTGCAGTGGGTCAGATTTATTGTCCGTGTGGAACTGGCGGCATGATCTGCACTAGATCAGGCAACGATATTCACAACAACAACAGAGTGAAAAAGTACCAAATACTGTAAAAATTACACATCCAAACTTTCAGTGACCGTAGTTGTTCAATGTCCTTTATCAACATTTTTTGTTTTTGGCTGCAAAAGCGGCCGTATTATCAGGTCGCTCAAATCACTTCGAAAATTCATACCAGATTTCAAAGATTTCCAAATTGTAGCTACCTGGAAAGTTTTTGGATTTCATCGAAATTTATTAATTGAAAAAAATAAAAATAATAAAATTAAATAAAAATTATACTTAAAACTTCTTTCCAACATGGGGGAGAGAATATTGTCAGTGGCAAAAAAATCAACAGATTTTCCTTTAAATGAAAATCACATATTGATTATCTCTTATAAACTTAAAAAGGACAAGTTCATTTGAGATTGGAATTCAACAAACAGAATCATTTTACATCCTTGAGTCATTTGGTAAGTGTGCATGGGCTACATGCATCAACTACTATTTAATAAAAGTCACATCTTAGAAGCAATCTACAAATGAGACAAAGTTGTTATTGAATCACATATTGCCTTTTTACTATAGATAATACAGATCAATAGGACACTTAAGAAGGTTTGAATTGTATGAATCTATAAATGTTTTAACAGAATAGGGTATATATTATATTTCCTGTGGATTGCAAAGAAAACAAAAATTAAATATAAGACGTGTGTAATATGCCATAAATGAATAAATTATATTTCAATCCTTCGTTGTTTGTTTTACTTTTAAAATTATAGAATGAAAATTGCTCGCCTTCTATGGGAACCAAGTTAAAAAGTTTTGTTCCAATAAAAAAATATATGGCTATAAAATGTTCTAATAAATTTTAGAGAAATTTCACGGAATTCACAGGATAACATACATTTCCCAGAGCTGAAACGCGCGAATTCAAACGTGATTTACCACACGTACATGCCAAACGAATTTGTGTTGCATCTATTGTTTTCTGTATTTAAAATAATCCGGCTTTTGTTGTATTTGTAGATCTGACGATGCCCCGACTTAGGGAAACATACCGGTTTTAAAAAACATATATCAAGTACTGTAGATTTCGTTTTTTTTGTCTCGAGTTTCTTGACCTAATCTGACTAGAGACCTCTAAATTTGAGAATTTGATGTAAACCCATTGCGTTACAAAACAAAGTAGAACGTTAAAGAACTTCGGTACTTTTAATGCCTTGAACAGCCCCGCACCCCCCTTTCGGAACAGGTAGTGCAGCAAGTTAAAGTTACTTTATATGACAAAATGTTCCTATTACAACCATTCGATGTTTCTACAAATGAAAAAAAAAGAGTAATTACCAAACATGATCATGATCGATAACGCAAATAAGAAAAACCATGCGCTATGCGGTGGGGGCGAAGGTGAAGTGCTTGAATATTTATAACGAAATATCCGCATTGAATTCCTAATTGTTCGGCAGTCCCGTTCGTAGTGTAACCTACGAGGTGGTCGGGACGAGCTCGTGGCGCAGTGGCGGAGACACTTCAACCTTCCCTTGCGGAGGTCCTTTTCAAATAAAACCGAAGAGGGAAAATGAAAGGATCGGGGCTGCGGCGTCGCATCCCGGAATCGTATTAGGTTTCCCTCTGGAAATGGGGAGCCGGGCGTTCACTCTGGGGGGAGAGTGCGTTTTTTGAATGAACGGGAGCACGGTACCGGCGGAGCAATTCCTTGGAGGTTTCCTTTTAGCATTTCTTTTTGGCACTTTAAGAATGAAATATGGCCGAACTTTGCTTAGAAATGTATTTATGTTTAAATCTAAAATAAAATTACAAATTATTTTTATTGCCTACTTAAATTACTTAAAATTATTCACATAATATATCTATATATGTATATGTTCTATATTATTTGCAATATGGATATACGATTATCCGGCATTTTCTATATGTTTAAAAGAATTTGCCCAACTTTGTGGAGGGTTTCTATAAGTTTGAGGACATTGGAATTAACACGGGGAAAAACATTGTTACGACGAACATGTAATAAATTAAATTAAATTAAATTAAATATACAGTGGTAAGGTGGAAGGCTTAAAACTGTATACCCTAGATTTTTTGCATAATTATCGCAGAGGTATTCCTTTTGTAGGTTCAAGCTTTGTAGAACCTCAATTAATTGCTTTTTGGTATAAACTTCGTGAAAATAAATGTCGTTATTATACATGTAGTTTTGGATTGTTGCTTTTGTGTCACACGAGGAAGGGGTTTTAGTCAACTGTCTACTGTGATAACTTGCATTGTCCATTACAATGACGCTATTGTGGAACTAGTTTGTTTTTAACACAACTTTCAAATAAATCGGCGGGGGCGTCTTCATGGTAATTCAGAGAAAAATCTTTAATATTTTTCGCAGACTGAGAAAGTCCATTTTGAATGCAACCATCTTTAGAGCCAGCATGCAAAATAGTTATTCTTTTACCTCTTTTTGATGGCGCGTTTGTTTTACACTTATCAGTTGAGTCAACCCAACCCTTTTTCGGGGTATCATAAGTTTCGAACCAGGTTTCATCCAAGTAAATAATTGGCCTGTGTTGTTCTCTGTAAATCTTATTTTTTTTCTAGATATTCCAGTCGCCATTTCCGAATTCTAAAAGATTCCATTAAAACTTGCCTTTTGTCAATTTTTTTAAATCTAAAACCCATGTATTGAATACACTTCCATAAAGTAGATCTGCCACATTTAACACCGGTTTCATCTTTTTCAAGCCTCCTAATGAAGCTATCTAATGTAGACACGCTTTGTTCCTCGTATAACTGGTAAATTTTACGCCGTATTATATCTTGATCACTTTCATCTACACTCGAGAAAATGTCAGCATCGCTTCTGTTTTTCCTCGCTGAAATGCGATTATTCACAATTTTCCATACAGTTGATGTTGGAATTTTCGTCAGTGTGGCCGTTTCTTCTAAAAATGCTTGCTTGAGAGTCAAATAAACATTGTTTATAACTTCCTTAGTCTCAATAGAATAGTGTTTTCTACATTTCAAACACGCTGTATTACACACGAAATAAGAATGATTACCAATAAACTTTAAGTAGTATACTAAACCAAAGAATATTAAACACAGGTAGGTATAAAATTATTTTCTATTACGGACCACAATTTTACCTGAATTTAAATTCCGAAACTTTAGGTAATAATCTTGTTGCATTGTATATTAATGACCACCCTTGGATAATCCCATTCAAAAGCGATTGGTCACTTATATATGAACAGACTATACCTCTTAATGCTCTAATTAATTAATTTCTGCTAGTGCTTACCAAAAGATTGGCATGTGTAAGCGGTGATAACAGTAATACTCTAGATAAATGCAATAGTTAGAAAACCGAGTTAACTCAAAATTTAACTTTTATGGTCCATGATAGAAATCCCAGAGACTTATCATATTTTTCCGGACACGCTGTTTTATATGAGTGCTAAAAAAAATACTCTTTTTGACTTGATATTTAATTTTTCTTTTTATTTTTCTATTATCAATAAAACAGATAAAAATAAATTAATAGAAAAGTTTACTTCACTAAAGACAATTTATAATTAAATATTGAAAAAAAAAATAAAGCCACACCTTTTCACCACCATAATCACGCTAGTGGAAATTAACAATATACATATTAACAATATAATATAATACAGAACGAGTGGCAACGCCGCGCTAAAGGGTGCGTTCACCGATCAATGAGGGGTGCGGAGGAGGCAGAGTTAATAACAAAAAGAAACAGAGTGGGAGCGACGGCCGGGAAGAATTATCGTGATTTCGCCAGCGAGTGATGGCAATTTATGAGGTCGTAAACGAGCTTTATTGTGTTTTTTTTTCTTTTCGAAATTAATGTCATATTTGATCATGAAACGCAACAACTGGCACATTTTGCGAAATCCAATTTGCCGTCTGTATATTTACCAGAAAAGCGATAATAGGGGACCGACATTCTGAAATTAGTTTCCCATTTTCAACATTTTCACGACCCAGGAGGTTTGCTATTTACAAACAAGGCTTATTATTATATAAACGAATAGAACCATATATTGCAAGAACCCACAAGCAGTCTATCATGCCATTTATGCTAGTCGCATTCTAGACCATCCTTCAACTAGGAAGCAATAACCGTCGACTCATTGATCCGCTAGCAGTGAAGAATGTGATACGACAAAAAAGAATCACTACCGAAGAATACAATGCGATACTCACATTAATAGAATTATTTTAAAACGAATGGACTTTCCTAATATCTAAAGCAGAACACCAGAAAAACTTTATTAAAGATACAAAGAGAGAGAGTGCGAGGAAGATTATAGATGTGTTAAAATATTGTAGTTTTCTTAACACAGTCAGCAAGAATACATTGTGGCTATCATAACTCACGTGCAACATGAACGAATACAATAGCCTCAAGAGCTGAGCCTGAATTCCATTGATTACTCGAGCTAAAATTAATGTCGACTCAAATTTTTACTTCCTACTATTTTTTTTGTACCACCCAAATTAATTAATAAGACATTAATTTGTCAAAGTTGCCGCTTGCTATGACAAGCAAAAATCGCAACTTATCAGATTAAATTTTATTTTTGAATCAAGTGTTTTGGGATCACAAAATACGATTGTCCTAACGGTGTCGCAGTGTAAGAAAGCCGACAGCATAAACTGAAAGCGAAGTGGCTCGTTTAGTAAATTTGACGTCTTAAAGTAATACTCTGTGCACGCTTGATCAGTGCCTAATTTGAAATTTTAGAATATGGAAAAGAAAAACCGTATTTTATTTCAAATAAAAAGGATACTTATATACTTTATTTTTTCCATTTTTAGATAATTGCTTTCTGACTCGTGATAATGCCGCAGTATTCCTTTAAAAAAGTTGCAAATTTGCTCAATATGATATTAATTCACATGAATGAATATGAATTAATTGCCGATTCATCATTTATTTCCAAACTATCCAAGAGACTCTCGCCGCTATGGGTTAAACAATATCCTATTGAAAAAACGAAACGAAAATAATTACACTTTTGTTTGGTTTAAATGTCAAATATCGAGTAAAGTGAACCAGGCAATCTTTTTTGGAAATTGGCTTCATCCGATATCCAATTAACATTTAACGCACGGGAATTACTCACGCATAGAATCAGAAATAGAAGAAACTATTTGTAATTACCTTTTCCAACGTAAAGATTATCATTCAGGAGTAGGTATCCTTTTAATTCTTCATAACTTTTAATAAGACACTCCATGTAGTGGAACGTTAGTGGCGTAGCAGAAGCCAGAGCCGTTCCGTATTCTGTTTTGGCAAGACTGAGGGAATTAAGTAGTCCGCTGCCACCTAAGAAGGCAGCTCCATATCATGCGAGTTATATCCAATATTTTATATTGGATATAACATTATTAATTAATGACATGAAAATTTAGTTACTACTTTTATATATATATATATATTTTTTAATTCTCCACTACGACCATCATCGATCGGGACGCACGCAGTTAGAATGAGGAAAAACAGATACTTCTGCGCCTAAGTCGAGCATTGTAAATAACTTTTCATTAACGTCAATTTTGAAAACTGTCTTTCTGCGACGAGAAACGGTAATTCAAAAACAAGAATTACACTGAGAATACGTATTTGATTAGATGCAACGCAGTATCATTTGAACTTATATATGGCGCTCGTAATTAGCGGAGATCATCTGAAATTGAAATTGTAACTTGCCTCTTTCATACTGTCGAAACTGTTCCTAAGTTGGATAATTACGTGCCTAACTAACTCAATCATTTCGAAACTCTTTTTTGGTTTGTAAATTATGCATTTTAACAAACAGGGTATGGCCGCTAGCCGACTGTCAAACATTTTCTAATTTCGACAGACGTCGAAATCACAGAAAACAAGAAACGATTGTTAAATTTTGTAAAATCACAAAAATTTCTAAATAAAAAAAAAAAGAAGTCAATATAAAAACGGAATTAAACTTATAAAAAGTTCATTGTTTTAGTTATTAGTTCATTCAGAACACGGATCAAAAATTTTGAGCAAAACTCAAACGTAACACCACAAGCACTCCTCATTCAAATTCGTTGGTGATCCCATGACCCATTTGTAGAGCCCCATCCATTATTTGCATTTATATTATGAAATGACTTTCCGAGGAAACGTTCTTTCTTCACCTCAAAGTATCCCTACAATAGATAAGGCGATCGATAACTAATATTAGTTAACATCGAATGCAACAATGGCCGAGTCGATGAGGCATTACTTACATCGAGATATTAAATATGGGAGATAAAGTAACTTTAATAAAACGAAGACGCTAAAACGTTTCACCAATTGTAGTTTTGAGAAAGAGAAGAAAATTAAACAAACATACATAAACGTTCCCTATAATGCAGAATTTCCTAGGGGGCGTATTACCAAGGAACCCGAAAAATATCTCTATATTTTCATATATATTTTTTCAGTCAACTGTAAAATACACGTTTATGTTACCTTCGGCGGCTGCTGGTGGGTTTCCCTTTTTAGGGGCGCATTCTAAGAGGCGCGTACTGATACAGCGAACAAAGGCGAAAGAATTCGCAACAAAAAAATTCTCTTTCTTGTCCACAAGGTCTATTAATTTTTTATTTTAAAATGGAATCACATCAAAAAGCGCGACTTCACAGTTCATTATTGAGCAGATTTCATTCCAAGAATCCATTCCCTAAGCATTAACGTTCTCGGTACAAATCTAAAAGTCTCGACGATAAGGAATTACCCCACTTCAATGCATTCAAAATTGCCTGACGAAAAACGAAAAATATATCGCTCACAAGGTGCAACAGTGGCACATCCACAAAATAATAGTTCCGAGAAAATTAATGATTTAGAAAAATAAAAACTGAAATATTGAGATAACTCATATCGACTTTCCTAGTTATTAAAAAAAATTCTAATTATATACTGATTCGTATAAAATATATAAAACAAAAAATACTTTTTGAGGTTCTTTTTTAAATGTTTTTAAATTTTGTGCCGTTACTGATTTTTTTGCACACATAAATTTTACAAATAAAGTGCAATATTTTGATAAAAAAATTCTCAATAACAGTAGATCAAAGTTACGTATGAAAATATAATACGGCAGGTTCATTTGCAAGATAGGTAACATGGTAGTAACTTAGAAAACCCAAACTGGAAATTAATAAAACACTAAAAAATTCATGTCGCAGTAGGCGTTATTTCTAAAATAAAATTAGTAGTAGATTAGTAGTCTTTCAACAAGTAAACAATAAAAAAACAACAGACCTATAGTTTTTGGTAGAGAGCTACTGTTAAAATTATAAGAAACAAGAATTATAATCGCACGTAAACAAAAGCTGAGCTATTCTACAGCAAAAGCAACAACCACCTGATCGGGTTTTTGGAAAATTAACAAAAAGTGCAATTTTCAAAGAAACTAAAAAACCGTGGCATTTCCGATTTTGTCACCTTTCAGACTATTATAAAAGTGACTTTGACATTTGTTAATACCATTAATTTTCAGCAAATCTATTAAGTAATTAAACCTTTTCGTTGGAATTTGTATAACATCAGGATAAGCGCGGTCTAGATTCACGTTTCCAAAAGATGTAAAAGTCGCGCCTGATCGCATTTTTATTTGCGTTATACTTATGCTTCTGCAGTCAGGTTCACTAAAAGATTTTTTTTACGTCATTTATTTTAAAAATATCGCCTGAACTGTCCCAATAAAAGTTAAAAGAAGTTTGAGTTACTAATTTTTTAAAATAAAAAAAATCATTGTAACTCATTTCTACGACTTTATAAGGAGTTCCCGTCTTTTTCGCGCTTTTTATGAACATACATACATATTAAATTTATGTGTGCAGAATGTGATTTTGTGTTCTTTAGTCTGTTTTGGAGGTAATATTTGTACATTTGTACCCTACGACTCGTCGTTCTAAGACCGCGCTTTACGGTATGAATAAATATAATGGGAACATGGGATTTTATTAGTCCGCAATCAAGCCGAACCTTTTATTTTGGCGCTAAAATATCGCCCCACTCGAATCGTAAATTGCAGTGCATCGTCATTATAATTCCTAGACCTATAACATAAAACCGCCGTATCAGTAAATTAGCCGAGCCGAGGGATTTTTTTCGATGTCCGGAGCCGGTGGGCGTGTATACCGGATAAAAGGACTCTGGGATCGTGGTTCTGCATAGAGACACAATGAAATGGGTTGCTGAACTATATAATTTCACGTAGACCGAGGCTGGTGCAACGACTTGGTTAACTGGTCGTCGGGGTCGTTTTTGATGGAAAGAACAGGTAGAAATGTGCGGCAACTGTTGGTTGGTGCCGGTGCCGCCGGGAGAGCTGGTTTTTCGTGACAATAGAAACGAGAAATCGGCGTACGGCTTGGACTTCGCTCGGGCTGCGCCTGACGCAGCAACCCACCGGACACCCGGCCGTAGAGGATGTCTTTTTTGCTACCACTTTAGTTATTAGTTGTAAACATGCTATAGGAAGCACCTTGTCGCGATCCGTTGCTTTACAGATCGCGGTTTTTGTTTTATCTTCACTGATGTGTTATTTTGCTTTTTTAATAATGCTCGACAACCTTCCGCAAGGTATTTAGATCACAACGAGGGTTACAAGTTCAAAATAAATCTACAACTGAAAAAAAATCACCATTCCTAACTTGAGTGATTTCGGGTTTCAAGTCACGAGAGAGTTATTTTTCAGGACTTCAATTGAAGAAAACCCGCTCAAAGAAAGTTCAGAGATTTTTGAAATGAAAGATAATGCGAAGAACCCAATGGAAAAACAAAATAAATGATGAGTCAATTAAGGCAACGAAATCGTTTTTTCAAATCTATTTCGTATTGTACGTAAAAAATAAAACAACTCACAAACCACACAACGTAATAAGGCAATTCAAATTTTAACAAGCATAAGTACAGTGCAAATTATACTCATTTGTAACCACGTCACAGAAAAGGAAATAAGTATTGCTTACTAGGCATGATTTTTATTAACAGCGTTGGACACATTTAAATATATGTATGTGTTCATGCAGGATAATTTATTAAGTCGAGAAACTAAAAAAGTTATGACAAACTAAAAATACGCAAAAAATGATTTCGACGATACCCAAAGTTACAAAAATATCATAAGAAAAACCCCCTTGGGCATCTCGTATGCCGCGTTTCAGACAATGTCTGATTGATATCTTCCACTTAAAATCTATGCTCCTTTCAACCTCCAGTCTATTGGGAATTCAAAATATTCATTTTGAACTTTTGCCTTGTTATCAATGTTCCGTATTCTTTCCTGTAGCACTCATGAGTCGTAAACTCTGTTGTTATTGAATACTGAATAAAAGACTTATTACAAATAAGAATCAGTACCACATTTCTTTCAAAAGAACGATATGATAGCAAAATGTCACGCCAAACGTCAAATTACGAGTCTCAGAACGATCTTGTCAAAACCGGAACAAGCCGCCTTTATGCTTATACACAACCTGATTGCAAACTTTTTATCCTTGAAATAACATACATTTTCGAAATTTAATATCATTGCAACGAGGGACTAACAATTGTTTATGTTTATGTGCTGTCTTCGTCAAAATTTGAATGCATTCATAACTTTTGCTTTTAAGGCACCAGGTACAGAATACAAATTATTCTAATAAAGGATAAAGGAACACTAATTATAAACTGAAAAGTTTTGTACCTGATTCAATGGTCAGCCTGGGGATCTATAAGTCGTCTTGTTAACTTGTAAACGACTTTTAATATAAATTTTTAAATACCGATTAACCGATTAGATACCTGTAACCAAGACCTTCTCAAACTCTAAAGTTTTAATGTCTCCTAAAGTAAATCTCTATTGTCGAACCATTGTAACCTGTAATACACAACGCGCGGGAATTTACCTAGTGATACAGGAACAGTTTTAATTCGTATAGTGGATTGCAGCAATTCCTTGCACGTTGATTAATCGACGCAAGTAAACGTGATTCGCCATGCGACACGATCAAATCGATGGCAATCAAACTCGTTTTAGAATAACAGGAATCTGCGAATTAAATTAATTAATACCATAATGCAAATTAAAGAACTACTAATCCGCAAAAAAGGTCTACATATCGAACTCTTTTAATCGAGAATGATTTTTGCGCACTACAAACAAAACCACCAAAAATTTAAAATATGAATTAAACAATTAAACAATGGCTTTTGGGTACACTTTGATCGCACCCAAACCCCGAGGTGGGCTCCCGACGATGACCGCAGTTGATCAGTGCATGATTCGGTAGTTCAGAGTATGGAGTAGAAAAATACTTTTATTTTATTCATAACATATGCAAAATGGCAATTTCTGTGGATTACTCCACAATTCCTAATTGAATTTGTTCCACATGTTTGTAAAATAGGTACCGTATTAGAAAATTCGAAGTCGATGTGGGTCATCTGGCTAAAATATGATCAAGATGAAGGCTCTTCCGTTAGCGGCTGTCAACGTACCTATTTTAAACGGAACCACCTATATACTATACCTTTCCTAATTCCTCGGAAAACTTTAGATATATTTCATTTATATCATATAGCTTTAATATCAAAATAACAATATTGACGTTTGCAATCCGAAGAATTTCATTCAGGAATGTTTAACAAGCTTGGTTAGTAATTTCGATAATCCATAATACAGGTTTATAAACCAACAAAAATCGAAAAAAATTTTTTAATTTTTTAATTGGAAACCACCAACTTTCCATATTTATCTTTCAAATATTCATAGTTTCACTTGCCAATAAAATATGCCATGAGGGCTTAGGATAACCAACCTGTGCCAAAGGCATTTACAATTTTGTCAATTGCCGATTAAATAATAATAATACCTCATATCTACATTTTTAGTTTACGAATTTTTTTTTATATTGATATTTAAAGGTTGATATCGATACATCTTTGAGATTATTCGGTTTCCCGCTGTATAAAGAATAAATGCTGTAAATAAAGCATCTCTGGTAGTAAGCAGTGCTATGAAGAGGAGGTGAGATATAACTTCCAAACCGCAAATTGTGGAAACACACGTCTGTTCGATACTGAATTTTATTTTCTAAATACGAGGGACAATCTTGTGAAAAAAAAATAGTATAGTGTAACTCTCTACGCATTTCCATTGACGTTTAATTTAAATGTGACAGGTTTTCTACAGTTCTCTTTATTAACACGGATATTATTAACATGCGATATATTTGCAATTCGTTTTCAGCACAACACAACAGATAAAAATATTTCCAGAAGTGCAGCGAAATAATATTGTAAATAATGAAAATATGGACATAGTTATTCTGGGTTATTTTTACTACATATCCAACAACACAGCAGCTTTGTCTGGATTATCAATATCTGATGCAAACGAAAATTTTATCTATACAAATTTTATGTCCAAATGAAATTAGTCCCACTATTTTTAAAATAACATGGATTCCGATATGACGTAGCTCAAAAGCGATACTCGTCTTCGGAAATATCCAGACGATACTATCGAAAAGGCGAATCCAATGATCTCGACTGACGCACGGTCGACTTTCGGAAAGTCGATCTCGCGTTGTCGCGTTCACGGACAGATGCGCCTTCCGACAACCACCTGCCAAAACGAACAGCTGGTAAGCTCCAACCCTTGGAGGCAGCAAACGACTGGATCTTTTTTTTTTCTTATTTATCGGTTCCTTTTGTAAGAACCTCTGTATAAAGTCAACGGCATTAATGAGCTATTATTTTAATAAGTCTAAAAAGTGTAATTCTCTACGTTTTTAAGCGTTTGCTTTAACGCGAGTATGGATTAGAATCGATATATAGCCGTGAATGGTAAAATTCCACAGGCCAACCCCGCGAATTTTTTATAAGCCAGCCTTTTTTGGAACCATTTTGAATTTGTTCGGTAGTTTTTTAGTCTAGGTAGGTAACATACTAATAGTAAAGAAAAAATATTAAAAAACACAAAATATCAATTAATCTTTTTTTTTAATTTACTATATTGATAAAATGCTTTTTTCTAATTTTATATTTATGTATGTCACCACTCAATGGACATTATTTATTACTAGATCTCAGAAGTTGCGAAGTAAATGCTGATGCAAAAATTACGCAAATTTGTGCATAAATCTGCAATGAAAAATATTTTTTTTTGGAAATCGCAATAATCTTCAGATATGCGTATGCTTTAAATACAGAAACTGTTCGATTTGCAGTGCACAATCGGAAGCAGAATTGAGGCTTGCAGTTCTATAAATGCTACATCCGTCAAACAGATCGATATTGAACGCAGATGAACGCATTGGTGGAACACAAAATCAATAGGGGCCATTTGAATTTAGCATGGAAGGAAAAGTGAATCATGGTTGGTGCATATTATTAGAAATTTGTTTATTCTGTTGTATGTAAAACATGTAAAAAAAAACAGCAACGGAAGCTTGATACCGTGTACACACACGAGTGCCCAACTCTCCAGGAAAAATGAGAAATATTTCAAACAAAACCCTTCCTATTAACCTTGTTATTAACAAGACGACAAAGTATTTCAAAGTCAATGTAACAAGGTCAATTTTTAAGTAGTATCTACTTGCCACGGCAACGGATGAATGAAATCATGAAACGCCAGATATTAAATTAATTAGGTATATCTATTGTTTTCCAAAAGAATTGCTTTTTATAGAAATATTGTTTTAACCACAAAACGATTGAAACGAGAAAGTTATGTTGGACGAATTTATAATGATAATTACACTTTTTCATAATTGCAAAAATGAAATTTTAAGTATAATTAATTACCTAATAAGTATTAATTCAGTTACAATCAACAGAGTAAATTTGATGGTTTGGACATTAGGATTCCCAAATTCACAATTAAAATTCATATGTATGAATGTGTAAATATTTACCCTGAGATTTATCTATGTAAGATGTAATTTTTCCCATAGTTCGTAGTAAAGTTATTATTGTTCCAACAAAGGTATTTTTAAAGAATATAAAAAAAGGTTCGATTTGAAGTCGAGGTTAAACTATCGGCCTCTTATATTAGTATTCACGCAAGAAAATTATTTTTAATAACATTGTCAAAATGTTTTGAGCCTCGTTTTGAGTAGTCGCTACAAAATTCCATTTATTTAACTGCGACGGAAAAGTAAACGTCCCTATCTTATTTATTTAGAGACATCCATAGATTATGAAAGGATATAAGGTATAAGATATATACATATATATTAAATTCTTTGAAATATTAACAAAGGTAGTTATTGTTTTAGCGAGTATTGAATAATTAGAGCGATCAATTTATTTGTCATTGTGTGACACTTTACGTTACTCTTTAACAACGAAAATTAATTCTATTGTTTCTTGCATAAAATATATACCTGGGAATATAAATATGTGCCATAGGCTATGTTTATACATAGTTGGGCATCTGGGTTAGTTCGCAAATAAATTGTTCCACTTTCGAATCATCTTCCAAATTTTGCAATGTTTTTGTTGGCTAATTACAAAAAAAAAAAGGAAAATACCATCATTTTCGTTTTACTAAATGTTTTGTTTCCCAATTACAATTAATAACAGTAGAACTGAGTGAGCTCATTTTGATTATTCCTCATAATCGTTCGTTAAAACAATATTTTTGTAAGTATACTTAATTCAGTATTATACGGAACCCATTCACAAAAACAAAGTTTTTGAACCACCACATAGGAGCTTGATTTATTTATTGCTCATAAACTAACCAAACCAAGTAGTTTTAGTTAAACAGGGTGAGTAAAAAAAAAATGTTAGCTTCAGTTTTTAGCTTTTCTGGTCCACCGTAATATTACGACTACACCACCTACCTAAACAAAATGTTTGCAACGATATGATGAGGTTTTATTTTATTTAATTTTATTCCGAAATAAACGGTATTATTAAGTATTGCATTCTATTATCTTTTAACAAGCTTTCGTATAACCTTTATTCTCCTTCGTACTAACTGCACCAGTTTTTTATTTAATAACACACAAAATCAATATCTACATCATGATCTACACTCAGATCATCAACGTACCGCCACGGAAAATTTCTAGCGATATTCCGCAAATTAGTAAAAACCCAACCAACATGAATAGCCTAAGTAAGATTTATTTAGTCAATTTAAAAGTTTTCGTCTGTTATTAAACAGTTTGCATTTCCATTTTGCTCTATGCTGGACTCTATGTTCATAACTCGAGAAGGTATGATGTGTAGTAGTTTCCCTCAAAATCAGTTTCATCTCTAAAATTTGAATCTTTGGGCAATAATTTTAAATACCGCTTCCTCAGGCTTATTCGAGTATATAATTTTAATCCAATAAATCCAAATTACACGCTATTGGACTTGGGTTCCAGAGATTTTTGCACTTTTCGAGACAATTTATTGATGATTTCTGATAGTGGGCAATATCTGAACACATGAATAGATGAAATATTGAATTGAATATTTTTGTCCCAAGGCTGTTTCTAAACCACAAAATGCTTATCAAGAAACGTTGTGGGAAACACACCAGATTTGGTTTGGCAAATGTACCGGTACTCATAGTATGTTTTAAACCTCACAATTAGTAACATTTGCTTTCCAGGAATAAACAATAATGTCGAGGACGTTTTAACATTTTTGCATCTTTTTCAACATATGCAATTTCACCGCAAGCAAGTTTAAGTTTATCTGGAATGCGAAAAACCGGATCGGTCTTTTAATAACCAAATTAATTATGACCATATTCACCATTTATTTCAGCGGCTGAAATAGCCGTACCAAAATTTCTAAAAATTTTATAAAAAAAAATGAGTGAAAGAAAAAAATCTTGTACCGATTTTTTTTGTTTTTAAAACTTAAGGTCCCATTAATCGCAAATACACAAAGTAATTGTAACTGACTATATGTCCATTATGCGTATAAAAGTTATTTGCTGCATGCAATGAAAGTACTTGCTATTATACAGGGTATCCCATACGAATTGCACAACTTCCTTATTTTAAACAAAACACCCTCGAATATTATTGCATGGTGTAATGCGTCATTTAGTTTTACATCGGTTAGCTATTCCTTTCCCCACTCCTATTTTCTGATTTCTGATATGTTTTTGGTTTTATTTACGTCAAAGAAGTTGGGAAACTCTGGAACTGATATGTTACTTACATCACCTGATTTGAGGTCCCTGGAGCTGTATATGCAATACTGGAGTACAAGAAAAGTATAAAGCGTGCAGAACATTGAGAAGGAATTCACTGTCTCATTCCAGTTACACCATTAATAAGCTTTATAATTACTTTAAAAAGTGCTGCAAAAAGAGTTGCAATCGTGCAATCTGATAGAGCCTGTGACTTTCTACTCTGTTACAGAGAACCTATTATAATTGCAAAGTAAAGTTAATCTTTAATCATTCGAAGAATGGATACAGTTTTATAAATGCAAATCAATTTAAAAAAACACTAGATCATTCTTGTTTTCTATATAATTAGGCCGATGGTAAATATGAATATAAATGTCATTTTACACCTCTATAATATGCTACCATCAACGGTATCCACTACTCACATAAACAAAAATTCGGTTATGCTATAACGAAAAGCTTGGCCGATGAACGGTGAATATGGACGAATTTACAGAAAATAAGTGCGGTAAATGGCATTTGACTCACGAGTTTATTTGACACGAGCAGAGCGAGTGAATTAAAAAGTTTACCAAACCTGTTACATACTACACTTTTTCTACGACCGTTAGTTTACTGACATGGCCGTCAGAATTGACAAAAGTCAAAAATCAAGGCGTGGGAAATATCTTCGATAACATCCGATTGCTGCCAAACCTGTGCGGTAAAATCGCGGAAATGTCCGACGTGGCACGGATATGTGGGAAACAAAACTGACGTGGTAAAGTGACACTTACCGAACGCTAGATAGGTGAGTAAAAAGCAAAAAAAAACAATAAATGGCTGCGATCTAATTACATCTTGTACTTGCCCAAGAACGAAAGGTGTTCCTAGTAATATTCTCGGAAATAATAAAAAACAAAAACACCAAAGAGGCATGGATTCTATAGACTGTCTTTACATTTAGAAGTAACATTCAAACAACAAATTGAGGGGCCCCTGACAACAAAAGCTCTAGATTGTAGCATATTGTTGTCGAGATATGATTCCATTAAAGTCAATAAATCATTCTAAACTCCAACCTTCTGTAGTATACGCAGTACCTAAGACTTATCGGCAAGGTCCATGAAACCAGGACGATGTAAAAATATCATATACTAACATTTTTTTCTTTTCTAGAAGTCTCCCAAAGTTATAATTAGAAGTGGCTTAACAAATGTACTTCACAATGAAACTGGGGATATTGTCCACTCCTGCAGTCATTTTGAGTTTTCATTTTTTTTATGCCTTGATAATATCTTCCCCTGAGATGATATATAATATACTCGAAAATAATATAACAAATAAGTCACAAAATCGCGCAGTACTAAAACCGGCACAGCGAAAATTCGGAGGGAAATTAGCTGCTATTGCGTGGCATCGTAAACAAAATGGTGTTCCTCCCTCCTCGAAAGTACTGTGCCGTTTAACGTACCAATAATTAACGAATACCATAGAGAGAGGACACGCCTCCTAAAAGTTCTTCGCCGTTTCGTAACAATCAATAACGCGAAGGCTTTGACTTTTTATTGTCGGCCAACACTTTACGCAAAAAGGAGAAAAGAGACTAACAGAAAAAAAAGAGTAGTCGGTTCCAGTCCGGTGATACCACAACGACGGACAGTCGGTCGAGAGCTCATGCAAAGGTTCAGTGTACCACCGAAGGTAAAACATAATAAAATACAAAGTATATCATACTAAAGCAAGGACATCGACCCAATGGCAGGGCTTCCAGGGGCACGGATCGTCGGCTACACCGACGGCGGTGGCGGCGGCGGCGACGGTGCGGGGGCCGTGGCATCGCGTTATTTTTGGGATTCTTTGTTCCACTCGCATTGAAAACCAGAAGGTCGACAAATATTCGGTGTTCACTACAAATGTCTTTTCACTACACTGTGAAATCGATAATGCTAATTTAAAGAAAAATCTGTTACCTTGATAAGTTAAGATTGTTAGAGCGTTGATGCTTATTATCCAGTCATCATTCAGTATCAATGTTACATGCTGTTTCTGTGTATACCAGCATTTTGTCTTTCAGGATAGTACACTTTGCAGAAAAATACAAAAAAACGGCACTAAATGTTATAATAGTATGTATGGTCTGTTCATAGATATAAGAAAGTAACCAATTGCTTTTGAATGGGATTATCCTTACATACAATGCAACAAGACTATTATTTATTATTTTCTATTAGGGACCACAATTTTACCTGAATTTAAATTCTGAAACTTGAGATAATAATCTTGTTGCATGACCACTCAATCCCATTCAAAAGCAATTGGTCACTTCCTTATATCTATGAACAGACCATACTAGGGATCAAATAATATGATCATTGCCCCAAATATGTCACCCGTATCCTAGAGAGGGGTTGCTAAAAGGCAAAATTGAAATCTAAACGATTAATACCAATAACATAAGTTATAAACATATTTTATATTTTTCCGTAAAAAGGAATTTTTGCTCATAGATGGCGCCATGTTATTATTATTAGTTATTAGAGTTATTTAATTACTTACAACCATTTAACAGGATAATCCCAATTACTGGAATGGGTAACTAATAGGGAAATAAAAAAAATAGGAGAAAAAAACATAATAGAAGAAAAATATAGAAAAAAACTATAACATGCGAACTATAACTTTGAATAGTACCTACATATAATTAATCGAATTATTGTCGAATTTTTGAATACACATTTTGTAGGCTTTAAACTTTTTTGAACTATTATCATATGATAAGTTAACTACGATTTTATGAAATAAGACTTGGTCTTAAAACAAAAATAGCTTAGATGTGACCGCAGTTCTGACGTACTTAAGTACACCGCTAATTATTATGAAAGCATAACAAAAATTAATAATTCGGTTATTTTTAATCTTAAGCCAATATTGTAGAGAAACGAATATAGGAACTTTTATGTTCCATACAAGAAATGAAAACGTTGTATTTAAAAATATACAGTATGTGTGAATTTTGTCTTTCAGGATAGACAAGTAGGTAAGTATAGGCGTTACAATATAAAAAATTATAACAAGGTATGAAAACATTTTTAAAAAAATATACAGAGCGTTCAATTGCTTTGCTTTTTTATGACTTAGTCGGAAATAAGCTATTCAATTGTTTTTTTGCATTCGTCATCTCCCGAGACTTCTACTTTGCTATCCGACTTCGTATCGTAATAAATAGCAGTAACAGTTGTGCACTTAAGCTGGTGCACCGTGTATTCACGGTGGCACTAGGAACCCTATATAGTGTAAGTCAGCCGCAATTTTCTTTTTTTGATATAAACATTTCAGCTTACTTTAATTTTTGAATTTTTCTGAAAAGTCATATTGGCCAATTTTATACGTTGTTTTGATAAGAACTGTAGAAAAAAATATAGGTTTATATATAACCTAATAAAAATCGGATTAAAAATCCGAAACACTCTCAGACTCGGAGGCCTCAGATAAAAATGGCTAGGAATTCTATAAAAATTGAGAATAAAGTAAGAATAACCCGAGGAATCGCCTTATGACCAAATTGATTAATTTCAAATTAACTGAATGTTTTTAAATAAAGGTTAAAACTGTTAGAATTATTCATACCTATTACAAATATATTTACTTTGTTCGAATTTTATTTGATACGCCCCATAATAGTATAGACGAAGAATGTGAATTTACGGTGTACATAACCAAGTATCTTCCTAATAAATTATCGTTAATCAAAACGGATATAAACACTCGCGTCATACGAATCGGGGTCCAAACCGTAAGCAAAAAACAAATTTTAATTATTTTAGTTAGCCCTGGAACCATTTAAAAAAAGAAATAAAAAAAAAGTGTACCAATTAACACCGCTTTTTGACTCATGGTAGAACAAGCTGTTGTTGAGACAGTGGTTAAGTTATCCCAAACACGAGCCAAGAAACGTTTCAAAATAAATGAATCTCTTGCCCTTTGCAACTTACCAGACAACTCCAAAGGCTCCGTAGCCGATGGGCCTATCCGGTTGAACCTGTTCCTGTGTATGAGCCGGTGCAGCCGCGTACTGCGGGTGATAGTACGGCTGGGCTGCATGCAAGCCCCCTTGTTGGCTCCTCGTTGTGGGACCTGCTGTACCCTGCATCATGGAGACGGACATGGACACCCTGGAGTGGCAACTTGGCCCCGCAACAGCCATCAAATCCCAACCGAAAGAAAAGGGGGTGTTTAACTTAGCCTGGCAATCATTATACTCAGTTTAGTTCATACGGATTGATTGAATATAATATGTAAACGTATCAGAACGGAAAAACACGAAACTGCGTAAATGTCAAAATGAAGTTTTTTTGTGACGGTCCTGTTTTATTCAATCGACGAGCTCTTGTTCACCGAGACACGATAAATTCTCACGCACGTTACACGTTGTTTGAAAACTAATCCGATGGGGCAATTCACTTTTTGTATCCGAAAACACTTTCGACCTAGTCTACCTTTTGAACAGAGAACAGTGCACGCTAATATTCAATTAAATTTTACGCTATACACCTTAAGTTTATCACAGTTCAATTCCGGGTTATTGAAAATTTTGATAAAAACTTGGATTTGATGTTTAAATGCTGAGATTTTATGCAAACAAGCGGCGAAAGAGTACGTACACCCTCCACCTCGTTTGAGATTGAACTGAATTAAATGGCTGCGTTTTCTCGCTTCCAGTTGTGACTCCTCCAACGCGCAAGCGCGACAAACAATCAACAGCTGACTAGAGTCTCTCTTCAGGCAACGTTGCCGGTGGTAGTGATTTACCCCATGTGTTGATAAATAAAATATTAACATTTTGTAATTTTCTACTCGTCCTGACTTTTTCCCTTATGCTGGTTTTTTAAGATTATCTCGGGATTTATTATTAGATTGCGGTTTCTGGACAGTCATAGAATTCTCTCTAATACACATTATATAATAATTGGATTTTGCTATAAAGAAAACAATAACCATTTTTATCAAATAGCAACTGAAATACAAAGGGCTATACAAAAGCCAAAGGTTCTAGATCTTCAATTTGCCCTCCGGTTTCGCCAGTGAGCTAAGAAAAAGTAAAGCATAGGAAATAGGTATCTAGGAATACCTAAATTATAACCGTTTAACTGTCGCTAACCAAAACTGTCGAAAATTGAACACCCTTTCAATCAATTAGGTGCAATTAAGTCGGAAAATATTATAGCACGTTAGTTTTACTTTTCATTTAACATAATAAATATTTTTCTGGAACTGAAATGGAAAATGTCGCAACGTTGCATTCGATAAACGGCCGGTGCCTACCTTGGTAGTAGGGAACAGGGAACTGGCAGTTCGATCGCTATAGGGTTGGTTATAGTAGCGGAAGGAATGGCAAATAGGTCCATAGAGAAAAGGAGAGAGTCCAAGTCCAGGCATAAATTAAATAGAGGCAGGCAAAGAAAATTTCAAATGCCGGTTTATATTTATATCTACGAAAAGAGGACAGTAATGTTGCTGTCTGTACAGAGTGTACCCCTTAGAACATTGTTTAATTATCTATACTCGTGCAGTTACCCTTTCATTCTAACGCCATTTTAAAACTAAAATATATACCTTTTTTCGGAAGTCGCTATTTTAATAATGTTAATTTTTTAAATGATTTTTATACCTATTAAGTGTTTTGCACATTTTTAAATAACAAAAAACAAAAGAAAAATGTTTCGTGTTCCATAATTATTAACAAAGTGCGAAAAACAAGATTGATGTTCTTTGCATCCGTTGTCGCGCTGATCAACATCAATAGTAGAGTAGAGGACGTTATCCCTGAATCTGACTGGAAATAACTTCAAACTCTAAGAATGTTGTGTTTTATCAAGCACTGAGTAACCGCCAATAATATTAGTGTAGAGCAAGAAAATGAGAAATTCCGCTCAAATTGGTTGTCAACCATAGGCGTAGGAAACTTTGTGCAATTGTGCTGCGCATACCTCCATGTTATTGCGAACTAAATCCTATCAAACTTATATGGGCGCAAGTGAAAGGATTTGTAGCAAGACGCAACACGACATTCAAATTGAAATAAATACCTTTAGGTATTGTTTGATCAAGCCGTTCAGGAAGCCAGAGACCGACGAAAAGCAGTTCAGCATGTCATTAAAGAAAATGCGGGATCTTGACTATCTGATCGATCGAACCGTCACGTCGACCCTTTAATTAATTATAATGTCAAGAGGCGATGACAGTTCCTCCGATGACCAAGATTTTTTTATAATTTAATTCTTTCTTTTTTTTTATAATTTAATTCTGTTTAATAAAGAAAAGCGTACCTTAGCACCCTTTTACAATCTTTTAAACAAAAGTCTTTCCTTTTTATGAGTAGGTATCCTACCAAGCCACACCTACACTTGATGAAATGACAGAATTTGATAGTGAAATCAATACTAGATAATTAAACCGGCTTAAGTATTCGTTGGGCCACTCTTAAGTCCCTGTGCATACCTAGTATCGTATGGATGAGATATAAGAAGTATATCATAAAAATAATCATTCTTATATAATATAGAAAACTAGTTTATCCTTTTGAGTTAAACAACAATTTGACAATTTAACATTAACTTCTTAATGCAGTCATTCACGAAAATCGTAAAAACTAAATTGAAATTTTCACTGACTGTTTTATGATTCAAAATTCGAACTTTGAGTTTGATTATTAACTAGAAAGTAAGAAATTGCGTGTTACTTATCCCAGACGATACCTCGAATCTCAAACAGGGCATGTCGCAGGCGGGAGGCTGTTGATGACACTTTCACCAATCACTCTGCTGTTTCTGTCTCATCCTGACACATCTTGTATGCGACATGCCCTGTTCGAGATTCGAGAAAACCCCCAGAAACATATTTGGAAATTTATCACTTTTTCTGCAATAATCTGAAACTCAATGCAAATTGCAAATACCAAAACGCAGCGTTATGCTATTTTAATTTTTAGATGCAATGGGGCTTTTGCATTAAAAAATTGATTCATTTTTTTACAACTTGACTAATGAAAAGTTCAACTTGTAAAGAATTTTTAATTAAATTTGCTTCCGGTTCCTATGCGAATATCTTAAGAATTGTTAATTATATTAGGGATACGTGTGTTTATAAGGTATTGATATATGTAAAATGCTCCAGACAAATCTTTTAGACAAGTTCCTAAGAATGAGAAAGGATAAACAATACTTTAACAGAAAGTGGGATTATTTTTACTTATGTTTTATTTATGTTAATAACAGAAACAATATTAGACGCATTTTTTTACCCTATTCCCAGGCTTTTCCACATTCTTATAATAATAAATTCTTAATATATTATCAAAATTACAATATTTGGCGAAAAAATTCATCAGCAATATTTTTTTTCGCGAAAATGACTATTTCAATGAATTTAAAGAATCTTCCATATTTTCCTCTTCATATTTTGATACAGTAAAATTTTAAAGCCACACTTCAACAATATATGTTTCATGTGATGTGTTACCATTGTGCTCATGATTATTTTAAATTGTATAGAAAGCTAAGTCACTTAATATATATGGATTATTTTTTAAAAAATGCATGAAAACATGCCCCGTTTAAAGACAATCGATCCAAATGTGTAAAGATTGGCGAACGTTTCTCTGGTTTCTACAAATACGCACCAAATAATAAAATATTCTTAAAATCATATTCTTAGGATGCTTTGCACTTTCTTTGATCTTTGTAAAGAAAGTACCTACGCGTTAAGTACATCAAATCGTTGCCAAAATGCAGTCACACAGAGGACATTGTCGGTTTCTTTGTTGTGAGTTTTGTGAACTTTGCAGGTAGATGCGTAGGTAGACGAAACGCGAAGGTTTTTGTGACTATTTAGAGGTCAGTGTACAGCTGCGATGCAGGGTGCTGCTATCGAAACAGGTAAATTCAGAAAATGAGACCTAACAAAAGATCTAAACCAGCTCTAACATACCTGCTTTGCCAACATTTTGAAAAAGGAGAAAAAACGAGAAGCATCTTAATTTCCTAGCAAAATATCGGTATCGACTTATTCTTTCTTTTTATACCGAGCGTTTTTATTTTATTTTTTTCTTTCTTTTTGTGAATTCCTGATAAAATTGAAATTCGGAACTTTTACATTTCTACATAAAGTATTAAAATAATTTCGATTCTTTATGGAAATATTATCCGATCAATCGATGTATTACCTTTTCCTTCAAACAATCCAGTAGCACTTACTGATCGTTTTATTGATTTTAATTTTCAGAGTCGAATCTGTTATACATACATATACTGCTACATTTCGCAACAGGAAAAGTATTAAAATATTTATCTGAAGAATAGATATCAATAAATAAATGATAGAATTCAAACTATTCCAAAAATAGTGCAGTCAATTATTTAGATTGGGATACTATACCAAATGCTTAGGAACTCTGGTTAACTACCTTATTATCACACGGCTTTAGAAAACAAAAAACATTTTTTTTTAGAAAATCCAGGGAAAATTTCATGTTTAAGGTTCGACTGAAACACCTTTCTTGGGTTAAACAATGCATGAATGTAAAAGCTCTACTTTGCAATCAATGTATATTTATTTACCGACTCTTATTCTTTTTATTCTTATTTTTCTTAAATGCTACAATATTTATTTCAGCTATTCCCTCTTAATAGAAACCACGGCAGAATAAAAATTCCTGCTTAAAAAACAACAAGTAAGCGAAATTTTCTGTTAATGGGACTTAACCGTTAAGGCGACAAAACAAAACCTGGCCTTCCTAGTCAAGTTCATTACGCGGGTGCTATTATAGTAGTAGTAAAATTGTATATAAAAATAGCGACTTTTCACCAATACCAAATTTAAAAATGCGGAGAAAAAATTGTTTCTGACTCAGATATCAAACTTCGGTTACGTAATGAATTGTTTGTTTGTGCATTACAAAACTTATCATTTGGCACTTAGTGTGGCCTGGGCTGTACCTTACATCGGTTACTTGTGAGTGAGAGATTATATGGGAATATATTTTGTATTAGTGAGTTTTTGGCAAATTTTAGTTTGTGCCTTACGAATAATAAACAAATCAATTTACGAAAGTTTTTAAACATTTACCTTTATCTGTAAAGAATATTTAAAAATATAGTTTTGAAAATATAGAAAAAAATTTATTGAAACATTTGCTTCATCTGTCAAAATTGACATTTTTCATAAAAAACTAAGTTATTTATTTCTGAAAATATCGAGAACATTTTATTGGAACAGGTTGTTTTGCTGATTTTTTATTTTAAATAGATGGACTGGAATGAATATTTCAATAAATATTAAGTTAATTACAATTTCCACAGTTTCTTCTTGATGTTCACTTGGTCATCCACTGGTAGGTTAGGACCTACTAACTCCATCTACTGCAAAACTGCAGTTTCATATATATATATATATATATATATATATATATATATATATATATATATATATATATATATATATATATATATATATATATATATATATATATATAATTTTCACCTATTGATTCACGGATTGAAAAATGTGATGACACTATATTCCGGGATATCATCCGTTCGCTTGTTGAACTCCGACTGGAATCCTGCAGACGTTTCGCCAAAATCTCACTTGGCATCTTCAATGCTCGCGCCCCGTGTTCGAAGTGTTTTCGGACGCGAGCATTGATATATATATATATATATATATATATATATATATATATATATATATATATATATATATATATATATATATATATATATATATATATATATATATATATATATATATATATATAGATATATATATATATATATATATATATATATATATATAAATTCTTGCTTTTTACATAATATGAACTAAATAATTGTACATGAAGATGAAGAACAAGGATGCGTGTTGTCTCCTACACTTTTCAACTTTATTCAGGGAAAATTTTGCAAGAAGCTATATCTGAAGAAACAACGGACGGAATTAGGTATAAACGGTGAACTCAATAAAAATATGCGTTTTGCCTGTTAATAGCCCAGAGTATCGCGGACCAATAGAGAAGAATGCAGAAAATCGTCAATAGCCGTAAAGTAGCTAGTCTTATACTTAATGTCAAGAACATCAAGAAAAAAAATATCTCACATGAAATAAAATGCAGAATAGAGAGACAAATTGAGAATAGTATATAAGAATTTAAAGTTAATATACAGTCACAGATATTTTCTTCCAATTGTTACAAAGAAACTACTTTGTGATTCCATCGTTTTGTCACAGTTCAATCAATGCTGTGGTGTGTAGGCAACCTGCTTGAACGCAGAAATTACAAAATTCCTGTTTGCGGCTTGTTTATGGAGTTCGCCGACAGGATCATATTTCTCCATACTTGGCTGTTTCGGGTTGACTTAACATGTGCAAAAGGTTTAGGTTTCACATTAATTAAGTACCAATCTCCTGAATATCTTTTTAACAAAATCACTTTTTGGTAAAGATGTTCATGATTTGCATCTAAGAAAAAAATTTATATTGAGAATACCACAACATCGAAAAGAAACGTTTAAAAGATCGTTTTCTTATAGCACTGCACATACAATAAATAATTTAAGTCCCTTCGATTTAACAATATCAACCAAAACTTTTAAATACCGGTATACAAAATATCTTCTTGTAACAGCTGCAACCTGCCTGTATCGAAAAACCACGCTGCCGTTTACCCTTACTCCCTCCTATATTTAATGGATAATGTAATATAAACTCCGCGTAACATATTTAAATTTGTTTATTTGATACTTTTTTTTCTTGTTTTTAGGGTAATTTGGTTAACATCAAATTGAGTCTTGAACCATCTAATATTTTCTAGTATAATTATATTTGGCACGGCAATACATATATTTATTATTATTATTGTATTATAACAGTTGAGTTAGAGGTGCAGTTACAAATGTACCGAAAGTAATCTGCTCTAAAGATATTAACATCAGACTTAAGAACAAGTTGGCCAGATGTGATTCCTCCCTATGGACTGGAGTAACGAACAAAGATAACTTAAAAAGACTTCAGGCGTTAGAAATGTGGGTACAGTACAGCATTCCTAGAGTTTTTTGGGCAGAAAAAAAAGGAGATAGAGGACATTGTAAAAACAGAGAAGCATCATGTTTGAAGAACTTAAAAGAGTAAACAAATAGAATTATTTCGAGGAAACGCATCAAAATCAAGAATCGCCATGATGATAGGCAACTTCCTAAACAAGAAGTAGCAAACTAGCATTAGTTAATTTAAAGAAACCAGGGTACTGGGTCAACACTGTTTAAGAGGGTAATGTATTTTCTAAGAGAAATACTGTTTTGGTAAATTAACAAAAATATATTAAAATTGTAAAACAAGTTTATTGTTTAACATTACACCTAAATACATTAAATCCAAATATGACCACATGTAGGTATAATGCCGAAACAAAATATTTTTTTGAAATATAAAATAATAAAGCTTTCCAGTTTTATCTCTACATAATTTAGTATCACGTTCATCAAAATGAATTGCACAGTCGTTCAAATAAACTAAGTACACTCACCAAAATTTCAAATGTTTGACAATAACAGTCGCATACAGCGCCTTCTCATGTACAAATTGTTACTATACAGTAGAACCACAATAGCGACAAAAAAGTGGAACATTATAACTTTGATTGAATATACTTGTCATATGAAACCTTTGCATAAAAACTAAACAAAAAGAAAGACCAGTTTTTACAAAACTGATATGACTGATCAATTCCCTGTACAATTTGTATAATGAGAATAAAAATTATCTCTAATATGTTTACATCACATCAATAGTACATTTTTATGAAAGTTCGAATCCTGTATTACAGGTAACTGCATATCTCAACTTCTCTCTAAGAGTACTTTTCTTTTGATAATTTGGCAACTTCAGAAGGTTAAAGCAAGTCGATGACGTCGGAAGTCTATTTTGTGGATCCTTTTTTCGAATTGTAAAAAATCCCCTAAATACACTACCTGCAAGTTACCAGCATACCATAATATTTTAGTAACCAAACCCAGATTTGAATAAATGGACGAACAAAAAAAATATAGCTATGGATTTTTATGGTTGTAGAATGGGTCAAGATCAAAGACATTATATTCAAAGGAGACACGACACTTCATTAATAAAATATGTCGAAACCAACAACCAGCATAAACAAATATTGTAAAATAAGTTGCTGTGCAATGTCACTAGAGGCGTAGCTACCAATGAAAACTGAAGTTAGGGTGATTATAAGATAACATGGTTATTCCATACACTAAAGAGCGCAAAAGCATTTTAAATAACTGTTTAATTAATATTTCACACTTCTCAAATCGGTGTCCCAATCCCAAATGTCATAAATCCCAAAGCACCTGCCTTCTCTTCTGATTTGAATAGATCTGTGGCCCGAAATAAATAAATGGTTGTTGGCTCTCCTGGATATCATGCCTTTGGTCAAGATGACCACAAAATATGAATGTTAGTGATCTGAATAGTCTCATTATGACTTTCATTCTTTTTTTTCAATTTAATAAAAATAGTCACATACCTATAGTATCTCCAGTATCTTCATCATCCCCAACTTCAACACATCTTATTGAAAATGGGGGTTCCAGATGAGCAAATCCCAGTAAAGGTGGCTTGGAACAACTAGTCACAAACTGAAATAATGAATAATTAAAGAGTAACCAGGTAGAGGATGGCTATGCACTTAAAAACTACAAAGCAATTCCAGTATCTCTTAGCAAACCGTTTATAACAAACAAGGCATTCAAGCTTTTGTTATAGACAATTTTCAAAAATTAAAATTAATATTTTGTAATCGTTTTCAAATTAGAGAAAGTTTACTTTTGAATACAATAAACCTAAAAATTGAAATAAAGGCGTAAATGTAAACCATCTATATTCATAAAATGTCACACACAAGTTTCATTCATATAACTATCATATTGTGATTTTGACACGATCACAACGATCACAAAAGCTTAGAAAAAAATGATATAACCGTTTAACTACTAAATTAACCAAATCTTAAAACAAAAGGAGTAAATTGTAAAAAACAAACGGAAGTTATTATAAATAGACTTTATAGCTTACTGATTAATAATTAGGACATTAGGAATACCAAGCAAAACAAAACAATCATAAATATTTTAAGATCTAAGATCTATCCAAGACCTTATTACGCACCGAATAAAATTTAAGCAAATTACTTACTTTTAGAAACATGCCCCTTTCTTCATCATTAAAATCCTTCTCCAAAATATCCCACAGCCACCCAACTACTCTGTGTGAATCGTGAAATCCACCATAATACTGACAATTCTTTCTCAAATCTTTCAAGTCAAGCGGTGCGTTATCACCTGATATTAGTCTCTGAAGCTAATGAAAAATTCATTTTTTTTTATAATTTGATCAATAAATATTAACTTGCCTCAGGTGTGGAAAATAATGACAACCAATCAGGATTAATAATGGACCTAAAACCCCTTATAAAAGCTGCGGTTTGATCTTTGATTTGCACATGCATCCGAAAATGCGCCATCAAATGGATGTAATTTATTCTAAAAACAATACAAAAAAGAAGTAAACTTTAACAGAATTTAAATCAATAATTTACATATTTTCTTTGGTTACTGGTACAGCTTTTCCTCCAGGAACTAATTCATAAGTGACTACTTTTCCCATATGGTCTTCGTCTACACTAAAAGTTAAATTTAACTGAGAAACATCATCTTCGTAATGTTTTACATAACTGAGACTTCTGTAGAGGGCCGAATCTAATGAAGGTAGTTCATCTACACTACTGTACATGGTTTGCGACGTTTGACCGGAAACCTAGATTTGAGACAAAACTAAAAAATACATCAAAAAATCATCAATGTTATATACTTGGCTAAGAAAAAATGAAGCAAATGGCACGTCAACAACTATTCCTTCATACACTGCTTTGCCCAACATGCGTCCGACAAATTCAAAGAGCTGCAGGTGATTATCCTGCAAGTGCGAAGTAGGAGATGGATACAAACGTTCCTCGCTTGTCGCCTTGAACAGATTCAAAGAGGGATCAAACACCCTCTTGATACTCTCCTCGAGAAATTCTTTAAAAACTCCGTCTTGATCTATGCCCGCCTCATCTAAACCTAATTCATTTATAAACCTTACTCTTATTACACCCTTTAATGCTTGGGACGGCAGGAGAGCCAGTTGTCGATACCCATCTTCTACAATGCGATTCCTAAAAATTTTCTTTTTTTATACAATACAAAATACTAGAGTAACAGGTAGTAGATCACTTTCGGTTTTTTAACGGCTCAGATGTTGGCAGTCTTTCATGTGTAATTTTTAATACAAACTGACTCATTTCCTCATATAATCTTTCTTTAAACCATATTATTTAGTACATTCTTCAATTCACAATAAAAAATGTTCTTTGAACCAAACTTTCTACTATTTCCTATACTAATATGACTTCAGATGATATACTGAAATCAATAATTTTCTGAAAATTCAGAATTTATAATTATTATTTACAACTTGCCCCTTGGCAGGACAATCCTGATTTTTCACAATTTAGACTTTTAGAATTCAGTTAAATTTTATTTATGAAAATCATTGTTTTGCGTTTTAAGAATTCTTCAATTGGTTTTGCGTTCTAAGAATCCTATGGGCTACAGAGAATAACATATTGCTTTTGCTACCCAGTTAGCAAGCGAATTCAATAAACAACACATTTGCCATTTACCATAGAAAATTAAGGTAAGTAATTTATTTATAGATTTCATAAATAGATAAATTTTCTTAAACTTAGCTTAAAATACTCTTGTAGTCTTCATATTTTATATTGATGACAAAATGTATATCACCGACATTAAAATTAAAAGAAATTTTAAAAAGAAATATACGAACAAAATTTTTCAAATATTTTAAGTCGATTAAACTAAACTATTTTTATAAATTGTAAATAATAAAATAAAAAAAATATTACGATATTATTTTTATTCTGTATGAAAATTTTTGTTGATACACTCCTTCAGAGTTGTGAAGCTTTGCACATCTAAAAATCTGGTCATCTTACCCCTTGCTGTTGCAGTTTCCTTAGCTTTGAGAAACTTTAAGTACTGTTATTATAATCGAAACAACAACAAATTTGTAAGAGTAAGAACCAGTAAGAACCAGATCCTTCGTCAAAATGTAAAAAAGGCGCATTGTATTAACGATAATTTTAATGAATATAACTTAAAAACACATTTTTTTTATTATTTAAAAAATAATAATTAGAATACTACCTGTGAACAGTTATTAAAGTTGACTGCGGTGAAGCGCAGGCTGATTCCGTTAATCCTAGAACCGTTTTCTCATTCGTAATATATTTTCTAAAGAGTCTAACCCTATCTTCGTGGGGTATGATATGTGGCATCATCTGCAGTAGCAATTGTGGCGCTCGTCGTCCTTTCTCAAGGTCGACTAAGAAAGCAGATACTTTAATATCTTTAATCAACCAGTGCCCGGGTGGAGCGTAACTGCGCCAACAATTCCTTTTGTATAATACTTGCAAAAGTGTATGTAGGGACTCAAACAGTGAGTTGTTTTGAATGGTTTTTATATCTGAAAACCCACTGGAATTGGTAATGCTAAACTTATATCGTTGTCATGCTTACCAAAAAGATTACCTAATACCGCTTTATACAAAAAAACATTCAGAAAGTTAGACATTGCTACAAAGTCACATAAACGAAATGGTTCTTGTTTCTCATACATCTCCATATCATCCAATAATCTGAAATCGGAACAGATAACTCGAAGACATTTTTTTTTGCTACAAAAAAACTACTTACGTAACATAATGAGTCATGCAATCCCCAAAAAGTTCTAACATTTGGAATTCGGGGGCTGAACATTTCGTGTTAAATGCCAAATGGTCCAGAAATGTTTTCAAACCACAATTTGGTCCCAAGGAACAAAGAAATAGCCACAAGTCATAAAGGACTGTATTCTGGTAACACAATCCTGTAAAGTTATACACTGTTCCTTATGTGATATGTTATTGTGCATAAAAAAAAAGTTGTCGGTTTGGAACGATCTATTCATTTATAAATTAAATTTTGGGATTTAGTTAGTAAACTTGTAGCATATTAATTGGTTTAACTTAAAAATTGACTTAAAAAATTAAACGCCAAATTTAATAATAGTAAATGCAGGTAGTTATAATAAGTTATAATAATATAAAAAATCGGTGACCGTTGTCCCACATTTGCCCTATCCAAACACTTGTGACCAAATCAGTTAGGTTTAAATATTAGGCTGTATTAAAAATTATTGTATTAATGTTAAATAGATAATTATATTAAACAAGTGACTCACAAAATGTTATCTATGTTACTATATGAGGGCCGTCTAAACTTAATAGCAAAATTTGATCTAATGCTGTAGTAATACCGACCTGTCAAGATATCCATTTGCAATTGGGTAAGAGTATTCAAAGCTGTATGATACATGGAACAAATCAAAACCACTCTGTGGACTTCCGGGCTTCCTAGAGCCCTATAACTCTTCTGGGCAGTACTTCTATTTCCCCTACTTTCTAGCATTTTTTTAAAGAAATTTGTCCCTCCAAAAGCAGTACTTTGGGTGGGACTAAGAGGAGCAACGGGAGGCTCCACTCCAGCAACCAATTCCGACAAAAAATTACCTAGAGCAGAATTTATGAAACAAATTTTAAATTTTCGATAATTTGTTTACCTAATAAAATTTGGAGTATTTCGACATGCCACAGCAAATGTAATTGAACTTTAATATGGGGTATAGCTGAATGCAGCCCGGGATCCATTGCTTGAGCAAACCAACCCAAAACAGGATGCCAGTGTGTCAGCGCAGACTGTTTGCTTACAACATAGTTCTGACAGCTTTCTAAGAGACCAGTAACTACAACCTACAATTTCACGCGAAGAGGGCAGCGAAATTAAGGTTCAAGTTTTCAATTTTAAAATTTATTGCAGTGGGGACGTATGACAAAGCCAGATCAATATATTTAGAGGGCAAAGCCTGAGATCTGAACCGTGAGGTAATATTTGAAATTGTACATACAATTTAGAAAATAAAAAACTAAAATACAACGGAATTTTACAGTTTATCGAGACCTTTTTAGTCCAATTTCTGGGTTCTAAAAAGAAAAAAAAAATAGTTCATACATTATTTGAACTTCACGGCAATTTTTTATAAGGGTTGTGAGTCCTGAGTCTAGAATGTCCCAAATAATGGTGAAGACTTGCCAGATATATTTGCCAAGGAACAAAACATAACACCGCCTCTTTTTCTGAACAAAACCTCCCTTAAGCGACAGAGTTTACATTTGTTTTTTACATTTTGACTTTGCATGCCAGTATTTATTGCATCTATCTTTCACTACGTTTCAATGAAACAAAGCGACGATTTTTTAATGTTAGGGAAGCGAAACAACATTTCAATTGCCAATAATTAATTACATATTAGAAACCGTTTGTTCTGATTCTGCGAAAACTAAACCTGACACGAAAATTAAAAAAAAAAGGTTGAAATAGGTAAATTAAGTAAAAAAATCTGCTGGTTTAAAAGTTTGTGCTAACTCAAATGGAACCAGGCTTACCTATATAAAAATATTTTCATGCAAATGCACCTAATTTTTTTTCATTTAGCTACGCCTGATAATGATTAATTGATTTAACTTTGTAAATCCTATTGTGTGAAATTTGTTAAAAATTTGGAGAAATAACCAAAATAACTTTGGAAATATCAATGTTTGTCCTAAATATTCTTTAAAAATTTTCTTAAAATTTTTAAAAATGGCATAATAAGAACGCCTAGGCTGTTTTAGTGTATACAACACATCCCTATATTTCCGGCCAACCAATGCAAATTCTGGATACATTTTTATCAACTAGTCAGTTAATTTAAAAAAAAAAAAAATTCTCCTGCACTGGTGCTTGACGAGTCTAACTTATTGAAGAAACCAACAGGATGATACGCAAAATGTCAAGTTTGATTCATCGACTGAGGCAAGAAAAACAAATCAGATTTGTAAAAAGTTAAAGTTTTTTGTGGAAAAAATTTTTTAAGCATCAATAAATAAGTAAAGCCTCACTCCTAATATTTATTAAATAAATGAAAAGCTGATGTTAATACTTATGTGATCCTAAGAGTATATTTCCCCCAAAACAAAAAAATCTTTTTGGATATGTTTCATTGGTCCAATCCAAAAAAGTTTTTGAAATTCGTAATTATTAAAGAATTTTTTTTTCTCTTGGGGAAGTGTCACATAAATATTACATTTAGAAAATTACCTAATCTGAATTTAGTAGAAACAAAGTTTGTTTCAGTGAGAAAATTATCTTACCGTAAATGTTGGAAAACACAAATTCTTCAAAGTAGTATTTCTTTCAATGTAACCCAATTGAATTAAATTAGCCAAGAGGCATAAGGCATAGCTTCCTTCCAAAGTATTAAAAACAATACGCATAGATTGTTGACTAGACAAAAGTTCCAAACTTCTAGTAAAAATCTGATGCTGCTGCAGTGTAGTTAAAGACTAAAACAAGTTTTAAAAAATCTATATAGATTGTTTTATTATATTACAATCAGTATTACCTCAGGTGAAAGTTGTTGCAAATGATGTATCAATCCAGGAACTGACAGAACATTTATTAAAAATATTGTCATAAATTTATCAGAAAAACTAGCAGATATTAATGGTCTTAAAGCAAGTGTTAATATAGCTGTGATTGAAACTGTCTTGAAAGCTATCTTTATCCGTCCCAACCCTCGCAGAAGGAGATTCTTAAAAATATTAGATTTACACAAAAATATAGGATCTTTCATTATAGTAGGTACCTTGAGCATTAAATAGAATCCCTTATGAAACAATTGACCCATCAGATTGGAACACAACTGATTTAAGCCACTCTTCAGAACTTCCATATTTTTATTCTTTAAAACAATCCAAGTGTTTGTACTTGTAAAAGCAATGAGTACATGTAAATATAGCACAATAAGTTTCATGTCAAAGGTAAGTTCAGGTTTTAAATCATTTAAATAGTCACAGCATTTCCATAATATATTATTCATATGAGAGATCCATTTTATCACATGTTCTTTGTTTAAAGCGACGCCAACATAACTGAATTTTGGTGAATCTGAATCAAGTGATGCCACCAAATATCGACACAATTTGGCAAACCTTTCCTTGTCTCTTTCTTTTCTCCATATTATTAATAGCCTTAGACTCTGATGGTAAATTTCTAATGCTGGTTTAAGCTGCTGCTTTGTAAAATTTTCTGGTAATTCTGGTACCACTGAATCAAATTCCTCTCTAAAACAAATAATGCATTAGCTACTATCACATTGTAAAATAGGCTATTACAATATGTTCTTCGAGAATTTGAGTCGTTGTAACCATCCTCTGATATTTGATTGTATCAACACAGCAGCATTTTCTCTTCGTTTTTCCAAAGCCCTTTCTTCTCTGGCTGCTTTAGTTTGTTCCAAAAAACTGCCCTTGGAGCTCTCAGCTTTGTGAAACATTGTTAAAACGCACACCTAAATGGGCTCAGTTTTGTAACTCTTTAATGGGAACCGCATATTTTCGGTTAGTTTCCATAAAAACTAAGATTTGTTATGTTATTCTTTTAAAATAAACGTCACTTTCTGTTTGATATTTATTTATCTGTTCATCACGTGTCCATGTGACATTTTCATTTTTAGTGGTATGCAACCAACTATCTTCATGTCTATTGTAGCTCCGAGATTTGAAATCTAATCAACGATGCAAAGTATTTTAAATTTTACTTATAGGATAATTTTTTACATCATTTTCAGTAATGTATTTGTAAAAGTCAATGAAGATATACTTATATTTAAAATGATCTATAATGCCTGACTGGTGGTAGATGCAACGGGCGCAAAACGTGTCGCCGGGTAGTTCGAACGGACACTGTGAAGATGTTAACATTTGATGATATGTCACTAGTCAATAGAAAGACGACGAAACTGTTTATAACCCTTTAACAGTTTTTTTTTCGGTCAACCAGGTGAAGTGGTGTGCACAATTTTACCTCGGTCCGAGAAAATTTTCATTTTTTTGACGTAATTCTAGTCTTCAACTGAATTTTTCGGTCTGGGTGAGTTTTATATTTAGTCAGCCGTTAATATTTGCTTTGGTTTGGTGTCGCAGTTCGCAATAATTTAGCGCTTTTCATATCATGGCATGTGCTTCGGGGGGTAAAGACCCCCCTGATAGAAACGATCGTATCGTAGTTAATAATCCGATAGTGTTTGCAAATGATTTTGATTCCTTTCAAGCTCAACTAATCTTGTCCCAAGCTTCTACCTCCTCTAGCAGTGGTTATTCATCAGCCTTGACGCTTTCGCCTTTAGCTAAGAAAACAGCACATGCTATCGCTCAGCATCAATACTTCTTAGTACCCACTAAGGAGGAAATAGATTTATTGGAGACAGAGTTACAAAAGCTTAAATCTGTCTTCGTGGAAGATCAGGATGCCCTAAACGAAATTGCAAGAATTTCAGTCAACATAAGGAGAACACTTAACCGAAAGTATAAGTATGAACTTACAGACCAGGGACCATTTCTTATCATAATGGAGGGAATAACTTCTCAAGTTGGAAACATTCACCCGATGAATATTGGAAAAATTTTGCACAGAGCTGGAGTACAAGGTATAACAAAAATCAATAGAAAAGGGGCTAATAAAATTGGAATTGAATTCAGAACATCAGAGTATGCTAATCAGTTTTTGTCAAATGAAAGTTTCAGTTCTGCTAGAGGCTATAATAGGTACATTCCACAACGTCTTGTCACTTGTAGAGGACTAATCAAGGATGTAGGGGACCAAATTACGGAAGAGGATTTTTACTCAGAAGCGGTAGCTTATACAGGAGAAGGATCCCGGGCCAGGTTGATTAAGATATTAAATGTAAAAAGAGTCTTAAGAAGGAAGAAAATACTTGCTATTTCTGGTGAAACAGTAATGAAAACCATCCCCACAAACGATTATATTGTAACATTTGAAGGCAAATCATTACCCCAAACTGTAAATATTTTTAATAATGAAAGAGAAGTGGAAAAATATGTTAACCTGGTTATAATGTGCGTCAATTGTTGCAGATTTGGACATGTCAAAAATAATTGTAGAGGCAAGCCTCGTTGCGGTTTTTGTACAGAAGATCATCTTATGTTTGTTTGTGAAAAAAGAGAGCAAGCAATGAAAAAAATGAAATGCCCTGCAGATCATCTTAACAATCTGACTAAAACGTGTAAAATTCCAAATTGTGAAGTAAATCCAAAACCAAGCTGCGTAAATTGCAAGGGACACCACACTGCTACTGACTGGGGATGTCCCGAATACAAACGGCAAAAACAAATTAACGAAACCATGAGCTTCTACAACCTTTCTTTTTATGAAGCAGCTAAACTGCATCCACGGCTAATTAATGCAAACCAAGGCTTTACCCGAAAACCAGAAGATTTTCCTAGTTTAAATAAAAAAACTCAGAATAAACCTCCGCATCCAACAAGTCCTCAGGGCTGTTCCTCATATACATCAGTACTTAAAAGAAAACGGCCTGACACCCAATTTACCAAAGGGTATGATAAAGTAGCCCATGAACTAACTTTGTTACCCTCAAGTGCAAGAAGAAAAGTCTCATCTATACAAGTAGTTGAAAACTCGACATCAGAGTCGGAAATGGAAGTAACTCCTGTAGGAAATGGCTGGGAAGAAGTATGCAACAAGTTTGAAGCTTTCAAAAAAGACGTTATGTCAATAAAGGGTATGGATGAAAATTGTGTCAACAATATCAAACAATATTTTGGTTCATTTGACCTACGGAGGGGGGGCGGCTGCGATGGCAGCGGTTGACCTACAGGGGTTAGAAAAAGAAAAGGTAATCTTATCACTAGTTTTAATCTAACAGTAGTTTTTACGTAACAAAACTAAGTTTAAGTTTTAGTCACAAGCGTTTTATAGTTGAGCTATAATGAATATCGTTCACTGGAACATTTGCGGGGCTGAAAAAAATAAAGATGCTATCATTAGAGTTATAAGGGATTTTAAGCTACAGATCTTATTGCTCAATGAAACCTTGCTCAAACCCAACACTAACTTTAAAATATCAGGGTTCTCTTCTGTAAGAGCAGATAAACCTAATGGTGCAGATGGTATAGCAATTTTCTTGAAAAACAAAATAAAATATAATATCATCGACTTAAGCAGAATTAATATACCAGAGAGGTGTCAGGTTATTCTTGTAGAGCTTGTCGATTTTTTTATTTGTTGTGTTTACAACCTTCCAGATATTTGTTTGGTCAGGGCAAGCCTCAATTCAATTTTCGATCTAACCCGTAATAAACCCGTCCTCGTTATGGGAGACTTTAATGCCCATAATCCAATATGGGGTTCCCAGGTCAGTTACTCACGGGGAATTAGAAGTGGGAACATTCTTTATGATTTCATTAAGGATCACGATTTGTGGGTACTAAATGATGGATCAGATACTCGGCTCACACGCCCAGGCGTACACAGCGCTCCAGATGTAGCTTTTTGCTCCCAGAGACTGTCTGGACTTACTGACTGCAGGGTTCTCCAGGATAGAGTGAATAGCGATCATTTTCCTATTTTGTGTATCATCGGAAATAACCGTTGCAACTCAGGTTCGACAAGAAACTACACTAGCAAATATAATTTCAACAAGGCAGACTGGGAGAAATTTTCTGATTTAATCTCCACGAAATTTAGAACTTCACCTCCTATAAATTATGAGGATTTTATGAATATAATTTTCCTATCTATTGCAGAATCTGTTCCAATGCATAAACACTCATTAAACTACGGGTTACCTTGGTGGGATAATGAGTGCACCAACGCTATTAAAAGGAAAAGACAAGCATTCAGAGACTATAAAAACAACCCCTCTGAGACCAACTTCCTGGAATCATTAAGAACCCGGGCACAAACAAGACAGCTGCTACGTAAGAAGAAAAAGGAAGGCTTTGTCAACTTTTGTGAGAATCTATCTCCAAATACTAGTGCAAAAGAAGTTTGGAGCAGTATTAGAAGGTTTGCTAAAGGTATCAGGTACCAAAATTATCATTTTCCCTTGAATTTCTCAATCCCACAAGATATGTTTGATCTTTTGACGCAACCTCCCTCTATGTTGCCTAATATCCCCGAATGTCGCTTCTCATCAGAATATACAGAAGACTTCCATATCTCAGAATTTGTCGCGGCCGTTAAAGGTCGGAAGAGCAAGAGTCCCGGTGTGGATAAAGTACCTTTCAGTGTGCTCAGCCATCTCCCTGTTGAAGGAGCAGTCTTTCTTATCAAATTTTTCAACAAAATACTTCGGAGGGAAACCACCATTCCAGGGACGTGGAAAACCCAAATGGTGATCGCAATTCCTAAACCGGGGAGAGACCCCTCAGCGTTATCGTCCTACAGGCCCATCAACCTAGCTTCTTGCATAAGCAAAACTTTTGAAATTATGATCAAAAACCGACTGGAATGGTTCGTAGAGAACCAAGGTTTAATAGACGTTCGCCAAACCGGTTTCAGAAAGGGTAAGGGAACTTTCGACAATCTTGCAGTTATCTCCTCAGAGGTCCTCTGCCGTTTGGCTCTCAATCAAATAGCAGCAATGGTGACTTTGGACATATCCAATGCCTACGATAATATAAATGTTGACTTATTGACCTCGGTGTTGGCCAAAATTGGAATCGCCAGAGATTTGACTTTGCTCATTAAAGATTTTCTCACGAACAGGAAGATACAAGTTAAAGATCCATCTACTAATACATTCGTGTCAGGCAGAACCACTAGCAAGGGAGTTCCCCAAGGTTCCCCTCTTTCTCCATTACTATTTAATATTTACATCAATTCAATCAAAGAAACAATTCCTGAGAACATAAGACTTTTACAGTTTGCGGACGATACCGCCTTGCTGAGTACTGGGACTGATGCCCAAACAATAGTGAACAATTTGAATAGAACTTTGCAAAATATACATATTTGGTCTTTGAATGTAGGACTTGAGATTAACCCCAATAAATCTGCAGCTATATTTTTTTCCAGGAAGAATTTCAAGGTTAATTATCTCCCCAGACTTCACCTCAACACTCGAACCATTGCATGGACAAATTCCATCACATATCTAGGAGTGATTTTTGATCCAAAACTGTCATGGGAGTCACAAATTAGAAATATGATACAGAAAGCTTCAGGTGGGTTGAATATGATGCGATTTATAAGTAGAATCTGGTGGGGGGCACATCCCTCTACCCTTCTAACTTTTTACAAAGCTTATGTTAGACCCCATTTGGATTATGGAGCTTTTTTTTTTGGGTGGTAGCTCAAGAAAGTCTATTGCTCAACTTAACAAAATTCAATTTGAGGCACTGAGAATAGCTCTGGGATATATGAAGTCCACACCTACTAACATACTTCTAGGGGAAGCAAGTGAAATGGATTTAGAACACAGAAGATACATGCTAGCGACTAAATCATTATTGAAAGCTGCCAGTTTAGTGGACAGTGAAACCTTAGCTGCGGTTAGATGGTTATATATCACCTATAATGAAAACTATTACTTTTTTCGGAAAAAGAGTATTCCTGCACTTGTGGATGCTTTTGAAAGAGTTGATTCACTGTTAGATACACTTTACAGGAGCCCAGTTTATCCCTGTTTTTCTTGCCCACTGCCGAACCTTTTAAGCTCTGTTCAAATCCAAGACTTAAAACTAAAGAAAGATAATAATAACTCCAAATTATTTGAAATTAAGAAGAGCGAGACTTGGACCCCAGATTTTCATTTAATTTTTACAGACGTCTCAAAAGATAAAGAAGGCCGAGTAGGTTTTGGCGTTTACAACTACAATACGAACCTTAAAATGGGACAAGGCCTACCAAGTGAACTATCCATTTGCTCTGCCGAGATTTATGCTATTGGTCAAGCTCTTGATTGGATTGAATTCAAGGACATCAACAAAGCAGTCATCCTTTCAGACTCCAAAAGTGCCCTCGAAGATATCAATAAAACTGGGATGGATGCAAAGTCTAACTACCTAACCTTGCAGGTTAAGAATAAACTATTTACCTTAATAAAAACGCAAAATAAGGACATCCAATTATGCTGGATACCAAGCCATACCAGTATAAAAGAAAACGATATTGCGGACCAGATCGCCAATGCTGCACGCCTGGAACCACAGGAAAATATGAAATTGAGCTTTAGGGAATTCTTCCCTAAATTAAAGCATAACATCTGGAATGCTTGGAGCGACAGATGGAAACATATAGGATTAGGGAAAGGAGTTAATTTCACCTCACATTATTCTACTCCGCCAACTAAACCCTGGTTTCATAAGCTCGACCTGAATAGAAGAGAAATCACAACTATGTGTAGACTGAGAAGCAACCATTGCTGTTCTCCGGCTCACCTAAATAGAATCAAAGTCAAACTCTCCGGAGACTGTGAATGTGGAGAACTGGGCGATTTAAGTCATGTGCTGTTTGATTGTGCTCTTCATTGGGAAAAATCACAACAGTTGTATGAGTCACTCATTAGTGCTAATTTTCCTTCGCCTCTGCATATTAATTCCATTTTATTTCACCGCACTCAGTTGGATTTTGCTGCTAGAATTGTTTGCCGCTTTTTAGATGCATGTGGATTAAAACTTTGAATATTGTTTTCACATTTTCTAATTCTTTCGTCCATTTTTTTTTCCTGTATAGCCGTCCAGTAGGATGATGGTATCACCCAGACCCTCTTTACGGAGGCATCCTTCATGGAAATAGTTTATTGCACACCACTACCGAGAAGCTGGCCGAATTGCCTTAGCAGCAGTGGCCAAATAAAGCGTAAATAAAAAAAAAACCCTTTAACAAGTGTATCTTGTGGAACTGGTTAAATTTTCATTTTGCTAATAGTTGGAATTTAATATGGCATCGTTGCCTCAAAAAAGATATTATCGTCAACGGGCTCATTCAAACCCAATGGCTGATCATTGTTTTGATTAGTAAATATGTATGCAATCAGTGAGATACAAAAATTAAATTATGTTGTTCTTAGTCCTGTTTCCCCCGACGCAATGGACTGGTCCAAATTTTATCCCGGAGAGGAAAATACGCCCGTTGAATTTCTAGATGTGGGTTGCGGTTATGGAGGGTTGTTAACTACATTATCACCAATGTTTCCAGAAACTCGCATGCTGGGTTTGGAAATAAGAGTTAAAGTTTCTGACTATGTAATGGATAGGATAGCTGCTTTGAGAACACAAAATCCAACTCAGTATCAGAATATAGCGTGCTTACGTACTAATGCAATGAAGTATTTGCCAAATTTTTTTAAAAAGGGCCAGGTAGTTGTTAACAATACTATTATTATGTGTATATCCCTATTCATGGAATTTAATTTATTTAACCACTCGTCTTGTGGGCTCTAGAAAGTTTGAAAAATAATTTTTAAATAATCTTATTATTCATGTTATTGTGGCAAAATTTCAGTTGAAGAAAATGTTCTTCCTATATCCCGATCCACATTTTAAGAAGGCCAAACATAAATGGCGAATTGTTAATCAATGTCTTTTGGCAGAATACGCTTATGTGTTGCAAGAATGTGGAGTTGTATATACAATTACAGATGTCAAAGATTTGCATGAATGGATGGTAAAGCACTTTACAGAGCATCCATTATTTCAAAGAATTGATGATCATGATTTGGTGAGAAAGGTATTTGATGTTTTCAGGGGTCTGTAAAGTATTTGTTTTAGAAAGATGATCCAATTGTAGAAAAATTATACAGCAGCACTGAAGAGGGTCAGAAAGTAAGTAGAAACCAGGGTGAAAAATTTGTGGCAGTTTTTAGAAGGACTTCGGATCCATATTTGAGATAAGATAATAAAATCATTTCAACATTCTTATATAGTTTTTTAATTCAATTTGTAAACCATTTCTTCAATTTGTTTTATAATTTTATGTGTATCCCTATCAGGCCCACAACATTTAGAAGTGATCAACAGTGCCTCAAAAATTAATTTCTCTAAAATTTTTGAGAGGTCACATCTGGTGGGCTGTTGAAGAAGTGTTTCAAATTTCCTACTGGCATCTTTTGCTGCTATAGGTTTTAAAAGTCTGCTTTCTCTGCTGCTATCTTGGGATATAAATTCAAAATAGTAAGGCATTGGTGTCTGAACTGATTTTTCTAAAATTAGTTTCAATTTGTTACCGAACAGAACATTCCTGTAATAAAAAAAATAAGTTCAATAACTAACCAAAATGGATGAAGCACCTACGTGATAATCTCTTCCAAAACTTGACTGAATATTGAATTATTTTCAAAACTGACCAACGCTGTATGGTCTTTATTGAATCTTATAGGTGCATATAAAGGTTTCTCAATTTGTAATTGTACAGGTGCAAAGGAAGACTGATCTGTTGCACTTAAAAAACTGTCCATATCCTCGGTGTGCACAATATTAATATTCAAATTGATTGTTGTTTCAAAGGCTTCTGGTTTTTGTGGGACGTTTATAGGGTTTTTCTGAAAAGTTTCATATAGATAATTTGTCCAATATAGTGCTAGTTGAATGTATTAAATATTATGTTATTCTATTCATGGGTGGTCAATGTTAAAAATATTAAACCTTCACTGATTTTTACAAGATATGCATGTAAGTAATTAAAGTCGTAATTATGATTATATTTTTTTGATAAAATATACCCTCTAAAGAGCTTGGTGAAATATTCAAGGTGATTTGCATTTTTGAAAATTTAAAAACTTTACAAATTGAATGTAATATTTGAGAATCCAAATATGTGTGAAATGACATTTCTGCTTTAATTTACAAAACAATATTTTATTACAGATTTGGATATTGCACACAATTTTAAAAAAAAAACTTGGGTACTTGACAATATATCTTATATCCTTACATCCTACTAAAAAAGGAAACACATTAACAAGTTTTGTACATATTACTGAAATATCGCAAACAGCCCTAAATGATGAAAAGTAGAAAAAGAAAACTATTATTTGAACTATTATCTGATTAGCAGAACATATTATTAACTTTACCCTTCATAAAAACAAATACTATTTTTAAGTGTAAAAAAAAACTTAAATACATTAATTTTGGTTGACCGTAAATAAAATTTTTAATAGGGGACTCAACGTGAATCACGTTACACAGCGGTAAAAATTTGAATTTACCTTTATTATCGATAATATATAAAAACATTTATTAAATTTTGGACAACCCAATTTGTTTTTTTTTATAAATATTTAAGTTTGTTAAAAGGGGTTCTTGGACATAAATTTCGTCAGTGAAACCATTTTTTAATTTTTATTTGACTCCTTTCAACAAGTTGAAACCTTTTAAATAGATTTATGTATATATATTTTTTGATCTTGGCGATTTAACAATCGATTGCTGTTGTCATACTTACAGGTTTTTCAACCTTATTGTCCGTAATCGTGAATTCATTTTTAATCCTCATTTGCATTTCTTGATATTTTTCCTGCGCTTTTTGATGCATTATTAATTTGGTGTAATTAATAATTTCATATGGTAGTAACAAGTTAGTTATACACGGTTCGTTTTGTGTCTTAATGCGAATTAGCAGTGGATGTAATTCTTTTGGCTTTAAAATTCCGTAACTCCTTTCAACATCAACCTCAACAACATCATCGATTTTTGCTCTAAAAATAAAATTATCAATGGGATTACCTCTAATTTTTTTTTATTTTTGCCGGTCTTACTTGCCCCAAAAGTATTGAAACGTGTCACGTCTTGAGTTATTTTTAATGAAAATTATCTCCTTTGAGGCGTTCCATATCGGTATTATTTTGTATTCAATAGAATTACGGGAAACTGTAACCGGAAAGTCGATGGTAAAGGTGCTATTAGATGTGAGGGGCATATTATTTTCTGTCTCTTTTTTTGCTTCCAAGTAACCTATTCCTTCTACTGCAAAATTTTCACTTATTGCGGATTCTTCTGCATATCTATAGCTCAGGGTTGTCGATACTTTATAGACCTTGGCTTCGATGGGATGAAATCTAATCATTAACGGTTCGCGAGAATAGGGTAAAACTTGACCTTGATATTTAACGCAATCCATAACTGAGAACCCGTCCAGTCGGCAAATTCTTCCAAATTCTTCTCGTTCAATTTCGTAAGTTATCAATTTTTTCGTATTGTTGTACAACCAAAATATTTGAATTGGCGCCACTCTTGTTCCAATAAAAATACTTTTGAGAAACATTTTAAAATCACAGGAATAACTGGAAAGTCTTGTGGCTTCTGGTGGGATCGCAAAAATTGTGAAGTGCAATTCAATTTTTTTCCTATTGCACAGTTCTAAAGTATAACACATTCGGGTCTCGTTTGGTAAACTGTTTTTAACAGTTATTGTTAGTAGTTGGGGTGCTTTCTCCTAAAATTTGAAAATCTATTTACGATAAGTTCTTCAATAAATTGGTTGTGTACTGTTTAGGTTGGCAAAGTAATATGCAATACGTAAGGACGCTCGAAGATGCATTCCTTATTTGAGTCTGAAAAATACAAGATAGTTACCAATTAAATTTCAATGATATTCAGGAAAATTTGATAATACCTTGAACGGTATGTCAAAACGAACTAAAAATATCTGGCCGATGCATATTTGAAATATAGAAATGTTTTTCTTGTCCAATTTACCTATTTATAAGCCAGAATTTTGTAAAAATTTCTACAATACAAAGTTTTCTCCTAGATGCAATTTTCAGTAACGTTTTCAAAAAAGCTACGTCACGGCCTTTATATTGTCGTTTATCAATTTTCAGTTGCAGGTTTATTTTGATTTGAAAAGAGTACTAGTTTTAATTTTTCGAAAATTAAGTTTCAGTATATAACTTTTAAGCAATGAGCTGCATATTGATACTTTTATTTATTGTCACGCGTTTCTCTATGGCGGATTAAATTATGGCACGCTCTACACACAATAATTTCTTTAAATACTTATGAAAAATGCATTGCATTCAAATTGATATAATCGAAATTTTTAAATAATTAAGTTTTTTCTAGCTTTAAACACGTTAGGCATAAAATACCGACTACTAAATTTTTTGGAGGATTATCAAAAGAAATATATAATACAAACGTATTTATCTAAATTAAACAATATTTTTTGTTTCTAGCATAAGAAAGACAAACTTTTTAATTTTTTTGATAATTAAATCAATAGATAAAGAATACTAAAATACTGATTTCTTTTTAATTTCTAAATAGTACACATAATAAAATTGAATTAAAAATGTTCTTTGGTATATCGAAATACTTTATTTATATAGGAAATTATACATATGTGTATATTTATTTACGCACGCCTGTTATCAAAGAAAAGAATATCCATTGTTGCTGTTTTTTCCCTTTGGGTCAAAACAAATTTAACAAAAATCGATAGTACGTTAACAGACCCATTCCACTCGATGGAGTTGACTGTGTTGGGGACACCCTACGTTTGGTGAGTGCCACACTAGACGCAAGTATATGACGATAACAATTTTCTACCAAACCAAAACAAAATGGGGGAGACTCACATAGAATTTGTTTGATGAAATTTCTACGTTGACCACTTCCCTGTGAGGACAATCGTAATTTTTTCGTCGCAGATGAAACGTGGCGTCCGCAACTTCCTTTAACTGGCATTGACACATTTGTTTCCGTTTAATTTTTATCTCGCCTTGGGCGTTTGTAATATTTTTCAGAGCAATTTTCACGTAATAGGTTTTGTTCCCCATTTCGCATTCCGGCAAATGCATTTCTATTTTTTCAGTTTTGCTATTCGATATTTCACTCAGAGCTTTGTTCATGCTAAAATAATTAACATATTTTTAAGAAGGTTATTTTCGGACCCAATTTGGTATAAATCTTTTAAATTAAAAAAAGAAGCCAATCTATAACATAAACCTGTTTACTTTCGGGTGACAGGGTGTTAAAGTTTTAAGAGAGTAATCGTTTTCATCATAACTTTTAATAACTAGATAATTTTGTCCACAAACAGTGGATGGCTAACGAAACTTGGAACATAGTATAAAGAAGGATGAATTTTAGAAAAGCAGGAATATATACCGAAGAACAGAGGAAGACTGGACGAGATAAAAATTAACACTTACGAAACATGGTCGATAGAGGATGAGAACGGAGAGCCAGTGGTGACTGAAATAGAAAAAGTCACGCAAGTTTGGCGACAACGTTGTATTAACTTACACAAAAAAGTATTTCTAACGGAATTTGGCAGATAGATCAGTGGCCAACCCATTGCTATACCTCTACTTTCATACCGTTGTATAAAATTGCAGTTGCATTAATTTCTCACCCAAGCAAAGTCATGGTCCCGTTGCAGAGACTTAAAAACTTCTTAGACTGGCAAATCCCATAGGAAGAGGCTGGTTTTCTCATTGGAAAAGGCTCCAGAGGCCAGATTATGGATGTTCGACAAATTATAGAGAAAACAAGAGAATATGGTGAAACTTATGTTTCCTGGATTACAGCAAGGCATTTGATTACGTCAATTAGCAGCGTCTTTCGGATGTTCTGTGACAGATGGGAACTCGACTAACCAAAACTTCCCAAAACCAACAATAATCAAAGTGGATGGGGAATATTCTTGAACGTTTTAACTTGGAATGTGGTGTACTACAAATTTGTGCATTGTCACCCTTATTGTTTAACGTATATCTAGAAGATATCATCCGGAAAGCTTCGGATGGTCGGGAAGGAGGAGTCGCCATAAGTGGCGGGATGAACTATCTGCACACGCTGATGACACCACACTGATGCCAAAGACCAGCAGGAAATGTCGAAACTTATTGAACGTGAATGAGATGATAATTTTCTAAATTTTCGTATACGGCCTTCGAGCATCAACTGCCAGTGGCGTCTTTACACGATGAGGACCAGATAATTTTTTTCTTATTTTGATCTTTCAAATATTTTTTTACTTTTTCTATACTAATTATTCTATTTAGTCTACAGATTCTTCCTTTTTCTCATGGGTTACAAGATGGAACTCCCGGAACTGTCGACGTTTGCCTATCTCGTTTCATGCAGATGCTATAATATATGTTAAAATAAAATTTCAAAGTGGAATAGTAAACTCTAATGAAAAGAAACAACCTTGTCCGCCAGCTACGTTAAATTGTTTTTTACAGAGTCTGTCATCTTAGAACGTTTCTAAAAACGGTGTTCCGGAGTTGCTATTTAACTTGCGTCAAAAGGATTTAAGGATTTTAGTTCACACCTTTCAATGCGCAGATAGTCCCAAAAGTGATGCTTCCCAAATAATGGTCCATAATTGTGTTCCACAATTTCATCAACCTGAGGACGAAAGTGATATATATGATAATGTATCTATAATCTTCAAGTGCGGTGACAACAACAGGATACCATTTACGCAAGAATTGTGTTGTGATTTCGACCATCCAAGTTTAAACAACCTAGATGTCCGAAATCGATTTGTTTACAGGACGTTCCACCAATGCCGTAGACAAATACACAAAAAAAACTCCAACGAAAGTGTCTCGCATTTGCGTTATATTGACAGATGTTACGTCATTATTTCGCACGTTTTTGAAAATTTGAATCCTACTAAAATCATGTCAAATGTGCCGATATTGTCAAGATTGCTACCGATTACTGTAGTATTTGCAAATCTAGCAGAGATAAGAGACAAAAGTTTTAGTTTGTTAATATACCTTAAAATATAGTAATTTCATGTGTCCTGAATTTGTTGTACTGGCATTAGCTTTAGATTTTTAAAGTACACTCTTATATCATTGTTGTATTTTAAATTCTATTTTAAGATATTTGAGGTTCTATGAGTATTTGTGAAAAAATCAAGGCACTTTTTAACGAGCCATATCAATTGGTTACAAAGTTGAATTGTTGAATAATTTATATATTTTTTTCAAAAGGGCTTGGAATTCATATATATGTCGCAAATTGTAAAGAAATATGTGTGTAACTTTCAAACTTAATTTATTTTCTATCGGAAATGGTTTCCCAGATATCAGCCGCTAACGAACTATTGGGCCACCCTGTATATTCCATCAACTTTGCTCCTGTTGTCCCATTGAAAATTGGAGATGCATTGTTGCGGATAGTGGACGTACAAAAAAAGTTTCTTCTAATTACCTATTCTTCTTTTGTATTCCTCCTGCGTAGTAGAATGAGAGCCAGTTTCAATTAAGTTCTGAAGATGCCAGCAGGCATCTTCAGAACAATCAACGCAGGTGGAATACAGAAGATTTGTAAATAATATTACAGTAGCCTGTGGAAGTTTCTTTTGAAAATAAAATATACCTGTATTATTAACATGCTGCAATTGAAGCTTATTTGAAATAGCTTAATTTTTTTTCCAGATGTTTTTAAGGAGCGTGTTTCAATTATATCTTCGTATTCGACAATGACTTCTTGGTGTCCAACATTTTGGGCATTCCCATCAAATAAAAACTTTATTTTCGAATTTGGAGGCACTTCTCCCTGCATGGGGTGTATATTGAAGTGGTAGTCGTCGACGGAATCTTGGTTTACGGCGAAGTGAATGATTGTTTCGCCAAAATTAAATGCATTGAATTCGAATTCAAGTTTGGCGCCATAAGGCACTTCTCCGAAATCTTTTTCGCTTGGAAATGACTAAAAAACAAAAGGTTTGTTGACTATAATTCGCTAGATTATACAAACTCCTGAATTGCAAAGAAAAAAATGCAACTGTCTCAACCATGATGGAGCCTTGATTCCTTTGCAATCTGTGTTCGCAAAATAGATTCTCCCTCTCTCTCGCGAATTAAATAAAGAACAACTACAGCGATTTTGGTTTTTAATATCACCAATTTTTAGTTGTCAGCAAAATTTCAGACTATCCTAGAAGACAAAGCCCTGTATTATTGCTGGGTTTAATCCGAAGGATGAAAAATTAAAAATATTGAATAACTTTTCTACGCAAAAAATAATTGGCACGATGTTTAAATTGTATTTTTTGAAAATAGGAAAGATTGGGACAAGAATGAGCATAACTGTTTTGATCTTTTCAAAATTTTTCTACAAATACGGACGGGCAGCGCGCGGTGGACTTTCCCATTTGTAAAGAGGTATCGTCCTTAAATTGACAAGGACGTAACACAAACAACTTGTAGAAAATGAATATGCATGTCTCACAATAAATCTCGAAACTATCCTTAAATTCTACAAAGAGTGATTTTTTTTAGACAATCAATTGATCTTTATTTAAAATTTGTTTAGTGCCGATTTAATATGCGGCCTCCCTATATAATTCTATGCGTTTGGATAATTTTTTAATGTTGTTATTTTAGTTAGAAATTAATGCAACAACAAAAACAAACTAACCAAATAACCTTACGTAGATCAGATATTAAACCCGCAACATTTGTTTTACACTTAGTTAAAGCAAGTATATTGATGTAATAATGTTTCGTATGAAGCAACGTCATTTACTCTATCTATAATTAAAAATATAGATTAGATTTATTTAATATTCTCCGACCCGGGTGAAACTTTTTCGCATATTTCTTTAATCAAACAAATCTAAAAAAAACAAATCTAAATGGATCCTAAACATCGATCTTAGATTGAGAAATAGACTAAGGAATGTTCCCGCCAGTGTTTCGCACCTCGGGACGCGCATTCTTTGGTGAAGGCCGGAGTTTGTGCAATCAAGGTTGTTTTATTTTATGTATGATAAAATATATTATGATAAATTTGATATATGTTTTTTCGTTTAACAATAAGCAATACTTTAAGGCAAATAGAAAATTTTGCTTATTTTCTTTTTACTCAATGTATATCTTTTTAATATAATACAGAGTGCTATTGGATATTAGTCTAATATTTCACAGGGTGGTTTTTAAGGCAAACACAAACGTGTGGTCTAAAAGCAAACTTGGTAGTTGGTTTTTTTTTGACACGGGAATTGTGAATGGAAAACTATGTAAAACGTCCACGAATATTGTTTATCTGTAAGTAAGAGGCCAAATAATAATTCATATTTCTCATGTCAAAAAAACAGGTAAAAATTTTCCTTGTGAAATAAATATTATTGCAATATTACATACACGTATCTACACAAAAAAATACTTTAATTTTCACTGTTTTTTATTTAATGATTATACATAACGGTTTTGATTTGGTTTGGTTTTGATTTATTAGTCATCCAAAGACTTTCTCCGGACATCCTTTAAAAGTTATATTAAAATAACTCAAAATAGCCAGTTTAAGTTAGGTAATCGGTCCTTCTTGCTCATTCTGGAACTACCTGGAGATCGTTATGGTTTTGTCAAACGCGATTCACTTTAAAACGGCTCAAGAATAGTTGTAATTATTGAATAAAGCACGCAGTTGGTTCTACGCCGTTTGAAGGCGTGTTGAGAAATACCCGAACAAAGCTCATGCAAATGAAACGTTTGAAATCTATTATGGATATTGCTAAAGGCATTATATACGAAAGACTCGACAAACCCTTAATATTTACGTCACATTGCGTCAGTTTACTAGGACGCGTTAAAATTTTGTCCTATCAGAGGAAACGGCTGATGCTTTGTGATTTTCGACATTTCGAATTTGGACGCCGAATTTGGTTACTCGCAGTTGGTGATTTTACGATTTTTGCTAATTGAGGAGTGCTTTGTTTCTAAATATTAAATAAACCTGATTCTTAAAAGTGTTTAGTATGTCGAATAACCAATTACGGTCATCTATAGTGGCATCGCACAGCATAAACTGAAATCTTTCACATTTCCAAGCGTAGAAAGTAATTGGCTAAACCAAATCATCCATCCATCCTTTGGTCATAATGCATGCACATAATGGTTTGCCAAAAATGTTCGCATTGTAGTAATTTTTACCGCTGATGATGATTTGTTATCGTTGGAATACTTCTAACGCACATAAGATGAAATAAATCCTTACACATAGCTGGGAATATGAGATCTCCGTGACAACATCAATTTCCGTTTCATATGCCGTTCCGACAATTGCCCCAAATCCGTCGACGGCTCGCAGTGAACACGTAAGCCTCTTATATGTGGGTGCGCAATTACTTGCGATGCAAGTTACGTGAATTTCGATTTCTTCATTGGATGCTAGCTTGCCTTCGATGGGGTGCATTTTCAAAAAATTATTATTAAATTCCAGGGCAAACGAGAAACTGAAAATAAGAAGTCGCTCGTTGCCAAACAATGGAAGAATTATTAAAACTCCCCTGATAGATAACGAATTACATCCAGGCTGTTAAAAAGTAAACGGTGTTTTAAACTTCTAAAAAGGTGTTTTTATCAAAAATGTATGACATTGACTTTCTCCACTTTTCTGTCTACTAAAAAGAAATGATATGAAAATTAAAAACCAAATCAAGCATTAAAACCATACTTAAGCATGAATTAATGCATGAATGAATTATTTAAAATGAAGCTTAGTGGAGCTGCACTTCCACAAATATCACTGTCAATTTAAATTTCAAGAAAAAATTTTTTTTTCGTTTTGTTTTAAAATCACCCCGAGAATTGTCCCTAGAATTAATCTGAATATATACTAGGTCTATTTGCTCTCTATATAATATAAAATATATTTTATAAAATATATATACAATTATCGAATCGAACTTGTTGACATTTCGCCAATAATCTTGGCTTCTTCAGAGCTTGACTAAAACTGATTTACATTCTAGTCTGTACCTGTTTATATACAGGTTGAGGAAGGCGAAACTTGTCTCGGATGACTGATTCCCATATTGTAAATGCCAACCAGCTCTGAAGAAACCAACAGGACATCCGAGGAATACAGAAGATTTGTAAATAGTATTACAGTAGCCTGTGGAAGCTTCTTTGAAAAATTAAGTTAAGAAACCATTTACAATGAATAATTTTAAAATGTATCATTACAGTGAACTGTCACAGTCCAGTTTCATTTGCTAGTTTTTCCAGAAATGGACAGAAAAATTAAGGTCCACTGCGTCTGAGTTACATCAGGACTACTAATTTGAATTATAGACACCTGTGAAAAGGCAGTTTATTTAAACTCTTATCTGCTACAGTGTACAGGTGAAATAGCAATTGTTTTCTGAAAAATATTAAATCTACTCTAGAATAGTAGGTTTCAAGTTAATCGATACTTCAAAAGGGACAAATATCCACTCCCTTACATATTTTTGAATCTGTTGAATTTTATCAATTAGTTTTTCAAGTGTTGGAATTTGTTATATCTTCTTTTCTTAAATAAAAAGGTATGTTTTAATTAAAGGCGTATAGCATCACTGGTCTATTTCAAAATTCTTGCTTATTCGACCACATCTCAGAAAATATAGAAAATAACACTAAAATGTGCTGGCAAATTTGTTGTATGTTATAGTATTATCTCAATGTATAACAACATGAGCCACATTTTTAATTTACGCTTTTGGTTAAAATGAATATATGAATATACCTAACAGTACCTAAGTATACCTAAGAGTACCTTATAACAACAAATATTTAGTGCTTATTAATACATTATAAATTATATTTCTTCACAACTATACCTTACGTTAAGTAACGATGTATTTTTTAAGGGTACTACAATATCCTTCTGACAACCTTCTTGGATGTAGCCCGCATTCACTATATTTCCGGAGCCAATTTCTATGCTTGGAATGCTCGTTTCTCCACGGATGTAAATTCTTGTAACTCTATCTTCTTTTCCGTTTATAATAATTTGCCACTCTTCAATATAAACTCTAGGTTCCATATCTTTGGCAATTAACTGTACCGCAATGATCTCGAACGTTTTAAATGTTCCAATCATTGGCCTCACTCTTAGATCTCTGCTTAAAATATATCAGAAAGTTGATTAAGACATTTATGGAATACTTTTGTTAAGCATCTGTTAAATTTTAAGTGTTAATAAAATGCTGCAAAAATTCGAATTTATTCTCAATGTCCGGGCTATCGACAACTTTGTGGATTATCTTACTTATCTTTATTTTTATCTTACTTATCTTTATCTTACTTATCTTTAAATGTAATTTTGATTTTTTAGATTCAGGCTCTTTTTTAAAATTTTGTAGTTTAAGGTAAGGTATCTGTCCTATTTGATAGCTTAATGAAAACTAAGTAACTGTTTCCTTTTTGATTATGTTACCAAAATTCATTACTGTTTTCATATTAAGTACACTGCGCAGGTGAAAAAGTTCTGCATTACTTTTTAAATTAAACACCCTGTATATGATTTGTTGTTTTTATTGAGAATAGTGTGTGCTTTTCAAAGTTATATACGTAGTTGTACACAATTATTTTTTAAAACATCATTTCATATATATCAGACTATGCCAGGTTTTAATGACCTACAACGAAAAAAAAATTGAAAAGCTACAACATTTTATATTGAAGAAAATATTTTGAAATGCCGTAGGTTGAACGGTTTCCATACATAATTATTCTATTAATTGCAACAATTGTATTAATCTATCTAAAAAATTGCATAAAAATGATATAGGATAATGTTAATAATGTTAATAGTTTGTCACAGAATTAATTTTCGAAGTTATTAAATTGAAAAATTACAGGGTGTAACGTTTGAAAAAAAATTATAATCAGTAAAACTTGTGAAAAGGGGACCATTTTTTTTTATGCATTCTGTGCAGCTTTGGAAAGTATTCAATGATAAGGTAGTCAAAATCATACCTGTATAAATCTTGCTTGCTTGATATTGAGTCATTTCATTTAAAAACAAATTACTGCATCTGACATTGTTTGCAGAATACATGAAAAATGCAATAACATACAGGGGGTTCTATTTAAAATAACAATGCTGCGATAAAAAAAATATTTATAAATATTTTTAAAAGATGCACTAGGTACTCATATATACTCATACTAAAATTACATCTAATACATACATACATCTAATGGTCATTCATCCATCCATGGGAATCACCCTGAATACCACAGTAGGTTTGTATCAATCCCGGTCTCGTTTAATTAAAAAAAAATTATATGAGGTTAATAATTTAATTGAGGAAATTGCCAATATTAATTTTTCAAATAAACTCCTAAATATTATAATTCTATTTAATTTAAAATCTATAATGTATACCTTATCTCTCATTTCTAATTTATGTATTTCGTTATAATGATTACAGTTTTATCAACAATGGCACCTATATATATCTTATAGGTGAAAAATACCATACTCAATAACAACTTTTGATCAACGTTTATCTTAGTACTTTATTAATCGATTTCCTTCTCTATCCTTTCCAATATTGTATTGTTGTTATATTATTATATTTTATAAATATTTCAGTGGAAATTATGATTAATTATCCACCTAACCTCAATTATTTTTGTTTAAAATTACAATTGCGTTCAAATATATTTCCTTAAAATTTTGCTGGGTGTCATTAATGTCTTTAGGATAACGAAAACGGTTTTTGCTTTTTTGCTTTCGTAATTCGATCATGTGAGTATTCTTTATGTTTGGATTCATGTCCAAGTTGCTAATTAGTTGTTAATAAAATTAACCACTTATAATTACGTTTTCTTTGGTGGCACGAGACTGTACATAATTGACAAGTGGCCCTTGCATTCCATTTTAAATGTGGCACACGACGTATGGCCCGGTAAACACGGTTGCAACACGAGCACTTCCGGTGTTATTTTAACGAAGCTCATCCATTCTTCTTTTTCCGGGAAGGAGTGACCTGAAACGCCGCAGATCGGGGGTTTGAGTTTTTTGCAGACAATTGAAAAGCCTTTGGCGACTACAGGCCGTGTTAATAACGCCAGTCTGCGTCATGCGATATGGCCTACTGGTATCAAATGCATTTGGGTGGGTACGGGTCACGGATACCTTATGTTGAAAGGTAGTAGATTTTTAAAAAGAATTTTATGTAAGTTTTGGTTAATTTAATTTAAATTTATCTTAATTACTTTAATCATTTTTATACTTGTTATTATATAAATGGAATTGCTAAGGATGTTTTTTTTTCTCTCATATATTTTTGGAAAAGGATACCGCGCTATAAAATTCTAATGGGCTACAACCAAAAGTTTCAAAAACATTTTACATTGCATTTTTTATTAAAAGTTTATATAGAACAATAAGGATCTTTCTTTATTCGATGTCGTAATGAACGAAGACAGTTAATTTTGAGCAAAAAGTTTATTACTTGGTAAAACAAGTGGTAAAATTTGGTATCTGGATTTTACTTTTCAAATGCCCAATGTTCAAAAGTCTTGGATCGAATAAATGAAAGACAGCTGATTAGTTACTTAAACAAATTTAATATAATCCCGAAAAGCAATCGGGATTTAGACCTAATTACAGCTGTTGCACGGCCCTTCTCAAAATTACTGATGATATTATTTCTTCCGATAACGGAAAGTTGACTGTGTTTTGTTAGATTATTCTAAAGTGTTTCATACAATTAATCACCCGTTGCTTTTATAGATTTTGCACTATATTGGTTTGAGTATTTCTGCGCCAAAGATTAATAAAAAATATATTATCAACCGTAAGCAGACGGTGGTTTTTGCTGGCAGAATATCAAATTCTCTAAAAGTATACTTTGGAGTCTCTCAGTTTTTTATTTTCTTACCTCTATATTTATATATCACAATTCTTAAAAGTCTTCTTATTGTGTCCGCATCACTTTTATGCAGATGATACCCAGATGTATTTTTCATTTCTGATTGAACTACGACTTTTATAAACTCACAATATTTTCTAAAGATCATTGCCGTATGCTCGTTGCTGACAAAACTACAGCAATAGTTTTTGGTAGAAACACACAAAATAAACTTTTTATTAACCTACAATAATGTATTAAATATACACTTTAAAGATCAAATAAAAAATGTAGGGTTGTTGATTGATTCAGAGTTGCGATTTACACCACATACATTTTTTCTGTAAAACCCTCAAATCGTTAATTTGCGATTCATTCTCAAATGACATATTGTAATGTCGATGGTTCCTGCTTAACAGATCAGATAAAAACCGAATACAAAAGTAACTTTTTTAATACAATTGCACTAAACACGCCGCAGTATCTATATAATAGATGTAGCTTTCGGACTGACTTACATAATATCTATATTAGGTTTAAAGGTAACCCTTACGCCTCCAGCTCACTCAATGGAAATTTTCAGGCGCTTGGATTCTTATTAGATGACAAAAGTATTGAATAATCTACCAAATTAATTTAAAAAACGGTAATTCTCTTATTTAAGCTGTTGATGTTCATTTTAATAAGAAATTTCTCTCCATAGCCTCATATTTTTTTATTGTATCAAATGTTGATGTTGATTTTCTATTATTTTCTTAGTTTTTGTTAGCAAATTCTGTCAAAGCCTTAAATTGTACTTTTGTTTGTTACGTAGGTTTCGTATATAGGAAATGCTTAGTTAATACTGAGTAAGTGTGCGTTTCGATTTTCTTTTAACTTCTAAAAATGTATTGCTATTTTGCTGTACTTTCAAGTGACCAGTCTAACAAAATAAAGAACGAATTACACAAAAATGTTGCAAGCATTACATAGATTAGGCCTCGCACAAAATTGACTTTACCTTGAGCAGTCACACCTGCTAGAAGTGGAACCGCCGAAACGATTCCAGATGGAACCTCATCAGCCATCCAATGGATTTGTGCCACAAAGTTATGGTTGTATACATTGTGATTCTCGGTAGTCTTAAACATGCACTCGAAGTCTGCCGAGCTATTGGGGGATATTGATATTCTCTTTGGTGTTATCGTGAAATTTTCTGTTCCTAAAATGTGTGACTTTGAACTATTATTATTTTGAATCCATTAGTTGTAGTTATAGAAATAGTACCTGTGCCCTTGGGAAAATAGAGCTGGACCTTTATAAGGGGGAAAGAGATGGTGACGGAATATAAATTCGGTGAATTTTTGAGATATAAATAAACTATGATGTTATTAGTATTACAGTAAAACTAGCAAATTTTGATGTATAAATACTTTAATTATTTAAAAAAACATTTTTATGAAATAAAAATTAAAAATTAGATAGTTTTAGTTTTTTTGGTAGACGTTGTTTGGTAGAAAATTTCCAAAAATAAATTTTTGTTGCTGAACTCCCAACCTAAAACCTCTTCATTAAGCTTTTAGGTAACAAATTTATTGTTATTGTTTGTTGTATTTCTGTATATTACTGACAATATAATATTACTCATGTGGTTAAGGACGAAACATCTGTAAAATGTTTAGTCTTAGAGATGACACTGAAATGGAAATAAGTACTATAGGTTAAATATTGTATTAAATAATTTTGTATAAACAATTCCAGTAATAGATTTCTTTTACTAAAGCAGGTAACGACAAGCCCAAAAATATTTCTTCCCAAACTCTGGATTATGGAATACCTGGGGTAATGTAGTGTCCGTTTGTACTCTAGGTAGTTTGTTTTGTATACGACGCTGCTTTATTTCTTTACGTAGCAATTTCTAGGAAGTCTGGGAAGTCTGACTAACTTGCGAAGTGATGGTGCGATTTAAAACATGACAGGCATTTTCTGAATGTCTTCGGATTTATTTGCCCAATCTTTTCTGCAGCGCGATTTCAATCACGACGTATCGGTATTGTCGGCTGTCGACAAATTGCCGGGGTTCACGATTTTATGATTTATTACTCAAAGTTTACGCGAATTTCATTCATTTAAAAAATGATGGTGGTCAAAATAAAGAATTGAAAAGGAAGTAGTTCTACTCTATTAAGTAAGTAAATATGTAAATAGAAATAATAAATATAATAATACTATTTTTTGGAATGCCTCAACTACTTTCCAATGACTCTGCAGAATATTAAACTTTATTGTTCCTTCGAACCTTATACAATGGTGTCAACCTTGGTGGCAAGTCGAAATGATCGAGGGCAGAGCCAAATCAGGAGGAGCACTGAATCCGAAGACAAGGGTACCAAACAGGGTTGGCACGTTGGAAGGCCAAACAGAAAACCGATGTTAAGAAAAAGCCCTAAGATAAACAGTTAGGGTTACGCAAGTCAGCAACAGAGGTCGCCCGCCAATCAAGTTTATAAGGTAAACCAAAGCAAGTTCGAGAGCTTCAGGGCTCTCGTTAAATGTATTACTTCGAATATTTATAGACCCTATATTAGGTTTATCGACCGTGTTTGTATTATTCGGTAATTGTAATAAAATTAATGAAGTCTACTTCATTATGTCTTACCCTCAGACCACTCCACAACGATTCCGTCTACCATGCGATTCATTACACTTACTATTTGAGTTTGGTTGTTTTTTTCTTTATGCAAGACTCTTCCAAAATTTATGTAAGGATGACAAAGGGAGGAAGGTAATAGCAAACTATCGTTTAGATAGGCTCCAAAACCGACGCTACATTCAATTGGAACGTTATAATATTTAAATTCGACCTCTTTAGTATTTTCGTTTCTTAGTTTTCCATAAAAACCAACGACATCAACGACGATGGGAATCTGAAAAAATGTTTACGAATTGAAATTGACATTTTTCGTTTTTGGAATATTCAATTGTTTTCTTACACTGTTCCAAATGAGACAGAACAGTTTCCCCGAGAAAATCCCTCTTCTTTTCGGAAAAAATTTCAATGTAAAATATGCGTGCCGCTTTCCTTTAATGGTGCCTTCTGCGGGGTATATTTCAAAAAGACCACCTTCGATGTAACTTTGATCGAACTTATATGTTGCATTTACTGACGAAACGTTTGTGATTTCCAATTTGCTTTGAAGGTGCTCATTGAACTGCGTTTTATAAAAAAGTAATTTGTTGGTCGAAGCTTTACACAGAGGTCCTAAAAAAAGTCAATTAAGTTGATAAATATGTTTTAGTTTGTTCGATAAGAAAAAATGTGAACCTAGAGGTTACAGATTTTTTTAGGTGAGAGTAAGTACAGCGAACAAATTTATTTAAGATTATGTTAATGTTTTTAATAAGGGGCCAGGATTACTGTATGCATAAACGGTATACTTTTAATAAAATTTTAGGTTCGGTACACACATTAATCTAATTGAAAAGAAAATATCATCGCATTGGATGTACATTGATGTCATTTTAAATCTCTCACTCGAAATAGAATATTTCCTATTTGCTATTTTCAAATTTTAAAAGACGTTTTGTTGTAAGTTTGGGTGAGAAACGGCGCCGTTTTCGATTTAAATAAAGCTTCCTGAACAGATGTTTGTAAATAAAAAATATTCGATTATGGATACTTTCAAGAATCCGTTTGAGATATAAAGAGGATTTAGTTTCGAAATTGGCGAGAAAAAATGACTCTTAATAAGCTTCTGTAAGTACATCAATTTTATTTTTAGAAATTTATTTCATAAGTTAAGAGGTATCTGAAGTTTATTTCTTAAAATTCGCCCAAAAATCGCACCATTAAATAATTGACATTCAGTTAGGACACAATCGGCATATTATGTGCATAAATTTAACGCGTTTTTCGTTTTATTACCGTTTTGGTGACGCTACTGATTGAGGTCGCTGGTCCCAAAACTCTTGTACGAAATTGTCTAAGATTTGTTCGATAGGCGAGTACATAATTCGTGTACGTTCAAGGTCGTCTAGTTTGTATTGACATAGTTTTTTCGCTATTGTCCGTTACTTTTAACTCGTAAACTTTGTTGAAAGAATCGTTGTTGGGACGGATAAAAGAAGAATACAACAAAAGCAAAAGGCTCACTTTAACCATAACAATAAATCATTGTGAAGCGACTATACAGGGTAATCCAATTTCGTCTCCCGTCATTGGGATGTTGAAACCTATGGCAGAGACACATCGTCAAATTGGGGCAAAGTTGCTAAGTTCTGTGCCTAACAATATATTACAGAAAATTCGAAAATAAATGATTTATAGTTTCGTTTTTTTCTGACATTTGTTCAAGAGCAAGAGTACATTTTCATTGCCACCATCAATTTTATTTCCGCCTATTCGTGCCATATAGGATTTGCAAACCCATAAATAATTCTTTTCTGATTTTACTGATATATAATTTGTTATATTTTGTATTCTTGAAACCACAAATGTTTATTTCAAAATTTTGTTTTTTAAATAGTTGTCACTCTGCTCCATCATGCACCTGATCATTAATTCCGAACCAAAACTGATATCATCATAACTAATGATTTACATTTAAGACTTAAATGTCATCATTACGTCTGAAGTTTATGAAACGTGCAGCTTAAAAAACGCAATGGTAAGTTATGTGCCTCTAATTATAATTTGATACAGAAGAGCATAAAAAGCATTAATTTATTTGCTACATTTTTACCCAAGTTGGCAAAAATATTCACGATTCTAAATGTTTTTAAAAAAAACTAATATTTTATTGTAACATACCAACTGCTTCCCCTTTGAGGGTAATCCGACATGTTTGACCGGTACAGTTGATGTATGTAAATATTTCAACATTTTTTTGAAACGCAACGATAGGTTTATAAGTGATTTTCAGTTTGACATCAACTTTATTTCCCAAAATAACATCGCACCATTCTAATTCGAATACTGTCTGAATGTGTTTAGAATCCGGGTCTCGATTGAAAAATGGACTCTGCAAAAAAATGTCATATCAAAATTGCAGATTTATTTGGAACTTTTTAATTTTACGACCAATTCAACTTGGTTGGTAGTTTTTTTTCAGTTATTAGTGTGTAAGCTATTTGCATCATTTTTTTAAGAAAACTTTTCTGTTGTCAGATGGACGTATCCTTACTGTGAATTTTTTTATGTATCATATGTGTTGCAAGTAAATAGGTTAATATTATACTTTCTCAGTATCAAAAAGAAACTATAACAAAAGTTTGACGTGTCAAGAGGTCTCTCCGATCATGACTTGCTTGAGCCTTGTTTTTTTCTGAACTACTGATGCTGTAGGATACAAATATTGTATGCAGCCGACTAATTTTTATCCCGAAAAGTGCCAATATCATCGAACATTCTGTTAATCTTCCTCAGTAATTAAAAAGGTAATAATGTAGCGGTTGGTCCGTTGTTTGAAAATATTTAAAAAATATCATACCTTTCCCTTGCCATGACCGTTCTGTAAATATTTGATGTATTCTCCGAAAACTTCAACTTTTCCGAAATCGACTTCAGTCTTATACACATCAGTTGCCCGATCTACAAAATATTCATTCGTCCGGTGCGCTTCACAATCATTATGAGTTACTTGCCGAGATCTTTGAAATTGTGCATATGGCGAAGTAGTATGTCACAATGAAAGGTAACGTCAGATTTGACTAAGAGTAATTAATTCAATTTAAATCAGTGGCTTCGTCTTAGATACATAACAATAATTACTTTCATTTCAACTTTGAGCGTCTACCGTTCCTTATTAAATGAAATGAAATTCAGTTTAAGTAAATAGCGCGCAACATTTGCCGATAAACGACGTGCATTTTCAACAAATACGAGCTTTAACTTCCTACAAGCATTTTGTAACAAGTAATTTTAAGAAATCTGTTTATCATTATTTATATTTCATTCCTGCAGCACCATTAAAGCACATAAATCCTCTCTTACGATCAGTTTTGTACTATTACCCGCCTTACCACATTTGCAAATCGAATAGGTGAGAATTTCTCGAAATGGTTGTGGCAAATAAATACAAACCAAGTATTAAAATAATCTTTAATTACAACAACAAAACAATTTTTAATAAATAATGAGGTAGAAATAAATTATAAACAAATTTAAAATTCAAACGCGCCAACAAAATATAAGCAAAACCGAAGAGACACACGTAAATAATGGATCACACATATAGCCAGCAGATGCCGAGGAAGATTTAATTGAAAAGTCCGTTATATTATACGATTCCGTCATATTAAGTACTTCTTCCACAACACAAATATCATCTACGTGCGAATCTATATCGCTAAGGCTACAATTGAAAGTTAAACACACAGTGATATTCCTATCAGTAAAATAGTCAAACATATTTATAAAAGAATCACAGGTAAAAGAGTTGTGGGCCAAAAAAATTTCCTTGATATTTGGTATTTTTCCGTACATCAAACGGAAATCTAAATTCGTCAAGTTATTGAAACTGAGATCGATAACTCTGAGGGAAGTCTGAACTTCCGCTTTTAACGGCAGCCTAAACTCCGCAATTACGTTTTTGCTTAACCACAGAACGTGTAATTTTTCAAGTTTATCAAAAAATGTAAAATCTATCAGATCAAAATAGTTTTGTGTCAGTTCTAAAACCTGCAAAGAATCCAAGCCGATGAAGCCGTAAGGCTTGACGGAGGATAATTCGTTGTTTCCTAAATATAAGTATCTCAGGTTCTTCAACCCGTTGAAGGAACTCACTTGAATTTCCCTTAAGTGGTTAAATCTTAATTGTAAATCTATCAGACTAGTCAATGGTCTAAAGTTGTACTGTACTAAGAAGCTAATACTGTTATTGTTTAAATAGAGATATTGCAAACCTCGCATGTTGTGGAAGGCATTTTGGTGGATTTCGTAAATATTGTTGTGTTCTATATACAAAATTTTCAGGTTCGTCAAATGTGCGAATATTTTGTCCTCCAACTTTTTCAAATCGTTATTATTTAGGTACAGGTATTTGAGGTTTATCAGTCCGCTAAACGCATAAGGTTGGATGTAAAATATTTGATTTTTGTTTAGGTTTAAAATATCCAAGTTCATCAAATCCGAAAATATATTATTCGTCAGTATATTGATAAAATTCGAACTTAAATCCAATTGGAGCAGTCTTTTCAAGTTGCTGAAACATTTGGGCTCTAGGTAGTCGATGGCGTTACCGCGCAAATTTAACACTTTTAACAGGAAAAAGTTACTAAACGCGAATTTTCTCAGGCTGTTTATATCGGAATACGGTAATTCTAAAATGCTGACATTGTTTCGAGGGAATCGAAACGTTTTTTCGTCGATTACATTCAACGTGCAATTGAGGCATCGTATCCAGTGCGTTCTGTTCAAAGGCCGATCGAAATGTTGAAAGTAATCGGAGTCGACGTTGGTGCAGGTGATCTGCGGCCACTTCAAAACGCTGAGATGCGTCTGGCAAGATTCCTCACTTTCCAAATGGGTCGACTGCAGAAACATAAGTACGGGGATTATGTGAATCCATCTTGCCATCGTTGCTGGAAAATGTTAAAATAGGAATTAATATGTGCCTCGTTTATAGCCATGTGTTTTTTCAAATTCAATCCGTAAATGTTTTCTTTCGGCGTTATTGACACCGGCAAGCAAAATATTTCACTATCGAAGAAGTATTAAACTGTTGCGCAAAGTATCGCTAAGCGAACGTCGCAATCGGATTTGTGTTTATCGATGTATTGTGAAAATCGTTTCGTAACTTGGAGCAAAATTGGGAACGTTTCGTCGGCTATACCGGCTTCAATTTTATCGAATTGTTTAGTTATTGCATTATAATCGAAATAAAAAAAAAAGATAAAAATAAGAAAGTTTAAAAAAGAAAGTGTCAAGAAAATAGGAGCAGTAGCTAGTAAAAGGGTAATTAATGGAAGTATTGATAATATTTCCAGATAATTTAAGATATCTATAAACAGGTTTTGATATGGTACTTGACTTAAAATTTGCTTACGGCAAGCGCTACAAAAATTTTTAGATAAATCTAAGTTTGCAAATCAAAGATCGCATGCAATTCGACCACACGATAGAGTGGTCAAATTGTTTTTTAACGGTAAGAAATTTCGTCTCAATTTTATAGCCGCTCATGAAACACATCTAAAATTCTTAAACATGAACTAATGGGACGCGGTTCGTGAAACAAAATCTGGGGACAATGCAATAACTAATACAGACAGCAAAATTAAATAAACTTATTTTTCCAAAAAAGAATAATTTCTCTTAGTTTTGGAGTTTTGGACCTCCTGACGGGACCCATAGATCAATAGCATAAAAGCATAGGCATTCTAAAGAAAGCAACAGCTGAAGATTTGCTTTTTTTGCAAGCAGCAATTCTTCAGCTACATATCGATGATTTGTTAAACCTGATCTATAACCGGACCACGTATAACAATTATTTAGGATACAACCTACACATTTTCTGCATCTCGAAGATCGGGGGAGCTGGGGTTTACTGATTAATGAAAGTTATATATGTACATAGGGATGGTTAGAAAGATTAAGGCATTAAATGATGGAATCTCACCTGAAAATGTTTCGCCTCAGACTAAGCTACAGTGGTATTTTAAGATTTAAACACATATTTGCGGCAAGCAATCCGAGATATTTAAACTACTTAAATTAAATATGAAAGTGGTTACGCTAAGTTTTTAAAAAGCTATTGGCTACCTACCGGTTTCAACGATACTGCCACTGTGTCAAAAAAAGATAGGTTTGACGAAAAACGTTTTTGGTATATATGACGGATTTTTGTTGAGCTCGGTAATCGTTTTTTTTTAAATATTATTAACCTATGCTATATATAAACTATCCCTAACGCATTTGATCCTCGATTCATATTTTTTTAGTTCCCTTTCTTTTTCTTTTCATGTTTCCTTCTCTTTCTGTTAGTACGTCCAGGTTGTATAATAATCACATTTATTTTTAATTATAGAAAATTCTGCAATTAACGTAATGCTAGCTAGATTTTTGCACATACAGATTGTTTGTGATCTAGATGCAATATTAATCAATAGAATAGCACATAATTTGTAATGCTAGTTTGTAACGTTGATGTTAGGAAGTCATGAAAACATTACAATAAACTTTACAATTACTTTCAAAATCTACATTTTCGATAATTTACTAACGCGCCTCACTTCCATTCTACTAATTCGGGAGAAAGACAAAATAAAAAAGGGAATTTTACATTAACATAATACATAATACAACGTTAAGTAGATTCTTTATAGTTCGGACTATTTTAAAAATTACTGTAGAATTTTTTGGACGCTTTGACTCCATGGCAATCGTATTTAGATACTTCCTCGGATTTTATTACATAAATTCTTGCCTAACAGACCGTGTGCAAAGTGCACTTTTTGAGTCTGCGGTTAACAGGTTCAAGTAAGCGGTTCAATATTTATTTTTCCCACGGAATATTACCACTGTAACTCGACTCAAATCTCGCTTGCCAATAATGGCGTGCGGTATAATTACGTGCCAAACCAGAACGATACAACAATGTTACTTTACGATTGTAATTTTTGCGTCGGCAAATGAAGAGAAAAGAATATTATATGAAGAATGCAAGTGAGTCGTTTTTTTCTATGGCTAGAATCAACAGGTCGATGATGCTTCATTTTATACATTCTGAAGAGGTGACTGAGAATTTGTTTCTGTGCCAGCAGAACCAAATGCTTCACACAGTTAGCAAAAAAATTAATTATCAAAAACTCAAAATCAATTGGATGGAAGATGAGGTTTTAATAATGAAGAAAAACCCTACAAGCGTTTTTTTTTGCATGTCTAGCCTGATACATTTTATAGGTAATGCTTAAAGACGCCAATTTCTGACTAGCATTTGAAAGATATTGACATGAATATGGAACTGTTTGTATCAAAAAATGATAGTTTGAGCTGATATCTGCAGTTTTGATGCGGTTTTATCTTCGAAATGTGTCGGATGAACCGATTTTGACTGGAATCTGTTTGAAAAATGAAAAAAAAAACCTACTATCAATCCAAAAAACTGGGTTTTCAAGTAGTTATCTGCAATGTTGGTCAAATTGCATTCGTAAAAGTGTAGTCCGGTAGTAGAAAATAATTGAAATTAAATTTTTACATTAACTTAATATTGTAGCAATATTGGAAAATACTTAATTTTATTTGGAATGTTTTAGGGAATAATAACACCTAACGAAAATGTTAGTCCAATATTCAAACAACAACATTTTCTATTATTAAATTTTTGAGTCTACCCAATCAGGCCAAACTGATAAAATATTTACTACAATATAAAGTAGGAATATAAAGCCAATCAATGATTTTCTAAGTAAATAATTTAAAGAATTCATCTCTTTTAAGTTTGAAACATGCTTATAGGGGACAGATTATTATTAAAAAGATGTGCATATAGTTTATTTAGTACATGTTCAACAAATAAACAATATACTAATGTATCTATATAAATTATTCCTATTACGGTCTCAAATATTGCGTTAATTGTGGCCACTGTCGTTTTGAGTGCTGCTTTTTCTTTGGATCTGTCAGAGGTTTGCTGTAAATGATCATACTTGATCAGTTGTTTTATCAAAAGGAACTAATATTCAACACAGCACGCTCTCTTAAAAATACACTTAATTGCACAGCTAGGAGGTTTGGAAAAGTCAGGTCCCTCAAATTGGTTTTATCACACTCGCTATAAATCGCGTTTGGATTAATAATTTATTTAGGTTTGAGAGAACCCGTAAAATTTAAAGCAATTCTAAAAAATATTAATTCCGAATCTCAAGACACTGCAAGGGATCGAAGGCACGTAAATTTTAATGAGCTTGTTTTTAAGATAAAGAAATACAATTTCATTAAATTCCACTTAAATATATTAAAAAAAGGGAAGCGGGATAAAAGTCAAGAGCTGTTTTATTGGTGGCTTATTATGCATTTACATTCACATTTAAAGGTATCAGGCAGCAGATTAAAAGCTATAATTTGTCAGATCCGTAAAAGAACCAGTTTGTTGTAAATGACAAACGGCAGATGCTCACTATTATATTAATGGCGATCGAAGTGCGTTTGGGTTGAACACTTCCGTAGCCATACGCATTTTTGTTTTATTTTCGACAATAATTTATTACTTTTAACTTTATTGCGATTGCGGCCGAAGCTTCGATCAAACGCGTTTTCTGAGATGGTTTTGCGGAAAATTTGTTGATTAGATGAAAACAAAATGGCAAATCACGGTCTGCATCGTGACTGCGAGACCGTGAAGAAGGTCACCACAAGAATTTTAATATGATAAACGCTGCACTTTATACAGTGCCATTTGAGATCTGCCATGTTAGAGTATAAAGCATTTTAAAAGTCGCCAGATCGTAAACCGATACTTTGCTTTGTTGTTGGGGTTTTGTCGTTGAGGTATTATTTGCAAGCTCCGCGCACCATGGCAAATAGAAATCCAAGTGGCGGTGCTCATATTATACGTATATTATTGTAGCAAAGATTAATTTGTATTTGTCTGCAGTGCAAAAAAAAAGAGAAAGCCCTACACCAAAAGTAAACATTTTCGATAATTTAATTTATAAGGTTTTTGTACTGATTTTTGAAGAATTTTCTGAAATTTTGTTAAAATCTCGAAAATATTGTCTGACTCACAAAAAATCGATTGATCACAAAAGTACTATATGGTCATGTTGAAACTGTCATTGCAGAACAAAGAAATAATTGAGAAGTTCATTTTTAATTTAATAAAGTGCAAATCGGTTTTTATCAATTCCAGACATATCCAAAAGTTCTTCATATTTTTCTCGAAATTAATTTAAGTATATGTTTGTATGTGTATGTGTATGTGTTTTAATTTCCAAAATTACAAATATAAACTACTGATATTTCAAGAAATTAACGTGTTATAATAAAAATTTGACGGATCTACAATAAATTTTACACAGCTTTTCTTTTTATTTGTTATCATAATATCCACTGAACCAAAAAAATGACGTTATAAAAGCTGCAGCGAACACAATTTACAGTCTCACTGACTGCAGAGTACCAGCATAGCGTTGGAAGATACGAAAATGAGATTTTATATGGCCAATATTTTCAAAACTTATTATTATTATTATGGAATTGGAGGTGAAATCCTTTACCGACAGCCTGCGTAGCAAGCACACAGATGCCCCGCTTAATCATAATATATTCTATATATTGTGAAATTTGTTAATATCTTATAAACATGTCAGTGTGTTTAATCTGGTCCTCATTCAAATAGTCTTCGAAAATTGGTGTTTTCTTTCCTTATTGCGGTTGTATATTATATTTGGACATTCCCTGATTATGTGAACGACAATTAGTAAAACTAACTAACAAAAGAATTTATAGTTATTTTCAAGGTTAGATTAGAACCTCCAAATTAAAAATGTTTGCAATAAAATTAAATATTTTATGTAAAAAACGGTAAGACTAAGCTATAAAACATTACACTGTAATTGTACTATAAATATAATAAATAATAAAATAACACTATACTTTTATGATAGAGCTATTTTATTTAAAATATGAAAAAATTTTCGCTATACCTCCGATATTTTCTGAGATACGATAATGTTCAAAGAGGAAAGGGTCACCACATTATTTACTTTGATATACTGGATTTATTTTGTACAGTATTGTAGTCGGAGGATGAAGTAAATTCCGAAACGTCAACAAACAAGAAATCCTGTTTGTATTTAAATTAGAATGAAAGAATAATTTCTTTAAATACAATAAATTATAAGTATAATATTGATAAATAATGAAGAAAACAAAATAGGGCAAATAATTGTATTGCTTAATTTAAATAAAAAAAAAACATAAATAAAAAAACTGCGCACATTTTTTCTTTTTTTCATAATTGCTTCATATTTTCGTGAATTACATTTCCTTTATTATAAATGATAGGCACGTGGGAACGCAAAGGCCATGTAAGAAATAGACGAAAGCACATCTTTCGCATTTTTTGTACTCTTTATATTTAACTTGAACACACAAGGGCTATTTTTTCACAATCCCTCAATATTTACACAAACACAAAGCGCAAACCCATCCAACTTTAATAACATCATCACGGACACGGATACTTACAAAGTTCATTAAACAAATGCCCGGGCCCTCCGCTGAGACTTGAAAACACCAAAAACTATATCGTCACATTTTTAATAAAAAAAAAAAACATGAACGCCCGAGAACGTCCTGCGCTTTATTCACATTATTCCGGCCAAATTCACACGCTCAGTCGTTAAAACTTTCTTTCGCAACCACCGAGTTTCGAGGCAGATGGAGTAGTGGAACCGTTTTTTATTTTCACGACCAGAGTCACTCGACGATAATTACGGAAAGATCGACGCCGGGGAAGGAGCGTTTACCTTTTTAAAACTTCGCCATAGAGCGGCGGCAGCGCTGAGCGGACCAATGCGTTGCGTTTGTGCAGTAGCGGTGCGCGAGGGTTTGCCGGTTTTTTTATCCGCGTCCCCAGAACGGAAGGTGCATTGCGATTCAGATGTCGATCGATTGCGGGGACATATGAATCGAACTTTTAATCGATTAGTATGCGCCGGTCCTTTTTGGGAAGTTGTTTTATAACAATATATACCGGAGAAGAATCCGCCTTAATTGATGACGAATGTGATGCGTCTCTCACGAATGTGTGTTGGATGGCGGTACTGAGATAAACTCATCGTGTTGGTATTACTTATTGCGTCATTATTCCTCTTTGATATTGTGTGGTAACCATTGTGAAAATTAATAAATGAAAACTATGCCTGTATTGGTAACAGTTACGGGATGATTCTCGTCCTCCCGAAAAAGATATTTATTTTTTATAAAAACCCAGCTCAAAACATTATACGTTTAATATCTAAAGAGGTTGTTAAATTATTTTACTAGAAGACAGAACGTTTCAGACAGTCACTCTAGAGATAAATTGAAAGTTAGGTTATTTTAGTCTTAACGTCTTTATTTTTCAACTTGGCGAAGATTAACATAGCTGTTAACCGAGCGTGTAATTTTGCAAATTTTTAACAAAATAGTCTATATGGCACATTAAAAGAAAAATACGAGACACTAAAATACATGGAGAAAGTCACACAATTTTAACCTAAGACATTATTATAATTATAGTTATAGTTATAGTTATAGTTATTCAGAAAGTCTTGCCTTATAGGAGGGCAAACCAAGATTTTCATTTTTTTTTCTACACATGCATTTTAAAAACTTTTGCAGTCATATACTACAACCCACGCTTAAATAATGATATTGTGTCTTTCGACGCAATTTATATCTAACATTATCCCTAGTTCTTAACCCGTAAATAATACACGAATTTCAACTTTTCGCAACTTATTTTTATAAATAGGAGTTTCGATATTCAATTTAATGGCTTTTTCCATTTTTACTTTACTATTTGCAGTCAAAAACTCTTCAATTTCGACAAGTGATAAGAAACATTAAACTGGTTTTTTAAATAACAGGGATTCGAGACAAAAGTACACCTTACAATTCCGACATAATGATAACTTAGATATTAGAGAGCGACAGAAATCTTGATATTTTCTAATTTGTAGTCTGAATATCGGTTTAATTGATCTAAGACAGTACAAACTAAAAAATGTAAGTTACTAAAGTCACATTTTTGGGAGCAAATTTATTCAAACTATTTTGTACATCCAGTATAAGATGTGGCAAGCGAATCGGTCTTCGCTTATCATATCCCATACATGTAGAGTCGACGACCATTGTGAACCAACAAAAATGAATACATGACTCATCACTGAAAATAACTTGGTTCCCGTGAGTCTATTCTTGACACCATGTTAAACGTGACTGCCTCTAAATAGTAAAACCAAGTAACTGATCGCCGCGATCACCGCTTCTTCTTAAAATCCAAATATCGCATCACTTAATTAATAATACACCTCACGTCGTCTTATAGCGCATCTCGCTCTGCAAAATGTCCAAATACAACAAAACAAATATCCGGATATAGCTATTTTTGTGCGGTCAAGGTGCATTTGTACAGCGTAAGTGCTCACAATTTAAATAAATTTAAATGTATGAACCAATTATGCATGGATGAAGTGTGCTGAAAGTGTCACTTTGAAACATCAGTTTCCTTACCCATGTTGAGAAACTTCTTAAGTCACTCGCTTATTAAGCACTCGCTCAGTTGCCCGCCCTCTGCTCGTGCCAAATCGAACTGACTACGTCACCAAAATGACGTTTCTCCAAATTGCTATTATATACTATTATGTTGTTATTAATGGTAAAAAGTACAGTTACTAGCCCTTTCTTAGATTCAAAAATCATAATGATAATTAGGTCTACCACTGGCAATTGAGACGAATTTGCAGTTCATTTTTTAAGTGGCATGATCGATCAAAGCCACCTTTAGTTACTTTCAAATTTATATCCCTCGAAATTATTCAACAAAGTAAATGTTTCGAAGAATCACAGTGGTTAAAAAACAGCGAAGGTCACAAAATATTTGTTGCTAACAAGTAATAAAACTTTGTCCTCTAGGTAACTAAATCAATAAATCAACATAGGTGAATTTACGATTGGTAATGAGCTGATTAGAGTGAAAAGTACATTTTAGTTTAAACTAACCTTTGTAATTCTGTAATTAGGATAAAACTACCGATTAATTTTTTGTCGCAAACTGGGACCCCCGGGACAGCTACTGCATTGTTGCAGCCGGCGCGTTATAATCTAGTCAAGGTCAAATCTTGCACGATTTCGATTCGGGTATTCTCATCTACATGGCTTTGTACTTTCCGGGAACTTTGGAGAATAGGTCTTTACTGGTATGGTCTGTTCATAGCTATAAGAAAGTGACCAATTGCTTTTGAATGGGATTATTAACATACAATGCAACAAGATTATTACCTAAAGTTTCGAAATTTAAATTCAGGTAAAATTGTAGTCCGTAATAGAAAATAATTTTATACCTACCTGTGTTTAATATTCTTTCGTTTGGTATACTACTTAGTTTAAGTTTATTAGTAATCATTCTTATTTCGTGTGTAATACAGCGTGTGTTGAATCGTGTGCGAATTATGCAAAATATATGCGAGTCCAGCTCCCACCCAAATGTAGAAAACACTATTCTATTGGGACTAAGGAAGTTATAAACAATGTTTATTTGACTCCCATTGCACGTGGCGCCAGCAAGCAAGCATCTTTAGCAGAAACGGCCACATTGACGAAAATTCCAACATCAACGGTATGAGAAATTGTGAATAATCCCATTTCAGCGAGGAAAAAAAGAAGCGATGCTGATATTTTCTCGAGTGTAGATGAAAGTAATAAAGATATAATACGGCGTAAAATTTACCAGTTATAGGAACAAAGCGTGCCTATATTAGATATCTTAATTAATTAATTAATTAATCTTTTAGAATTCGGAAATGGCGACTGGAATATCTAGAAAAAAATAGGATTTACAGAGAACAACAAAGGCCAATTATTTAATTGGATGAAACCTGGTTCGACACTTATGAAAAGGGTTGTCTCAACTGATAAGTGTAAAACAAACGCGCCACCAAAAAGAGGTACAAGAATAACTATTTTGGATGCTGGCTCTAAAGATGGTTGGATTCCAAATGACCTTTCTCTCTCTGCGAAAAATGTTAAAGATTCTTCTCTGGATTTCTATGAAGACACCACCGCTGATTTGTATCAAAGTTGGTAATAGCGTAATTGTAATGGACAATGCAAGTTATCACAGCAGACAGTTGACTAAAATCTCTTCCTCATGTGACACAAAACCAACAATCCAAAACTACATTTATAATAACGACATTTATTTTCAGGAAGATTATACCAAAAAGCAATTAATTGAGGTTCTACAAAGCTTGAACTTACAAAAGGAATACGTCTGTGATAATTATGCAAAAAATCTAGGGCATACAGTTACACCTTACCACTTTATATTTAATCACATTGGACGTGTTTGGCACCAACTGAAATCTGCCATTCGTCGTAACAATGTTTTTCCCCGTGTTAACTCCAATGTCCTCAAACTTATAGAAACCGAAGTTTTTAACATCCCTCCACAAAGTTGGGCCAATTCTGTTAAACATATAGAAAAAGCAGAACAATCGTATATTCATATTGCAAACAATATAGAACAAGTAATAGAACAGGCGGTGATAACGATAGTGATACTGATATATTATGTGAATAATTTTAAGTAATTTAAGTAGGTAATAAAAATAATTTGTAATTTTATTTTATATTTAAACATAAATACATACATTAATAAATAAATATTCTTTAGTATCTTTCCTAACAAAACTGCAAATAATTAAATTCTAAGCAAAGTACGGACCTGTTCGGCCATATTTCATTCTTACAGCTTGCCCGGGTCTCTCCTTAATTCGTATCAGTTAGTCACTTTCTTATATCTATGAACAGACTTTACCTAATTTTTTTTAGAATTAATACGGAGTGTCCGCACAAAGGCATTAATGAATTTATCCACCGAACGTCATGAACTCTAACGTTTTTCTTGAAACGACACATTTTTTAATTTATATGCTACCTACAATGTATAAGATTAAAGCATTCTGTATATAAAACCTAGCGGCTCTGTAAAATAAGTAACGATTTCATTCAATCAATTTATTATTAATCAATTAATCAATTTTCTGGCACCGCAGGTTGGGAGAGATTGAATGTTGTTGGTAGATACTTAAAACACTGATGGTATCTTCCCATGTGTCCGTTCTGGTGGTTTTGCAACCCAGTGAATGTATTGGTGCTTATTTAAAACAATGTATCCAAAAACTAGTGACGGTAGAAAAAGTTAAGTACTTACTTCTTCCTAATCCTGACTACTTCAGAAACTCGATTATTAACGCTTATAAACGAGTTTGTTAAGGCACGAACGGAACCCAGCGAAATTAGTTTTTATTGTCTGAAGAAGCTTATAGCGTGCCATACTTTATCTGCGACCATTAGTTTTCGGGAATATTTTTGCATAACAACATGAATACATTCACTGATATATGATGCGACTCCCAAAACTGACAAAAGTCAAAGTGAATTAAAACTAGTGAAAACACTCGGTTGCTGTCAAGCCGTGACTAAAGTACAGGACACGCACTGACCCGCGACAGTGTTTAATGAAGCCATGCATGTCTGGTTAGTACATAATTGGGATAGTGGGAAAGTATACTGTTATATAGGGCATTTTATGGAATATTTGGAAATTTTATAGAATGCCTATGTTGTATTAGGGAAGGTAAGTAAAAAAATAATGGACCAAGTGTGTTTTATGAAGAAAAGCCAACCCACAACTAAAAAAAAGAGGGACAAGAGGGACATGGATTTAATTTTCTCAATTTTGGTTAGTATTTGCGTCTTTTCTCGTTTCTTATAATCTGATTTGGCTTAAGACAAATTAGTTTGTGCTGAAATCGGGTTTGAATGGTTACAAATACAGCAGGGGATTTAAGATTGAACAAATTAAAAGTATTTTTTAGTAGTTTTTAGTAGTTTGACGTTGGTTCATTCTGGCTCTCAAGTGACTCAGTGGATGTATTCGTCGTGGTTTCCAGAAAATCAGAAAATAATAGTCGTAGAAAAAGTTTAGTACTTATGCGACAAGTCTATAAACTACTTCAGTCACTCATTTATTAAACATTTTCTAGGCAGTTATCCATTCCACGTGCCTTTTGAGGAATAGTAATAATTCCGCTGAATCCACGATCACATCTTCATGTTGTAACAATATGCGTTCAATTGTTACGGGATAAAGGAAATTGTAATGGCAAGTTCCGCCTAATTAAAGCGTAGAATTCGTAACTATCGGAGCGGTACGTTAAATGACATGAATGATTCAGCTGATTAGCGTTAATAGAAGATGTAAAAATGGCAGATAACAATAATTTATATTTCAATTACATACCCATCCCACGTTTGAGATATACCATAACGAGCTTCAATAAAATGTATAAGAAATACTTCGGAGTTCGGCGTTTAGACCTGAGCCTGTACGTGAGAGAATTTAAGAATCTTGTGGAGAAGGCTTCTTGCAGTTGATGGTATTGGAATGTTTACATCATTCCATGTAATTTTAAGGAAGTTCTAAGTTTTAAAATATTAAAAGTAATTCTTATGATGGGACTATTATGAGGGAAAGAATTAAAGCAGACAATTTTAGATGCTGTACCTCAGTCGGACAGTACAACTGTACCACAGTTAAACTTAAACAAAACTATTTCATATGTAAGGGATTATGGCAAAAATAACAACTCGGAAAACGCGACGAAGCCTAATTGAAGTGATCGAAAGTCAATGGTCGATAACATCTCAATAACATAGTCACACCGTTAAAACTAAATGTATTAGGAGAATTAGAAAAGAGTTAAGCGCCAAAGAGTTACACTACCTGCGGAGAAAAGCAAATTCGTTTTTTAGTTTTTAACTTCCATAATTATTTCCATTTTCCATATTATTTTTTTTATTTATCGTTGGCGATGCCGTTACTTACTTTTTTAAATAACATACGGATAACACTTTTAAAAACTGTACAGATATAGTTATAAGGTATAAATAATTTAATCTAGTATAATTTTTCAAAGAAACTTTCAGAAGGCACTTCAATACAATTTATAAATCTTCTGGATTGGTCCTACGTCGGTTATTGATAAAGAATTTCCTGACGTTTCACGAATCATCTTGTTAACTTCTGACGACAACCGATGCAGGAGGAATTCAGAAGATTTCTAAATAGCCCATCTACTATAGTTTGTGAGGTGCAGGAATGGATGACAGGTTTGTTAATTCGACTAATGAGACTAGCAGTTTAAAGAATGAAGATAAAGATACTTTATTTCCATAAGACTTGAGTGTTGGATATTGTCAGTGTAATACAAATATAAATAATATAAAATTGTGTTAGTATAATTAATTAATGATAATAATAATATATAATGTTAGATAAATAATAAATATAAAGACAATAACAAACAACGAAATACGTATTAAACGGTATTACAAGAAAGAAAATCCTTAATATCGTGATAGGCGAGGGGTAGCAATTTGTTTTTAGAGTGCATTTGAATTTTGTTTTACTAATTATCTCCTTCAGTTTTATAGGCAATTTGTTATAAATTTTTATGGTCAAAGCAAAAGGACTATTTGATGCAAGAGACAGTCGGCGATTAGGTATTTGTATGTTAAGATTAAGGTTAACATCATGCCCAAAATTTAGTGATTTTTGACACCAACATCTCTTTTGTTGTCTGTCCCCTTCTATTCAATGGTTGGGATAAATTTTTACATTATCAAGTGAAAATTTTATGCTATAACATTTGTCTCATAGACCATTTTTAAAATTTTGCTGGTTCCGTTGAATCCTCTGCAGATACGTTTCTGAATTTCTTGAAATATTATCGGCCTACATTAATAGGTGAAGTCTAGCCATTGTAGTTCGTTACCACCCAAGTTGTCACTCCATACCAAAACATCCTCCTGCATTGCTGCGAAGTCAGTAAGATTCGTAATGACTTTCATTTTCTCCGCCTGTTGAGAACCTTTAAACTTGGGTTTTACTGAATTGGAGATGATAGATTTTTTAGGCCACTGGTTTTAAAGTAGAACCTCAACATAACTGTTTTTGTTTTTCACTAAAATTTTATACGATATATGTGACGGCTAATATACAATGCAAATATAAAAATGATGTGTATGCATGATATTGAATTTTATATGACAATAGCTATCAAAAGCTTTTATCTTTTTAATATCAGAGATTTTGTAAATACATGGTACAACTTGCAAAGTTATGAAAATTCAAAAAAGAAAATTGTGTTGTTAATTTCTCATAAAAAAGTTAGATGGTTCTCAGGGGCCAGCGAATATGGAATTTCCTGTAGATTTTCATGATTTTCATTTCCTTGAATGGAAGCAAATATATAAAAAATATAATGCATATATCGGGCTAAAGTTTTATCCAGGCAAGATATTTCATTACTGAACAAATGGCCGTATATGAAATCGATATCACTACCCACAATATTTACACTAATACGGATATGTTTGCAACTGTCCTCTCAAATGCTTTATAAATCAATTGACAATAAGGAGTGGGTTGTCCTCAGGTGTGTACACTGTGAATGCTAATACTTGAAAATGTCGCCATGATTTATACTAACGCGTTAAAAGTCGGTCAAACCTTATACGTTCTTGAGCAACACGAGCAAAGCTTAAAACCTACAAGTGACATTTATTTCCTAGCTTGCCGGATTAGCATGTAAGATGATAAAGTAGTCTACCTCACGGGACAACCTGTTATTATATCGAACTTGCATGGCATTACATGTGAAAAAAAACAACGCAGTTCTTGTGCCACGTATTTTATTACTTATGTTGAATGTGACAATTACTATGATGATTGAATTTCAATATTGCAAATGTTTAGAAGCTAAAGAACCTTCTGTGTTACAATCAAATTAACTGGTTAGTAATAAAGTTGTTAGATAATATAAGAGCCATACCAGAAAGTTGATAAACCTCAGACAGCTCTGGCAGTATTATACAGAAGGGAATTATCTTCCACGCATGTAGCTACATACTAAACTGCACCTTGCACCTTTTTGTATCTCAAAGGCGATCTCTACATATACTACTCGTTAAATGTGTTAGATATTGCTTACTAAATAATTAAAAGCGGTAAGGATATGAAAACGTAGTAATATGTCAGCTATTGAATAATTTTATGCTCTGAAAATATTGTAAAATAAGTAATAAAGATAAATCTAATTTTGATTACAATTTTGTAATGTAATGATGCAGAATCATCTATTTCACTTATCTTTATTAAGAAAATCATTTCTTTTGCGATTATGTCAGAAAATAATATCAAAAACCCTGTTTAACGAATGAGGTAGAGCAAACAGTATTAAAAAAAAATAATTAAGCTTTAAAATACTCTTACTCTAAGTATGGTTAGTTTTGGTTAGTTTTAAAGAAAATTTTACAGAAATCGAATTTTAAAAATGAAGTTGCCATCTGATCTGATGGCATTTTCAGTAACTCAAAAATAATTTCCAAAATTTTCTCTTACTTATCTCGTTGCCCTTATTGAGATAGTGGGTATAATGGGATTTTTGAGATTTTATAAGGTTTTACGGTAATCTGTGTGAACTACTTTATAGAAATTTTCCAATAATTTTTAATACACAAGTACTTACGGGGCTTCGGACAGGAGTTGGTTCCTGGGCAGCTGCACCAAACCGCAAACCATTCATATAAACGTCCCACGAAAAATAATTTAACTTTGAAATTTTTTCGTTTCGTTTTATCTTAAATTTGGAAATGTCAACATCATAATACAAAAAATCGAAAGTTAGTAACAAAATAAACTTTGCAAATTGATACTGGAAATTATATAATAAAAGATCCCCAATCAACATTGCCAAATTATGCAAAAAGTAACTTTTTGGATTATTCACAACCATTCGACAGTCTAGCCAGCGGTATGGGTTAAACATTCAACCTATACTTGATACTTCATTTTTCGAGGTTTATAAAACGCAGTGGAAAACAAAATGTATCGGTTTAGCCTAACGAAATTAAAACAGTGATGTTGTGTCAAAAGGTTGAATACCATTAAAGCGTTAAAAATATGCGCCAGTTCTACTCGTAAAATGGTCTATCGACAGGGAGGTTCGATTGTTGTGGTGGTGTTGTGTTGGTTTTACGCAAAATGCGTATCTTCCTACGGTTTGGGACCTTGCCCAAAAATTGGATATATGGACCTTTTTAACATCACCGCCGTAAGTTGAAATTAAAGTCTCAAATCTAAACTTTTAATGGTGTTAAATTAAAAAAAATAATTTCCTGCATTTGAAAAGTAGGTGCGCTTTGCTCTGCACATTAATATTTCGAGTGAATTTGATTTCAAAAACCAATCCACTCATATGTTTCTTAAATCAGCTTAAAAATAGAACATTCAAATTTCATGTTGTTTTAAATATAGAAATATTTAAATATATTGTTTTAGCTTAGGTGTTACAACCTTTCGATGCAAAATTATAGGGATTAAAATATTGGTACTTTCTGCACATTTCTTTAACCTTTGCACCAGATAAACATCAACATTTTTACGGGAATGCGAAAATAGGGCACGGTATGCAGGAATAAATGACATTTAGAGCCATTCAATGTAAATCGAAGAAAACATTGTTATCAATTTTAATTATGCCTGATTGGTTATGTAAAACCTGATAATATCATGAGATTTCAATTTTTGAGGAATCTGACAGCCTACAAAGTTTTAAGTTGGTCGTTACTAAGTTGTAAACCATTCGTTTGGATCAGGTGCAACTGCAATTCACTCAAATCTAATTTCAACACTTTTCTGTTACAAAAGTTAAAATAACGTTAACTCTCGACGTATTTTTCTCTACAATGAGAGTAATCCAGTGTCCTCTTCGTACGAAAAATTTGGAAATTCTGTAACTCCAATTTTTCAAATTACGAAATAAAAAAAATCTCGTTTATTGCACTTAATAAAAAAGAATTATTTAATATGAATATTTATAAAAATGACACAATGACTATAAAGTTTGGATCAATTTTATATAATTTATGAAATATTAAATTATAAGTAAAAATGTAAATTTCGATAAAATTGCACACTTGAAATATTGAGAAACAAATATATTTGTTGCTCTGAATTTTTGGAGAACAAACTTTAATTGCTCGGGAAAATCAGTTAAAAGCATTTTTTAATTAATGGAAAATTATAAAAACAATTCAAGGAAGTAAGTAGATTGATAAGAAGATATAGGACTTCCTAAAATCTAGCAAATTGACCCTAGGAAACCTCACAACTTTTTCCGAAGCCTGCAAAACTTATATAATATTAGGACTTGTTTAGCCTCTGTACTGTGAGTACACTGAAAATTGTGTGATTTTTCCGCAACTCCAGACGTGTATGTCTTCTGAAGGTTGTTTCTTCAGCTGCGAATACCACTTCAAAACCGAGAGAATGCTGAATGAATGGTCCTAATAAAATTTATACAAAATAATAAAATGTTGTTAAGATGATACAATCTCCATTTTTTATTTCACGGTGTTTTTTGTCTGTAAAAGACCTTTTAATTGTGTAAGAAATAAGATTTTCAACCACATTTTCATATCCGAAAAAAAAGAGTGATTTTGTTGTCTTGAACGGTATCAAAAGTTTCTTTTTGAATTTGAAGATAAAATATTGCTTTTTATTCCCATTTATCACAACGCATAGTTGGTCATAATAGGAATTCCAACTCATCGTCAATCACATCAATTCAATTCATAGCCTCGATATCGAATATCTCATTAAAAAATAAGTACTAATAGAGTGCCAAGAACAATAAACCAAGTTTAAAAAATAGCAGAATTCTATGTAGCATGCCTGTTACATGTATTGTTACATGTTAGCGTTACATACATATTCCTATTTGACTTTGTTACTGCTATAAAGTGCTAAGTTAAAATACGAGAATTGCTTTCAATTCAATTTGGTATTACAGAATTATTATGGATGAATGTCTTTAGTTTACAGGTCACTGGTATGAAATTGAACGCTCATTTTATTTGATGGAACTCATATCGAGCTGTGTTAGAGTTGATCTCGAACTAAACGAAAGAGGCCAGTTAGAAGTAGACGTTTATTCAAGGAGCCGGATGTAAGTTCACTTGCAGTTATTTACAACACATTAATGGAAAAGTTTGAAGGTTTCAACATTTCATTTTTAAAAAGAGCTTCTTTATTCGAATTATTTTTATTCATTGTATGTCCTACATAATATCATTATTAGTTCACTTTGGTTCTTGTGAATTTTAGGTCGGGAATATTCTCGATAAGCGAGGGTATAGCGACCTCGACCAAAAAGGATCCAAGCATTCTTTTATACAAAGTTAGCAGCAGGCTTCCGCGAATTGTAAATCGTTACTTACCTGGAGCAGGATATTATCAGATTGTAAGGACCGATTACCGAAGATATGCTATCTTGTATTCATGCAGTAATTTTCATATTTTTCATATAGGTAAGCAATAAACTTTTAAGGAGCTGCTTTTCAATGCAAATTAATACGGAATTAACTTGCGATTCGATTTGTCAGTAAATTTCAATCAGAATTGGGATTTTCCAAGTTAAATTTTAGTGAAATAAAGAAATAGAGAATGCATGCATCGGTATGGAAATGCATGTGAAATGTCTGTTTTCATTTAATTCTAAGAGTTGTGGAACGTATTTTTAACTTAACAGGATTTTGGCACAATCATAGTTGGCTTATTACATTATATTAGCCGAGGTGCCTAACAGAGGCATAGATGAAGTCAAACTAGCCAAAACTAACCCTTCTGGTTTTTCTGTTACTAGTAGACCATTACCGACATTGTTGCATGTTACGGCCCGTCGGATGGGTTTGCCAACAGTTATTTGGTACCATGATTTCCTCTGCATTTTGTAATATGTAGCTCTCAGATGCACCGAGTAACACTGTACTGTTTAAATAAACCAAAATAAATCTGGCTTGTTTGCTGAAATTAAGACATGAATTCCACTACAACTACCAGATTTATTGCCTTGAGATTGATAATTTTAAAAACGCTTTTTAAAAATAAAACCGTACAGGTACTAGAGGCTGGTGGCTGATAATATAAGAACTTATGAAGCAACTAAAAAAAAAAGTTGAGCATGCGCGAGATTTAAAATCTCGTTTGGATGCGGCAAGCAATATTTTTCCAAAATATGCTTAGATCTCGTTAAATGTTCTGGGAAAACGACTTAAGTGTGTGGATATCGGTGTTTAGAAAGAAAATATTTACTTATTAACAACTTTTCGTTAGATTTCATCATCATTTTACTTTTGTCGATTTTCTTCCCATCAAGAAATAGTACCAATAAGTTATAATCACTTTACAAAGGCAAAAAATTAAACTTGGCCAACATAATGGTTAACCCCGTGGTAACTGGCTTTGAGATAAACATGTTTAGATAAACACCCGCTGTATTGATAAATCGGCCCTTAATCGTTGTTCTTAATGAATTCAGTTCGTGTATCTAATTTAAATTAATCGAAAGCTATAAAGGTAACAAATGCAATTATCATCGGGATTATCGAATGTCCCAATTTAAAGTTTCAATTCCATTAAATGAAGCCATTGTCTCTGAATAAATTCTTTTACGTTCTGTAATATTATTAAAGCTAATAAAAATGCGATTAGCACGCTTAAGTCGATAATATTGTAAGTAAAGTGTGTTAATCTTCGAAAGTTTTGAAGCGCGCAGCACAAAATGAAGACAATGTTGTAAGAAATAGCTATATTCGTGTCATCAATCAAATTAAGTGCTAACAAGTTACGTGTTTGAAAATTTAGTTATATTTTAAATGATATATATCAAGGTTAGTTCCACTTTTCAGATTTGCTCTGGATCTGGGCCCGCAAAAAGGAAATCGAAGCTGATTTACGAGTGAAAATTTACGAAATTTTGGCAATAAACAATCTCGATCCAGAGAGACTTACGTTACCAAAAAATAAGAACTGTACAGATGATTACTAATTAATAAAGTTATTTTTTATACACAATATTGTGTCGTCGTTTATTTTAATTTTTAATTATATAATGTTACAACAGCGATTGTAGTGGCTCCTTTCGGCGAATGTGCATACTGTTACTTTATTTCCGTCTAGCACTCGCGTTGTGTGAAGCTTTCCGTTTTCGACTGGTTTGGAACTTTGCATCTAGATGGCGGCACCTTGATAAATTTTAAACTTGAGTTTTTCTCATTAATTCACGAGAGCTACTAGCTAACATGCATGCTCACGCTCAATACTAAATTTTGGATATTAAAATGGGTGGTCTTTCATAGTGGTTATTGATATTTAGTAATAATAATAATAATAATAATAATAATAATAATAATAATAATAATAATAATAACTGGCCTTTATTAAAAAAAAGAAACAATATGTCCATTAACAGCATTTTACAACAAGCGAAGCTAACCATAGAGCTCAATAGTGGCACAATAGTATTCCAGCTTTCAATAGCTACTTTACTGAACCACAATATAGAACTAACATTTTTAAAACATTTTTAAATGCATTTAAATTAAATTAGTGAATTCTTGTAAGGGATCTCTGAAACATGACACTCTGATGTCGTTTCTACAGGATGCTTCTAGGAATAAGTCCATCTTTTAGCAAAGTCGACGAATAGAGATTATGTAGAATTTTCATGGTGAATGTGTTGAAATGTAGAGCTCTTCTTTGTTCAATTTTAAGCCAATAATGCAACAGATACATGGAAATATTTTCGGAGACCCATAATATAACGTACACAAGCATTTTGCAACCTCTGAATACGGCATCTGGACTCACCATAGTAGTTCAGATGTGAAATAACAAGTGACTCACATAATTGTTTCTTTATTTTAAAATTTAAAATATGCTTGTTACAATAAAAAAAATTAATAACATGTATGGCTTTTGATTTTTTTTTTAATTGACATGAAACCGAATATCACTATTTATGATATCTCCTAAGCTCCTTGCTGAATCAATAATGAAAAGTTAAGTTAACTAACATTACATCAATATTTTGTTTTAGAAGCTTAAATCTATTTTTATTTCTAAATATCATTAAACAATATTTTAATGGGTTGAGCGCTAGAAAGTTCACTAATCATAGTCAGATCATGGTTCATAAAATCCTCTGCATCCGCGGTATTATCAAAATCAAAACAACAATAAAAGTGGGTATCGTCCGTATATTCCTGAACCTTGAAAAAATTGAAAGATTTTAAAATATAAAAAATTTAATTCAAAAACAATATCGGAACCAAAATCAAACCCCAGAGAAAATTTCTATTTGCTCGGAACTTCTGCCCTCACAGTATATTTTTTGATATCGATTTGAAAGACAAAATGTAATCAGCTCATACGAATTAGATGAAAAACCATAGAAATTTAGCTTGCTATGATTCACCGTATCGAATGCCTTCGAAAAATCAAAAAGTGATAGGGTTCTCATTAGTTTCTTTACGGTACCCGGACAATATCATCAATTACATTTACAAGAGCACTCGCAGTACTTGATTTTCGTTTAAAACGACACTGACTTTCTGGTACTACTCCATTAACAACTATTTTTTAAATTATTCAATTTTATTTAGTGAGTTTTCGTAATCTATCTGCATCAAATTAAGAATGGTTGAGATGGAAATGAATTCTTGAAAAATTAAAAAAAAAGGTTTCTTTATAAAAAAAATTAAGATCCTTAAAAACCAATACAGTTTTCGTAAATATGTATTTGGGGTATAACATGTGGCATTTTATTGTGATAAATTGGTTAAGGCTTTCGTGGCCCCTTGATAAGCTATTATCTTGATTCGGGTTTAAAGGCCGTCGTCGGTTGGAATTACTTCTTAACCTTTCGCTAGCACGAGGGGCGAGCTTCTTCAGAGGTCCTTCCATCTCCGATATCTACGTCCAACATCGGAGATGGAAGGACCTCTGAAGAAGCTCGCCCCTCGTGCTAGCGAAACGTTAGGAAGTAATTCCAACCGACGACGGCCTTTAAACCCGAATCAAGATAATAGCTTATTTTATTGTGAGTTGATATTTGATGCAACTTTCGGGTACCATCTCAGAATTATAAAGAATAAATTAAAACTATGTCAATATGATTATCAAATATATGATATTAAAAATTTAGAAATTAATATAATAACCTGTTTCTTGTTCGTAAACGACAAAAATGTTTAACAAACAATATGCCGGACGACTACAAACATGGTACTAACAATTTATTCTATAGTTAGGGAAATGACATTTCACAAGTTCAGATTGACATTTCACTTTATTATAATAAATAAAATAATTGAAAATATAGTGACCCTTGCTGTATAGCATCCGATAAGAAAATTGCAAATATTTTTTTGCATAGAAGCTTTACATAATTCTATAAGACTTAAGGCAAAATATATCACGTCGTTGAAGATGTAATTTTATGTTCATTCCAAATATGTACAGGAAAATTTTAATTTAAAGTCAGTAACTCATAAACTGAGCACTCTATATGTCTGACATTTTCGAATTCCGCATGAAAAGTTGCATATAACAACTTGTTTTAACGATGAACATGTGTCCACTCTATTTATTGAACAAATCTTATTATGGTAAATAAGTTATGGGTTACTTTTCTCACAGATAAACCGCAAACAATTTTTAAATCTCAAAAGTAACAACTTTTCTTAATTTATTTTGAACTCAATTAACTCGATGGCCACCGAATAAAATAAAAAAGAATTAGAGAAGTTATTTTCCTTTTCGGGTTCAACTACAAATAAACAGTCATAAAAACATCTCATTTTGACCATAACGAAATTTTAATGGTGATACTGTATATTTGATAGGGGCGAAACCCGATTTGAGGCCAAACTAGTTTGTCCTGGGTCAGGTTTGGTGGTTACCATTGTTTAGTGTTTGTTTCTGGCTTTCTGGCAGATAAACCACTAAAGTAGAATTTTATGAACCGAAAATCAAAAAAATATTGCAGGATTTTCCATACATTTTCTATACAAAATGCTCATTTGGGTTACCGAGGTGATATGGATGGATTTCGTATTTTAATATAGAATTTATATTATTGAAGATTTTTGCGGTTTATCTGTGAGAAAAGTAACTCATAACTTATTTACGATAATAAGATTTGTTTAATAAATAGAGTGGACACATGTTCATCGTTAAAACAAGTTGTTATATGCAACTTTTCATGCGGAATTCGAAAATGTCAGTCATATAGAGTGTTCAGTTTATGAGTTACTGACTTTAAATTAAAATTTTCCTGTACATATTTGGAATGAACATAAAATTACATCTTCAACGACGTGATATATTTTGCCTTAAGTCTTATAGAATTATGTAAAGCTTCTATGCAAAAAAATATTTGCAATTTTCTTATCGGATGCTATACAGCAAGGGTCACTATATTTTCAATTATTTTATTTATTATAATAAAATGAAATGTCAATCTGAACTTGTGAAATGTCATTTCCCAAAATATAGAATAAATCGTTAGTACCATGTTTGTAGTCGTCCGGCATATTGTTTGCTAAACATTTTTGTCGTTTACGAACAAGAAACAGGTTATTATATTAATTTCTAAATTTTTAATATCATATATTTGATAATCATATTGACATAGTTTTAATTTATTCTTTATAATTCTGAGGTGGTACCCGAAATTTGCATCAAATATCAACTCACAATAAAATAAGCTATTATCTTGATTCGGGTTTAAAGGCCGTCGTCGGTTGGAATTACTTCCTAACGTTTCGCTAGCACGAGGGGCGAGCTTCTTCAGAGGTCCTTCCATCTCCGATGTTGGACGTAGATATCTAAATTTAAAATCTTTAAATTTTTGCAAGGTTCAGGAATATACATATATATATATATATATATATATATATATATATATATATATATATATATATATATATATATATATATATATTAAATATATATATATATATATATATATATATATATATATATATATATATATATATATATATATATATATATATATATATATATATATATATATATATATATATATATTAAATATATATATATATATATATATATATATATATATATATATATATATATATATATATATATATATATATATATATATATATATACATGCAAAATGTCATTTTTGAAGTAAAAGTCGTTCTGTTTTAGTTTCTGAATTCAATTACATAAAGTATCTATTACATTCTTGATAAGCTACAAAGACACACATATTTTTTTTTGTCCAGGAAGAGAGGACGTCACTGTACTCGTTACTAAAAATTGTTAATATAACTATTACATACATCTTATTTATCTTTTTAGGAAAAGGAATTTTTTGAAGTAGGCTTCTAAGTTGATCAAAAGGTAGGTATATTTCTTTACCATGTATCAAATCAAATTAAATTGGAATATTAAAACTATCAAAATCAGATGTCTAATAAGATAAAAAAAGAATGAAAATAAAAATATCCTCTGCATATTTACCCAGTTGCGTGTTTATGTATCATCCGTACGGCTTCATCAAATAATTTAATTACCCACGGCACTCCGTGTGTCATCCATCGATATAGGCGATTCTTACTTCTCCTAAAAGTTTTTACACCTGCGATGCACATCCGCGGCTTTTTTAAGCTCCACGGTCCTTCGAGCCGAGACTGCATTTCGCTCGACGAGCCGTCACCGTCAACCAATAGGCATGAGGAAATAGCGGTCACGTGAACAGTAGAACAGTCAGTCGGCCGTCGACTGTCGGTTGTTTATTTTCAGACACAGCATCTTGAATATGAGTTCGGCGCAGCGAGGTCCGCTCTCCTGGTAACGTTTTTTTCAATGCGCGTTCATTTTCGAAATCGGACGGCGACATTTTCGAAAATCGCGCTGGGTATTACTGCGAATTTTAGTTGGATTTTATTTGTTATAAACGAATGAGTCATGATAACGATCGAACGACGACGATTTGGTGCCGGCATGTGTGGTTGTTGATTGATAAGATTAAAATTATCAAAGTGACCGGGACGGTTTTGTGAGTTGGTCGTGCCACAGCTGATACGATAATGTTGGGCGTCTTGAAACGTCGCTGGAAACCAAAAAGGTATGCCAATGTGAAATTTCTGGCTATATTTAGGCCCGGCCTTGGTTTATCCAACGTGGTATGTTTATAACTTTAAAAATAGAACCATCCCGTCAAAATTTGTGAGATGCTTTACTTAAACTTTATTTTATGCTCGGGGAAATCGATTTCGCTTACTAGACAAAACGTACAAAAAAAATGCTGGAAAGCATCATATTTAGTGTAGGTCATCGTTGTGGGCCACCAGCATTTTTCATGACGTATTATTGATCGAGAACTGTCATATTCAATGCCACCCCATCTGGGGAACTCAGCTGTTCGCTGTGGCTGGTTATGCCGGCCAGCTATTGATTTTATCCTATTAACGTAACCCAAATGTATTTCGTCTAGAAAGTGCTGAAATGGAGTGCAAGTTTCAAAGGGTAAATAAAATAACGCAATTGGTTTTAAAAGCTGAATATCTGAAATATTTTTTGAACAACTAACTGGAATACAATACATCAGAACAGAAGACGCAATAATAAAATCGTAACGGAAGCAGCAAAAATGAAATCATGTCTCAATAACGTTGCCATGTTGCTAATTTAAACATGAATAAAATATAAAAAAGTATATATAAAAAACGAATGTATTAAATTAATTATTTGAAACAATTAAAATGTTCTTATGTTAAAAAATACAGGAAGTAATTGAATAAATATCAGTATTATCACCTCGGTTATTACATTATTACTTTACTTTATATTGACGAACGAAAACTAAGTTTGCTTTCCACGTCCTACATGTTTTTTGTTTCCTCAGCATTTGTTTGACTCTGTAAAACTTTTAATGCACTTAACATTAACTAAACAAATCCATTTATTGTATTTTGTGATTTCATACTTCCTTTCCACACGGATCTTAATTCAATGCCTGCGGTCTAGGTGTCCGTTTGAAAAATAAGTAAGAGTAGTAGTTGAATTTGGTCAGTTCAAGTTTAACTTACTTAACGTATGTTGTGATCTGATGTCTTGATAATGTGAATTGCGAATGCCAATAATTTGGCAGTCAAATTTAGAATGTGAGGGAGGAAAGAATAGAAACGCATTTGAAAAAATTATACTCATCCATATACATACATTTTAATATACAATTTTATATACAGATATCATCAGTTGAAATTGCTGCCAATTGCTGTATAAGGTTCAGCAGTGAGATTATTTCCAGAAAGTAAAGCTAGCTAAAATTTTTCAGAACTTAAATTACATTCACAAAATGCAGTATTTTTTAACCACTGTCGTCATCATATTTATTTTCTCTTGCTATATGGCGAATAACTGAACACACTCCATAAAAAAAACTAATTCTAATAGATCTGTTATACCAGCTCTGTGAAATCCGTGTTATCTGTGAAATTGGTGAAATATTTGTAAAATCATAACGTGTTCCCTGGAAGTTTTGATCATTTTTTATTAATCAAACTAAAATTTAAAAAGAAGTTTTTAATTCATTTGTAGATGTGTGTAACATTCGATTGGATCTTAACCAATTTTGAGAAATGCTATTCTTAAATTAAATGAACTTTACTGCTATGATCTTTAATTTTTTGGAGTATTCACTCAACCCAAAGGTTATTTTCGTTTTTCATTGTAATTTTTTCTTCAAGATATATTAATAATTTTAAAAATTCTTTCCCTTTTTTATAAATAAAATTAATAAGTTATAAACATAAATATAAATAATATGGGAAATATTATTTTATTTAAAATGACTGCAAACGCCCCTATTCTAAAAATATCACGCTAATTACAGTATAATGTCAAATTTTCATATTTGTTATTTGTTATATTAGTTAACGTTAATTATGTCACGACTCATCCCTACACCCATAGGAAGAAGATGCTCAGCCAGATTTTGCCGCGTCAGCTTTTAATCATATAAAACTGTTGTTGCGCTTATTTGTTGGTTAGTCAGTTGAATACGCTCTTGCGGTAAACAATTAATTTTGTAGTTTTGAAAAATAAAGTTTTTTTAAAAAGCGACTTTCGGTTTCCTGTTAGAAAAGTGGCGCAGTCGGTAGGATATTCCGATCGGTAGACTTTTCGTATCTACGATTTATCGGAATATTGGAACTTGTTGAGTGACTGGTGTAGGTGTTTAAGAAGATTTATCGAAAACCTGTCGGAGACATTTCATCAGCAGCTCATCGGAAATTGGTTCTCAAATCGTTCCGGTTTCGCAAGGAGGCAAAAATTTGGTAGGACCACATCGCCAACCTGAGAGACTGTCCCTTATAGAAAATGACCAGAGTCACATTGTTTTTTATGTAAGTGCAATTTTTAATGTCCGTAGAAGACTTAGCCGATATTTTATCTGATTTAAAAATCGTTTCAACTGACTCACATAGTAGTAGTAATCAAAATATTTCTATCGAAAACAGTATAAGAAATAATTTATATACAGATATGGCTAATAATTTTAAACCAGAATATTTAAACTGTGTACCTACTTTTGATGGGAACGCTAATGATTTAAATAGATATCTTGCTACTTGTGATAGCCTTATAACTGCTTTTTACGATCAAACTAATCCAAATAAATTTGAAAATATTTACTTAATTAATTGCCTTATTGGAAAATTAGTTGGCACAGCCAAAGTAGTAGTAAATATACAGAATGTTTCGACTTGGGAAGATCTAAAAGTCACTCTTGTAAGAAATTTCGCGGATCAACGTGATGAGGCTTGCCTCAACCGTGATTTAGTTATGCTACGGCAGCAACCTAACGAATCACCCAACCAATTTTATGATAAAGTATTATATATTCTAAATCTTCTTTGTTCGTACGTTGATAACCATGAACAGACGAACGCTGCGAAAGTTCTTAAAAGGAAGTTATATACAGACCTTGCCTTAAAAACATTTTTATCAGCGCTTAAAGAGCCTCTAGGTACGAATATACGTTGTATGCGTCCATCAAGTCTTGCTGAAGCTTTGCAGTTCGTCAATGACGAATACAACAATCAATACTTTCAAAATTACTCTAAAACACCTAAACCGCCGATACAAAATGTAAGACCTTCAAACCAAATACTACAAGACTCTTTTGTAAGACCAAATTTTAAGCCAAACGTTCTATATAATTTTAATAGTCAAACGCCAAATAATATCTTTAGAAGTCAACATTATTTTCCCTCGCAACCGATAAACATACAACCTAACCCGCAACAACCGAAGCACTTTACAAACTCACAAGTTTTCGGGAAACCCCAAAATCAAAATGTTTTCCGCCCTAATCAAAATAAACTGTTGCCAAAACCTACTCCAATGAGTATCACCACAAAAAATACTAGCAATAGTTTTAGAAACCCGTCAAATAACTTTAACCAACCCTCTAATTCAAGAACAGACTATTTTAAATCTTTTCCACAACAACCTAGGAACTTCACCTTTGAAGAATTGCATAACACCGAACAATATGGCGAAAACCCTGAAAAATTTTGCGAATATGTAGAACAAGAAACCGAAAACAATGACCCACCTTACACATTTGACCAAGACCACAATTTTCAAATTGAACAAGAAACAGAACAAAATTTTTCGAAACCGCCTCTACAAGACGACAATCCATAGACGATCGCGTATTTTGCCTTAACAATATAAACATTAGTAAATTACCTTATATCGTACTACCCGAACATAACCTTAAGTTTCTCATTGACTGTGGCTCATCAAGATCTTTTATCTCACCTGAATTAGCATTTAAGTATTACTCGAAAAATATAAAAGAAGATCCATTTATAGTGGCAAGAGGAAATCAGGTTTCAGCACATAAATATAGCACATTGTTACCCTCTTCCAAAATATTTAAATTGCCTAAGCAAAATAATTTAAAATTCTTTTTATTTAAATTTCATGACGTATTTGATGGATTAATTGGTGTAGATAATCTCCAATTTTTAAAAATAAATCTAGACTTTGCTAATGGTTATTTATACACCCCATATACTAAAATTAAACTACTCTATCGAAACACAAACAAAAATCTTAATCAAATCAATATCAGCCCTCGATGCGAACAAATTATCAAAATTAAAACATCTATAAAAAACGGTGAAATTATTATTCCCTATCAAAAAATTGGAAATTGTGAAATCCCCGAAAGTTTATCTATTTCGAAAAATGGTATAGCCTTAACCAGTATTTTAAATAACTCGACAGAAGAAGTTACCATCGATTTTTCTGAACCGTTAGTTGTAGAAAAATCTAACAGGGAATTCTTACAACAAATCGACCTAAATAATATTTGCGAATTTTCCTATAATCACGAACCAAAATTTGATATCTCTGAAACAATCCGTAGTGAGCATATGAATAATGAAGAAAAGTCGGAAATATTGAAACTCTGTAAAGAATACTCTGATATTTTCTACAATGAAAACACACCTTTAACTTTCACAAATGAAATAAAGCACGACATTCGAACATCAGATGAAACACCTATATACACAAAAACCTATAGATATCCGTACATACATAAAGCAGAAGTTGCGCGTCAAATTAAAAAAATGCTCGATCAAAAAATAATAAGGCCCAGTAATTCTCCTTGGTCATCCCCTATTTGGATTGTGCCTAAAAAATTGGACGCGAGTGGAACCAGAAAATGGCGTATATGTGTGGACTATCGCAAACTTAATGAAAAAACTATTGACGATAAGTATCCTTTGCCAAATATAACCGATTTGTTGGACAAATTGGGTAAATGTCAATATTTTTCTACATTAGATCTCGCCAGCGGATTTCACCAAATCCAAATGAGTGAAAAAGATGTGCCAAAAACAGCTTTTAATTGCGATCAAGGGCATTATGAATATCTGAGAATGCCTTTCGGGCTCAAAAATGCACCTGCAACCTTCCAGCGCGTAATGGACAACGTATTGCGCGGGCTCCAAAACGAACGGTGTGCGGTTTATTTAGACGACATTATTATTTATTCGACATCATTACAAGAACATGTAGAAAAATTACGCGATGTTTTCCAAAGACTCCGAGAAGCGAATTTTAAAATACAGTTGGACAAGTCCGAGTTTTTGCGTAAGGAAGTGGCCTATCTCGGTCATGTAGTTACCCCCTCAGGCGTTCAACCAACTCCCGACAAAATAAAAGCTATTAAGAACTATCCTATTCCTAAAACAACAAAAGAAATTAAAGGTTTTCTAGGTCTCCTAGGTTACTACCGCAGATTTATTAATAATTTCGCTAAGTTAACTAAACCGTTAACAAAATGCTTAAAAAAGGGTGCAAATATTGATCATAATAATGAATTCATTAAGTGTTTCGAAACTTGTAAAAATCTTCTAATAAACCAACCAATTTTACAGTATCCTGATTTCTCGAAGCCGTTTAATTTAACAACCGATGCGAGTAATGTCGCTTTAGGCGCTGTACTTTCACAGGGTCCAATCGGAGCTGATTTACCCGTAGCTTACGCCTCACGCACATTAAACGATAGCGAAACCAATTATTCAACTATCGAAAAAGAGGTTCTGTGTATAGTTTGGGCAACCAAATATTTTCGGTCCTACCTTTTTGGCAGACAGTTTAATATCATTACGGATCACAAGCCCCTCCAATGGCTATTTTCACTAAAAGATCCTAATTCAAAATTATTGCGCTGGCGTATAAAACTAGAAGAATTCAATTATAAAATATTTTACAAGAAGGGTAAGCTCAACACAAATGCGGACGCGTTATCGCGTATCGAAATACATACTAACGAAACAAACGATAGTTTTAATCTAAATCAGTACATGGACGATTTTAATAAAAGCCTCGAAAATAATCAAGTTCCGCCGGACATTAACGACGTTCCAAATAATAATGCTGAAACGTCTTATACAGAAACGAATAAAAATGACCTTGACCTAGACAACATTTCTATGGTTGCGCTGCCTGACACCGACAACGCTACCAATGTCCCAGACGATGACAATATTACTATACATACGAACGCAGATCAACATCCCGCTGTAGGTATCACGATAACAGAAAGCCCAGTTAATTACGGCGCACATCAAATCATAATTAAGTCGGTATTACATTCCCCAATGAAACCTAAAACGATAATATTATTCGGGAAGAAAAAACGCCTTACAATTCAAATATCTCAAAATAATTTCGAAAAAGATATCTTAGAGTTCGTCAAAGACTACATCATACCCGACGTTCAATACCATCTCTATTTTGAAAATCCCGAAATATACGAACCTTTTACAGAAGTAGTTCGTAAATATTTTAAATGGCCATCTTTAAAATTAAAACGCTGTACATCAAAACTTGTCGACATTACCAATAAAGCCGACATACAAGACATAATTAAAAACTACCACGAAGGAAAATCGAACCACAGAGGTATCGAGGAAACGGAACAAAAAATTAAAAGTAAATATTATTGGCCATATTTAAAAAACTCAATACAAACATATATCAACACTTGCGAAATCTGCCAACAAAGTAAGTATGAGCGGCACCCAGTCAAGGTAAAAATGAATGTTACCCCTACCGCGAGTAGACCTTTCGAAATTATTCATATGGACGTTTTTACTGTCGAAAAATCAAAATTTCTAACCATCATTGATAGCTTTTCAAAATACGCGCAAGCCTATCCTATCGAATCCGCAGAATCTGTCGAAGTTGCAGATTGTTTATTAAAATTCTTTTCCCATCACTCAGTCCCTAAACAGGTAATTGTCGATAACGGTCGTGAATTTAGAAATTTGTTAATAACGGAATTGCTTAACTTGCATAAGATAAAACTCCATTTTATAAGCCCTCATCATCCTGATTCAAATGGTATAGTCGAAAGGTTACATTCAACATTACTAGAACATTTTCGCCTCTTAAATACCCAAGGATTCTTAAAATCACCGGCACACTTAAAAATGATATATGCTATTTTAGCATATAACCACTCCATACATTCAGTAACAAAACTTAAGCCAATTGACATAATTAACGGGCATATCTCCGACGATAGTCCCTTCGATATTAATATTGATCAAATATTGATTAATAATTATGTCGATGACCATAAAGAAAGGACCAAAATTTTGTATTCAAATTTAAACAAAAAAATAATCCAAAATAAAGAAATTGTAATAGAAAACTTGAATAAAAATCGCGACAATCCTGAAATATTTCAACCACAGCAAATGGTGTATGTGAAAAAACACATAAGACAAAAAACTGCGAACGAATTTCAAAAACCTACTGTCATCACTAAATTAGATTCCGCTCATAAAACAGTTTCCACGGGAACGGAAGAAAAGATTCATATGAATAACTTAAAACGTCCCAGAAAGAAAAATTACACCTTTAGTAATTAAATACTTTATTATTTTAGATTCCCAGCAATTGTCACGTGCTTCCAAGAAAGCAGCCACATTGCAGTAAGAAACTTGAATACGAACCCCGGCATGATTCTTTTGAAACTAGGGTCTGCAAAAATTCAAGATTCGGCTTTTAATTTAATATATTATTACGATCTTAATCAAATAGTTTTAGAAGTAGATAAGTTAAAAATTAAGTCAACCATTTTAGCGAAAACTATAGAATCCAATCCTGAATATAAAAATGCAAGTATTAATCATTTTAAACTCCTTTTTCTAATAAAAGAAAAAGTAGAAATAAAATTAAAAGAACTAGTTCCCGATATTCAAAGGTCCAAAAGAGGTTTGATTAACGGTCTAGGTTCAATATTTAAATCAATTAGTGGCAATTTAGATTCTTCTGACGGCGAACGTTATGACGCCATTATTAAAATCCTTGAGCAGAATCAAGAAAAATTGGCAAATAGCATAGCTCAGCAAAACTCGGTTTCTATTAATTTGATAACACAATTTAACACAACAATTCGCAAAATAGCTACTAACGAAAAAATCTTAGAAAATAAAATTAATGAAATAATAATTTTTATTAAGGGTACAGAAGGTCATTCACTCTTTATCGTAGATTACTTGAATCAATTAATAAGCCTTTATGAAATAATATACTCAGTGTTACAGGACATTGAAAATTCAATCTCTTTTGCAAGGCTAAATACAGTACATCCAAGTATAATAAAAGCAAGCGATCTATTTGAAGAACTCCTTAGAGTAGAAAAGTACTTAAATAAAAGACAGTTTCCATTAACAGTAACTCCGGAAAATATCCTTAAATTTCAAAATTTAATCGATATCGAATGTTACATTAACCATAAGAAAATAACATATATTTTAAAGGTCCCGACTACTCAAATCGACATTTTTGATTATTTTCATCTGTATTCAATACCTATTTTTAATGGGAGTCAGTTTAAAGCGATAGTTCCGCGAAATAAATTCTTGTTAAAAACCAAATTGCACTACACATTTAAAAGCGACCCCTGCAAAAAGATTCTACCACAATATTATATCTGCGGAGAAGCCAACCTACAAGAAATCGCTAGAAATAATCCCTGCGAAGTTCAGCTACTTGAAGCTGGTAACACCTCTACATGTCAACAAACTCAAATTACAGTCACTAAGCCAAAATTCCAACGTATGGAAGGTTCCAATCAGTTTATTGGTATCTTCCCTCGCAAAGAAGAAATCAAGTTGGTCTGCAATTATAAAGAAGAGACTCTCATCCTGACTGGTACATATTTGTTTGACGTACCAATCGACTGTAAGGTATCGTCTAGCCAAGGAGTATTCGTAAGCGAAAAATCAACCAGTACTAGCCAGTCGATACTTCTATCCAAATTTGGTGATGTCATTAACCAATTACCAGTTCAGCCAGATGTTAACATCGAGCTCCACGACGTCAAGTTGGACGAGCTGCATACAATAAGGGCCCAAATCCTGCAGAAACAACCAGAAATCTCCGCTATAAGTCCTTTCGTCGAGTCTCCAAACTTATGGACCTTATCGATTTACGGGATAATAATTATCGCCTGCTGCTACGCTTGCTATAAGAAGTTCCTCAACATTAGGAATATCAAAAAAGCCGAAAGAAGACCAGAACCAGTTATCGAGCTAGCCAATGTTCAACTTCCACGCTAACCCTTGAAGTTGAATCTAAGGAGGGAGGAATTATGTCACGACTCATCCCTACACCCATAGGAAGAAGATGCTCAGCCAGATTTTGCCGCGTCAGCTTTTAATCATATAAAACTGTTGTTGCGCTTATTTGTTGGTTAGTCAGTTGAATACGCTCTTGCGGTAAACAATTAATTTTGTAGTTTTGAAAAATAAAGTTTTTTTAAAAAGCGACTTTCGGTTTCCTGTTAGAAAAGTCGTTGCTATTTCAGAACGACGTTCTCACCCAGTGTGTGATGCTATAATTTTTGTCGAAATAAATAAGAACTAAAAGTTCAGATTTTCACGAAATTATATGTTTTTACATGACAATTGTTTCGATAACACCGTGTCTTTATCAAATCACAATGAATAAAGACACGGTGTTGTCGGTCATGTAAAAATATATAATTTCGTGAAAATCTGAACTTTTATTTCTTATTTATTTTGATGAATGGATTTTCATCAAGTAAAAGCCACCTCAGTTCAATTTATAATTTTTGTGTGATGTATATAAGGAAACATACACCTACATAGCATACATAAAAGTTTTCTTTTATTTATTTAAATTCTGAAGTAAATAAGTTTTCTTAATCTGAAGAAAAATAAAAGCTTAAGAAACAGAATTTTGATGTCCAGTTGAAACATTTATCGATTTATTTTTTAGCTATTTGATTATTTAATTTTTAATTATAATAATTCATTATTTTTATTTTAATACTGATACCGAGACAACTCATGGTATTTAAAAGAAGGTTTTAAAATAGCGTATAGTTTTACATATTTTTAATTTTAAGAATTGATAATTTATTAATTATTTCTCATCTCATTTTAAAATTTGAAAAAATTATTTGAAAATCCGTAAAAATTCTGTGATATCCGTGAAATCTTAAATCCATTTACTCTTTATGAATTCTATCTAATATTTTGGTCAACGATTTGTCTCGTGATGATATGGGCCCAGACACAATAAATCCTAACCCATATACAATTAGTGCAAATATTTTTTGTTCGCTTGTGATAAGTAATCGTCCGTCATTTCAAATGGGTGTCAACCTTTGTTAGCATTGTACCCCCAGACGACAATAATTTAAAAATTCATAACATAGGTACATTACGTCGTACGTGACGAAACATTTATCGACAGGATGGCGGCGTTATGTGATAACGTTTATAATATTCAATAATTTTTACGGTGGCGTCTAGATTATTTTGCAGTCATTGTTTTATTTTCTGAGTGACTTGCACGTTTTATTTAATGTCGAGGACTGAATTTATAGTGTACATGTGTTATAAAAATTGCAAGACCCAATAAATGTAAATATGTATATTTTATTAATGTTTTGGAAGCAGTTTCGGAATATCCGGTATATAGTGTGGAAACCGGATCGCCTTTAGCCTATCATCAACCAATAGCCGATAATTTTAGTGAACTTATCTTTAACCTACCACCTTCTATACATACATTTTCAAAAGCCGATAAGGTAAACTTGCTGGCAATTGCTGAAAAATTGAATTTTGCAGTTGCTGAAGGTTACCTGTTTCAATCGAGACGGATTGTAACACGCTATTAATTCAGGCAATTGAGTGTTCCCATTTCTGTCCAAAAAGAAACTAGAAGTTAAGGCACTTGAAACAGTAATATTTTTCCATATGTCCTCGTATTTCACCTGAATATTTCCCCATATTTATCCGTAGATATTCTTACCTCATTTCCGCTCAGACAAATAACGGATTGCTCGATTATTTCGGAATGATTGAAAATATAACTGTTCAAGTTCAATAATGGATCACCTCATTAACACTCTAGGACAAATGGAGGTTTTGTATTTCAAGCAGCCGAAAGAATTCCTAATTTTTCCTAATATTAGCGTGAGAAGTAGAAAATCAGATTAGTTTACAGAATAACGACCATTCGGTCACTCGTCTTGGCACAACCTGCACTCAATACTTTCTTTCATTTCCTTTAGGCTTTAGATCTACCATTATTCTCGTAACATTTTTTTCATGGCTGGTCTCTTTGTGAATTTCGTCGATGGGCTTCTGAAGAATTCATTGGCCTGTCTTGACCATGACGTGTGTCTCCACCATTGCTGGAATTCTTTTTCCATCCATTTTTTCGTGGCTAAGCGTCCATTTGTCAAGTGCCTTTAATGCAAAACTAACTCGGATTTTATTTATCATTTTTATTGCCACTTGGCTATCGATGCTTATCGCAATCGTTTTAGTTTCGAATCTATTTCGTCTTTGTTTCTATTGCACAGTACTCTTGTGTGATAAATAGAGATAAAATGTTTTATTTTCGTCGCCCTTATTCCTTGAGTTTTTGACTTGTCGGTATAGCAGACGGTTTCTGCCCTTATTGGTGGGATATTTTCAAGATCAAGAAAATTGTTGTTTCAATTCAGTGATAATTCAGTTTAGTTTTCAGGTTCAGTTTATCAGTATTAATACCTATATTACAGCATATTGCGGTTTTCCCACACTTGTGTAAAAAATGTGGCAAAAGTACCTTCAAACAGGATTTGCCAATACTAATTTCTTTTCTTACGTCCTCTAATCCTGTTGACATTTTTTCGTAAAAAATTCAACTAATAATCGGAATCGTTTCTGCCCGTAGCGACACGAGTCAAACAATTGAATGTTTCACAAGGTAGGTATTTTCTAATCAAACGAGAAATGCCGCATTAGTTAAAACGGAACCGTAAATTACAAAAGTGACTCAACAATTTAGAAGATTTAGCATGGTGCGGCATAGGAAAGCGCACAAGCAGTCCATACGTAGGACGTTACATAAGATTGTTCTAAAACATACATTGTGTTGAGGAACAATCGAAACGCCACATTGGGACCAAATGATGTATTTTGAGGCCAAATACAATGCCCGTGCGCCGTGGGTCAGGCTATTACCGCGACGAATGCGTTCGCTTTATTTAGAACAGGAAAAATATTGTGGGTTGGAATTATTATAGACACGAAAGAAGTTATGACCGACACGCTTTTATCATTATATTTTACTGTCTGAGTCTGTTGACGCCCCTAACTGCAATGGGTTGGCGTCTGACCCACAGACTAAACCGCCGAGTGTCTTGTATTTTTTAGAATAGCACGTTGTACAATATATTTTTTTTAATGCAAAAAACATGGCCTGCTAGATACATAAAATTTAAACAATCGCAGACCTTTTGTCGCAACAAAAATTCTTAATATCGATTGTCAACGAGAAGTCGAAAACAGTTTTAAAGGAAAAAAACAATAATAATAATAATAATAATAATGATAATGATAATATCTATATAATCCCACATATTTAGAATACAATCCGCGTATTATGGATTTCGTCAAGTAGGCAGAAAACTACATTAAAAATTTATATAATAAAAATATGTGACAGAGCACAACAATACACGTTAATAAGTAAAATATTGCTTTAAATTTTGCAGTTTTGCAGGAGAAAAAAATTTAGGATTTAAAAATGTTTTTCTACTCCCGTCTGTAAAATACCTAATTACCCACCCATCTAGCGTGCGGGAAGCGTCACTTTACCACGTCAGTTTCGTTTCCCACGAATCCGAGCCACTTCAGACGTTTCCGGGATTTTACCGCACGGATGTGGGAGCAATCGGATGTTTTCGGAGATATTTCCGACGCTTTGAATTTTGAGCTTTGTCAATTCTGACGGTCATGTCAGTGAAACTAACGGTCGTACAAAAAGTATAGTATGCAACACGTTCGGTAAACTTTTTAGCTCACTCGTTTATTAAAAACTCGCTCCGCTCCCTTCAAATAAACCCGTGAGTCAAATGCCGTTTACCGCACTTGTTGCATATTATACTATTATATTACTACTGCTTTTTAGATCTGGAGAAAGTTTGTTGTAGACAGGTGTTCGTATTTTTTTTTTTAATTCTAGTCTTTTTTTAATAGAAAAACAGTCTTTGTTACGTGTATATAACAAAATGTGTTTTTAAGTATATGAAATTTGTAGAAAATTTGAAAACTGTTACAATAAACGTTGCGAAATATTTAAATTATAAAAGATATTCATCCAGTAAACTGTATTTTATATTTAAAATTCACCAAAGATTACGAGATATCAATGTTATTTAATCGTTTGGATTTGCACAAATTTTCATCACAGTTTTCAATCCATGAATCATTGCATTATATTTTTGTCGTGTCCATTTATTGCGTTCTTGAATCCAGAATTTATTCTGAGATAAACCTTTGACGACTGGTCTGCTAATAAACCGACACGGAGATTGTCAGTAATAAAAGTACTTACAATTTGCTGGTGATCGATTAACGAGTTTTGCGATTTCCTTTGGTGGCCATAAAAATCCGTTCATTGGCCTTATGGCGGGCATGAATGGACCGAGAGGATACGACCTGCCGACGACGCATTTTACATCGAAGAAAATCAGGTGGAAACAATTGAATTGCGGGTCTACCGTGGACGTCTGTTTACAATAATTGAAAACATCTTACCGTAAAAGGAAAGTCGGCGTAAATCAAACCGAGAGCCTGGTTAGCAGTACGGTAAATGACAATCGATGGTCGACGGACTGGACGCACTGGATGGATGAGACGGCTGGTCGTTGCAGCTTGCTTCGGGTTCGCAAAAAACCGTTAATGCCTGTAACGTGTATTATTCAACCGTAATATTTCATATTTTATTCGATGCTGTTTGCAGTTTCTCTATTGGCTAATGATGGTTTGTTTGAAGTGCTTGTGCGTTTTTTCGAGCTAGCAAATCAAAATAATAAATTCAATATATTTAATGGAAAGACATACTCGACGAAACGTTTGGTTTCTAAGAAAATAAAAGATACTATACCAATAACTGCCGAAAATTTTTTGAATCTTATGCGATATTTGACTTTGAAATCTCCCACAATTTTTTGCTCAAAATGAGACTTCTACGTTTATTTTAATTAATTTTATTTTAAATTAAATATTAAAACAAAATACTCTTTAGATTAATAGATAAATAGATAAGTAAAACAAACAAACGTATTGGCAGGTAAGTAAGTAAAGTCGACTTAAAAGTATGGAGAACCCGACGCAGAAATATGCTAAAGTGAGCAAAAAGGTCTTGCTAATAAAGGCATTAATGGCAGATGGATGGGAAGGTGAAAAATGCGAGTGACTATGGCAGCCCTAGGAGGAACATGAATGCATTAATTAATTAAACCTTCCATTTGAAATAATATAGAAAATCTCTCCTCTTGTGGCGCACTGTAGCGGGAACCATATTCAACCAAGCCAATAGTTCCCATTATTATAATTATCAAGACTTGTATTCATTTGTATTCAAATCTCTAAATAGAACCCAATGTGCATCTTAGGACTAGGACGTTCTTATGGCTACACCTAATGAACCCAAGCATCTGAAAAACTTTTTTAACAGCACTATTTAAGTAAAACTTGGTCAAGCAAGTGCGGATCAATTTAGGACGAATAGGAGGGCTGAGATTTGTAAAATTTCTGTTATACCCATCAATATTTTGAGGTCGTCCGCAAACGGTAGAAAAAGGTAATTCATAAAACAATTCGTATTAAACAGGAGTGGACCAAGAAGTGACGTTTTGGGCCCATTTTCGTTCCATAGAAGTAATGCACGGTAAAATCTATTTATTTTCCTTGTAGCTAAGATATTGCCTGCCTGATGTTTAGGTATTTTTAGCTGCCATGTTTACACCTCGTCAATAACTGCGTTTCTTGTAAGGAGTTCAGCCTCCAGAAATTTGGATGAAACTTCATCATTCTTCTTATGAACAAGTATTTATTTTGACATAGTAACACAATCAAAAAAGAAAAATAATACGTGGAAAGCCAATTGTAAAATTTATCGCCAAAGTAAAGCCCGTGTATATATAAAATCGATAATATATACTTCTAACTAAATTTCAGCATGACTTCTTCATTAAAATAACTTTTTTCTACTCCCTACTACTACTACTCTAACATACCCATTGCACTACGGACATTTCCGGTATTCAAAAAATTTTGACGACACATCCATTTTATTGTATCTAGAAATTACCTGTGTCTAAATTGTAAAAGGGCCTACAAATTGACGTGTCGCATATATGTATTCATTCATCAGCGGCGAATTCTTTCTTATTCGACCGACGAATGAAGATTTAAATCCAAATTAATCTATGTTTACAAGAGCGCGAGATTTACATCGACTTTTTCATGAAATAGTAGCGTTCCTTCGAAAGTTTACATCATTCTCAGACAATAAATAACAGGATATCTCCATTTTAACGACCGGCATTGTCGTGCGGTGTGTGGGCCCTTTATGTAACTCTACACTGACATCGTGCACCTGCACCCTTAAATTCTACTTCCATGGTATTTTTTTAACGTGTGTCAAGGTTGATTTCCCACATACGCCGTGTTGCAGGGGACAATGCGTTGCAGCCCGCGTCTGACTTCTTTTTGTTGTAAAAATACACACCGTATCGAGTTACTATTAATCTTGCATTCCTGGAAATTCGTCGCGATGACGGATACGTATATGCTAATGAAAAAATGAGTGACGGTGCGTCGCTATTCAGCGGTTTCTACCTGTCTGTCCGAGATTTTAGATAATAGGGATTGAGTAGACGTACACGGCGGGCTGTCCACTAAAAAGTACAGCTATTTTGTTTGTGTGCTGACGAATGAATATTCGTTATGACCGTACATTCACGAAATAGCTGAGTAATTTTGCTCTTATACCTAACAAATTTTGTTTCAAACAGCATAGTCCAACTTGGTAAATCCGATGACACGTTGCTCCTCACGGTCATCATACTTCTGAAGGACTTGCAAGTCCAGACGATTTTTCAAAAAAAATTCGTCAATACAGATAAGATATAATTCAAATTTATTCTTTTATGTTTGGATACGTACTTGAATAAGTGTTATCTACATAAATTATAATTATTGCAATCAGTTTTTAATAAATTTGTTGTAATTACATATGTTGATGTGATGTATATTTTTATTTATGAATCTCGTAGTTTTTCACATATTTTATTGAAGCTTGAAACTGCTCTGTTATTATATTTTCGGGAAATTTACTAATGAACTCATCCATTCGTTTTTTAGGTAATTTATCGTAGTTACCATATTTTCGTGAAATTTACTAATTCACCATTAGCCAAATAAGACTAAATGTGGTTGGGGTTTAAAAACTGCATTTGGATATTTTTAGTATTGCCCTCGTATGTTTGTTGTATGCAAATGAACTATCAAAGGTAACAAAAACCAATTAGTTCCGTCTTTCACAACTTTCTATCTCTTCCGAATAGGAATCTATCAAGATAAAGATTCAATTAATCATAACAATAACATAATGTTATTGGGCAAACAGATAAAAGCTAATGAACTCCTATTTAGTTCATTAATGTGGAATGTTGCCAATTTGCTTGGATTTTCCGGAGAAACAATACTAGTCGTTAAAAAGAATGCATTGGAAAGTCGATGTAACACTAAACCATATGCATCGACGCGTTGCCAACTGTCCTAGTTAAACTGAATTGATGAGTCATAAATTTGAGACACTTAAAGCACCACGTTGCCAGGTTTAATACTTTATTAATTGGGAGTAAAATGCCAACATAAACTCAACAAGTAGCAAAATTGACACTTTTGTGAAACAAAAAAATGAAATAAGAATTCCCACAAAAAATGTATTTTTCTGCGCAATACGGTTTACTCATAATGTTTAATGGATTTTTTTCTACTATTTACATTACAGCATTATATCTCTGTCGGTAGTGAAGATATCGCCATGTAGTTTTTATTATGAAATATTTCTCAATAATCAATCCGACGACACTCATGTTCTCCGCTGGTTAACTCTTGAATTATTTACCGTTATGTGACGTCATTATAGATTTAGCACGACTGCTTTCGATAGTCTGGTGGCAGCTAAAAAAAAACTTTTTCTACTGAATAAAGAACGTAATATTTGTAGTCACTTTATATATAACACAGATAATCTGTTTGAATATCAATAAGGCCTTTCGCGCAACATCAAATCAAAAAACAATTCTCCTGAGGAAGGTACACTATTGGTTTTTGAAGTATAAGCTGGTCTTAAATAATGACAAAACCAATATTCTAATGTTTACAAGATGTACCTTTTTCCATAAATAATAGTAATTTTGGCTTAGGAAAACGCAGAAAAGTTTTATGACTTCTTTTCATTATAGATTATCATGGGACGAACATGTCAATTGCATCGCGGCGAAATTGAACTCTGTCACAGTTTTAGAGTTATGCAAATATAAAGATTTTAAAACTAAAATAGCAGTTTACTTCGACGTTGGGTATGGTATTGTCTTCTATGGAAGAAGCATGTTAGAATGTTACAGAGTCATGTTAGGTGGAAAATTCAACATAACAATCTTTTAATTGCTACTGGTATTTACATAGAGGAATGCATTTTATTTAGCCTTTACAAATAGGCACCTGTTTGCCACAAATGAGGAGCAATTTATCTATTCCACCAGAACACAAAGTTACAGTTACCCTAGACATAAATTTTCAATTATAGAGAGTGGAACACATTATAATTGCGTTAAATTTTATAACCCTAACAAACGATATCCAGAGTAAAAGAGGCCATAGTTGCATATGCATTCAAAAAATGTGAAAGTGTGTTAATTATTTCGCTATATGTTTATGTACACTTAATAGTAGATGTCAAATTGAAACACTTTGAATTGGTTAGTGGTGCCTTTTTGGGTACAGTTATATCTTTGCAACTTTTGTCCTCCAAAAGAAGGACTGTCTGTCACTAATTTCGCGAAGTGATAGTGATTTTAAAAAATTGTTACTTGCAGCTTTGAATCATTGCATGTAGAGATCTGATTATCCCATGCGCCGATTCTATAAAAAACATCTGCAGATTTGTTCACTGGACCTAGTATATTATGGACATCTCCTTTGCCTCTATCTAATCTCGAAAGTGGCACTGTGACTGACCCTACCCCTACTACCTGAATTTCCGGAAAGTTTTTTGCGATAATAACTTAATTGTTTATAGTTGTAGAAATATTCTGCGGTACATAATTGGCGAACCTAAGATTGTTGTACAGGAGGGTTGGGCAAGGAGGCCCACCTCAAAAAGTAACCCGTTTTTTTTCGTTTTTCCTTTTAATAATTATAAATACTGGTTATTTGTACATTTTTAGTCCTTTGCGTAATACCCGGGGTAAAATGGACAGCTTAAAAATTCTAAAAAAAAGCTATTGCATATTATTATAACCGTAACATAATTAATTGATTCAGAGTGTTATTTTTTGGATAATTTTATGGATTTAGCCTAAAGCCAGACCTTTCGAAAATCTTATAAACACCAATAACAAATTTTGTAATCGATAGAAAAATTACTAATTTTTTCTTATCAATAACGTTTTGTTTTTGTAAAATACTTTTTAATAAAAATTTATGATTATTATATGTAACATTATAAATAGGGGAGAGTGGGGCATGACGACCAGAAGCTTCTCCAAAATTTGGGTAAATCTAGTTAAAGTTAGTCAAAAATAAATCGACTTGATGGTTAGTTTTGGTGAGCCTAGGTATGACTGCAAGATGAACTTTTCCGGTAACATATACACATCATTTTGGAATAGAGACTTGTTATTAATACCTTTCCGGTATCAATTAGTTTAATCGGGTGGCTATTGATGGAAATAAATTTTTGCAATCCTGCTTTTCTGCAGCGTCCGGAGAACGTATCCGTCGCCGGCATCGCTGTGCGCGTTCACGATGTTTTTAAATGGTAAATAAAGCAAATGCGGCGGGTCGGTGAACTTCAAGAGGTGCTCGCTATTGCCAGACAGCGTGACGCCTCCGCGGTAAAACTGAGCAAACAATTATTGCGAAAAAACGACTGCCTTCTAACCGCATACCTGAATATTTTTATTTGCTTATTCGTCTGTGAAAAAAAAAATGGGTCGCCTACGCTTACGCATTCGGCTCGGGCGCATCTTCGAGATGATGGGGTCATTCAAATGATTTAGTACTTCCGGGACATCTTATCCTGCCACGGGCGTAGATGCGGTAAAGCCGAACGTGTTCGAGTGGCCGATTTAGTTCTTGGCGACAATTACTATTTATTTATTACTTTTTTTTATTGTATGGACCATACCATACCATACATCTCCATTAAAAGAGTTGATTTGTTTTTGTTTGAGTACATTTATACATTCAATTAAGTAATACAATACAAATTAAATATATTCAAAGGTATTAATATCATAAATCAGTTTGCAAATCTTCTGGATTCTTCCTGTTTCCGGAAACAATATCAATTAACCTCTGAAAAAGTCTACATGATGATTGGCGAAACGTCAGCAAGTTGGATTTATAAACAACCATCGCAGGTGAAATTCAGAAGATTTGTAAATAGTGTTACAGTAGCCTGTGGAAGTTTCTTTGAAAAATTAACAATTAGATTACAGTCATGTAAATTAAACTAGGGTTATTTATTTGACAGAAATGATCCGATGCACTTTCATTGAATTATTTGCGAAATTTACAAGTGCAAGATTCGTGATATTGTTCATATTATTGCCAGTGAGATAGGTGTGACGGAGATGTGGTTGAACTGGGAATTCAGAGAAAAACTGTTACAAATCAGTAGATTAAAAATAGGACGTTTTCATCAGCTAGAATAATGTATGTAATGTACATGTTAATTTGAAAAGAACGGGGGTTTTGTAATAAATCTTTTTAGTGACTTAGGTAGGTCAATAAATAATAAAATAAATAATAGAAATGTTGAACGGAATATGAAAGTGTCTAAACTTTTCGGCTGGTTCTTTTAACACGGATAGCTGCACTCACACACTTGTCCAACATGGTAGCAGAGCCAATTTTGTCGAAGACTGAAGAGGTCTGGAAAACACATCGGAGGCAGTCTGTTAGCAGACATGGATAATAATTTGGACAGGCAGAATAAATCCGATTTAAAAATAAGCACCAAGGGTTTTTGTAGTTGTTTGAAGACGCAGGTTGTAATTTTTGGAAGACGAAGACGCTGTTTGAAAAATCTTCATATCTTAAGTCCCAGCGAACGTCATAGGATTTTCCTCGATTTCCAGTAAGTTCATTCTCCATCTAGACATTAAAGATTTCACAGCACGAAATCTTTGTTTATATAATGTAGAATTTTCGTGACCTGGCGTCTTTCGTTACAGACGATAATAATGAATTATCGTTAATTTATTTTTCGTGGTTGAATTTCTTATTTGCGATAACTTTTAATGTCGAATAGGCATGAATAAGTAAGACAGTTTTGGTAGACTCCTTTTTTTTGACGGTGGTGAACTTCGGGAAAAACATGAAAATAATTAGTAACTAATATACTTCAGTGCCGTAGGTCGGGAGTGCTTTCACCTTGCAGTTTCTTGGGATATTTGACATTCAGATAACCTACTTACGCTACAGAACAAAACAGGATCTATCTAATTCATTATTCACTATTTCACCACTCAATTATGTTCAAATATTAAGTAAAAACTTGCGGCTACCAAAACCAACTGGTGGTCCGTCTAGGTCGAGAATATTAACAAAATTTCGTATTTTGTCACTTAAACTGTAAATAAAATTCAGGAACTTTTGGCCCTTTCTTCTGTTTTATGTTTTTCTGTCAAGAAATGTTTACTTACACGCCTCGCTTCTGGTTTAATCATCGTCCCTTCCTTATATGTATTTTATTTATTCTTCACAGATTTTTAGGATTATCATTTAGCAGAAATGTTTAGTTAGTCTCTATCAAAAAGTACGCCCTGTCCCGTATTCATTTATGTGCCTCCCTCATTGTTTATTGATTGTTCCTTCTTAATATTTCCTTTATTCCTCACATTAATTTAATTCCATCATTTACAAGAGATATTCATTTATACTCTGCACTTATTGGAGCAAATTCTGACATTTGGAAGAAATTTTTGGTTGGTCTTTGTCAAGTGGTACGCCTCTGGGTTCATTTATACGGCTCACCTCCGGTTTAATCATCATCGCGCTCTGCTTTTAACGCGCGACACTTTAAAATAACACGACAATTTTTAGAAATTTCTTTGAAGTGACTTCAATCAATTCATTTCGATTTCCTTTGCGTGGCGAGAGTCAAGCCTTAATTGCATTTTCAAACAAAGAACTTTATCGCTCGGTTTATTTGTTTTAGAATTCGTGGCTGATGTTTATAAATATCTACTTGAGTTTTTTGAATCCGATTTCAAACAATCTGAAAAACGGCAGCGGTAATGTGGGATAACTATCCATATCCTCATATATACAGTGGCGTAGCGTGAGTTTAATCTCTCTCTAACCTCTTAGCCGGCAAACCTAATTCGTTACATTCGTCACCAACACGATATAAATAACTGTAATATGTATACTGAGTAAAACTAACTAGTAAATATATTAGAATCAAAATTGATAGTGAGGAAAAAAATGTGCTGTGTGTCATTCTCTTTGATTCTACGAGGGATAATTTCCCGTCTACTCTAATCTCGTGACTTAATCTTGGCCATACATCGATTATTGGGTGTGGTACTGGAATTAGCTCTAGTCCCTAATATATTTCACATATACTCAAAGGACGGCAACAACTGGTAGGCAGAAAGCACACATTAAAAGTCGGTCCAAGTGGATCCGCAGGATAAAATAGTGAGTTCAGTTCTGTCTGAATTAAATTTTTGATGATTTGTATCATTGCTTTTTTGCTGCGAATACATGGATGAAGCCAAATTTGTACAAATTGTAAAAAACGTGTTTTTTTTTTAAGTTTGAAGTGAGATGATTTGTCATTAGGTAGCAAAGCAGAAAATCAAATACTAAGAATTTAACTGCCACCTTGATGGATATCACTTTAGAACAGGTTTTACTACTTTTATGATAACTACTTAATTTTCTTAAGACCCCGTTATATTATTGGGATAATCAGATATTTCTAAAAATTGAGGATGATATTATTTAAATCCAAAAAACAATCACCTGTATAATGCCCCCAAAATAATATACGTTTGTTGTTAATGGGCATAGATTTTTTAAATTCAAAACGGCTTTTAATAAATCTTCATTTTGCAACGGTCTCTATATACATATGTGATGCCGCAATAAATATCGTATTTCATCATTCTTATCTTGATAAATAAAATAATTTTTAGGAGTGTAATAACTAACACCTTATCTAATTTATTGTGGTTTCAATCTTTAGTGTTTTATAATAATATAATGTTGAGTACACTTGCTGGGGCGTGTATCGAATTTATTTTAGACCAAAGTAAATGTAAATAATAGTGGTTTGCGTGTACATGTGGGCATTAATTTAATATCTAGCTTGTTTCCATGTCTCTTGATATGGCCTTTATTTGAAAAACTATTAACTTATACGGCTGAATGATTATCTTACGTAATATACTCTTAATGGATTTATTGATTGAAATTAAAACGTTTAACGATAAAAAACTCTAAAAGTTAATTGAGAGGCGAAAGTAAGTGCCCAGTTATCTGATTGGAGAAGATATTTTTCCATTACTTTGTTTCATTTTAGACACGCAATATTTCGATGTGATGACGTAAATAGCCTTCGTGCTTTCGGTTTGACCTTATTTAAAATGGGCGCTAATAGTAAAATCACCAGATTTTCATTTAATATTTATAACATTATCATAATAATCATTAGCTAGAAATTAGCTAACCTTTGGTCCATTTGGTATAATTAAATTCACTATTCATTTATTTATTTATTGTTTATTAATTGTTGATGTTTTTTACTTTTGCGTTTTGTTTAAATTTCTTTTTGGTACTACGTTAAGTAAAAAGTAAATACTAATTACTACCCGTTAGTTGTACTTTTGATAAATCTAATAGCTAACTGGGATGATACTTGTATATCAGGGACGCAAATGATGATGCCAACGAATGGTGTGGTAGTATCATCCAGCGAGACTGCTGTGGTTCGCTGCTAAGCTGAGCTAAGCTAAGTAGAGATGACCAAATATCGTTAAGTACACATTCAATCACCTATTTTATGTCGACAACCTATCAATCAACCATCTATGCCAATTCCAAAGCTCAACTTACATTTTAGAATCCTTTATCTTATAACTCGATGCCGATCAGGCTAGATAACACAAAACACAGGCAAAGTCAAAAGGACGTAAGAAAACTTGTACGTGTTGGACATGGACAGATCCTGATGCAGTGTCTAGGAATATACAGAACAACAACAATGAGTTTATAATGGTTCTGCAAGACCAAGTAATATAGGTACGACAAATTATTAAGTCCATGATAGAAGAAACGGATGTAATTGATCAATGCAGAAATTGTGATTAAAAGATCGAAGCTATACTTAGGTGAAGCTATCATAAATGCATACCCGATTATACTTTGAGTACACGCAAAGGGATATTAACCTAATTCAAAGTATATTATGGTAGGGAGATTAACATGGACAAAAAATTCTAGCCAATTGAAGAAGCCAAAGAAATAGTTCTTGTACCTGCATTAGACATCAAACTAGCTAAGTTAGTGATTCTCGGTACACCTCGCTCAATTCCAGCAGATAAAATTCAAAATTAAATAAAAAAAATGGTTTGTTTCAGTATTTGCTTCCGCTTCTGTTTCGCAAGTTTATTTGAACAAGTCTTTAATATAATACATCAAAACATACAATTTTCCGAAATCGAATTTAATTGATGTTGTGGGCGTAGACGTCAATATTGCTTATACATGCTATAATTAAGTATATAAGCGGAAAATAATGCCCATAGTTTCTACCCACATATCACGTTAGTTATGTTCACAATTTCGACTTGGTAATACAATTATATCTAAAAGAAGGGAATAATCCAAATTTCGACATTTGAATGATTACTTCAACCCTATAATTTTAAAAGCTACCAAATATTTATTACAGAAGTAATTTTGTAATTATAAAGCTGGTTAATTATGACGAATTTTAAATTGAAAAGTATGAGGGGGGCAGTGTTAAAAGCCAGGGCTAGTGTTTCTCTTCATTTGATGAAATTTTTATCTCTTGATTGATTGATTATAGTATGTTAAATTTGCGATATACAGGGAATAGCATAATTTTTTGGTCTGACTTTACTTACATATAGTTTTCCTTCATTCCATTGATACATTTGCGACTGGCGTAAGAGGTACAAAATAGACGGACGTATAATAATATTCAGACAAGATGACAATTACGTTAGCAACAACACCAAGCGTGTTCTTATGGAATTTGTTGGTGTCATCATTACGTCGTCGTCTTGCCTGAACATGGGTAGCAAAGCTAACTTCTTAAAGTACTGCTTTTCGAACGCTTGATAGGTGTATAGTTGGATATTTTAGAGTAGCTAGTAGGAAAACTCGATTAGTCGCATACTGACGAAGATAAACCGTACAGGCTGTCAATAACATTCCTACATTTAATTTTACCGATCATCAGATCTTTTAAATTTACAACCGCTAAATTTAATTTTAAAAGTGTGTCAAACATTTGAACTCGGAATTTATGTCATCAGATCTGGCAAGTGGAATGAGCTGCAAATTCGACTATATCACGCGATCAGAAATCTTCCCAGTAGGTCATGGAAATTGAACGTTATCGTCGGTATCATCTGCCAATCGAGATGGCAGCTTCAAGTTTGTTAATATACTATATTCATATTTAGAAAAATAATAGGCGCACAGGAGGTCGTTTAAGTTAGAGACAAGAAATGTTTTTGCCACAATATGTTTTTTTCCTGGCGTTGCTTGAAAATGGATCTTATTTTACTTCAAACAATCTAAAATAAATCTCATTCGCAGTTGGCTTCTTAAATAAAATTATTTATTGTTTATAACGTAATATCGCCATTGGTAGATGTGGGCGAAAATTATATTGTTATCACTAATGCTTTAGAATACAAATCACATTTACACAAAAGCACACTACAAAGTCTGTGGCTAGAAGAAGTAACATTAAACTGTCATAGAATTTTGGGAATAGTCGAGGTCAGCTTTAACGATTTTTAAAATGTTGTTCTGGGAAGTAAATCTTCAAACAGTGTAGTGTTTTATATAAATTAAAAAATTTGCTTGTAATGAATTATTATGGAGCGCAATTACTTCATAAGAACATTTTGGGTCCTTTAATATAACTATTTCTATAGAAAAACAATTTTTTTTTCTCTTATTGTTTTCATGCATGAATTCATCTTCACGGAATCTGATATACAATTAAGTACCACACGTAGGTTTTTAATTTAATATTTATTTCATCAAAAAACAATATTATTAAAGTATAAATTATTATAAGGAAATAAAAAAATGTGGCGGCTTGAGTTTTACAGTAAAAAATCCTTAATTATATTAACAAAACTAATAAATATCGTCAGTTATTTCATTATGGAGTGATAGAATTCAAATTATTTAGTAGTTTTCTTCCTCTTCATAGATTCCATTGGAGTTTCTCGGTGAATTGACCAACAGAAATCAGCAAGCATTGCTGCTGACCATTTTCCATTGTAGCGTTTTTCAATTTGCATTATATCTTGATCAAACCTTTCACCATGCTCATCTGATACAGATTCAGCATGGATTTGTGACTTTCTTCAAGCCAACCTCTCAACGTTCTTGAGCAGCTATTGCAGCATACTTTTGACACTCGCTCATCGTTAGAAAATCCAAAATATAGCTTATAAGCTGTTTTAACCAGATCGGTGATGACATGTCGCTGTGTTTTTAGTATGTATTCCCCACAAATGTAGCAAAAACAATCTGAGGGATTTTTACAAGTCCGTGGCATTTTGTAACCTAAAATCACATAAAATTAATTTTAAAGCAACTTTCAAACTTCTATTTTATATTTATTGGCTCTACTAAAAAATACTCAAACTACACATCAAATACTTACCAAAATATTTGATATAAAAGGCAAACAATTAAACGACAAGTTTTCACTGAACTGTTGTAGCGTCACAATGAATACTGCGCATGCGCGTATTTACTACCATAAAAATCACCTTCGGCACTTCCCTCCTTTCTCTTACAACTCTCTGAAACTTATTTTGTATGTATATTTACTTTTTATAACGTTGACGAATAAAAAAATTGAAAAAAAAAAAAACAAAATTTTCAAATATAAAAAAAAATCATATCGAAAAATCTAGACGTGATAGAAAAAATCGGCCAACGGGGATAGATACAAAACGTTTGAATCATTATATTTATTATAAAATTTTTTAAAGGAGGATTTCATTGCCAACCAGTGTAATTATCGTTATTTTTGCGCATGCGCCGAAAAGTAGTCCCTAAATTGAATTAATTTTTACATTAATTGTTTAAAGGTAAACTAGCTGCTCAATACAAAAGTAGTATCATATTCTATGTAAGTATTTGGTGGAATAATAAATATAAGTGCTACATGGAAATGCGAGATTGAAACAGGCTTATTAATATTTTATCGAAGAGTATCCGTGACTCTGGTTCCGAGACTATTCGTGTATGAACGAGTAACGATTCCACCGACAACGATCAACAACTACGTAATCATTTTATGAATTAAACATGATTGATTTTTGAAAGACGTTCGCTGTGGGTGATCTTTAGTCCAAATTACAAGGTTTAGTCGGGAAGTGTGAATGCGAAGCTGATTATACCGCCCGAGGCTTGTGCGTCAACAATCTTTCCGCATTCGTTTTGCCCGAATGCGCTTGGGAGTTGCTTTTTGCATGTCAAGTTGTGGCAATCAGGCATAGGATTGAAAAACATTTACTCCGGCAATCAGCCTTGAGAAAAGAATTGTACTAGTTTTATTATTTTTTTAATTAATTTATGTTTTTGTTGGTGACACAATTAAATAAAAGGTAATTTTTCATTTTAAACTTGTTAATAGAATTGTATAGTAGATTTCATATATTGCAGAATTACTTTTTGACTTAAGAAGCCAACTGTGATATCTTCAGAACGGGGGTAAGTTCCTGGGTTTTTGAGGAGGTTCAATTACACCTCAAAAACTAATATTTTCAAGCATTCTGGCAAAACACTTTTGTAAAGCTTTTTTTTTCAAAATGGAAATTCTTATTTGGTAACTCTTTGGTTTTTAAGAATTCATTGCATTAGTATATATTAGTATAAGTATAAGTATTGAATTAGTATAAGTATAGTATTGTGTAAATTTGGATGCCTGGAAATAGGCATGACAAAATATTTTCTTCGATATCTGAAAAATAATAAGTCGAAGAAAAGTGAACAAATTGTAGATGTTCAGATTTTGAATTGAATAAATAAACAATCACATGAACTACGTTTTAAGAATCCAGTTGTCCCCTTATGAAGTCCACCACAAGCTCTATCAAGCGATTTTTACGTAACTGTCAATTTTACTTAAGTTTGTTTTCCATTTTTTATATCTATTTTGAGTGGAGGTATATATGACTTGCTCGGTTGAAACTATTAACAAAAATATGAAAGTTCATATAGCGAAAGAATGTTTTTAATGTGATATACATAATATACATAGATATTTAAATATTTTAAATACATATACATTATATAAATAAATATAACATAGAAAATGTGCCTTTATTAATATTACCCAAACGCAATGCTTGGTGGTAGTGCTCCTTTTCCACTAAACTAAACTAGCCCTCTATCCAAACATTTAGTAGGTTTGCAAGACTGTAATTAAAGCCTAGATTGATTTAGTCCACAAAATCTTTCCCGATAAGAAACAATTCTATTTGGCACTACATTTTCGAATTTGACAGAAAACCCTCAGTTTTCCTCTTAACAATGCAACTTTTCAAAAGAAAGCACGCACCTGCATGCATGCATCTCGAAGCGTCATGAAAGGCGATCTTTTAGGTATCGCCTTTTTGCATCTTATTTTATGCTCCATTCGAAAGACCGTTGTAAATTATGCTTATGTTTTATTTATTGCTCGAATTAGCATAAGTTTGCGAAGTATTTTGCAGTTTCGGCACCGAATTCATAAGATTGAACTCGGATTGGAACTTTGTTTTCGATCTTATTGATGATTTTGCTTTTTTTTGCAGGTTGGTCCGTAACAAAGATGCAATTCTTTTCACAGACGAAAACGGCTTGGTAAAACGTTCGTAGTTGTATAAATAAACGACGTTGAAGACGCGATTTTTGAATTAGCCCGTTCTTAAAGCTTATATCTCGAACAGGTTTTACTGAGCACTCAACGCTCGCGTACATAATATTGTTACACTTTTGAAATGGTGATTCCATGAAGTATTCTGTTAAGTAGTATGTAAAATATTCTGTATTTTTTATTTACATATGATCAAGATGAACGCGTGATAAAATACGCGAACAGACAAACCTCAACAAATGTAGCCTCACCTATTAATTTACAGTGCTCATGTCTTAAAACCATCGATAAGGAAAAATTCGCAACCAGGGCGAAGCTTCGAACCAAAGTGAACTCGTTTTTGCTATCATTCAAATCTTATACAAGAATAGAAGGCAAGATATAATTTCATATAGTTAGTTATATACAGAAAATTGTAAAACTGCTTAACTCATTAAAAATGAATAATAGAAACATGAAGACATTTCTGCGAAATACCTACCATAGAAAAATTTCCAATATCACCATCATCATCATGGCGAGTTGTTTGCGACATTGTGTCGCTTCTCGCATCCCCTACTCCAGCATCTGTCATCCCAGTCTCCTTCTTTGAGACCTCCTACTTCCATTTCGGTTCTAATGTTTGTGATCCATTTTTTCCATAACCTTCCGCGTTTATTTCTTTGTGCTGGTGTCAAGTTCCAAACCTTTAACGGTAGCGTCGCATTCGGTGTCTATACTATTTCAATTGTTTGGCATTTATGTCATCCATTATATTTCGACCTGCATTCTTTCTCATTTCTTATATGGTCAAGTAACTTCTGACCTATACGTCAATAAAGGCTAAATCATAGCCTGGTATATATATTTTTTCTTTTTTTTCTGTTATGTTATTATTCGACAGAATTGGATGTAATGCTTTAATCATATTCTTTTTTTTTATTTTCTTTGGTATGTCCTTATTTTCCTTTCCGTTCTCATCTATTGTAATTTCCAGGTATTCGTATTATCCAACGTTTTTTATTATCCCGATTTTTTATTATTCCGATTGTTCTGTGCCTCGTACAGTCATGTATTTTGTCTTCTCAGTGTTCATCTCTAGACCCCATTTTGTGCATTCTTCAATGAGTTTATTTATCATGTAGGTATCATGTGTATCCTGTTGGTCTGCCAGTACAACCTGGCAGTACAACCTGATCGTCTGCGAAGAGGATTGTATATAGGTGGGTGTCCTCTATATTTATCCCCCTGGGACTGCATTTTCTTATCCACTGCCTTAAAGCGCTGCTGACATAAACTTTAAACAGTGTTGGAGAAAGGCAGGAGCCCTGTTTGACGCCTTTTGTGTGAAGGGGTCCGAACTTTCTTTTCCGCTTTTTATAATCGCTTGTTTTTCTCTATACAGGGCTTTTACGGCGTTTATATGTACACTATTTAGCTATGTTAGCTTCTTTCATTGCTATCTACAATTGTTGTAAGAGCACAGAGTCGAATTCTGTACGAAGATCTATAAAGACAGGCGAAGTCCATTCCTCTTGGTAGGCTCTTTTCTGTTAGTTGTTTTATTATGAATATATTGTCTGTGCAGGATCACACTGGTCGAAACCAATTGTGTTCTTCCATTTCTGAGACTTCTTCTATTCAGGCTGTTAGAACCCTTTCATATCGCTTTCCGATGGACTTGCTTCTGTTTCCTTTTTTATAAATGGAGTTTATGTAAGGGTTTCTCCAATCTCTTGGAACCAGCTCCACTTTCAGGCGTTTGTTTAGGATGTCGCACAGTAGTTCGTATGTTCTTGTGGTAGCGTGTTTAATTAGTTCGATAGGCAAATCCTCTGCTCCTGGAGCTTTATTATTCTTCATTTTTCGTAAGGCTGCTTGGATCTCTTCTAATTTGATATAATCTGCTTATCTTACTACTGCTTCATTTACGTTCAGTTGAGTGTCTAAATACTCATCGCGTTTTTCATCCAGTGAGTTGTTATAGTAGTCTTTCCACTGTTCTATTTTGATTGGATTTATTTTTCTTCTTTTGTTTGTGTTAGATTTGAGAATGTTTATAGTTCTCCAAGCTGCTCTATCTAAACCTAGATCCTCCTACCATTGAACTAATTTCAGCACATTTAGTTTCCCACGTTTTCTTTTTCATTTTTTGGCTTATATTTTTTACAATATATTTGTATGTGTTATAGTTTTTTCAGGCTTCGTTGTCTTATATATTTAACCATCTTAAGTATAGGTTTTTCTTTTCTTCTACTAGTTGGATTAAATCGTTTGTCCACCAAGAAGTTTTGTGTTTCGTTTTCACTATAATGCCAAGTGCTTCTAATGCTGCTTTGAGGATTTTGCATTTTGAGGTTTCATATATTTCTTCTGCTGTGCCGTTGGAAACTAGTGCATTGATGTCGTTTTGTTGTTTTTTTGTTCCTGATGTGTGCGGTGGTTATTGTATCTGATTTGAATAGGTGCTTTTACTAATAGGTGATCTGAACCACATTTAGCGCCTTTCCAAGCTTTTACATCATAGGGTATTATGGAAGTGTCTTGTCTTGTTACTACGTAATCAATTATTGATTTTAATTTTTTTTGTTTGCTGTGATCGCGTATATTTCTGTTGATCCTTGTGCTGAGTATTGCTCTATCTAGTTCCGTTTTCATGGATTACATCCTCTCCGTGTTGTCTAATTATTTTGCTGTCTAGAGCCTTGCTGACTCTTCCGTTTAAGTCTCCTAACAAGACTATTTCTTGTCTATTTTTCGTCATATTTAATTCTTCGAAGAGTTTATCGAAGAACTTTTCATCTGAGTCATCCGTGGAGGCATAGATGGCAAATACTTTAATTTCTCTTCCATTTATTTTCATTTCAACCGTTATGATCCTTTCATCTGACCCTTTATCTAAATATCTTACGGCAGTTATGATATTTCCGTTTGTGCCGCCTTTAATTTCATAAAAGAGTAACCTTTGATGACGAAAGCCGCACAAGACGCTAGCTTTATTAATAAGGGAGAAAGGCTTTAAAACCACCACAATGGGACTCGCTGTACATACATATACGCTTTTAAAAAATCACCCCAGAAATATAGAACTAATATATGTTAAGTACAAGCAAAGTGGGAATTATAGGTTGTACGCTCAGTTTCAAATTTACAGAACCAGTTTAAAAACCGAAATCGATCGCAAACGATCTGGCAACAACATTAAATGGTTCGTTAATATACCGTTTGTTGTTACACCAAAACGTAAAAAGATACGCAAGTGCTGACAGCTTTATTTTAGTAGGCTCTTAAACTGCAGACATAAAATACTTACCGACTGAAAAATGGGTCACCATACGACCCATAAGCGTGGGTTCGCTCGCTGGACAGAAACGATACACGTAATGTCGTTTATCTGTAAGATTTGGTGGGCGAGAATTCAACCACCAACGCCGAATCGATGACATGTTTTTGAAAAGGTTTTTCGATAAATTGTTTAACATGCAGGTAGATTTGATCGGTTGGATTTTTAATCGAGTAAAATTTAACCTACCATGAAAATAGTTAATTACGTTATTTTGCTCTAAGTACATGGTAGAAAGTAGAATTTTTTTATACACTTAACTAAATTTTGAACCAATATTTGTCGATAGTTGTCAGTAGATTGGAAAGAGCGGTACTTCGATGAATAAAGACAATCGTACTTTTCTAGTCAATTTAACGCAAACCAGGTGTACCTTCGGTACATTTTGCTCAGAGCAACTCTTGAGTAATAACATTTTTACTTTCGGAAACGTTCTTTATCAGAGAACCAAAACTAGTCATGAAAATTTTGTTTTGGGCGTATTTTGTTACTCGATAAATTTAATAACCACTGACATTTTTTTGTCAACCAGATATAAAGGCTTTGAATTTATATATAGTTTATGAAAAATATCCTCTTTAGACACATCGCAGGTACAAGCGAGATAACCGAAATTAATGGAAACTAGATGGATAATGTACGGTATTGCCAAATGTCCTATAGTTGCGGTAATGTTCACGTGTCTGCTATTCTAGGAGATTTGGTTCGATATCGCCACATTGCGTGCAGGAAAGTAGCTTATAAATGTGTTTAGGCAAAATTCCAAATGATATAACTCCGACCTCGCGGCACAGGAGACTTGCTGCATGCACCAGCAACCCGGAAATATACGACAATATGACAACAGCGTAGATTCCTCATCTCCCTACAATTTCAAGCTTTTTCCCCTATGGGCGGATAATATAACTTTTTATTTATTTACCTATCAAAGGGGATTAATATCTTGTATAATTTGGATATGGAAAAATATTAGGGTTGTATTTTAATTTTTTACGGGTCGAATTTGGCTTTCACTCATTAAAAGGTATCTTTACCGCACTTGATTTCCATCTCTATTAATTCAGATTAAGAAAAATTATGATATAAATTGATTTTATCGCGTTAATAATAATAATAATAAAAAATGTTGGAATATTTATATTATTACGTCATATCCGACAAGACCCCGCAACAAAGAGGCGCCGCCTTGTTTTTTTTGCCGATCGTAAAATGTATCGGCGTCTCAGGCAAAAAGGACAGGGTGGGCAAGTTGCGGTGAGGAGATAATTAGGGTATTATTATGCGATGTTTTTTGGGTTTACGATAAGTTAGTTAAGACGTAGTTGTCGAACCGGGAGGATTAGACTCGATTCTGCTTCATTACGTTATTTTTATTTTGATTATCCTTACAAAGCAGCGGTGGGATTTTACTAAAATCACTTACAATCGTTTTCGTTTTTTTTTTTTCTCTTCTCGGACAAGTTAAAATTATTGTACGTCATGGGAAGATTTAAATCGAAAACAGTTACAAGTGAAAAGCGTAATACACGGAAAGAACGTTCATCCTCGTCTTCGGGAAGTGATAGTGACAGTTCGAATTCGAGTTATAGCTCTTCCGATAATAGCTCGAGGAGAAAACGGACAATAAAACGTTTGAGGAAAGAATTAAATGATTTAAAAAGGCGTAAGCCGGTCTTTCGCGCGGGAGACGAACTTTTAGTGCCAAAATTTGACCCAAGTCGGGATGACGTGATGGTGGATAATTGGTTGAGTAAAGTGGATAGTTTGGCAGAACGTTATCAGTGGGACGATGATACTATTCTTCGAATAATTTCCGGACGATTACGAGGTAACGCTCGTCAATGGTACGACGAGAACTTGGAGTACGACTCAAGCTGGATTGAAATTAAAACATCAATGAGCCTCTATTTCCGTAAGTCTGTTCCATTTTCCAAGTTACTAAAGGACGCTGCTAATTACGAAACTAAGCCGGGACAAAACATAGGAGATTATTGTTTTAAAAAAATGTCTAAATTAAGGGCACTTAACATAAATATACCTGACGTTTATTTGATTGACGCAGTAATCGACGGTATTAAAGACGATAATATATCGCGAACTGTTAGAGCCGCACAACATGAGAATGCCAATGCACTTTATGCGTATCTAAACACCGTGGGTAACATGCCTACCGAAATTTATAGTTTTCATGAGAATAACACCAAATTCAAACGTCCGCCTTGGACTAGAACGCTTAAAAAAGGTGTTAATCCAACTTCGTGCACATAACTTTACTTTAAAAATCAGTAAGTGCGTATTTCTTGCAACTACTCTAGAATATCTTGGGAGAGAAATCAGTGCAGAAGGAGTGAGGCCAGGTAAGAAGAATATTCAAGCGGTATTGGATATGAGTTATCCTTCCAACGTTAAGCAAGTGCGTCAATTTCTTGGATTAGCAAGTTATTTTCGAAAATTTGTCAAGAACTTCTCCATGATTGTCGAGCCTCTAACAAAATTAACTCTCAAAAGTGCGAATTGGATATGGAGCGTACCACAAAAAGAAGCATTTCACCAAATTCAACAAAAGCTTATATCTTGTCCAATTCTTGCAATATATAACCCTAAATTAGAAACCGAACTTCACACAGACGCATGTTCCATCGGTGTCGGGGCAATATTGCTTCAATACGATGCTGAGGGTAATACGCACGTTGTCTCTTACTTTAGCAAAAAAAAACAACAAGCGACCAAAGGCAGTACCACTCATACGAACTCGAGACTATGGCTGTAGTTTATGCCTTAAAATATTTTCGGGTCTATTTATTGGGGATAAACTTTAAAGTGTTTACGGATTGTAATGCCTTGCGAACGAGCTTATCAAAGAAGGATTTGATCCCGCGCATTGGAAGATGGTGGCCGCAAATTCAAGAATATACCTTCGAAATTGAGTACAGGGCCGGCAAAAAGATGACGCATGTTGACGCTCTTAGCAGAAACCCCAAATCGAACAATAATTTTAAAGTTGAAGTTTTTCAAATAGACTTGACAGAAGCTTACTGGATTACCGGCGCACAAATGCAAGATGAACAGATTTGTAGAATCCGAAACATTTTAGCCGATAAAATAAAAAATAGCGATACAAAGTTTTACTTTGAGCAGTATGAGTTAAGGAATAACAAATTATACAAAAAATTAGGAAATGGAACCAAAGCATGGGTTGTTCCACGAGCAGCACGTATGTAAATTTGTCGTTTGTGTCATGATGATTATGGGCATCTTAATGTAGAAAAAGTGTTACGAAGAATTCGTGAAAACTATTGGTTCGCAAAAATGAGGAAATTCGTAACGAAATATGTTAACGCTTGTCTAAGTTGTATGTATTACAAACAGTCGTTTTCTAAACGAGAATGTAAATTGAACCCTATTGAGAAACATCCGATTCCTTTTCATACATTACATGTAGATCATGTTGGGCCGTTTATGACAAGCAAAACGAAGAATAAGTATATTTTTGTGATTGTTGACGCATTTACTAAATTCACTGTAATCGAACCAGTACATAATCAAAAAAGTAAATACGTTATTAGGGTTTTAACCGACCTAATATATCTATTTGGAGTACCTAGCAGAATTATAAGCGATAGAGGGACAGCTTTTACATCTCGAACTTTTAGAACATTTTGTAATACTTATGGGATTAAGCACGTTTTAAATGCCGTTGCTTCGCCCAGAAGTAATGGCCAATGTGAGCGATATAACAAAACCATTGTGGGTGCGCTATCAACAACAGCTGCAGGCAAGGACGAAAGAGATTGGGACAAATAGATAAAACAAGTGCAAATCGCACTTAATACAAGTTTTAATAAGGGTATTAATTCGACCCCCATGAAGGCGCTTATTGGCTCTAATTCAAAACATGCGGCAGAGGCAATAATTCTGAATGAAATCCAAGACGAAATCGATAGGCTAGACCTGGAAGAGCTTAGGTGTAAAATTTCGGATCACATATCGAGGGACCAGAAAAAACAAAAAGAACGCTATGATAAAACACGACGAGATTCCAAAAGGTACAACGACGGTGACCTAGTTAGAGTATTAATAACGAGTATACCTACTACGGGTGCCAGTCATAAGCTTCATCCGAAATACAAAGGCCCTTTTCGCATCACAAAAGTACTATTTAATGACAGATACCAAGTTGAAGACTTACGAGAGGGGTTCAAACGTAGAAGAACTGTTGTAGCCGCAGACCATGTTAAAAAGTGGATTAGTATACAAAACGAAGAGGATTAATGGCAAACGTGCCAATGAGCGAACGTCGCTCGTGCTTTGTATTTTGGCAAACGTGCCTATGAGCGAACGTCGCTCGTGTTTTGTATTTTGGCAAACGTGCCAATGAGCGAACGTCGCTCGTGTTTTGTATTTTGGCAAACGTGCCAATGAGCGAACGTCGCTCGTGTTTTGTATTTTGGCAAACGTGCCTCTGAGCGAACGTCGCTCGTGTTTTGTATTTTGGCAAACGTGCCAATGAGCGAACGTCGCTCGTGTTTTGTATTTTGGCAAACGTGCCAATGAGCGAACGTCGCTCGTGTTTTGTATTTTGGCAAACGTGCCTCTGAGCGAACGTCGCTCGTGTTTTGTATTTTGGCAAACGTGCCAATGAGCGAACGTCGCTCGTGTTTTGTATTTTGGCAAACGTGCCAATGAGCGAACGTCGCTCGTGTTTTGTATTTTGGCAAACGTGCCTATGAGCGAACGTCGCTCGTGTTTTGTATTTTGGCAAACGTGCCAATGAGCGAACGTCGCTCGTGCTTTGTATTTTGGCAAACGTGCCTATGAGCGAACGTCGCTCGTGCTTTGTATTTTGGCAAACGTGCCTATGAGCGAACGTCGCTCGTGTTTTGTATTTTGGCAAACGTGCCAATGAGCGAACGTCGCTCGTGTTTTGTATTTTGGCAAACGTGCCTCTGAGCGAACGTCGCTCGTGTTTTGTATTTTGGCAAACGTGCCAATGAGCGAACGTCGCTCGTGTTTTGTATTTTGGCAAACGTGCCTCTGAGCGAACGTCGCTCGTGTTTTGTATTTTGACAAACGTGCCAATGAGCGAACGTCGCTCGTGTTTTGTATTTTGGCAAACGTGCCTCTGAGCGAACGTCGCTCGTGTTTTGTATTTTGGCAAACGTGCCTATGAGCGAACGTCGCTCGTGCTTTGTATTTTGGCAAACGTGCCAATGAGCGAACTTCGCTCGTGCTTTGTATTTTGGCAAACGTGCCTATGAGCGAACGTCGCTCGTGCTTTGTATTTTGGCAAACGTGCCTATGAGCGAACGTCGCTCGTGTTTTGTATTTTGGCAAACGTGCCAATGAGCGAACGTCGCTCGTGCTTTGTATTTTGGCAAACGTGCCTATGAGCGAACGTCGCTCGTGCTTTGTATTTTAGCAAACGTGCCTATGAGCGAACGTCGCTCGTATTTTGTATTTTGGCAAACGTTGCCTATGAGCGAACGTCGCTGGTGTTTTGTGTTTTGGCAAACGTTGCCTATAAGCAAATGTTGCTTATTTTATTGTTTATAAAGGAATGTCGCTTATGTTTAAGATACCCTACTACCTACAATTGATTATGTTTTTTTTATTACGTAATGATTAAGACTAGGCACCAAGCTAGAATGGTATTGTAGTTTTGAAAGATTGAAGTTACGTTTAAATTTCACCATTAGGTCTGAGGACAGACCAATAGTCAGGATGGCCGAGTGTTGGAATATTTATATTATTACGTCATATCCGACAAGACCCCGCAACAAAGAGGCGCCGCCTTGTTTTTTTTGCCGATCGTAAAATGTATCGGCGTCTCAGGCAAAAAGGACAGGGTGGGCAAGTTGCGGTGAGGAGATAATTAGGGTATTATTATGCGATGTTTTTTGGGTTTACGATAAGTTAGTTAAGACGTAGTTGTCGAACCGGGAGGATTAGACTCGATTCTGCTTCATTACGTTATTTTTATTTTGATTATCCTTACAAAAAATTTAAATTATTTTATTAATTAAATTATTTTTCTGCATGGCACTGATCCTAGCGGTCGTTATGCACCTAATAAATTAAAAAAAAACTGTAAATCTGTATATATCTTGATTTCCAACAAATAAACTCGTTTAATTAACGGCGTTTAATTAAAAAATGAAGTATACACGTGTAAAGTCCAGACTTTAAGATTGTTAAAAATTTGAAATAATAATCTGCGCGTTAAGTACCGTTGCTCAGCGTGTGAGTGTTCCCAATGCCAGATGTTCCAAATGATATGGCCATAAATTTTAGTGGCTGTGTATAAATATTTTGTATAAATAACAGCCGGTGCATGGTGGTGCTGCTGGAAGTCATTTTCTGGGAAACATTTCATATGAAATGTTACAAAAATTAATGAGCTTTTTGTTTTAAGAATTTTGATAACGCATATTTTCTAGGTTCGTGGATTGGTGAAGTCTATCAAAAATTGTTAAATTTATTTCCCGTTAAGAGCATTTAAACTACATGAATTTATTAGGTAACTTTAGTATTCCAATTTCTCATTTACCTCCATCATTATAAAAACAAAATTGTTAATTTTCATGACATTTGCGGCCGGTTCGCAACCTGGTGGCAGTCTAGGGTCTATTTTGAAGTCAGAAATTACGTTATCAATATCATAATATAGCCTTTAATATACTAACGATGACAAGCCCTGATAAATAACTTTCGATTGAAAGTTTTTTCAACACTTACCGTTTTGCTCTCGTTGCAAAACTTGTTGCAACGTCGCTTATAATTTTTTACTTGGATTACGCTAGTCATAGTCATAGTCATGACATGTTTGTAGGTTATAAAATATTTCAATGTCTGGTGAATGTACTAAGTGTTTTCTAATAAGATGTAAGTGTTTACCTTGCCATTCATGCAAATGTGGGGCAAATTCCGGATACAGAAGATTGTTTTTCAATATCTTCTTGAAACCAGTCATAGGTTTTTGCGCCGTCCGCCAATGTCGCTGATTAATAGCGACTGATTGCTGAAAAATATCAACCGGTCAACATTTAATCACATAATTTTCAAACCTGTCCATGCTCTTAAAAAAAAAGCTTTAAGATGTTTTGCTCGTTACGGAGCAATATTCCCGATTCTTCGTGATTAAGTCGCAAAATATTTTCTAGGCAATGCGTGAAAAAGTCGCTAAAGAGCTCGGTAAATTTAGTAAATGAAGGAAATGACACCGTTTCAATGAACATGACTGCTTATTCACTAGATGTCTCATACGAAAAGTTTCGAATTATGTATGTCAAATCTGTGTCCACCATTGCGTTGGACTACGTCGCAACAATTATTATTATGCAACGTATTTGACCATCTTCACAGCAAAGTTTATACGGTCATTCGCAATTAACTAGTTAATCTCGTATGTATATGGAGATTAAAGATACCCACGTATTTCAGAATAGACTTTATATGCCGGGCGACCTTTTAATCGACAATAAAACACAAAAGACTGGCGCAATAAATTTAACCATTTGGTGACTCAATTCTAATTCGATGTCTTGATTTATGGTGTTTTTCCCGCAACAAACTGTTTTTGTTGTTATATCACCTTTGCCCAACAAGGAAAAGAGTACAGATGCACATTACCATAAATTCAATGTGCCAGTTTGTAGGTGGCAATGCTGTACGCCTTTTTCTCCTAACCTTGGCCTCCGTTAATTAGCTTTTTGCTAACGTCGTAGACTTTTTATCTAATGGCACTATAACTAAGCTAAATCTGATTCTGATGGGTCAAATAATCACCATGAATTAAAAAATTAATGTAAATGTTGAAAAAAAAATTAACATCATTGTCACCAATGTTTTGTCAAGTTACTGGTTACCAACGTAAGAATGTAAAACAAAGATCAGTATCTCCTATATATATATGGCTTGAAAGATAGTGAAAAACCATGAAATCTATACGTATCTAGGAGTCGGGGAAAATGAAGGCATAACTCACAAAAAAACACAGAATAAAAAGAAAATGTTGTACGGTACTTAGTGATTAAATCACTATTACTAGGATGCTCAAATTCAATTGGGTTGAATAATCAAGACTTCACACCACGCTCAAAAGGAAGCAGAAAAACGGCGGAAATACAAAATCCTCCAAATTGAGATTGAAAGAATATGAAGTATGAAAACCAAAATCATCCCAGTAGTGATAGTATCAACAGGACTTATATCTCATAGTCCATACACAGCAATGAAAGAAGTTCCGGGAAAGTACCACCTACTGAGCTTGCAGAAAACCGTCTTGCTAAAAACAACCCACATTTTTCGAAAAGTACCATGAATGTATGCAGTTGTTAGTTTCAACAATTTAAAAAAAAAGTTATCCCAGTTCCACGGAGTGCACTCGGTAAATATATAAGGTAGACCATAAGATGTGAAGATCCACCATAATAATAGTGATTTATTTGCACAGCATATAACTTTGTAAAAATAAAAGCTCACTTAAGTTGAACTGTTTATTTGTTAGAAATATAGAAGTTATTTTGCGCCTGCAGATCATAAAAATAGATATGAGTTCAGGACCATGTAGATTTATTTGTATATTTATTTTTCATTGGATTTTTGAACCTTCTATGACTGAATGAGGTCTATAGTGGGTTTTAACCAGGTGAAAGAATAAAAGTTGTCTCAGACGATGCATTCGTTTAAGTTACAAACTTAATTAATATTTTCTGTCAAGTAGCATTTGGTGCGTGTACACACTTATTTTTACATATAAATTTACATAACATAATTTGTATGCTTTTCGTCCTTTTTCTCTAATCCTACGCGTCTTGCAAAAGGTTCATGATAATGCCGAAGGTATATTTGTTGTCCCATATTTGCCTACGCAACCTTGGATTCCGATTTTTGCAGCTCTTCAGAAACATCCTCCAATTTACGTTCAGCCAAACATAGATTTGCTCTTAGCCCTCGATAGGTCAACGCCACACGCCCTCTGGGTGCAGCCTGCCCTTGTTGTGGGGCTTTTACCCGCCAAGCACAACAATCACGAGGAGTGTCAGCAGTCGCTTTAGATGTGTATATAACTTCGATAACAGCATGTAATATAGATTTGAAGTTGTGGTGACGTTTTTTGTGGTGCAAGGAAGCAAAGTTGTTTGTTCTGTTGCCTCTATTTCACTTATTATAGAGTTCCTCCAAGAGGAATTTGACAGATGAGCTTCTTACGGTGCCCTTAACTCTCATAGATCTGCTAAAAATCTGTCTAAGGTTTTTACTGGATGTTACGTTTTCTGAAGCTTTATTCTATGTTTTCATAAGACGGTTATTAAATTCTATATTTGTTATTGTATGCATTTGATAATATTGATCTAGCATTTAATTGATGGTATATCGTTAGGCAACCTAATAGTTAAATTAGATTTTTGTGTCTTATTTAAAAGAGCAATAAAGATACGCGCTGTTGAGGTGAACTTTCTCGTTAAAAAATCTGAGAGATAGGAATGGATGAAGTTCGACAGTTAGAATAGTGGTTATGATTTCCAACCTCCGATAGGAGTAGGAACCGTAAAAGTAGAAGAGCTTTGACGAACATATAGAAAGAAAAATATTTATTGTCGTTTGCACACGCCTAGACAATCGAACTTCCACTTTAAGCAAGGAGTTTTACAGCGGAATGAGCTCCACCGTTCGCATAAAAGCAACCGGGCGGAAGTAGTTAACGAATGCAAATGTTATAGGCCATCCCTTTTGAATTCTTAGGTGGTCTTTTATAAGCGCTCAGAGATTGACTCACATACCGGAACGAAATTATCATTAAAATTTCAATACATGATCAGATACTTCTTTGTTTTGGCAATATTCGTAATTATCTGCACGGGCGAGAGGATTACGTTTGAAAGCAAAATGTCAAGCGGTGACGGTATCGTTTACCCGCGCCTTTCAAATAATTTAGATTTTTTGTTGTTTTAATTAATTCGCTTGGCGCAGTAGTAATCTGCAGTTTTAGAATTAAATTAGCTCAGTTCCGCAGTTAGACGGGAAACTTTTGGTCCATTAGGAAAACACACGCCGAGTTCCACGCGGAATATGCAGGCACGGTCCCTGAATTTCCGGAAATTTATTAAGAAAAGTGTCTTTAATGGACGGATGAATATATCTGTTATTTACAAGTTTTTTTCAAAGAAACTTCCACAGGCTACTGTAATGCTATTTAAAAAACTTCTGGATTCCTCCTGCATCGGTTATTGTTGAGTCGAACTTGCTAACGTTTCGCCAATCATCCTATTGACTTCTTCAGAGTTTAACTGGTTAACTGGTTCGTATTTTACTCTGTATGGTCTGTTCATAGATATAAGAAAGTGACCAATTGCTTTTGAATGGGATTATCCAAGGGTGGTCATTAACATAATGCAACAAAATTATTACCTAAAGTTTCGGAATTTAAATTGTGGTCCGTAATAGAAAATAATAAATAATAATCTTGTTGCATTGTATGTTAATGACGACCCTTGGATAATCCCATTCAATAGCAAATGGTCACTTTCTTATATCTATGAACAGACCATACCTGCTTATATATTCTTTGGGTGGGCGGAGCTAAATGATGAGCATAAACATTGCCTCGGATGACTGATTCCCATGTTGGTGACAGGTAAAGATTGAATCGCGGTTAAGATTGTTAGGTTGCTTATAGATTTCTATGCATGCAAGAATTTTAGTTTTATCGAAAAAAATTTTATTGCCGGTTCGCATCTTTTTTTTAGGATGCGTGCATAAGTAGTACTGAGAAAAATGTACCCCTTCCAGAAACTCCGATAAAATATCTTCCATCATTTTTAGAACGCTAATCAGTTATTCTCTTCACAAAGAGATAAAAATTATGGACACTGACAGCTCTATTTTGAATTTATATTAGACTTTTTGTATTCAAACAAGACATCCATCATATTCAACACGTAATAGCGTTGCTTCAAACTTATTTCCACCAAAAACACAGAAATCGGTCATTAACACTTTTCTTTCATGTTCTTCTCCTTGGCCAGAGTCCCACGCATTGAGCTCTAGCCATCCTTCGTGGGTATGTCAGCTCTTGCGCATGATCTAATTGGGTTTTCTGATATCAACTACCAATTGTGGATGCTGGTCAGCCGCTCTGCAATCGTATCTCTTTTGTGTGGCCAAACACTCCATCCTCTTCTTGGTTATGTAGTACTGAAGACAACTAAACTCCGTGAATTCTCTCTCAAAATGCTTTGTGCACTTGAGGCATTATAAATGTTATCTCTGACTCGTAGAAGTCGTTTTTTTTTATAAGAACAAGTAATATAAGATTCATAAGGCGGGGTAAATGTCGTGTTTATTTCCGCCAAGTAGACACTTCATTTTTAGTTTTCACTATTTCCAAGTTCGCTTGTGCAGGGATTCTTCTACCTAAGTGCATGCCCAATTTCAAGCGGAGTGCTGCGTACGTATGGCGCTGTAATTATAAGCAAAGTTTAACGAGCTTTTCTGAAACGTGGGTGTCAACAAACCGACCGAGCATCCCGACAGGATGAATGTAATCTCATTACGATGTAAACAAATGCATTCGAGCTTCAAATGTTTAAATAACGGTAGCTATTCATAAAATTAACACGTTTTTAGGGACCAGACGCACCTAATAAAGTGAGTGGTTTGTACGAAACGTATTAGTTTTTTTACGCAACTGTTATTTAATGCACCTTAAATAACACGATATCTTACACTAATACAGATTTCTTCTTAACTTTCTTCTTAAATAAGTAACCAGGGATCCAACTGCTTCCTAACGAATAATGTAGATAAAGAGAAATAACAAAAAAAGTAATTAATACATAAATTATGGTTTTATTTCGATAATTAAGGATTATTAAATAATTTAAGTTATTTTATTCATATTTTATGTTCAGATAAAGATGCTGTTTCCACTAGGTTATTGGGCACTTATTTGACTATGCAATGACTTAAGAAACATATGTTTTTAGAGAATTATTTTTTTTGTGCTTATCTGCATTTGCGTGGTGCATGTCCAAATAAGCAATCACTTTAGCCAAATTGATGGAATTTGATAGAATAGGAAAATCCCCTTTAATGACTTGAAGTTTAGTAAAATGTAGTGAACCTATTTGGCGTTATGTATTTCCTAAAATGTTTTAAAACTTCCATTATTTTCCTTTCAGCGATAGGAGAGAAAAATATTGAAATTGTATCAACTATTTTTTAAATTTCTGAGACCGTTTTCCTAATACAAAATTTTTTTGAGATTAAAGCGCTCATAGCATGTATTGCTTAAAGTTAATTAAAATTCGTATTTCAGACTTTATACTATGGTCAATCCTTTGCGAATTTTTTTAGTGATGAAATATTATAAGGAACAAAATTGGTCAACAAATTATACAAAGAAAAATCATTAAACATAGAAGTTAATGTGAAAAAGTATTAAAATTAAAAGAAAAAACGGTAGCGTACAGGTTTCTTTGCAATAATATTGGAAGGAAAGCTCGTGAGGACGACTCTAGCTGGCGACCAGATATAACAATTCCAATCTATTTGGGGTACTTATTATAAATAATAAAAATTTTCGACAATATCGGCTGCTTGACCTGAAATTGATTCAGGAATACGGCCTTAATATATATTTTATGATATGAATAAAATCCGTTTTCACACACCATGTGAAATTACTCATTTTCAAATCTTGTGTACCTTGCGTTTTCAGGAACTTCTCATAGCAGTCGTAGAAAAAATGTAAATTGGTGTTACATAGATAATTATCGCTTAAATTAAACACGACGCTAAGCATACATTAACTCGTACTTCCTGGCAGTTTTGGTCACCTGCCCAAACGCATCTGCTGGGCATTATCTGTTCATTCATCAATGATAATTACTGAAAATATTATAATGTAATGCAATTTAGCATTTTGCGGGCTTGCTAAAATCGTTACAATATTTAAATTCGCTCATGTCTTTTAAACATTGAACGATAAAATGCAAAATTTTATGCAGGCGCTATCTTTGCCATATATGGACGGCGTATAGCGGCTTATTAATTCAGAGGATAATCCTCGATTCGGCTGGTTTTTTGCGTAAAACATTTATTTATCTTATCGGACAGGAAATTTGAAAATTGAACGGTAATAAAAAAGAATACGAACCGAATGTCAATATGGCGTTCCGGGAAAAATTAAACCATCCGATAAGATTATAGTAATGAAATGGTTTTTATACGCATATTTAGTGCGTATAAAAATCGGCAATCTCTTTTTATACGGTTTGTGTTTAATTGTCACCCGGGCTATAAATGTGACTTCAATTTACTAAATAAAGTTTCACAATTTCCGCTGTAGTACGTTGCCATTTTGGGAAAAACGGCGAAAACCCATAATCTAGTTGCTTCCGTTTTTATTCCAAAATTATCATCAAACGATAAATTTTATTTTCAATAAAAATTTGTATTTTCTTTTCGATATGAAAATTGTATCTCCCCGTTATAACATTTTATTTAAATTAAAAACAATAATAAAACTGAAAATCGCGATATACTTTATCATTGTAGAAATATATTCAGGGTGCAGTTTTAAGTAATTCGACAAAAAGTTGCTTTTTTATGCCCATATAAAGGTGATTGTAACATATTCGACACTTAATTTAGGCGAGTTGTTCCACAATTACACCGTGTTAAACAATAGTATATTATACAGCAAATTTAATAAATTCCAATTTGTTACAAGCGGAGCGCAGATGAGCGAGTGCTTATTAACCGAGTGACTAAAAGCAGTTTATCGATGTATTGCATATTATTATTATTAGTTTTCAGTACATTTGTGCAAAACAGCACGAATATGTACACCACCTGAGTGTTGTGACCGTTAGAATTGCTAAACGTAAAAATACCATCCGTGACTAAAATCTAGCAAAAACATCCAATTGTTTCCAAGCAAGTAGTCACTTGTAGCCTTATGGCTCGCGACCGTGATCGACGAAACTGTTTTCTTAAGGTGACACTTTCCGTATCCTTGAGCAGTCTATAATTAGGTATTTTAGAGTAAGGAGGAGAAAACATTGATTTTTCTACAAAAAAATAGTATTCCAGCGTACGCAAAGTGTCAATTTAAGACATCAGCTTCGTTGACCACTGTGGGGTGCTGCTACAGACCTTTCGGATTCCGGTATTGGGAGCGGGTTTGGGAGTAACAGTTTTTAGGCACTATTTTAAAATTTGTCAGTTTTAATAATCGCTTCATTTGTATTTTATAAACAAACCAAACTCATGTCCAAACAGGCTTTTATAGAATTTGTTGTATAATATACTAATTTGGCTAAAAATCAAAACAACCTAAAACGCTGCGCTGTAACTTTTGCTATTTAGATGATCGTTATTGTAGTGTGTTACCATTTTTACAAAATGCTAAAAAAATATCTTGGTATTTGCCTAGTTTGGTCATTGACCATGTCAGTAGCATGTAAGTCCGAATCGTTTATTTAAATTTTATTGTCGAATTCGAAACTGAACCCATAAAACCTGAAAAGCATAAACCGTGCCGTTCGACTTAATGGAAGAGTAACAATAGAATGGGAAACCTAATAGCGTATTTGTATGTGCACAATATCGGTTTGCGTTGATGGGAAAGAACGCGCAGGGTTCTTTCCGGTGAGAACTGGGGTACCGATACCACCGTACCGAGGCGAAGCGTAGAAATCCAATATCAATATTGATAGAGCCGACCTGAGTATCGTGTTTATGATTATCCGTTAAGTTTGCCGAAAAGATGTAGAATTTGACGCACTTATCTATTGGTATTATTGGCATTATTGGTATTCAAAAATGCCATTAAATGTGTTGCTAGAAGTTAAATTTTTGGTCGAATAACAATTATAAGTGGTTACTCAAATTTGGAATGTATAAAAAGATTGCTAAAGAAAGAGCTGCCTTTCTGTACAAACTACTTAAAGACGCCCTAAAAAGAGCTTGTTAGCGGTTAAATAAAAACTTGTCCATATCATGTTCATATATCGAAGGAATTTAATTCTGACCATTTAAAACGATAAAATATATACCAGTGTACTTAAATAGTCACAAAGGGAACTAAAGGGTATTAATTGGTTATCTTTTTACATTAATTACTTGAACTAACTCTGAACACCAGGAACTATTAAACCCTTTGGATTACCGGATTGGAGAACGACAAATCTCAAGATTGTAACTTACTGACCGAAGCAATAGGCTGAGGATACGTCCCATTCACATAGGCATAATAAAATGGAAATTTAAATTCAAGGAATTGAAAAATCAAATCACATGGCAGTAGCCAGGAGGAAGAAGAATTAGGCGGCTACCTAATAAAATGTGCCAGACCTTTCTAATACAAAGGAGAAACGCAAAGAGGTTAGAGGGATATGCTGCCAATGAAACAAATAAAAAACAATTAGGAATATTTCAAAAATCATTCATTCATTCATTGCGCGAAAATAATAAGATGTCAAAGTGAATTCTCGATTTTTCTAGTTTTTTTTAACCAACATTTTTGTAAATTGAAGAGGTATGTGGTACCTCGATTAAATAAAAACAGTCATATTTTTTTGCACTTTAGCGTAGTTACGTTTTTATTAAAAATGCATCTGAGCCACAGTTTTCGAGATTTTTCTAAACCATTTAGAATTGCAAAAGAACAGTACCTTAAAATGGGATCTGATGATTGAAATAAATGCAATAAATATTATTAGCATATCACAATATTGGTTCAAAACAAAGTTTATTTAGTAGATAACTCGACAAAAGAAATATCACTTGGATTGCTTTAGTGTCAGAAAGTATGGGACATCTTGTATATAAACGACAGCCTAAAATATAAATTCATTTCCAAAAACTGTTTTCAACTAGAAAAGTAGTCGATTTAAAAATTGTTGACGTAGACCTATATCTACGTACAGGTTCATGCGACGAATATATAATGTGTTGTTAGTGAAAATCAAATCTAAATAACCACTGATCGCGATTGTTTCAAAACTTCAGCTTCATTAAATACTGTCGAGAGTCACTTCTGGTGTTTCCGATACTTTAATCACCGGTTCCGAGCGATCGGATGTTTTCGGTAGGTTTGTTACTCATTTTCGGATATATAGTGGAGCCTCCAGTAGGTATGTTTTTATTTGGTAAAAGTGTGACGCTTCATTCAAACTCTTGTTATATGTCGTTTACTTTAGCAAATTCTGATATTGCTTGTAGCTCACAGCTTCCGTCCAACTCTTGTCCTGCTGACTGCCAATGCAATTGCTTCCTTCACCAGAACTCGTTATCGTTTTCTCTCTTCACACGAAGCTAAGGTGGGAAAAAAAGAACAGATGCTAAACTATACCAACTATATACAGATGCTCCCTAAGTAATTACATAGAGCTGAGAAGAATGCAATGCCGGGGGCACCTTTGGAAAATAAAAAGAAACATAAAACAACAGTAAAAACTATAGCGTGTAAGGTAGATCTAGAGGAAGGTGTAGTGAGGCGGTAGAGCATAAAACCAAATCCAGGACTGACGGAGAAAAGCAGTAAGGCGGAGAAAATAGGAAGATGTTTTTAGCTGTCGACCTAAATGGTCTGCAAATGGCTTGTGTATAATATTTTGCAACATTGTAATAAATAAATAAAATACTCATAAAACCAAGAAATTAGCATACCCGTGCCTATTACCGTCAATGCGTACCAATTAGTCGCGGTGCTGCGGAAGGAAAAAAAACGGAAATGCTATTCACCAAACAAGATCTGTACAATCGGATAAACACCCAGATTATTAGCATCCGAGAGCGAGAGGTATTCAAATAAATCGATCGTTTCCTTGAAAGCAGGTGCCCGACACTGGTTTATCTTTCTTCGGCTCCGTTTCATCTGCGTCATTAATCAACTGCAACGGTGTGATTTTTTATGCGGCTGCCCGCTTAAGAACTAATGATATCAATAACGTAATTCTTTGGCCTTTTGTGTTTTGATTCCATTTGATTGATTCTTAATGACACCTGCAGATACAAAACTCTGAAACGGTTGAATGCCGTTGCTAAAAGATACAGAGTAATTGATTCAGGTAATGAGATCAACTAATTTTATTACAAACTAAAGCACTACGTATCATGCAAAGTTACGAAGTTATTCAGTTAATTTTTCTAACACACTTGTTAGTAAGTACAAACGACGCGAATTTTTTGTCAGTAATAATTAAGCACATAATTTAAACAAAACCTGTTACAATCTCTAAATAAAAATATTTATGAAATTAGTAGTTCACTTTCTGGCAATTGTATTAGCCTTTATCCAGCATATTTTTTTAATTATATTTTTGTAAATAATTTTTCAAATTTTTATTAAATTGTGTTTTTTTAGATTAAAAAGGGGATTTAATCTCTTTTTTTTATATGTTATTTCTAGTATTTGCTAGCAACTAATTGCTTTGTGTTATTATACAATTAGTGAATTTAGTTCAAACTATTTTTTATTTTTGTATCGGCTTAAATAAAAAACGAATCCTTATTTGTATGCAATTTGTCTGTATAAAATATTTGTTTATTCAAATACAAGTTTAAATAAGAAAAACTAATTCTGAAATTGAAATTGGTGTTTTACATAACCATACTGTGTTATATTATATTCCTGATTAACATTCTTAAAATAAGCAATAACAAGGAGAAAAAAAATTATAAAGAAAATTACTCTCCGTGTATTGTTATTATTATTAAATTTGTTGGTTTCTTAGGCTGTCAATAAGTTCAAAAGCAAACTGTCTCGTAGTCCGGACTGTATTCCATCATTTTTATTTAAGTTTTGTATATTTACGATAACAAAACCACTGCATTTTTTGTTCAAATTCTTCAATCTTTGTTTTGCTGGAAACTTTCTAATTTGGTCTTCTAATTCTTTTTCGTAGCAAAATCAAAGAGTCAGAGATATTGGCGTTCTTTCAGGTGTGCCTCAGGGTTCACATATTGATCCTGTTCTTTTCAGTTTTTTTACTTGACAATATGATATTGACAAACATTTACTATGTTTGCAACGCATTTGGGATATTCCGATGATTTAAAACATTTTAAGGCTACTAAATTCGATATAGATTGTCTAACTCTCCAGTCTGATATAAATTCAATTTACCGCTGGTCGACATTTAATGATTTCATAATATAAAAAAATGTTTTCAGTTTGTCTAGGAAGTAACCAATAATTAATTTTCATTATGCGGCGTTATTACCTTAGGTTTTAGAAGTACGTTCAGCATTTATTTAACACCATGTCGTCCCATTTACAAGTTAGAAAATGTATTTTTGTTTTTGACTATTCTAGGAACGCGAGTGATATTGACTGTTGTTTCTTTCATGATTAAATTTTAGAATTAGTCATAGAACCTGGTCTAAGGATTTATTTTATGTTCCAAAACTAACTTGAACACTATATTAGTTCGTTTGCTAAGACATTTTAATGGTCAGTAATTCGAGATATTTTATAGTATATTAATTAAGGTTATCAAGGGCTTTACTGTTAAACGTTGAGCAGTTTTTTGCGAACAGAAAATACATAATTTTCAATAAAAATCTATTAAGGCTATGTAGAAAACTACCCCTATATATGACGAAAGTGATTATGCCACATAACGCATAAACCCACATGTGGAAGAGCGTTGCAGTCGGTTTTAATTAAATATTTATATTAATAATTTTGAAATTCGATAATCTATTTATGCGGATATCATCGATCACTGAAATGAGATCGAGAACGAGAAAAATTTAAGTTAACGCGGCAGTAACAAATCCATATGTGCAAAATATTCTTAGACAACAATCATGTTCCTATGGCTACTCGTTATGAATTACAATTAGATCTGGATTTCTTATGCAAATACCCATGGGTACCGAGTAATATATAAAACCAGATTAGCTGAGTAAATAATGCACATACGTATTACGGCCCGTTGATAAGCATAAATAAGCAGATATGCAATTTGCGATTATTATGCACGCCGATGTTATTAAAATTACTTAGATAAGGCCAAAGTTATATAACCGAAAGGTAATTACGCCGTCATACGGATCTGGGGTTCTTTTGAGAGAAAGTCTAGATAGTCGTCTGGTTTAAATTCGTTTGTTTCATCTATAATTTTGTTCTAATAATATTACATTCTGATCTTTTTGGTAGAAACGCGCAAACCAATAGTGATCCGCAGGAGATTTAATGTAGAACATTATCTTACCATTGCCCATATTCAGCTATTTTGGATTGAATTTCGCTATTATCGGTGAAATTAGTCACAGGAATTTTCAACGTATTTTGAGGTATTTCGTAATTGAAGAATTGAATATAATTTTAGCCAATAACAAGAAATTTATTTATAGTGACCAAGTTTTTATCCTGTGCTATGGATTGACTGAAATTGTCAGGGCATAATAGATTTTTCGAGATTTCATGAATTTAGGTGTCTGACTCATGTTTTTGTTTAAATATAAAAGTCACACCAGCTTTTTGTCTGTATTATTATATACGAATAAATTTGTATTTTGTGTCCATTTAAAAATAGTTTTTCTTAAAGGTATATTTTAAAAAAAACTGGAGCACTCAACTGTGTTGAAATATTCAGTGGTCGAAATCAATATTTCTATCTAAGCAAGGCTATATTTACCACCTTTATAACAAACCGGATATCTACAATTCAGAACAACGTTTCAGTCTGGAAACAACAAAACCATCCTTTGAAGTTTCTCACCTTTCACTTATTAAAGTCTAACTTTCATGCCCGATTATGTAATCAGGAATGTCAAAAACGATTTTCATTTTGGAACATCTACAAACGAAATAGCTGAGTAAAAGTTCGCGCCAGGTCAGTGTCCGCAAAGTGTTCCACCTGTCATTTTTGGATTGGTCGGTAGTCGTCGGCGTAAGTGAAGTATTTTAAATGCACGCGACATGCCTAAGTATAACTCATACGGAAAACGTACTATTTACAGATGGTTGCACGTGGTAGTCTATTACCGAATGTACTCGGATCAAAAATATCGCTAACCAAGGCAACTCATTTCGGCCAAACTGCAAAATCGGCGTTATATTGAAAGTGGTTGGTGGGCTGTAAGAAGTTAAATGGAAAAAGCAGGATTCTCTACACTCATAAGACATATCTAGACTCATATAGTGTGTGTAACTCAATAGCCAACCAGCTAGGGATGCATATTTATTTTCTCAAGTTGTTGCAGCAAGTTTTGCATTAACGTAGTTTTTATTCTACGAATGGAAAACTCAGATTGCTTTGTGAATATTCGACAATAAATTGCAAATAAGTAGTTTTTTGCAATAAAAACTGAATACGTAATTCAAATTCCGGTTTTAGGTATTTGTGTTACGCGTTACTGCGTGTTTGTTTTGTTTTTTTTTTATTGTGAATCGTTTATTAATCCTATTGTTTAAATCTCTTATTCAAAATAAATAAGAATCAAATTTGACACAGTGTTGTCGAAACAATTGTCATGTCATAATATATAATTTCGTGAAAATCTGAACTTTTAGTTCTTATTTATTTTGATAAATGGATTTTCATCAAGTAAAAGCCACCTCAGTTCAAATCTCTTCTTGTTCTGTTCATGCCTATGCGATATGGATGTTGAGAAACATGAGGGCTTTACGGGCGACTGCTGCAAGGAATAAGGTCTCAGTTGATGTATTAAACCAAATTGCATTTGGATTTTTAATAAACTGTACATTTTAATTTTTACACAAATAACTTTCTGTGATTGTGAAAAGTATCACTCAGAGTTGATTGTAATACAAGACAATTGATATTTGTTTGTATTTGTTTATTAGCAAGAAAAGGGTTAAAATAAAATTTGTTTCATAACTCTGCTACTGCGTATTACTATATGTTCGCAATAGTAATTTTATTTAGATATTTTAAAAAATGATAACCATTTCCCACAAAAAAAGGGTTTGTACATTAGATACGTATGCCTTATTTTGTATCAAAATAAAATAAAAATATCTGTGATATGTAATCATATTTTTCTACTCCTGTCTGTAAAATACCTAATTACCCACGGATCTAGCCTGCAGGAAGCGTCACTTTACCACGTCAGTTTCGTTTCCCATGAATGCGAGCCACTTCGGACATTTCCGGGATTTTACCGCACGGATTTGGGAGCGATCGGATGTTTTCGGATATATTTCCCACGCTTTGAATTTTGACATTTGTCAATTCTGACGGTCATGTCAGTGAATGTATTCGTGTTGTTTTGCGAAAATTTACCCAAAAACTAACGGTCGTAGAAAAAGTATAGTATGTAACACGTTCGGTAAACTTTTTAACTCACCCGTTTATTAAAAACTCGCACTTGTTGCATAATATACTATTTCAGTTTTCCCTCTGTTTAATTTTTCTGTTTGTTTATTTATTATCTAGTAAGCAATTGAACCGGAGGAGGGAATTTTTATGGTAGACATATTTACAAAACTTCTGGATTCCTCCTGCGTCCGTTGTTGTTGAGTCGAACTTGCTAACGTTTCGCCTATCATCCTGTTGGCTTCTTCAGAGCTTAACTGAAACTGAAGTAGACATTTTTCTATAAGACGCTAAACTGATTTCAATTTATGTATAATGTAAGCTAAAGTTGTATGTACATTTCCTATATACGAAACTATTCGCAAATTGTTTTTTAAAATCTATTTAAACTTAGAACTAGGCAAGATGGAAACATTGAAAAACGTACTATAAATTCCCACCCAAAAGTCTATGCACAACTGATATAACAATTATTACTAATTCGTTCGCGCGTAATTTTAGATGTGCAACGGTATTGCTCTTTTGTCGGTCTCTTTATCGAAACGGCAAATATATGCATTATCTAAACCGTCCTGTACAAGAACAACACCCAATGACGATTAATTTTCATCAGCAGCGCCATAATTTATGGCGAACATGCCTTTAAAATGCCCCGCAAACACTTTTAATAAGCGCGGCAGTCGTAATTATAGGATTTGCCTTTATTTGGAATTGGCTTGCAACAATTGAAAATTCAACGTTTTTATCGCTTGTATGGCAAGTTTGTTTTTTCGCTTGTATTTTGCTTTTTCAAGCATAGCTGCTGGGTGTTTCAAATTCGACTGTCATCATTAAGACTTTTGAAAATGGTAATTTAAGTTTTTTTTTTTAATTTAAGAGCGTATTCCTCGACTAATTTGGAGTTGAAAAGTTCATATAGACGGGTCTCCTAAAATGTCTGGTTTTCAAGATACATAGCTTCAAAGTTTCTTTCTTAAGTCGTTTTTTATTCTTTTTTTTTTCAATATGGTTGAAATTTGCAGTACAATTTGTAGTTGTAGTAAGTACTTTCTTTGATACCAGATTTCATTAAATCCGGTGGAGTCCCCGAAGGCTTTCTTACCAATATTGTTCCAAATATAAATTCACCCCGGTGACTTTTTTTAAATATTTATATTTTATTCTAGACAACTAAAAAATTGACATACAATTTCATTTCATTAACTTCTTATTATTCGTTAAATGACTGTTTTTATGTGTTATGGTAGATTAGTATTATTTGTTGTTCGTAAGAATCGTTAGATTACAAAAAACTGACCACCATGTATTTTGGAAACCTATTATTTTAGGACGAAAAGACAAGAGAAAAGAAACAACCTGGCCTTCCTCCACAATAACTTAATGTGAAACCTTTTTTAAGGAGCCAAGGTGTCAGTACAGTATCCTACAATGGGCGGAGACCGTAATCTAATATTATTTAAATGTTAAATGTTTAAAGGTGATGCAATCAATTTTAATTATACTATATTAGAGTAATTTGAGTTGATTTTCCCAAAGCTGATTTTGCCTGCTGCACAAAATAATAATAATAATAATATTCCGTTTATATTGTGGCATATGATCTACAACTTCGGCAGTCATCACGCATCTAATAGTTAAGCAAAAAAGAAGGCTGAAAAACAATTCTAAAAGAATTCGTTTTATTAAAATTATTAGCACAAAGTAAAAAACTGTCAATTTAAACATTATTCGATATTTAGTTGTTACATTTTGGTTATATCCTGCATAAAAGAGCATATTTTCCTCTTAAGGCTGACAAAACCATCAGTGAAAATTATTAAACATTCGAATATTTCAACTTGATAATTTTAAGAAGACAATTCAAATATCAACATCATTTTCGTCACAGTTGTGAGCCTGTGGGATATCATTTGCGCACAAATTTGGTCGGGGCTTAGAAAATTTCACAATTTTTTGCTAAATTTACTTACCTACTTTAATTCACTAAAAAGTATTTTGCTTATCCTTTCTGAAAAATGTCACCTGCAATCTTGGAAAAGTCAAGGTATCATAATTTTGCAAAACGCTGAGAACCGACTCTGTAAAGATAAATATCTAAATGGATGGTGGGTGGTAACGGCCATTTTTTAGCGACGCCAGAATTGATTTGCTACACATTTAACACATTTACCGATCGAATGGCGAGCCAATGTACACATAAAATTTATAATCTGCATCTTGAAATCCATTAACGTAGAAGTACAGTAGCAGTCGATCACTTATCCGCTAGATTTCCGATACCGTTTCTGAATTGACATTTGCTACTTTAACGAACTCATTTTATAAAAGAATATTGACGATATCGGCGTAAATGTATTCGTAATGACACAAGAAAATTTCCTGTAATAAATTTCTTGAGAGCCGTTCTGGAACCATTCGAACACCTGCTGTAATTTTGATTTATTAAGCAACTGTAAAAGAAGCACAATATACCTTATCTAGCAGGATATTTGCTTCGATAAACATTAATTTAAGAAGGAAACCGCATTTCTTTGTCATTTTTCTTTTCCTTCGAATTGTTATTAACAGCGGATTGTAATGTAAATAACAAAGAGGTGATTCAAATTCTCCGTGAAATTGCCGCTTTTTTTCTTGTTTAAGGTTGCTTATATTTGGTGTGCTGCATTAGCTGGCGCTAATTTGTTGGCGGCATTTTATATCCTTTTTTAAATTTTATAAAGTTATATTCATAGCATGTATCTTCTATTGAATAAGCTTTTTTATTTTAAGAGTTCTGTAGTTCAACCGTTATCTCACGAGTGCTGCATTATTATCACATTAGTTTTCTTAATAGTTTATCGGCAGCAATTATCCTTAGTTTTATAAATGTCGCGGTTTTGAATGCTTCAACTTCTTTAAGGTAAAATAAAAAATGATATATCATAAACAAGTATAGCGTGATATCCAATGTCAATCCGTTATAACTTGGAACATAAACATCAGTTTTTTAATTTAAGAAGGCATTAAAAATGACACACGTATAATTGGGTAATATCCCGGGAATTTCCGAAGTTGCTCGTATCGTAACGTTTCCAACGTCTTAAAATGACTTTTTCTGCACCCTCGACCGGGGTACAGTATTTTAGAGAAAGGAGTAGAAAAATAAATTTTAGTGAAACGTTAAAATCAAAAGCATTATACATATCTAAAGCGATATGGTATATTCGTAAATATTTGGTTGTTTTTGTGTTATTTGTATTGTGATTATTCTGCTTACTTATGTACTCGATTGTTGTATGTGTGTGAGAGGGAATTAGTTACGAATTATGAAAAGTTTTACATGACGTGACTCACAAAGACACGCTTGTCGGAACCTCTTTATATCAAAAAGAGGCTTATGGACCTTCCTTTTTGCTTGATTTCCTTTGAATGCCTTCGTAATGTTATTGAGTGACAGCTAAATTCGGGGAGACCTCGATTATGAGTCATAGAGGCTCCACTTTATTTCGTTCTGGAAAAGTTTCCGAAACTAACTATTGATTTGCGCTTTGCTTTGCCTTAATTTTAATCGTTTTTTTAAAGCAAAGACCTTGTGTTTTTTGCCAATAACAATTAATCAAAACTTCCGGTTCTTATCTGCTGGAAATAATTTGTTTTTAATTGTTTATTAACGTTGATAAGTGGCCGTTCAGTTTCTACGTCAAGAACAAGGTCTAGTTAACAATTTAGTGTGTATTAATAGAAAATTTACATATTTATAAAATTTAAATAAAGTGTCTATTTACAGAAACATTGACAACATTTTAATAGAATATACTTTTTATGTGATTAATAACAGTACTTAATGTAACAGCACGCGGTCCCAAAGTTTTCTCAATTGCTTGTTAATTTGGAATGCATTTTGTCATTAATATTATAGTATGTACATAAATTTTATTTAAATAGCGTGCTTTTTTTGTATTTGTTTGTTCTTGTCAGTTTTGCTTTCCCATGATGTGCGAGTGCGTGGGATATGGACAAATAATTAGAACATTAAATTAAAAACTAGGATGTGGTATTAGTAATACATTTATTATTAATAATGATAACGATGAATCTCGGAGCGCAAGGCATGATAAAAAGAATACATGCCCTCTATAAGAATTTGATTTTAAAGATGCATCAAATATTTTATAAAATTCTGATAAGATGTTTTGAATATATTTGCAAAAAATTTAGGCGTATGTTACAAGCGCAAGTCTGAAGTCTAAGCAGCTGCTTTTCAATGCGTGTTGCCCGTGTAACTTCTATGGTTTTGATTAGTTTCGGTTTTGATTTCATTTGACTGTCGGTAGCTTTTTTAGTTTTATTTAGTTTATTTTTTTAACTTTCCGATTGTTTGCTCAATTTTTAAAATCTGACGTTATCTTCATTGCACACTTGTATAAAAGCATGCAACATTTTAAACCTCTCTTTAAAATTCTTCCGCATCTGCAGCAATGTTTCATATTTCTATCACACTGCTAATTTATAGGACGACATAACAAAAAGACAATTACATCTAAGTTAAGTGCCCCTTATGCCTGCATAATTATAAATCAACGGACGGCTTTCAACACCTGATATGGGTTGTGAAGAAGAAATGTACTTCCAAGCCGTTCGTTTTTTATGGGTCGCGGTGGCACGTGTTGCTTTAACGGCTTATTGGACTATGTGGGTAATTTATCTTCCAACGATTAGGTTAAACTTATAGAAAGGTAAGCATTAGAGGAGAATGCTTTCTACGTGCATATATTTTCTGTGAAAGGTGGTATACATTAAAGAATATTCCGCCTTCAGATATTAGGTATGTTTTTCGTAATCGAATTCGCAATGTGCTAATACCACCTCTATGCCTTTGCTTGCAAGTTGACAACAAATCATTTGAAAGATCACTAGATTGTTTCAGATGCCAGGGGAATATATATAAAAGATCTGAAGAGAATGAATTATCAAAGTACACTTTACTATAAAGGGAATTTTTGCTCGTACCTGTTATTTCATTATTCTGAACGTCAGATTAAAAAAAATGACTGTTAAAAAATGTGGTTTAAGATGCTGCTTGTAGTTTTTCTGATTTAAAATGACCATAGCCGTCTGTCAAGACATATTCGAGTTCAAGTTTTTGGTGTTTGCTTTCTGTTATATTGGCCGCGTATGCATTCATATACAAATAAATTAAATATAGAAGATGTAACTTGTTCTCTGAAATAAATCTATCGAAAATTTCAAGTTATTCCCAAACCAGATTATAATCAAATATTGCAAAAAAGTAAAGTACCGTTCGATAATTCGTTCAGTAAATTCATTCTAAAACGGACATTGAATTCTATGCAAAAAATTGTATAATGGAAAATTATTACCTTTTTAAATATAGTTTTACTTATATACATACTGAAAAATATTTTTTTCTGTGTATACACAAAATTGGGAAAATGATCATTGATTTATCCTGTACATACATTTATTTTTAGACTTCTCCCAAACTTTTAAGTAAATTCACAAATTCCACACCAATATCGGAAACGTCATCAAACTTTTACCATCGGCATCGGTCCCAAGTTGGTTTTCAAAATACCATGATAGCATGTTGCATTAAATTTTCTCGGGAATACAAATTTGAAATAATATACCGGGTGCTCCATTTAAAACAAGGAAATTAATAGCGACTTGCGGTACAGCCGGTAGTGGTACGACATGAGAATATTTTTGAATGAAAGTTACTCTTGAATAACCCTAATCCTAATTTTTTTAAACATGAAAACTTTGAACGAAAGGCTACCGTGAGAAATTTTGTATTCTACCATACCTAGTAACTATATGGACGTGGCAAAGAAATACGTTTAGAATAAATCGCAAATACAGTTGATAAATTGAATATCTTTACTTAAATTCAAGAAATAAAACTTTTTCCGAAGTTTGCAAATTGTCAAAAAGTTCGCGGGAATGTTACCACGGAGGTGCAAAGTTCAACGCTTAGTCAACTCCACCGCAATACAGGACAAGAAAATTATTGTGTTATTACGTAGATAAACGTGATATTCTGTAATTATAGTGGGTTCTCGATTTTCACGTCAAGGATTTCAATATTTTTACTTCTAGTAACACGACACGGAAATTCGATAAGATAAAAAGTGTCGGCTCTTAGTTTTCTCGTCTGTGGTATAATTTTCTTCGACTGAGGTCGCCCCGAACCACAACAAAAGCAAAAGTGCACCGAAGACGAGAGTCTTATCTCCACCTATAATTTGTAATCTCGGCGATTCCGGAGAAATTACACGCTTACGTAGAGTACTGACAGACATGCATTTCCACCGAATAAAATTCGTTTTATGCCACGAGCGCAATGCCTTTTTTCTACCGTGACGCCAGGATTCCTTTGACACACAAATCATATTTAAAATCTTGCGGCGAAACACAAACGTATGAGAGATGGGCAGGACTGGTAGTTTCAAAATGGAGACGATGCTATTTTATACTATTTTGTTATTTAAGAGTTTTCCTAGGGGTTTTCGATTATTTCGATGTTTACTAGAATTATTCGAATTAAAAAGTATTCAGTTCGGGCAAACTAAATACTCATCTTACCTAGAGCTGTGATCAAATTGTAATGCCCAAGCAATACCCAATATTGAAGAGGTCTAAGCTGCCGTAAGGAAAGAAAACAATTTAATTCCTATAATAATAATTATTATTATAATAAATTCCTATAAAAATAACACATTTTTAAAGAAAACCTGTTTGTCCAAAAATTTATCTTTTTGGACAAACAGGTAGATCCTTCAAGAAACGCACTAACGAACATATAAGAGCGTTTAAAAATAATAGTCTAGATTCTAATTATACTACACACTTAAACACAGAAAAACACATTTTTGACGACAATTTTGATATATTACACACAGCCACCAAAAGTAGAAAATTAAATTTATTGAAAGCCATGGAGATTAACAAAATGAGACATTCAAATCTATTGCTTAACGATCAATTAGATTTAAATACCTCTCCTTTACTGAACTTAAATTCTCGCAACAACATTAATTATGGTTTTATGGTCATTTTTCGGGATATATAGTAGCAGGTAGTTTGTAGATATTACATTTCGTGAAAATCTGAACTTTTAGTTCTTATTTATTTTGATAAATGGATTTTCATCAAGTAAAAGCCGCCTCAGTTCAATTCCATTTTTAAAGAGGTTAGTTATGTAATCCCGATATAAAGAGGACACCTAAACCGTAGTGAAATGGAGTTTCATTTTTTTGGAAATTACATACAGCAAAGTTCAGTGTGGTTTAGTAGTTTCCGTTTATGTGATAGTACGTAAACTTAGTAAAATAATTCTTCGTTGGTCTAAGTAGAGCTAGACTCGAGAACGATCTCATCTCATCAACTTTTATCATTTGCTGCAATCTTCAAATAGACAATACTAATCTTATCTTCTGGGAATTTTGAGTAATATCAATGTCTGCCATACAGTAATAACAAATTGAAGGACAACTATTTCTGTAAACATCAACATCTTCCATTCCAAATGGCTTTTCCTAATATTAAGCGTCACAAAAACCAAGGTAATTATTTAGACATCATGTCTTCCGTGATGAGGAGCAAATTACTTTGATTTTTGAAGTTGTGTATTTTTTTAATATGATGCTTATTTTATAGGAGGTAGAGGCGTAATACGCATGTGACTACTGCTGTTACAAATAATCACGTACCGAGTATCCATTGTAGTCTGTTTTTGATCTTTGTACTGCAACGGAAATGATGATCGAACCCGGTCTGTTTTGAAATGTTGATTTCTAGTAACAATAATCTAACTAAAGTGAACAAAAAAACGTTTTAACATGGAATTATGGGCATGTCTTTAAGCATAATTTATTATTGAAAACATATCAACTACATTTTGGTTGATTATATAAGGTTAAATCAGAACAAGTATATTAAAGTGAAAGAGAATTAATAGTGTGCCAAGAAAACACCATTTCTTTTTGCGAGGACAGCTATGAAGCGCTGTAAAGAATTTATGAAGTTGCATTTGTGCAGGAAATTTCTCTAATTTACCTGTAGTACCGATTTCAAATAGCATCTGTTTATGTGCAGTTGAGAATCTCATTCTAGTATACGGTGCCAGATTTGGGTGCTAGAAGTCTGTTTTCAATACTATCAAGTACGTATTGACTTCATGTTGACGTGGTAAGAAGTCTGGAATTCAGAACTACCTATAACGTGTCAAAATTAATCTCCTACTTTGAGTGTATCTTACACACTCCCAGGTAAAATGATTCTAATGACTACTGCAAAACGGCACAATATGATTGCAATGTACTTTTTTTTACCGCCGTTAAATTTTTGTTGTTTTCTGGTTGTTTGACAACGCTAAACGTTGTCTTTCCTTTTAATTCCACGTTTCAACTGCGCAAGTACCTCCAGTCCTTTTCATTTGAATTCTGTTGTCGCGTTCTGTTTCATAATTACCTGTAGTTTATTGAAATTACTATAATAAAGCCTTGGTGGTTTTAGAAAATTTTATAACTATGAATCGGCATCAGATGTGATTTTCCGTAACTAGTGGCACTAAATTTTACGCGTGGCCAGATGGCTGAAAACTTTCAACAAAATTTGGCAAACGCAAACCGTAAAAAAAAGCACATGCCAATAATTTGTATCCCACCTGGAAATTTTTTTCATCGCATTGGCAAAGGTCGTTCACAACTATTTTCGGATTTCGATGTTTTTGGCTCTTGTACGGAATGATGTTCAATTCTGCTACTAACCAAATTACCCGCAGATTGAAAGAAATCTTACTTACCATTATATTATTTATTTTTTCTATCAGAAAATCGGGATTAATAATTGAATTCACCGATTTTATCTTATTTCGAGAAATTGTTAGAAAAAAACTAACTTTATGGTTCTGAGGTTGATGGATGTATAAGAAATTATGAATGAAGAACTCTAAATATTATTGTTTCGAGTAACAATCATACCCAAAGTTTTGACTGTGCTGAATTTTTATTGATGTAATAATACTGCAGCTTTTTTAAATTCAGTAGCAAAATGTATTAAAATTGAATATCTATTTTCATAATTATAGAAAAAGATCTGTACGACATTATTACCTAACATTTTAGGTCTTAAGAGATATAGCGAAAATTATATTTGCAAATATTTTCCAGGCTTTAATAAAACTTAAATTGTAGGTTTAGATTTGAAATGTTCATATTCTGTATTTCGGCTTTGCCTGTTACAGCTGTCAATCATCGTCTAAACTTTCGCAATAAAATCGATAAAGTTCGGATAATAGATTTATTGAATTTAGCGGATCAGCCTTAGCCTTTACGCACAGATCACGAACACCGTTTCGAATTTAGAAATTTGTTCTTTCAAATTTACAATTCCATTCAATTACAGCAGCCATTGTTAAATGTGTGGGAATCAGAATTTGATAAGTTCCCTTAAGAAATGTTTTTTGCTTAATTTAGTTTTTTAGCTAAACTGGCCGTTTTCTTGAGAATATTTTCTCTCGTATTTATCAAACTAAATTAATTATAACAATAATGGGACTTATGGGGGTGCTTATTTGATACTTCGTTGCATTTTATGTATTTTTGAAATATCGCGTTTCGAACATATATTTATTTCATATGTAACTTATTACTTATTATTATTAACTTATATCTGGCTTTTAGAGAAGTCAAAATTATGATTCACCGAGCGACGTTCTTTGGAAATCTTATTTCAGATTGCAGGTCCAAAAAGTTAAAATATAGAAATAAAAATTAATATTATTAATTTAAATATTGTCTATGTCTTTTAAATTTATGCTGATTGCAATAAGAGAGGTTAGTTTCGCAGATCCACTGGGTCAAGACTGCTGCTTGGCTATTTTTATAATTATTTCTTATTATACTGGTTGGATTATTTAAGTTAATTTTTTATTTTTGTTACAGGTAAACGAGCTATTCTGATGCTGTTAGTTTGTACAAGTGGTACGTATATATACAGGGTTATGGTTAGTAATCGTTTACATAAGCGTCCCTGCTCTATCGAATTATGTTTTTTTTTTGTTAGACTGTTATATGTGGAATCGGTCGTTTAGTTCCAAAACTACAACATTTCTGGATAATTAAAGGTTTAATAAAAATATTTATACAAGTTGTTCCGTAGAATATAAAAATGCAAAATAACTTTTGCAACGGTACACCCTATATTTTATATTAAAATTCTGTAAATAATTCGCATAGAACATATTTGCATCATTCAGTAAACTATTTTTTATTTTTCAACTTTCAATTGAATGTTAAATCAAATTTTTCAAATATTAGCGTGGCCTTAAGACTTTTAAATAAATATAATATAATTTAAATAAATATAATATTAAATAATAATGAAACCAGCGAAAGCATTCTTTGAGTGTATTATATGTTATGCAAATTATTTACAGAATTTCGAAAGCAACTGATATATTGAGTACATGGTGCTCCATAAGAAATTTTGATGACTACGTTTTGAGACACCGTGTAAAATCATTTACAAAATTTATTACTTTTCAAAAAATCCTAAATCTCTTGTGATTAATATTTATTGGCAGTTCGTTTAGCAATAACCGGTAAATCACTATATATTTATGTAGATGTTTTCGACAAATTGATTATGGAGTCACCCTATATATTGTTATTTTTTCGTTATCTCAACCGGCATAATAATTAACAAACATTTAAATAATTTACACTACCCGCGGTTGCTTTACAGAAAGCCACAGATAAGACCGTTGTAGTGGCATTGACCTTTTTGTAGATTTCCCCGGGAAAACGGTGGAATAGGTTTTTTTCTCTCTTTCCGCTATCAATCATCTTCGTTGACACGCGCCCGCCAGGTCACTTTGCTAAATATGCCAGCTGGCGAGTTGCCAAAGTGATTTCATTTTATATCGACAAAGTGTCTGAAATCGTATCCGGATATTCACCATATGTATTGTAGGCGGAGAAGGTCGCGGAAGAACAATAGATAAACCGTAGAAAGAGTATTAAGTACTCTCAAAGGTTGTAGGAGAGGCAGAAACAACGGTCTGACAAGTTATTAATATACTATTCGAGAATAAATAAATAAAAATAAATAAACATTTGATAAAGACACGGTGTTGTCGAAACAATTGTCATGTCAAAATATATAATTTCGTGAAAATCTGAACTTTTAGTTCTTATTTATTTTGATAAATGGATTTTCATCAAGTAAAAGCCACCTCAGTTCAATATTCGGGAATAAACTTCTTTAAGAACTTTGCAGGATGCGAAATATTCATTTTTTTAATACGCACTGAAATTATTTTTTTTTACTCTTTGCTTATTATCAATTGCAAATTACAATGAAGCATGAACTTTTTAGTTACAACCGCTTAAGTATAATGTTATCGCTCACGCAAAGGTGGTCCAAAATCCTTGGATTTAATTGTCTACTAAGGGTTGTACAGTCTTATGAAAAAAGTCTCTCTGTGCATATTTGTCGCTGGTGATACATTGACCCGTATTTGGCATGAATTGGTGAAAATATAAAAAGAATATCCTCTTGTTCAATTGCTTAGCCTAAATGGATTTAGGGCAACGCCTCACGACTTTCAATATATTATTAATCGATGGAATAATAGAAAGAACACTTGGGCTCAGTAAGCGGACTCAGACTATGTCCTTCACGTTCTCTAAGAGTTTTGTTGGGGACTCCAACTTACTACATACCATAAGATACTTAGACAATAAATTAACATGTGCTAATATGGAATGAGTATATTGATTATATCCTCCCGAAAACTATTATTTTCTCACGTCCGTTGGTGATGTATTACAGGTGAAGTTCGAGTTTTCCGTTCTTAAACGTCAAAAACGTTAGAAAACTCGCCCCCCTCCCACAGAGGACATCCACGAATTTAAATCGATTGTTTTTCAAAAAATTTTCTCTTGTTTAAAGCTATATTCTCCATCCCGCACTTAATGTCCACGGATGCGTCAAGACGTTCCTTATTATCTTTCTTTTTCTAATGTTACTTTTTGTTTGTTTTAAGTTTTACCATGTTAACTAGCTTAGAGCTATATCGAACAATATTTATTCGGTATTTAAAAAAAAATGAAAAATAAGAAGATAGCATTTTTTAGCACCTGGATTATTAAAAATTGCGTGGCGTCTGACGGAGCGGCTGACCTTCATTCGGAAATTACACTTCCCCGTTGCCCTTAAATGTAAACCTGCTCGACATATTTTAAGTCTGAGCATGTTACCGGCTGAGCAAACAAGGTAGAGGTCAAACGAAATAAATCTCGTCGAAAAATGGCCGTAAGTTATGGGCGGCGTGGCAATTTTGAATTTTTAAGACTCTTTAATTGCAGACTAGGGTGTTGAAATTGCGGCCGACGATTTTCAAAAAAATAGGCGTTCGTGGAGCAAACGCGAGCATGTACAACTCGATCACGCACACGAAACGTGATTGGCGATTTAGTTGCCGGAACGCCAAATTGATATTGATGTGTTTATTTTAAGAAAATTGCAAATTTTAAAGTTTCCTGGGCTGTGCAGCTTGAATGGCTTAATCTGAGATGATTTCTGCAAGCCCGATGTCCGATTTAACGAATTTTCTATGGAGTGGATCTAATAAATTTTCAAAAACCAATTAAATATGTGGTGGTGGTTACGGATTTGTTGGTAATCTTTTAGTTATTTTATTTAAACTCGCCTGAGATGCATAGCTAATGCCATGCAGAGTGAGCTCAGTAAATGGCTATAGAGACAGTTTTATCTGCACTACTACGCCGCAACATCAAAGATGAACTCTTAGCCTCAGTTCAACGCTACTCGAACGCTGGAAGTAGTACCTATCATGAAGGTTGACAACGACAGCACATGTATATACATATATATTGAAACATAATCTCCCACTGCTGCCAGCTGGTCACTATTATGGAGGTCAAAACACTTAGCTCGAGAAACTATCGAAAGTATTCCTGAAGGAGTTATTGTACTTCTTATAAGAAATTGATTGCCACTATCCTGTATTATGAAACACGCACATGGTGATCTATCGTATTGAGTGAAAATAAAAATGCTGAGACATAGTTTTCATACGTGACATAGTGAAATTAGTACATTTTCTGATATTTGTCACCACCTGGTAGAAAATGACAAAATTTTAAAATTATTCATAGCGTACAAGTCTTCCATAAGTCTTTGAAATAGTTATAATTTGCTCAATGCTCCAAAGTATTAGATTCTGGACGTTTTTAATAAATAAAATTAGTCATTGTCAATATTGCCGATATAAGTGGGGAGAAAATCATTTAAAATTTTAATGCATTTTAACAGTTTATCAGCTAAAATCTGTTAATTTTAACTATTGGGTGTTAATTCCATAACTCGAAAATATACTTAACGTAGATACAGAATATGTGCTTGAGTTGAAGACTTTCTATAAAATTAAACATCAAAATTTGAGAAAAAACTGGTTTCCAAAAGTTGGGGTATTGTATTATACATTCCTTTTTTGCTCAGTAATTTTGGACTACCTATTTAACATTAAGCTACTTGATTCAATTAGTTTTTTTCTGAATTTGAGTACAATAGAACTATACAGAATTACATTTACTCCGTCCGACACATTAAAAGGTAACGTGAAGCGAATTAGAAGCAATTATCCCATCTAATAATTGCAGTTACCCTTTCCATAAATGAAAAGAACATTTTTATAATGCACTAGCGCTCCGGCTAACAATGGAAGTTTAAAACGCCTTAATAAGCGATCAACCGTTATCCCCGCGGCTGAAAATTACAAGACGGAACTATCTTACCATATAATAAGCTTCTGTTGCGTAGAAAAAAAGTTATCTATGATCTGTAAATTCATGTTACCAGAGGTTGTAAAACCATGCATTATTTATCAGACCGTTTCTTGTATTCAGTATGAAATCGCTGACATGCGGGTATTGTGCGTATGTGTTACTGAAACTTAACGATTGTAATACGGGAATAGTGCGTATTATAGATGTCTTACGAGATATAATATAAGACAGGCTTAACCTCAAATTGTCTTATACAAAAAGTATTACAAACGGTTTATGTAGATTGCTCGTTAAGGTAGCCTGTACGTATCTGATTGTTTCGACACGTTTTTAGCTTAATCAAAGCATTGTTTGTAGATAAATCGAATTACAGGAACCGACTCTAAAGATAAATTTATTCAAGATAAATTTATTCGTAGGGTATTAGAAGTAAGATTAGACCTGGATAACTTTTAACACGATTTATGGTATCATTTAGGCAGTTGCAAGTTTCAGACTACTCCCGGCATGTTGAAGTCAAATAAAGGACGAATGAAATGATAGATATTCGAACTATGGGAAATTTAGCATTCCAGTTTTCCTCTTGAAGAAAATTTAATTTTAACACATTGAATGAATATGAAGTTTGAAGGGATTATAGAAAATTGAAATTTCTATTTTATAATTCCCGCGGAAAGAAATACAGACGTAGAACGCAAAAACTATAAAGTTTTCCTGGGTTTTCTAGGTGTGGTTTAAATGTTCGTATTTTCTCTTTTAACTAGTCACCGATTGAGGCAATGTTTGAAGTATAAATGGTAATCTTCTATTATGGCTTCTATGTGGCTTCCGTACCAATTAAGGTAATGGCATAATAATTCTCATGAAATGTCTAGTATGACGTCAAAGACGGCTTGATCTTTTAAATGGTTCAGGAACACATGCCCTATGATGTGATCATCAGTTAGCCGTAGAAAAATGTAGTGAGTAGTACAGAAAATAGTCAGTGGTTAGCCAAATATTGGAATAATTTTTAAGTGGTAAGTGAACATATAGGCTCATTGGTTTCTTCAGGAAAACGAGGCAACAGTATTTTTAATTACTTAAACAATACGAATTAATATTGAAATTCCTTTGACTTGTATGTAATAACTTTTATAATTTATTGTTCCATAGTAACCAGGATACAGCCAGTTAAAGCTTATGTTTCAATTGGTATATTAATTATATTCTATACCCAGCCTACCTACAAATTTTATTTTTAGTATAATGTAATTACTGTAGGTAATGTTATTCATTTTTGTTAAATAAAATCATAATGATGATTGAAGTTAATTGTGTATTTTAAATTATAAATTATATTGGTTAAAGGGGTTATTGCCTTAACTCTAACCAGTGAACAAACAAAGCGCACAATGGACTGGATTACATGCCCATGGACAGCATATTATTGCTTTTACAAATGAAATTCAATATCCAGTATTTAATAATAGGATCTCCACTGTCCGTTATTCCAAAAAAAAAACACTTTTAGAGCAATTACACGTCATACTGATGGTCAGTCCTGATGATCAGTAGAGTTGGTGCGCGCGGCAAAACTAACGAGCTTCACGAGCTACTATCGAAAAAGTTTCAAAGATGTATCTGAAGTCTGCGTAACAAAGTATGGTTGTCGCTTTGTACATTAAACAATTAATAGATCAAATAATAAAATGGAAAAGCAAAACAATATGGTTGTATCCAACTTGTGTAAAAATATTTCTTCAAGGTGCATTTACGACATTCTATTCGAATTTATGAAGCGACCAACAGAACTTTTTTAACCGTTTTCTAAGGTCAATCAGAATGTTTGATGAACTGCACAATAAGCTAAAAACTTCTTTGACGTTTTGCGACCACTGAAGACTGTCAATGTCTTCTGTGCAGAGACTCTCTGTGGCTCCAGACGTTTTATTTTGCATGGCTTTGTAAAGTTCATCTGAGATGTCAAAACTACATCTACTTTCGTCTATAAAATATTTTCTTGTGATTGTGATTCAATTGAAATGTTATTCACGCCTTACCGTCAGGACACATTTGTCAAATCGCATATGCGCAATAGCCCAAATCTCGTATTAAATATAATGATGATCTGGACTGATAATCGTCCCATGTGTAAAACGGTTCTTGTATTCGACTGTACTTAGGTTCGCTTATTATTTCCGTTGGGCTATATTGACACGACAAAAGTCTCTATCTCGTCAATTTCAAATCGTAATTCGCCTTAATAAAGAGTTCTCGTTTAATGTATTTAGAGTGACATAGGAAAGAAAGTATATTTAGCTGAAAAACAATTAAATGGATTTAATTCTTACAGAAAATGAAAAATTCATGTAGGCCATAAGGTCAAACGGAGATTCGTTTAGTCAATAGGAATAAACCTACTATTACTACAGTTGTCTTGAATCTTTCTTACTGTAGCTTACTGAACATAATTTCCTTGGTTTCTTTCGTTTTGGGTTCTGCTTTGTGTTTACATATCTAATTTCGTTTAGAGAAGAAAAATTTTAAACTCGTCAGTGAGCTTCTCTGAGAAAAAACATGAAAACATATTTTCAATTTCAATAGAGAATAATACTAGCAAACCGCGTTTGTCATTAATAAAATAAGTAAATATCTATGTTGTGCCTAAGACACACATTCTACATTCTAGACTACATGCGAAAGATTTTTTTTTAACTAGGCGATACTTAAAATTCATATTCATAAAATGTAAATACAATACAATAAATACAATGCACTAAAATCCATAGAAGCATGTATTGTATCATATATTGTAAAAATGTAACGGCTAGTTTAGCAAAAACAGATCCCAAAGTACCTTGACACTGTAATCACAGTGGACGTTATTCGTCTGGATCACGGCGTATATCGAAATCATCAGGAAACATGAGGTGAGTGCGTAGCGCTTGTAGATTTGCAATAAGGAAGTGAAAATTGAATTAAAGACAGCAAGCACTTAATTCGTTAACATAATAGGGAAAAATTGCTAATAATATGTAGTCTATTTTGACAAGAATAGATAGATGATGATATAAATTTCCTTAATTAAAGGCAAGCGGCAGTAAAGAAAATAAGTTAACTTATAATAAGAAATGAATAGTCGAATAAGTCGAAGATAATATAAATTAAAATATTTATTTCAATTTTAAGCTTTTTGATTATTTTTTCAGAGAAAAAGAATTAGTTCCTGAAAATAAAGCACATCTGTTCTAATTAAATAATTTAATTCGTATCGAGCAATTTAAATATCGAATTCGAGGAACTATTTTTTTAAAATTCGTATCTCAACTAAAATATATTTGTTGCAAGAAAATTCTATTTGCCACGATAAGTCTTACAAGAAATGTGTTTGTATTATTAGAATTCTACTTTATTTATACTAGGTACAATTATTGTTTATTTGAGAGAACTTTTTGTTGAAGTAACGCAAGTTAAATATTTATTTCAAGCAATGTAAAATTAATTTACATTATACGTAAGCAGCAACGTGTGAGCAATAATATTTAATTGAGTGAAATGTAGCGACGTTTTGGCAAAATCAAATTTGCTATCTTCAGGTCGGTTTCTAGTGAATTGCGAGGCAGTAATTTTACAATTTCGGCAAAATATGGGCAACTTTTGTATTGATCATTAAAAGAAATATTTTTTACAAAAAGTTTTGGTGCGTGATGGTCTAAAACCTACAATATCCAGATATATTAATGTGCAAGAACAAGAGCAATAGGTGTAACTTTAGTGACTGTGAAAGCTTCCACATTGGTAAAGGGTTGTAATGTTGTGCCATATTTTCTTACTTTCTCTCTTTTTGCGCTTATAGCTTCTCCTGTCTGCGCAGATGCCTAAAATAGAACATACTTTTTATTTTTTTTTCTTCAATAAAAATAATGTACCTTTACTTGAAGAACAATAGATTCCCTAGAGATTCCCAGATTGTGCCATGTTGTGCCATATTTTCTTACTTTCTCTCTTTTTGCGCTTATAGCTTCTCCTGTCTGCGCAGATGCCTAAAATAGAACATACTTTTTATTTTTTTTTCTTCAATAAAAATAATGTACCTTTACTTGAAGAACAATAGATTCCCTAGAGATTCCCAGATAAATTAATTTCTACGTACCCCGAAACACCAAAACAAGATGTTCCCCTCCCCGTTCAGATAATAATTTATTTATTATCCACATTCACAATCAATCTATAACACGGCGGCGATATAAATGTCAGCTCTCTTGTTCCCGTCTTAATGTCCAAAAAAACCGGTTACTGGCGTCAAAAAGATTACGCTTCCGGGCATTAGAGATTCACTTGCAGCAAATTTAAGGAAATATGTTAACATTTAAGATTCGGTTTATTCCAAGCAATAATTTTTGTATTCCAGTTAATACTAAACATATGTGACGTAAGAATTGTTTAATTCAGGGAATAAATTATATAATATATATTTTTTAATGTCGGTTTGTCGAAAATTTCAGCAAAACTTTATTGGCGCGATAAGAATATAATTTACGAAATTGTGGATTTTTGAATTAAATATTTTAGTTTAGACAATTAAAGTGAAAAAAAAATCAATTTTGTCTCAACAAAAGCTTATTTACTGTGAATGCAATTTTATTTTTCTAATTAAGCTTTTTGTAAGGTGTATTATTAAAATGAATACATTCAGCTCAGGGAAAAAATTCTCTCTGTGTAGTTTTTAGGATAAGGATAATAAATAGTACTCTGTCAAAAGGGTATTGAAGTTATTCGCGCTAATCAAGTTCGTCAAATAGTTTGAAAGTTTAAACAAGGTCAAACAACCCTATAACGTTTTCCGAATTCGTTAATTTGTCAACAATAGCCCTATTGTTTGCGAGTTTGCCAGCGCACACGGCTACACGCCCCTCTTTTTTTCCAATAAACTGTCTCGAACCGTGGCATAATTCCACTACCGTTTTATGGGCTGGCCCATTGTGTCGCTAAATTACAAAAGCACGTGCGAAACACCGCTGCGACGTTGCCGTTCCATTCACCTGTCAAACACCGTCCGCGAATCGAAATTAATTTATTATTGATTGCAAATTTTAAACCAGACGTGCATGGGTATTGCGTTTTACGTCTGAATCCACCAGTATTTATGCATGCCGCATGTGTCGTACAGGGATCGGCGATCACTAATGCGGTCTGTATATAGGGTGTTCTTTCACGCTCTGGGCGTGGATGCCGACATTGCTGTCTGTATTAATTTAATTTTCAATCGTGTACGCAGACAGACTCAATTTATGTTATGGTAAATAATATGATTTTACCTGGAATTAACTGATGGCACGTGGGTAACCAGCCTTAATTTTCATGAGGGGGACTTAAACACAGACGCTGCCTATACTGAAAAAAAAGAGACAAATTTGTATATTTATTTTTAAGCTAACCAATGAACATAAGGATAATAATAAAAAAAGAATGAAAATTATCTCGATGGCTAAAAACTCCATCAAGGATCCATTTCGACATGGGGGAAAATGACTTTTTTCTACTCCCGTCTGTAAAATATCTAACTACCCACCGATCTAGAGAGCGGGAAGCATCACTATACCACGCCAGTTTCGTTTCCCACGAATCCGAGCCATTTCGGATATTTCCGGGATTTTACCGCACGGATTTGGGAGCGATCGGATGTTTTCGGAGATATTCCTCACGCTTTGAATTTTGTCGTTTGTCAATTCTGACGGTCATGTCAGTGAATGTATTCGTGTTGTCTTGCGAAAATGTACCCAAAAACTAACGGTCGTAGAAAAAGCATAGTATGCAACACGTTCGGTAAACTTTTTAACTCACTCGTTTATTAAAATCTCGTGAGTTAAGTGCCGTTTACCGCACTTGTTGCATAATAACACACTCTTTTATTAAAAACTTGCTCCGCTCGTGTCAAATAAACTCATCCGTCAAATGCCATTTACCGCACTTGTTGCATAATACAGTATTCCCGCACTATTTTCCGGCTGGAAAGACATCTTTCTCTCTAACTTAATTATATATAGTGAACGGCAAAAATATAAAATTGATTCATTTAAAAATCAGCTATTGTATTTCGTAAAAAATGCTCGCACATGTCCATTATATTTTGTTTGTGCATTTTTTGCGGTAAACAGAAAATATACCAAGTTCATTTTTTAAAATAGAAAACCATCTTTTTAATTCGATTTTCGAATTCTGTGTTAAATTTCATACATAAATCATGTAGCCCACCCTAGTGTTGGGACTGGTCAATTGACCACTTTTTAATTGACTAGTCAAAAATGTTTTAAATAACATCTTGCAATTGTAGAGTGTTATTTAACAATAATATGTATTTTATAATAAATTTTTACGCGTTTATTAGCGATTCCGGGAATCCTGAAAATAAAATCGTACAAACGTACAATATGAATAAATATAAATTAATTAATATAAATGTCATGGTATTTTTAAAATTATTTCGGTCAATTGACACAAAAAAAATTGATCGGTCAATTCCACAATCCTACGTATAACTATTTCACATTTTATGGGTAAATGAATAAAAAACAAAAATGTAATTTTCATATTAAGCTAGTGCCAGGAAAGAAAGTAAAGAATTGTCTAAATGAAACCCAGAGAATTAAAATTTTAATTTTGATTGGATATGGAGACAAAATGAGAACTCTAGAATAAGTTTGTAATTTGTTTAAAGCGAAATATCTAGAAGATCCGTTGTAAGATCAACAGTGAGTCAAATTGAGAGAAATTTTATAGAAACATGGCATGTAAAAGATCGTTTGGGGCCAGGTCGTCCAAAAACTGTTGAGAACACAAGATTAAACATTTTATTAGAATTTAAAGATAATCCCCATCGTGCATCTTGTTAAATAGCTTCAAATGCTTACAACTACAGGAACTGAACGAAGGTGATCCCGTTTACAGTTTTATAAAAATATGATGAAAATTAGCAAAATTGTAGGTATGGGAGTACAAATATGGATGAGAGAAGACCAAACACAATGTCCACAAGAATTAAATGGTTGAGCAGGAATTTTGAATTACAAAATCTTACTGGAGCGATATTTATAATCAGCTTGATATGCTAGACAGACAGATTTGGTCTCAACAAGATGGTGCCAGATCTCCAGATATTTATTTATTTTTTATATTTATTTTCCGTTATTGTCTAAAAAAAAGGTATACAATCACACATACAACGTCCAAATATTTAATCTCTAATATGTGAATAGGGTTAATTCATTAACATTATAATATAGTTAAATAATTTAAAATTTTAATAATTACTTCACTGAATTTTTCCCTCTGGGTATATTTAAAATTAGAAGTGTACAAGAAAAACCCACCCCACCCAAATTTAGATGATTCAAAATTAAGAGTTAGATACTTAGATTAGTATATTGTCAAAAAGTCAAAAAGTTAAAGCGATTTCTTGGACATGTTCTTTATTCTTTATATTTGCTCATAAAAAGCAAGAAAATGGTGTTCCATGTAAAAAAATTAACTTGGCATCGATATCTGCTTTTTGATCCACCCTGTATAGTTTATATTTTCTGCAAGTAATGCGCAAGAAAAATTTTTTAGTCGTTCACTGTATATCATTTCATAAGGCCGTTTGGTAATAAGAAAATTGCTAAATGGAAATCCTTTATTTATGTAACAGCACCGAACCTCCCTAAATTAATGAAGTGACTTGTTTTTAACCCATCGTTGTTATGAGGTCAGCCATAAAAAAAAATCAGTGATTAAAATTTGCCGAAAACAACCGATCAGTTTGAAACCCGTGACTAAAGCAACGGAGATACCCGAAGTCACCATGTTTAACGAAGCTGATGACATATTGACACTTTGCAAACGGCTGCATAATTGCGTATTTTAAAGTAGTGTTTTAGAGTAGAAAAAAAATATTTCTCTTTTAATTTTTCAAAATTCGAAAATGTAATGCGGAATCTTAATTTTAAAGCGAAATAAGCATACTTTGTTACGATTTCGACATGAATTTCGAAAAACCTAACCTATTTTTTGTATAGGAACAAAAAACCTTAGTTTGTATGCGGAAGTAACTTTAGAGTGAAATGAAAATGGACAAAATCAAAAATATAATGCTTCATAATGTAATGTCGAAAAATGGAAGAATTTTTATCATCCCTTTGTATTTATTTCATAAAAATATGAAGTAACGCTTTTGATTTTGTAATGCTGAATGCCTCTTATGAATGAATAAATGAATATAAATAAAAAAAAATACCCTTGTTGTTTTTTTCCTATGCTCTAATTCATATCAAATCTCACTTGACATATTAATGACCGATACATTAATAAACTATCGCGAATAAACCTTTAGAACTTAAATTAGCCGAAATTACACCGCCTGGGAACAATGAAAACAATAATTAAGAGCAAATGTAATAAGTCAGACGTCGGACAGGAACAATATATTTTACAGGCAGAAGTAATATACAAACTCAAGGTGTAAATGCGAATTTTTTTAAAACAAGATAATAAATTAACGGTAACGCTCGACAAAATTTAGATTGCGTTCTCAGTGAGAAACTTGTAATTTGTAGTATATGTGGGGTACTCGATTTTTCTGGGAGATTTATTTTAAAATTATGTAACTTTCTCCTTAGACTTCATGTTACTTACAATTATGTACAGATCGCCTCACGAGGGTCCATAATTTTGACATATTTAATAATTATTCTGAATTTTTTAAAATTTTGTTTGACTGGATTTTTGAACTGTTCAATTTATTAAAGAAACGCAAGGCAATCGATGTAAGTATGATCCCTCTTGAAATGAACTATATTAACAAAGCCATTCATAAAATGAAATCAGATTGGGTTTTCGTTTATTGACTTTGTCAGAGGAACGTCAGACGGGTGACATCAAATATAATTATACAATGTGATTGATTCATAGTTATAAATGTTCACACATGGATTAAATGTTTTTTTTTTTAATATCTTTTTGCTATTTTTAACATTAAGATTTTATTTAGATTATTACAAAATGGTTCTTTTTGTTAAGTAAGTTAAATTTTATTTTTTAACTCCGCCATCAAAATAATTGCGTAATTGCAAGGTCAAAAAATTGTAATTGTATGACAAAGATACGTCAAAGCGCTTTAAAGTACTGGACAAAAAATGTAAACAGTTATGTATTGTTAATGAATCATCCTGCATAATCATCGATCTGTGTAGAGAAATTTGTATTGATAAATATTCAACTTCTAGACTAGATGCCAATAGTTAGTAGCCATTTGTAGCTCGAGCCACTTTGGGCATTTTTGATGGATTTTGAAACACTGTGCTTGACTATTTTGAGTTCTGATAGTCACGTCATAAGTCACTCAGTTTTGGAAAAATGTACTCAAAAACTAATGCTCATAGAACCAGTATAGTATGCAACTCGTTGATAAACTTCTTCAGTCACTCTTTTATTGAACACTCCCTGCGCTCCTGTCAAATGAAAGTTAAGACAGTTTTATCATAGGTATAGTTACACTCTGTTTTCCATATATTCTTTTCATGTTTAATATTTTAATTTCAGATGTTGCGACATTAATAACAAAATCTTGTTTCTTGAAATTTCAACCATTTTAACTAATTTTCTGGACTAATCAAAGCTTCTTTAAAAGAATTAAAATCAAATGAGACGTCGTTGCAAAAAAAAAACAAAAACAAAAAACGTTGGTTTCCTGAATTAGAATTTTTAGTTAGCTAATCTCTCTTTAAAAAATGTAGCCGTATTTGGAAACTGCTATTTTCCACAATTCAAAATAGTTCCACAATTATACATACAGGCTTTTTTGTGTGCGACATACCAGAACGAGGCAACCGATGAAGCATTTTAAAATAGGTATTAAGGCGTTCACAGCCATGCGCCAACGAGCCTTAAAATAATACAGAGCAATCGATTCCCCTGTTCAGGTTGTTCGCAAAGAAAATAGGGCAATTGCGGCTTATATACGTCTCCTACGTATGCGTGGATTATTTTTCCTTTTATACCGCTTCCACCCCATGTTTTTTCAAGTAAATTGAAACATGAGGTTGAATAATGACTCATCCTGCTACAGTGTCGTGCTCTGACGAAGGCTTGAGTTTTAATCATGGACGTGACTATTATTTCTGTCCCTCAATGCGAAGTAGTAGGTTTTGTTAAGTGTTAAATTCTTCAATAAACTTTACGTCCAAAGCCTTATGGTCCATGTCTGACTACCCTAATTCGTAAACTAGCAATAAAACAAGTTTATTATTAATTATTCGAGAAATTCCTAAATATTCTTCCATAAGCATTACAAATAAGTGTATTTTCCAAAGCACTCTTAATTTTATTCTTACTAAAAGTAAAGGGGTATTTTTTTTATTACGATTTTATTTTCTTAAATGTCAAAAACATGGCTCTAAACAAAATTTGCCAATTTTATCACTATATCAATATACCATCACAATTGCACGAGCCTATGTATCCACCTACATTTGGAGATTACTGTGTTAGTTGCAAAGTCTAAGGTCCACAATATCAAATTTGATGCTCCATGCTCCTTTTTAGTGTTGTTTGAACTGTTTTACTACAATAAGGTGCTGAATTTTCCTAATAATTCGAAAGATCATCGCTGCTCTATTTCTGGGAATAGAGGATAGAGCGGATAGAGTGGATAGATCAAGTTTCTTATTAGACTTGAAGATAAAAAATATACTTGGACTGTTTGCATTTGTGAAGTTGTTCTTGCTGTACAAATTTATTAAATGAATTGCTTATTAAGTCATAGTCTATTCATGTTTAAAAAGGTTGAAAAATAGTAAAATTTTTTGTTTTCTGTCTACATTGTAGAAAGAACTAAACCGGCTATGAAAGAAATTGATGGTTGGATATGAAAATTACAACAAGCTTTTATTTCGCTTTTACGTGGAAATTATTAAAATTATTAAATAACGTTCTTTTATGTACCGGTCATTCACAAAAAGAAAATAGTGAATGCAACCTAGAATAAAAGACACGGTTTGATAGCAAGAATTTAAAATTTTAAAGCGTCTTGCCAATGTGTTTTGGTATAAAAAAAACATATTTCTAAAGAACATGCTATATTGTTAAGAATCTTAAGAATGCGACAAATGTACACTTAATGTTGAATTAGAAGATCCCATGTATACCTTCCAATTTATTATTTAATTCACTTATTAATTTAAATCAGTTTATTATTGTATTGTTCATGGTTAGCAGTTTTAAAGACTATATGTAATTTTGAATTGTGTGTATTTATTAGAAACAGGTTTATTAGTTATATTAACTTTTTATGTTTGAAGTTTATAGATTATAGATAGATTAGTTGTTTAGTGTCGAAAATATCTGTCAATTATACTCGTCGGTAATGTCCATGATTCTTACTTTGGTCCAACTTTGGAAGACGTATCGCCCATTTTGTCTTTTTTCTTCTTCAACTACCAACGCGATAACTATAACAGTTCTTTATTTATAACAAATAGATTGCAGAAAGAAACCTTTAATTTGTCTTAAATAGGTATATAATAAGATTTAATATTTTATACTACATTTAAAAACCATTTACATACCTTCTATTGCTTTTTGTGCTTCAGTGCGAACTTGCTAGTAGAATAACACCTACGCCACTGAATGGGACTTTAATTCCGCGTCCCTAAGTAACCAATGAATATGTAAATTACGAGAACGCCGGGTAGCAGCGTCTAGTTGGGCAAAACTAATTGGAAACCATAGAGCCGTTGTAAATTTATTTCACCTGTGAAGGTGTCATCCGTGTAATGTCTAATCGTTATTTAAAGAAGTATAAATATACACATTAGTGACTCTTATGTAGTCGATCTGAACGATTTTACCATTCTTCGTGTCGTAATGCCCGCTGGGTTTACAATGTTGGGAAATGAACGTTGTTTATATTTCTCCTCGATCTATGTCGAACGGTAATCGTTGGTGCAGTTTTATGTTTCTTATTTTAAAGTATAGAAGAGCTGCAAGTAGCGTTGTGGAATTGACCGGTCAAATTTTTTTTCTACCAATTCACCTGCTAGTTGACCAGTCAAACCGAAATAATGTTTTGAAAATTTAATGAAATTTATATTTATTAATTTATATTTATATTGTGCGGTACTCCGCTGTCGCGTCGTTCTGAGAACTAAATGAAGTGGATATTTTTATTGCGTTTCCCCCAATCGCTAAGTATCGTATTGGAGTATAAAGTTAAATTGGTCATCACAAACGCACAATAATTTATTATGAAATGCAGCTTATCATTAAATAATGATAGAAAACACTCTACAATTGCAAAATGTTTTTTTCTAATAGTCAATTAATAAGTCAATTAACTGTTGACCAGCCCCAACACTGGCTGAAAGGCACGATTGACTATTTTGAGGTTTTAACGCATTTTAATATGACAACGGAACTCGAATTTTGATTTTTAATATAAATACCTGAAATTTTCTTTCTGTTCTGTAAGAAGAATGATTGTATTTGAATTTGACTTTTAAAAGGAGGCGATATTGTGGACAGGCACTGTAACAATTTAATTTCGAGATTTCAAGATTCAAATGTCAAGAATTTTACAAAATCTTTGCGATTTCAAAAAGTATTAATCCAAAATGTTATATAGTATAGCATTGAAAATATGAAATTTAGGTGTCTCGAAAAACTTACATTATACCTTGTGCTTTTATAATAACGATTTTTGTCTTTAAAATTTTTCGATAAAACAAATCCGTGTGGAAATATAAAATTCACCCGTAGTAATATTTAGGTATATTTTTTGGAGAGACCCAAACTAATAAACACAATCATGATTTGTAAAATTTTGCCTTTGGTTCTAAATATTCAGTTTGGATGTTGTTTAGTGTAGTTCAAAAACTCTCCCTTAACGACTGGTTCGAAACAATTAGACTAAAATATAAGAAAATAATTTAAAAATATCACAAAATTTTGTACATATTGCTTGTTTAGTGTGATACCATTATGTATAATAGTACCGTATATAATGATGCCGTTATATATAATATTATATGTATTACGTATTACGTACGTATTCCAATCTCAAATCTCGGGTCCTTAGTAAGTATTTGTTATTCAAAAACTACACATTAAGCAGCGTTAAAAGTCGCAATTAAGTTAAGCGGTGCTTATAACCCTGTATAGAAACATATATTTCATTCTTCCGTGCCCTTAAATCACAAAGTTTACAAGCAAACACAAAACACAGAAATGTAAAAGAGAGAAAAGTTGGAACTCCAATACTCCTAAAAATGTCAGTAAATTTTCTATAATTTAATCTTACTATTTTTCTCTTGACTGCGAAAATCCTACCAAAATGACAACTATAGTCCCAGGCCATCAGACTATAAACGATATTTTATCGAAATAGTGAATTTTGAGAATATACTGGAAACCTATTGTTAATACGAACCTTTTAATATAATTTTTTACACAATTGCTGCGCGTTTAAGTTTTGAATTTCTTTCAGACAGTGTTATGTGCATTTTTTAGCAATTTTATTCATTTCCTTATTTAGTTCTGCAGGATCCAGATCGATTCCAACACTGCACAGCAAAAAAACAATTCGAGAAGGCACCCAGAATCACGCTATCGAGTGCGTTTAGATCTCAGTTTAGACAGTTTAGATAGACCGAGGAAAGAGTTGGGCCAAGAACCGAGGACAGTTGTTTGTCATACAGCTCTGGCTTTAACTAATAATTTATTGAACCAATATATTCTTCGTGCATGATTTGTGATCATTATAGTGGGCATGTCGGAATCCATTATCTTGTGTAATTGTATCGATTCTCATCCACTAATGTTTTTTCCAATCTGATCAGATATTGTGTTAACGATAAAGTGGCGCTTACGTATAAATAAAGGAGTGTTAAGCCTCTAATACTGATATGCGAAGATAGGTGGCTGCAGGAAAAGAGATCGTCACCGATACGGTCTATTGTATTCGACTTAACCAACCTCATCGCTGGCACGAAATGCCGATCAGATTATGCGTTGAAATATTTTAGACACAGGCACTGGCTCATTAAAGAGTAAAGATAGGTGAAGTGCCGAATATCCCGCTTCCGCTGACACTTCATTGATTATATATAGAAAAGGTAATTTGCATTGCATATAATTAATACAAATTTTCACATTTAATGAGAAACTACAGCATCAGTATTTGCATATTCTGTGATAATCGATAACGAGCCCGCGTATACTAACAGCTCCGTTAGGATAATCGGTCAATATTTATTGCATTAATATGATTTTAGCGCCATTTTCACAGACAACATGCGTCTTTTAAAATGCAAAAACCAACGTCGTGACTTGCAAATGCTAAATAAATTGGTGTCGTTTCCGTTTGTTTAACAAACATTTAATTTACTGGTTGCTAATTGGCCGTACTATTTTTAACGTCGATCAGACACCTCGTTAACAAACGGACACTTGTAAGAAAATTAAAAGCTAATACGTGTCTAAAAATAGACACTTCTAATTGCAGGCGATAGCGTTTCCATTCTTTAGGTATAGGTTCCAATGACCAACTATTACATGTAAAAGTCGTTCTTGAAAATCATTCAGACACAGAGTTAAATAGAATTTGCTCAGTAAACGCATTTTGCAAATGAGTTTGCCATTGTTTTTTCCATTTTTCTTTATATTTAAAACCGCCAAATATTTTTTATTATTGTTTAGATTTTGCACATTTCTGAATGATAGTTTATTATTTTAATTGTGCGATATTCAGTTGGCTAGGTAGTTACGTTATCAAAGGAGAAATGAACAGTTAATCTAAGGGGTGTTTTTTTTTCGATGTATAGAACTTTAAGTTGCAATAAAACAACGATGGATTATTCGATTGACATGAATTTTATTTATCCGAAAGATAACCTTGTGGCATTACATTTTAAATATAATTTCTGGCATGTGACCGCCACGGCTGGCGCGGAGTAGTCCAATTTGGACGTCCAATTTTCGATGACTTTTTCCAACATTTATGGCCTTATATCGGCAATAACACGACGAATGTTGTCTTCTAAATGGTCAAGCGTTTGTGGCTTATCCGCATAGACCAAAGACTTTACATAGCCCCACAGAAAGTAGTCTAGCGGTGTTAAATCACAAGATCTTGGAGGCCAATTCACACGTCCAAAACGTGAAATTAGGCGGTCACCAAACGTGTCTTTCAATAAATCGATTGTGGCACGAGCTGTGTGACATGTTGTTGAAACCACATCTCCTGGACATCATGGTTACTCAATTCAGGAATGAAAGAGTTACTAATCATAGCTCTATACCGATCACCATTGACTGTAACGTTCTGGCCATCATCGTTTTTGAAGAAGTACGGACCAATGATTCCACCAGCCCATAATGCGCACAAAACAGTCAGTTTTTCTGGATGTAACGGTGTTTCGACATACACTTGAGGATTAGCTTAGCTCCAAATGCTGAAGTTTTGTTTGTTGAGGTGCGCTTCATTGCTAAACAAAATTCGCTTATGAAAATCGGGAACAACGGCAATCTTGTTTTGGCCCCATTCGAGGAATCTACGCCTTACTTGATGATCGTTTGGCTTCAATTCTTGCACGAGTTGGATTTTGTAAGCACGTAAACCAAACCGAGTTATCAATATCAGTTATTCGTAAGTATTTGATTAGTAATTTTTCCTGAAACTCTAAGAACAGTTCTTCCATATTGCTGCTCTTCTATGCACTATATTTAATGTACTACAGAGCCACCGCTGTGGTATTCTTAATTGTGATCCAATTTCTAATTGTTTCAAATACGCAACCTGAGTGGCAAGTACAAAAATTGTTTTTGGTCAAAGATAGTGAACTTTTTTTTAAGGCATCAAATTTTTTAAAATTCATTTTCAGTATTTACTTTTTCTGACAATATTGGCTTACAGCGTCGTCAAAAAAGTGACTTCATTGAAGTATCAAATATTGCGAGAAATTCAACGGTGGAAGTTATCACTTATCTTGCGTAGTTGATAATGTTTTGATCCTATTAATCAAATTATCGGGTCCCATAAACTCGCTTTGTCGAATCACGTTGAATTTCATATACGATTTCATGGCAATTTAATCAAGCCTTTTCAATTGCAGGAGCAAGTCGAAAAATAAGTAGTTTTCGGAAAATTCGTTCTTTAATTAACTATAACAATAAACATAATTAAACTACGTGAACTAAGAAAAAAATTAAAAAAAAAAATTACAAACAACTAAAATGAGTTTTTTTCCAAATTCACTTGTTTTATCTACGGGTTGTCCCAATATTGATGAAATTTTGAATAGAACAAAAAATATTTTTGTGCGCTTTTATACAGTCACGAATTAAATGTTACCATAAAGGAAATGCTGCTGCAGTGGGTGTGCGGTGTACCTTTTAGACGAAAATGTCTCAAACAGGAAGGGGATTTTTTCTGCGTTTTAATATTCTATAAAAAGCTAATATAACATAATAATATAAATAATATAATTATAGGAACCGTGTGTCTCGAGTTTCATATTTAAAATTTCAGTATTGATAGTATTCACCCAAAATGGCAAGACCAAGCAAGTGAATTTCGAAGAATTATCATTTTGATAATTATGGTGATTCATTTTTTTGTTTCAGCGCATTATGCTTCGAAACTTTTGGTGTATTTAACCGGCCCTGTATCTTGGTTAGTTTGAAAGTTACCAATACAATACTAACTGAAAGTCTTTTATTTTCATCATGATTCTAATTAAACATTAATGGCAATATCGAAAGCAGTGTAGTAAAATTATTGTGATTTATTTATTGTGATGCATATAATTAACGATTTTAATTTTTTCTACGTTTTTTGTTGTTCTCCGCACGCACGCGAAAAAAAGCGCTCCAAACTCTATTTGATCTTGTATCTAAAGCTAGGTTTCCACTGAGGGAACATTGAGAAAGATTTCTGTTGCCCTATGTTTCTGTTTCTTGCGACATGTTTAACTTATTAGTAACACATGTAAACTATTGTTTCCACTTTCTCGACTAAACAATTTAAGTTGTTTCTAGTAACTTGTGCAGTGTGACCTAGTGTTTCCACATGCAACATAGTGCAGAAATATGAATGCAGACGAAGGAATAATATTAGCAGCGGCGGCGTATATAGGATTGACCAAGAAAGAAAACAATGTGGCGGCGAGCAGTTATTCAATGTTCTTAAAAAAGACGACTTTTTTGGGAGAAGAATAACTAATGGTAGTGTAACATTTTTTTTTTACGAATGTCCATAACCGACCATGAATGGTTATTGTGTCAAAAAGACACAAATTTTAGAGAAGCCATTTCTCCACTAGAGCGATTGCTTGTTACGTTAAACTTCCTCATACCATTCATTGATGTTTTTGTTCCCAATTTCGGTACCGTCAATTAGTAGAATAATATCTGAAGTTTGAAAAGCTATTGCAGAAGTTCTTTAAGATAAAGTAAAGGTATGTATGCAATTTTGTTTCTACGTATTTTATTTAATATCGACGCAAGATCTATTGCCAAGTAACTTCTCAAGTATTTTCTAATAAATATAAAAACATCTTGTGGAATTATTATTTTTTATTTTAATACAGACAGGACACATGCATATATATTATTATAGTTGCATGGTAAACCTTGCGTCAGACATGACTTCCACTATGGCATCCGATAACGTTGGTTGCTCAACCTGTATAGATGAAAATTTGTATGGTTGTGATGATGGAAGGTTATTGGTTGTTTGATGTGATTGTGAAGAATAGTTGCATGAAGGAGTTGGTGAGGGCATAGGTATTGTTGAGAGTGCGGATGACGAAGAAGCGTTTGAATAAGGTAGATGGTTGTTCTCACAGCTGGGTAGAAATAGGCAGCTGATGAATTCCAGTGTAATGGCTGATTATATTTTCGCAAACATGCTTCATAAAGGATATTGGAGTTCATGAAGCCTTTCTATTTTGTGAGCTGCCAATTCTCGGAAAATTTGGAATGGACTACGCGGTTTCTTACTTTCTAATTGTTTCATTATCAAATAGGCCTCTTCTTGACACTCATCTTTTGCGCATCACTGTGTGTTCTCTTTGCAGGCTTCTTTGCTTTCGGACTTTTTTGTTCAGCTGCACTTTTTGAAGGTGGTGTTCTATTTCCTTCGTCGTTCGTTGTTTTTTTTTGTGGCTATTTTCGGTTCCTCAATTATGGACGAAATATTTTCGTCAGTAGCAGCTTCTTTATCATTACTTTCCATCAGCATCATTGCTAGACGATGTATCATAATCCTGAAACAAGAGATTTTTATAATTAATGTTTTGAGTTTGATATAAAATGGTTATCGTATTCATTATTTTTCTGTGCATTATTAACAGTTATTTAATGAATATAAAAAATAGGTAGTCTACCAAAAAACTAAATCACATTTTAAAAAAATAATATTGTAGAAAAAAATTATTTTATACTTAGTATATGTAGGTCGGTTAATTTTTGTTTTAAGTTTTTATTTATTTTCATTTTCAGATGCCTCGGACCAGCGACGAGTGGCAACACATAGGACATCACTTCGCCAGTTTTTGGAATTTTCCAAAATGTGCCGGTGTTGAGAAAACCAATGCTACTTGAACCCCTTAAAGTTGAACTAGTTGTGAGATCTTAAGTATATCTCCATAACTTTTTGAGAACTAGCCTAGGTTCTCGAAAATCATATTCACCCGCCGGCACATTGGATTCTGAAGGCAAAGACACAGGCGAACTAATTCCAGGCTCATGGAGAAATGAAATAAACGGCAACATCACTAAACATCACTAAAATAACAACCGCGTAATTCAAAGTTGGAAAGTTGAAAATTAGAGACGGAATGCTACCATGGCAAAATAACTTTTAATTATGTTATTGCTTTTTCTTTAATAAGGTGAAATAATACTTACCTCAGTTGAAACAATTCCTTTCCCTGGACATTTACGAACTTTGTTTTTGTCTACAAAAAAGAGCAAACTGTTGTAAACGGTGGTTTTTTCTCTGTAGAACCGTTTAAGTTCTGCTATGTCTGTTCAGTTTTTTTCTGCCAGTGTTGACCAAGCATCATGTTATGCATTTCTACATTTATACTTTATATGCTTTGAATCCCATAAACACTCACATTGTCTATAATCTTCAATCAGTTGAATAGTTAATTCATTCGTCCAGTTAAACGGCATATTGAAATACTAGTTGCTGAATTTCTTTTGAAATTTGCCACTCAGAATGGAAATCGGAAACAAATAGGAACATTGAAACTTGTTGCTAAAACAAAAAGAAAGACAAAAGAACTTTATGGAACATTTTTAGGAACAAGCAACAGCAACACAAAAGTTCTTCAGTGTTCCTCCAGTGGAAACCCGGTTTTAGATTATAGCGTTCTTGAAACCATTTAATGGGGTTAATGAATTTTTTTAATATGATAACTGACTATGAACACGCGGTGGGCGTTTTTCGTGCATCTACAAATAAACGTCAACATTAAGTGAAATTTACGGATGGTCCATGTTGCGATCGAGGAGGATCTCTTGAAAAAATGTTTTCGATGAGCGTAAATAAAATTTTCGAAATAAACAAAAAATTAAAGATCTAATCGCGGTGGTTAAATATTCCTTAAAAGGCAATTGAATTTCACTCCATTGTAAAAGCTTAGCACAGACGGTACTTTTACGATTTTATAATAGCCTAATGTGGGACGTTTACCGTCCCGATTAGTGATACGAAACGTCGCGTCGTTCGCGTGATTTGGACTAATTCTAGATCACAAGCGCCTCGGTACACGCCGAAGGCACGGCCTTTATTTTCGAATAGGTTTCTTCACGTGGGCGGATTACCGCGAAGGCGAAAAAAAAACTAAAGTAAATTCTATGATCTTTGGAACACCTACTCGAAGCCCATACATAAATCTCCTATCTCTCTATTATATAAAATAATAGGCAGCGTTCTATTAATGACAGATTTTATCTGCGATGCATTTCACGGATATTTGTTCCATATTGTTTATTCGAGCATTAATCGATGGTCGCGAAGTTTGCCGACGCGAAAAGTCGATTAGGGTGTGTTGCCTTATCGAGATTTACGACGCTGCTGTTATAACTTCATTTGCGGTTAGCGAAGTACACGGAAGTAACACCATTTGATATTTAGAAACTGGAAACTAACCAAAATATGCACACTTCAATTAAAGAAACGTCACCACAGAAACGAGCCCTTGATGCAACTCGTCAATCAAATTAAATCTCATTGAAAAATAATTCCATTTCGGACACTTGATAGCTTAATACCTGATTAATGTTATGCCGACAATTCCCAACTAAACTAAGTCATTAATCTAGTTGAAGAGATAAATAAATATGCAAAATTAATCAATTTAGTTTTGTTGTTTCTGTCGTTCTAGAAGCAATGTTCATTGTGCATCATCATTTAAGTGAATTTGAGCCTTCTTCTTCTTCGGAGGTGGCCACTTTTCTAAATGCATCTTTGTTTCTTGCAACGTGAAATCAGCTGCTGCACTTTCCTAAGCCTAGTCACTGATGTTTCTTAGCGAGGGTGTCTTCTTTCTTCCTATGCTTTTTCTGCACTCGTCCCTGCATGATGGTCTGTAGTAGTTCCTACTTATTACGTCTTAGAATGTTTAAGTTTTTAAGTTTGTGCCATACAGTTATTTCAAAAGACTCTAGTTTCTTGATGGTCTAAACCTTGAGAGTCCAAGTTTCTATTCCATACAGTGGTTGTGTCCACACGTAGCACTCAATAAACTTCAATCTTAGTTTAAGGCATAGATTTTTGTGGCTGAATAGTGTTTTAAATCTTAAGAAAGCCTCGCAGTTTCGATTTTAGTTCTTATTTCGTGATCTTGGTCTAGGTCTGAAGTTATATAAGTCAATTATGAATTTAGTTTTTACAGTATTTATTGTAAGTCTCATTTTAATGCTTTCGTTATTGACCCTGTTCACCAGTAGTAGGTCTTGCAGGGATTTAGCCATGATTGCTGTATCGTCCACGAAGAGTATATTAATTATCTAACCCCTTTCCCAAGGAGCCCGATGAAATATTATCTGTGAATATAATTTGAAGAGTGCAGGTGAAAGTACGCACCCATGTGTAACACCTCGCTGGATAGGTAGGTGGTTTAGCATGTTGAGCCAAGGAGGTACGACCTCCTGATGAAGAACAAACAGCTTTGTTACTTTTATGCCATGATACTTTTAATACTGCAATTAAGTTCATTAAATAAACATCTTTTTTAAGTGCTCTTTGTCCTTGACTTCTCACAAATTTTTAAATAATTTGTAAACAGCAAACTGCATTGCCTACTGCAAAGCCTGCCGCAAATCCTTTTGAGTTCGCGCCAAAAACTGACAGAAAATGGATCGCCCCGAGCCTGCGTCTGGTGGCTTGAGGTAGCCTCGCGAGCTCTGTATAAAATTGAGACACGCGGTTCAAGCGCGACGCGTTCAAGGTTACGTCAAACGTTGGTATGAGAGTTCATATCACATCAAAAATTCGATTATCTGAGCCAAAATATTGAAAATTTGAAGATTTTATTTGATTTGATCTGTCAACATACCTCCTTTTTTATCAACAGTTATTACGTTATTGATTACCCAATTCAATAGATTCCATTTCTGCGATTTACTGCCGCATTTTTTATTTCACGAGGTATTAACAAAACCTATCCATCCTTCAATTACTATTTTGGAGGTCTCCAATATCCGTGTCTTTATCGTTTATCATATTTTCATTATTGTAATTCTCAGAACAGAGATGACAACAAATAATTTGTCCTATCACTTTTTTTATTCTGGTAAAAGGTAGATTTTCTAACCCGTCAAAGCTCATCTTTTATTATTTAAAATCAGACAATGCAGGTTAATCAGGATCACAGATTGGTTGCGATTTTAAAATCTATTCTAGTTAGCGGTTACAGTTTCTAGAAACCATCTATTTAAAAAAAAACTATAAATAAATTCTAGACGCTACCAATGTAAAGAACGCAGAAAATTATTTTTCAATAAGACGTGGAAATAAAAAAAAGTTTCTAAATTTTATTATATAACTCTGTACTTAGGTACTTGTTCATGAGTAGTAAATTGCTTAGTTTCTACTTTATCTAATATCCACTTCGTTTAAACGTAGCAAAAATTTTAAATTTGGGGGTTTAATTGACAAGTATTCAATTTACGATTTGTCTTATCTATAAATCCGTCGTCGACGTACTAAGTTAGTGACATTTCGTTCCAGATCTAGCAACGGTTCTCGAATTTCCTCTGGCTGCGACACCAGCTCCCTCGACGGCGACAAACCCCAACTACGCTCCCACCAAGTGCACCCTGTATTGGATTCCCATCACATCGTCGGTTACGAGAAACATCCGCTGGAGGCGGCGGATTGCCCCTCCACGCCGCCGCCTCCACCACGGTGCCTCCCTCTGGCGCCCAATATTTGCGTTGAAGCCGGCCGCATTCAATTTGTACGATCGGAGACAGGTGGCGTGACGCAACACAATCACGCTGGAGTGTCGCCACCGCCGCCGCCTACGATCGATGGAATCGCGAGTTCGGGAAGGGTAACTGTTACGCGTGGCTTGCAGACCGAAGGGGATGATGAGTTCGGTCAGGTGCAGGTAGGTGGAGCACATAATTTTCGACGTTTCTCACTCTTTTGGTAATGGAATGTTTATTGTGCATCGTTAAACAAAATATTACTTGAAAGAGTAACTGGCAGCGATATATGTATATATACGCGTTTAGAATGTGATTTTGCTAGCTGAAGAACTATGTATTATCCACTGGTTACTGATTCACCTTAATCATCATTATCTATTTATTTTTTTTATGCAAATTGAGTGATTGCTTATCACATTTAATTAAAAAATAAAATTCAAGTTAGGCGCTATAGTCGAAATGCATCAAAAGCATCTCGGTAAAGAAATATCTTATAATAATATCTAATATTCTAATATTTGCATTTGCAATAGACTGTTATAGAAACAGGAATATCTATGCAGTGATTGTAAAATACTATTTTATATGCGATTATATTGCGATATCAAGACAATAAGGCTGTTTTAAAAAAACAAATGTTAATCACATTGGGGTTAGAAGAGAACAAATATGTTGAGACGGGTAAAATTCAGTTAACCCTCGATTTGTTTGGAAAACAAATTTAGTTTGCACCGTTATTGAAGTTCTGCCCTACAATTACATTCCATTATTGTTTGCTTTTATTAATATGCAAATCGGTTAATGGAATTTCACGCCGCTCTGTACAATTGCAGCTAGATGATGCAGTCATACGTTAGTTTGGGTTCAACTCAGAAAGCGCGGTTTTTAGTTTTTGAATGGAATTTGATCAAAATCAACAAAATATATATATATATATATATATATATATATATATATATATATATATATATATATATATATATATATATATATATATATATATATATATATATATATATATATATATATATATATAATAAAAAACTAACCGATTACCTAACTACCCAAAACTCAGTTTTAAAAACAAAAATGAAGTCAATTAACTTTTATATTTGTAAAATACAATATTGTTGAATTAGGTGTTTTATGAGTGTTATACAAATTTGGTCATAATATAACAGTTACAATAGATGATCATAAGGGTCTCAATTTTTATTTTTGCCCGTACAATATTTTTGTTACTTTGTGTACCATCATAATAGTAATAGTAAGGGTTATTTTCATTTTAGTATTTTGGTGTTTTAAAATGAAATAGGCGATTGTAGACATTCAGTCGAAGATAAATTATTTCCTCCATAAAATTGTTTATTTTTATAAATCTTTTAAAATGAATGTTTAAATGCAAATTACTCCATTTTGTGAAAACAATCATTCGAGGTCAGTCGCTATATCGCATCAAAAATTTTATGCGTTTTACTATTTATAATTACCGCTTCTGAATTGTATAATAGAAATCCCGCGGTTGGTCATCCTCTTTGCAAGCTATAAAGTTTTATTTGTTTGTTCCAAAAAGATTCATTTTGGCAGATTAGGTAGTTGTGCACTGAAATTGTAACCAAAAATGCTACGTGTCAGTCGCTTTCAAAAAGCACATCATTCCGTTTTACGACTAAATTTCCCTGGTCGCCCGTCAGATAGGGACTAATTTTAGAAAATGCGCTTTATAAATGTCCTTTCAAAATTACCCTTTTCAAAAATCTCACCGCTTCTAACGGTTATAGCAGAGGTATTATTACGCAAGCTGCTGAGCCCCTTCGTCAGATTTTCTATAACTGCCTGGAGCGTTTTCATCAAAAGGGCCAATTTCGAATAATTAAGGCTTATGTTATAAACACATAGGAAACGAAAAGGAACCGTAGCGTTGCCCCTCGCTCCCCCGAAAATCTAATCTCTTGCGGTTCAATGGAGTAAAGACCCTCACGGTAATCAGTTTAGGAATTAGGCCTAATGTTGTTGTTTTAAATCGTATTGCGTGTGCCTAAACCCTAAATTCTGAGTTGGTGATGAATATCTGATAATAGAGGAAACTCCAATTTTGATAAGGGTCCGTAAGTCACAGTGCAGCCGGATTTAATTTCATTAAATTTTACGAAACCCTCTGTGACCTTTAGCTGCGTTGGAGCAACTCTTCTGTTCCACGCTTTAAAAATGCGAAAAAAGTTGAAAATGATCTTTTTTCAGCAATTTGCTCTTAAAAGAGGTACTCTTGTTTAAAGTAAAAAGGTATGTGTTGTGGAGAGAGAACGAAGAGGGAGTGACTGTTTTAAGACGAACTGTGAAATAAAAGTATTGCCAAATATTTTGAGCTTAATTTTTTTTTCTCACCCAATTTGTTTTGGTTAGTTTTGGTTTGGTACATTTGGTTTAAGTATCTTAAATCGTTCAGAAATAAAAAAAAAAACATTTTTTGGGGTTCTTTTGCAAAGTATCTTCTGAAAGATAGATTACATAGGACACAGATTTATTAACCACTGTTTAGTACAACGTTTTTTGAAACACTGGTAGTTTTTTTAGGTGGTTAGGCAGTTTTTAATAGGCGTATGGAATTTAGTTCTTGAATTAAAATTTGCCTCTGTTTGAATTTTTTTTAATGCTAGAACAATAATAGTTCCGACCTCAAAAGATGTAACACTGTTTAAATGACATGAACACTTTGAGTAATTTAGTGGGAATAAGTTTGTGTGTGTGTATGTTTCTAAAAGTTTTATTTTTGTGACAAGGAGAAACGCCTTCCAAATAAAAAGTTTCTCAGTTTCTCCGGTAGAATCCCACCTTAACGCCGCTCAAGACGCCGCCATTGTACGCAATCTACGTCAAAAGAAAATGTGGAATTGTAATTTAATTAAAGTAAATGTGTGCGTCGATGCGTCCTTTTGGGACACTCTCTTTTAAAATTATGGTTTGGGTAATTTAAATTTAAGGGCGTCAGACACAGGGCAATTTTTAATAAATAGCAATTATTAAGTATCAATTTTAATATCGTCCAATAAACAAAACTAGGCCGGGATTGCGTTGTCACGAATAAACGTTAGTTCTGACAAACTTTCGATAGCGTAATAGAAAAATTAATTTTCTATTACAATTTTCCGACTAGTAAGTGTGTTTTTTTTTTTCGTTTCATATTTTTGATTTTAGCTACTTGACGATATATTTCTTTTCACATACTGATGTATTTTTCCCTTGTTAAATATGCAAGTTGTTATTTTTTTCATATAATCCTCGGTTCCCTATCAATATTTTAAAGCTAAATTTAATTTAATTAGGTGAAATTTAGCACTTAATAGAGATAAGTGCTCAGAAAGTGTTTCAACTCTATTAATTCTATTGTTACTTTAAAGTCAAATTAATTTTTGCAACTGGATTTATCGAATGTTTAACTACGTAATTCCAAACACACATACATATTACTTACATATATACATACAATACATATTATATTTTGATATTATATATTTGATATTTTGGTCCATTTTGAATAAATTGAACTTAGAGCCAAATGACTTTTACATTCCAAGCTATAATAAAAATATAATAAAACTAAAATAGTGATGCAAAAATTCTTTTGCTCTACTTTGAATTGTTTACTGTTTATAAGCGTCTAATCTAGAGAAAATGCCTCAAAATAAAACTTTTCAAGTGTCAATAACTAAAAAACAATTGAGAATATAGCCAATATGGCTATGACCATAAACAAAACTTGTCGTAAATCTTCAGGAGTTTTCATAAATGTAATATTTAAGGTGTTTCATTACGACAAAACAACTCATTTTTGGAAATACTTTTTTAAGGACACACTGCATATAGAATCAGAAGAAATATTCATAAACATTTTTGCAAGTTTGGCATATATTTGATGTGAAACTTAGCACACAAATTAACGAAATCTTCAAGAAAAAATGTTTCCCCTATTTTAGCAACAAATGTTGTATCCATACATTGGGGTTTCTATTTGATCATTTTTAACTTTTTTATTCTCAAATTTTAATATCTTTTTTGCCATTCTGTAATAGAAACCGTAATATGTAAAGTTTCTTAAAGGGCCTCTTTAAAAGGGTTAATTATTAAAATGTGATAGAGAACTTTGAATGAACGAACCTATGAATTTTCGGTGGAATTGAAAAATGAAATATTACTTAATAATGCAATGAAATAAGGCAGTGGCGTACAGTAGATCTTGAAGTCCCACAAGTCCCCAAATGTACCCAATACGGTCGTAAAAAATGTTGTTGGTATTTGTTTTCTGTTTTCAGTATATTACTTCAGATACAACCGAAAAAGTAACATACAAGATTAGATAAGAAATAATCTTTACATGTCTACTTATTCTAAGGATGACGACAAAAATAACATATATTAAATTTTGCATAAGTTGTCAGGGAGATCTTAAAATGCTTTTCACAAAGGTCCTGTAACTTAGAAGAAGCTACGGAATTTCCGTTTGTGCCCATCCATTGCTCCTCATACAAATAAATTAGTTTTTTATTATATATGTTATTTATTTATTTTATTTTTCAAATCTTTAAGGGTTTTCCAGGTTCCATGCTGTACATGCCCGTTCGATATTGTGTTGGTTTATTTATCTATTAATAAATTTATATGAACAATTGATCGGACAAATGTCTCCCCGGTTTACAATAAAAAATCATTTCGTACATACAGGCTGCCATTCGTACCCGATGGCACATCATTCCATTTCACAAAGGGTTTCAGATTCGATTACGTATTTTCGCATTTTGTCCAAAATTCAAAGCGAAAATATGATTTGTTATATTTTTGCCGTGACGGCACGGCATTTTTTTTTGTCCCGTTAAAATATTTTATCTATCCAGTTGGGTTAACATTTTGTTTCACCTGAATCCGCTAGCGAAACGAGCGCCAAATTTTGCTACATTTTCCCTGGTAAATAATTTATATTAAAAGTGGCGTTCACGTTCAATTTGTTTTCAAAACAAAACTCGCTTTTAAAATATAACGCACTCAAAAACACATTAATCAAACGCCCTTGTTATAGAGAATTCCGTTTGGATTATACCGAAGCCGGGTATTTTTAGTAAGTTAAATGACGTCGTTTTGGAGTATAATGTTTCGTGCATGTAAGCAAAGTTTTAATTACGGCTGCGGCCTTAAACGATTTTAAATTTCGTATGATATCTACATTGTTAGGAGGTTGAAGCGTCTGACGGGAAGTTTTGAAAAACTAAAACATTTATGGAAACTTGAGCGACCTGCACCTGCGTAGGGCAAAGAAACTAAAACTTTTTCATGACAAAAGCATTTTTTACAGGAACAAAGAACCGCAGTAGTCCTGTCCAATTTTAAGAAAAGTTATATGAAAACGGCTTATTCCACCAGGAACTGAATCGATCTATTATAAGTAATAGCATCAAGAGTCTATTTGATACTTATCAAACGGATATTTTAAACCGACTTTATAATTATTATTATTTATTTTTGGCCAGTTTCACACACTACACAGCACTTAAGGTTGGCTATAGAGTCAACTTTTCATTCTGACTCCCCACTTGTCTATTAAACTCTCTCCATTCCTCACAAAATTAGTAAATTTTACTGTTTTTTGAAGCCGAACATTATGATCGTAAAATTGTCCACCATTACGCCTCGTCATTTCCAACGAACAAACCCAATTATCTCAGTTGATGCTTAATCTTTGTATTGTATTGTAATGTTTTTCTTTTGGTTCAGGTTTTATAATTTTCCATCAAGTGCATATCTCATTCAAAATTCAATATGCCCCGTGACCTAAAAATCACAATTCTGTATCATTATAATAAATTATACGATTTAAATAAGATTGAATATATACACGTATTTGCAATTATTATTTGAGAGGATTACGAACAGTCCGTGTAACCATTCCCATGGCTGAAAGCTATAGATTCGCTTCTACAGGTATATTAATATTCAATTAATAGTGTCGCAATATCGTTCCACGGATATTGTCTAATCTACCGTTGAAGTATTGGAGAAGTAAAAGCTTTAGGCGTTTTAACAGGTGATGATTCTGGTGTTATTCGACTGGCAACCAATTTAAAATTTTATGGCGGAATAACCGATTACAAATTCACACCTGCCAATTGTTGAAACTGCCCACTCCTGTTTTGTTTTTCCTTTTTTTTAAGTTAAATTAAATTGCAAAATGGCTATTAGGCGTTAAGCGTTTAGTAACAAATTGAATATTTTTTAGATTATTATATTAATCACAATACCGCTTTATATCCTACCCAATTACGGACAATACATAAGACAAAACGATAATTACATCTTGTACATGCAAATTGAAAATGCAGGTACCGACCGAGCCATTTATAGACAATAAGCAATCATTTCTCCAATATATTAATACGAGATGTACTGGCCGGACAAACTTGGATGTTTCTGTGGGAAATTTCGGTAACTCTAGGAATCATCGACTGACTAACCTGACCAAAGTCTGTAGCATGATATACCATTGCAACACAGATGTCATATCTCAATATAGCTAATAAGACATTTGTCAAAAAGGACTTATTTTAATATTCTGAATATTGGTATGAGTATATAAGAAGCTAGTGCCCTGCCCATGCTGACAGCACAGCATAACACAGCAAGCGACAATTAAACAAATGTCAAATTTCGGTTTTAACGATTGAGATGTAGCGCCGTGCCACAACCAATAGAGCCGCTGATAAGTTTGAGTTTAGGACAGTATTTTCTCAAAATATGCAGTCATCTCGATAAATACGCAGAAAATTATTTTCTTTTTTATAAAATTATTATTGACATTTGCGGTGCATTAATTTTTACCATCTCCGGGGCACTGTATTATTTAATACATGCATATATCGATAAAAAAAACGCTCCATTTAATAGGCAACTATGATTGCATATGATATTCAATTTCTCCTGTAGCTATGTGGATTGTAAGTATCTTGTCTGTAAAAACCGAATTGAGGACTTCAAAATCAACTGAATTTTTATCATAAGGATAAATGAACTTATTGTCGAACTTGTATTTTATAATTTACTTGCCGGCTGAAGATGGGGAAAACAAAAGGTGCGTAGCAAGTATTATTAGATGAGCTAATAATTAAGTTTAATACGTCAAAATGCAACAAGAAGCCAGGGTTGGTTTCTATTAGCGATCGACATTAATTTTTAAGCAACTATTATTATATTGTTTACTCTCTTTGTTTAGCTACTTCCTTTTTAACTTTTCTTTCTCCATCGACTGTCGACCTAACATAACCCAACATTTTGTTCATGAAAATGTAGACTTTTTTTACTTATTTTAGTATTATTTTAATTAATTGAGTATGGTACAAAATTTTCGTCAGATATTTACTCCCCTTCGAGAAGCTTTGACCGGAAAAATTAATGATCAACTGAAATTTCGTATCTAATGAAGTATTAATTGGATCTGTTTTCTGTTAACGGTCCCCGGTCTTCAATAACGAGTCGTCAATTGGCGAATCATTTTTCAGCATAGCATCTTAAAACGTCTTCCAGAACAAGATGGGTATTATAATCTCAATCCATATTTCCTCGTTCTGTATACTAAACATCGCGAGACAAGAAACAGAAGCTCAATGTTGCGAGCTGCAACTCCCGCTCATAATCGTCATCTTTCACTCAACTTAAATAATTAATTACGACCATTAATTACCCGTAATTGCATTCCTTGACAGGAAACGAAGCTTTTCGATCTAATAGGCGGCGACGGGATACTGAAAAATCGTGACTTTGAAACGCGCGACTTGATGAACGGAGCGGCTTCTTAAATATTTAAGACAGAATAAGAATTTAATTCGTATCGCTCCGTTTTACGGAAGAGCTTTTTCATCTTTAATTTTCCGCTTTTAAAAGCAACATTGAAAGTAATAAAATAACAGGAAGTGGCGTTTATTCGTCTCAGTCGTTGTTTTGCCAAACCTAGGCTTGCGAGTAATTTTAATTTCGAAATTACTGACGAAGCTAAACCAGATTTAAGAATTGTTGATAATTCTCTTTTAAAATCAATTAATTTTGCCACCGATTGTAAAAAGTGGACAAACTGTGCTGTGTGGAATGAAGGACTAAGAATTAGTTTTTGAGAAGAACAAAAAACATCGTTAGTGGATTTAATTTAGATGAAATGTAATGGAGATTCAACTTTCCAAAAATTCTTGAAGACACGAATGTTAGAGACGCGTCTAAGCATTTAACGAACTTTCCATGGGTTCTAAAAAAAACATCTGGGTATGAAGGTCATACTTATTGAAAATGGTTCAGTAACTAACTGGTGTTTTGGAAAAATGGAAGATGGCCATGATAACACTACACCAAGCAAATAGTGGAATTGAAGAATGATAAACGAACCTATCCAACACGGATTTGACATGGCACCAAATAATCACAAACTGCTATTGAATAAATCTATGCTAGCCTGGAATTAAAGCTTAATAAAATTCTTGCAGAAAGTCGAACCCCGTTTATAGATAAAAGCGCATATTATGTCGGGCATTAAGGAAGGGAACAAGAAAATTAAGACAATGAAGTAGCTGCTAGGTTAAAATTGGACAAACTTGAACACTGGGTGTTTTAGGAATTTTAGAATGATTTTTCCTAGTTTATTAATCTGAGTCCTGTAAATGGGAGACCAAATTATAGAAGCAGAATTAATTATAAAACAAACTAAACATAAAAAGGAACAAGTTACTCTAGCGCTGCTAAATAGATCTACTTCGCATGCTCTTAAAGGTTTTACTACTCTTGCTTGAATAGACTATATATAATAGAATTTTCGGCGGCTAATCGGGGGATCGGTTTGGATTTTCGGGCTTGTCAAGTTTCATTTGTAGTAAGCATAACCTGAGGATGGCTGTTATTCCCACAGTAGAAACAAAAGAAAAATTAGTTAATTATTCAAGATCAGAACCTCTTTGTTGTAGCGATATATCTATATGTGAAAGAGAAGATACATTTTCGGTGATACATATTATTTTTACCAAATTTCTTGATGTACTGCTTGTACTAGTTGTGTTTCTTGGGAAAAAAAACTGACTCAGGGGGAAACAACTCATCTCTCATAAGAACAGCTAGAAAATCAATATATCTACCATCGTTATTAAGCACAGTCCACCCCAGAAACCGGAAGCCTAAACGGTTCAAACACAATATTGAGTAAGTTTACCGCGAACAATCAAATTCTGATCCTTGGTAGACGGCCAGGTAAGTGAATACCTACTAAAGTAGTATTTATGGCAATAAGAGGGCTGATCTGAGATGCGCTAAGAATGTCGAATCTTAGACCGGTGCCTGCTGAAACAACAGACGGCGTCTGAAAGGCGAGGCCAATAAAAAGCTGGGAAAATAATTCTGTTTTTCAGGATTTCTTCTATTCCGATTCCAGGTTGTCTTCTATTTTGATGTATCTGCAGATTACCTCTCTTATTTGTTACTGGACAGCAAAAAAAAATCCAATTCAAAGCACTAGGAATTCCTTGATGGGATCAACGACGTACAATTTCCCTAGCATTAACATAGCCGTCTAAGGGAGCACATAACCCAATATCGGCAATCAATTCGTCGTTCAAGTCAGTAATTATACCCAAAAGTTTTCTGCAAAAAGCATATAATTGAATTCGTAGTCTTTATGGGCGAACATTATTTGCATTTTAGATTGGATTGAAGCCAATTTTCCAGGGAGTTTGACACCCCCGAATTAACGAAGGCGCCGCGTCGCCGGTCGTCGTCATTTGCATCGACGTTGAACTTAACTTTTATATGAATGAAATTTGCGATAACTGGGTATAGCAGTTTAGTCTAAATTATACGCTCGGAACACGACTCGGTATTCTTTGGCGTTCCCTGCTAGAATTCGTCTGCCTTCACGTCTTAATTAGAAGACGGCAAAGTGCCTTTACTGTTTATCTTATCGCTCATCTGGGTTTTGTTGCCTTTCGCGACTGAATATAATGGAGTTTTGAATCCCAACATTTATTTAAATTGGGATAACAAAAGATAATCTAGAACTTTGATCGCTTTTTTCTCATTTTGTTCTTTTCATATACAGGCTGACCTGCATCAGACATTTTAGTGTCGAAATTTCTGACTATTTCAGAAAGGTTTAGAATAATAAAACCTCATTACGAACTACAGTTCAGTGACCAAGTGAATATTTAAGCTACTTTCATTGTTTGGCATTAATTTCATTGCAAAATGTGTTCTCTTATATAGTGCAGGGAGTATCGGCGGGGTTTGAGTCAATTTATGGGTTTTAAATATTATCTGCACTGAAAGCCGCGTGCTAAGAGCGTCCCGGTAGGATTCAGAATAAATTTTAAGAGAATAAAAATTTGTTATTACGTACATAGTATTAGGTACCCTCATTTTTTATTAAAAGTTATATAAAGAATTGTTACTGACTGAAAGCTTGGTAAACCTTTTAAAAATCTCTTAATACCCATTATTAATCAACGTCTCACCAATACTTTTAACATTTTCACTGCTTTGCATTTTGATTGAGAATCGTTTTTTTTTTAAATATATGGTTGTATATAGTTATTTTAAAATAAAGTAGTAGGACAATGAAATCGAGCTATTAAAAACTATAAAACTAATATCACAAACATCAATTTTTGAATAGTTGGAAAATGTGTTTGATCCAAAACTTAGGAGGCTCTATATCTTAACAACGAAAATTCCGTTTCTTTTGTTCCGTAATTAGCACGCTATTGCAAAAGTCAAAACTTTTTAACTCGGATGAATAAGAATATGCCGTCATAAATAAGATTCTCTGTACATAGCACGCGTATAATTGCGATCTTAAAGATCTGGCAGGAACTAAAAGAAACATGTTGATAGGGTCTATTAGGAAATCCTAGAAAGAATATTTGGATAAAATTATTTACGTCAGTTCGATATTAAATCATCCACCCAACTTACAACTATCGCTTGTCGTTTTATTTTTCAAACATCCTGTATAATATGCGTAAACGCATCGTCCAAAGCAGCTACGGTAATTATCTAAAATGCAATATTGGCCTTTTATTGCATTACTCTCGCGAATTACCCACCGTTGCATAAGACTAACAAATGATATATTATGACAATTCAAATAAATAATCAGCAATTAAACGCAGACTACAGATGGATTGATATCACGTTACACATAAATTATTTAAACAAATCTCTGCCATTATAGAGTAATAAAATCAATTAAACAGTTTAAATCCTTTTTATTAATGCTAATCGGAATTAGCCACTTTTTATCGGGTTTAACATTCATTACCATAATGGATTATAATTAGTTATGCCAAGTGCGAGAGTTAATTGCCTTTAATTAATAATTGCGTAAGAGGAAGGGAATATTTAATTATTGAACAGCGTTAGCGAACGTTGCTAGTCTCTGGGTGAGTAATTTTTCCCTGGGGTCAACGATTGCAAAGATTCTTTTTAATATGGAGCTTTACTCGCTGAGGGTTTGCTCCCGTTGGAGCGATTGATTGGTGTAGTTGGTTCAACTTCAACTGTCTTTTACTTTTACACAAAATTTTTAATTAATTTTCAATACGTACCTCAATGGTATTCTCTGTATTCTATAGAAATTCGATTATATATTTATCTTGTCTTTTACTGCAGACGACGAGGGAGTTAAGGTAAAAGGTAAGAAAAATTGAATGCGGGCTTGGAAATGGGATTATGTCATAAGCATGATATGTCTCTGCCCCAGTCGCTCTAGAAATGTGTGGTCCTACGGGATCGATGTTCATGTAGATTTGTAGAAACTAATTTTCAATGTTTCTACTTAATTTCATTTTGAATTTGAATTTGTAACGAATTGTAATGTGAATTACAGGTTTTGCCGTCTATCGTTCTTCGATTAAATAAAAACAATCAAAAATTTTCTGTACATCTACCAATATTTTTGTCGGCTAAAAATTTATATTTTAATATTTTCTGTGTTTCAGATTTTAAGCAGATAATCGAAATATTGATAGCATAGAATCTGTAAGTACCGAACTATACAAAAAACAAACATAAAAATTACATTTGCAGGGTAAAAAATCGTATTTTTAAATTAAATTAGACAAAACAGCTTTTATATAAATATCTTAAAGTATCTCTGGAGATTTAATGATATCGAAGGACATTTATCGCGGTTAGTTTTTAGTTAGATGTTCTACCTTAAATAATCACAAGTAAACACCCCCTCGACTCTACCCTCTAGCAACCGTACCAAGTTGCTTAAGCCTTCGGTCCTAAAATTTTTGGAAACCGCATTATCCTGAATTCCATAATACTTACGTTTTATCTGGGATTGCATCAATGCCGGGCTTTAGCCCGGATGATGGTCAGCTTAGAGATACGACATTCTCTTTTGTGGGGTGCGTAAGAAATATAGAGAAAGGACCGAGTGCGTATATAGCCTCCTATAAAATTCAATCGGGAAGTAATGATAGCCGGAATTTTCATACATCAATTTAAAAGCTTTCAATTTTGTTTAAAACCTGTCTTGATGCTACTCATATTTCAATAATAGGCGTTTGGGAAAAAATATACCAATTAACACAAATTGCCGCAAATATTTTTTTCAAGTTACACTAAAATATGCATTATAACAAATACTTGTAAATTAAGATTGATTGTACTTTTTTTTTATTATAGTGTTTCCAAATTAATGTATGCACAGGCTATCTCAGATTTGAGTTCATAATTCCTAACTGCTTTACCTGTATAAGTTCAAATAACTTGAATCAATACTTTTTATAAAACTTCTGGATTCCTCCTGCGTCGGTTTTTGTTTAGTCGAACTTGGTAACGTTTCGATAATCATCCTGTTGACTGAAACTGATTCGCATTTTACTCTGTACCTGCTTTTATGTTGTTCAAGGGGAGCGGATGACTGATGCCCATATTGGTGACAGGTAAAGACCTGAATCGCTGTTAAGATTGTTAGGTTGCTTATAGATTCCTATAGAGTCTCGGATTTGTCGTTGGTAGAAGAATTGATCACGTGCAAGGATTTCAATTTTATCGAATAAAATTTTATGTTCGGTTTAGTGATTGTGTTCGTCAGCTGCTGATGAGTTTATTTGTCTTAGTCTTAAGGCTCTTTCATGTTCTTTAAGCGTAGTTGATATTTTTCGTCCGGTCTCTCCAATGTATTCTTTGCTGCATATGCATGAAATGCTGTAAACTCCTGGCATCTCAAATTAAATTTTGTCTTTGACGATTCGAATATGTGGAGAGATTGTTGGACAAGTGGAAAATCTGGCTTTGGCGTTATATTTCTTAACATTTTATATGTGGTCAGTGATGTTTTGAATGTAAGGAAGGACCACAGTGGCAAGTGTAGGATTGCTTTCGGTCTCATTGCTATTGGAAGGTTGAGGTGTAGTGTATTTTTTGATGGAACGCTTAATATCTTTAATGTGGAAATTATTAGAAAGAAGAGCAGCGATGCGGTGTTTTAATTCTGGGTTCAGTGACTCGGGCTGAGATAGTTTTACGGCTATGTAACCGATGATTTTTGGGTCGGATGGTGATGTGACCATGCATTGCATATGCGTAGGTTTTCTGTAAACACAATGGTAAAATGTATGTTAGGGTGTATAGAGTTTAAATATATAAGAAAATCAACTAGGGATTCCTGACTATGAGATCAAATAACAAAAGTATCATCTACGTAGCGTTTTCATAATTTGGTTTTAGACCTTTCTTCTCAAATTCTTCCATGAATATATTCGTGATGATTGTAGATAGCGGAAAACCCATAGCTGTTCCGAACGTTTATTCAAACGTTTGACCGTTATAAGAAAAATATGCTCCAGACAAGCACTTTTCAATTTAGGTGAGAAGGTTTGGTTCCAGATTCTTCCAGATTAGTTCGAAGGGGTAATCCTGGTTTGTGAATCTTAGAGTCATAAGGGGTGACAGATTTTTTCATGCAGACTGATAGAGAAGAAGCCTTAATGACAGATTTAGGGCTGTATTCCAGAGATGACGTAGGATCTTTTTTAAGTCGACGATATGATCCGTCTGTAACAATATATTGAATCTTTTCCTGATATTCATTTGTGTTCATGACCACCGTAGCATTTCCTTTATCTGCTTTTAGGATTACGATGTCGGGATTAGATTGTACACATAGCGTTATGGAAGATTTTTTTTTTCGGATAGCGCTTAATGGTGAAGTATTTATTTACCACACGTCGCCTTCGGGATAGTAAGTTTTGATCACAATGTATTCCCGGGAATTTCGGAACATGTAAAATGTGTTTACCTAATACTTTAAACTCACTAGTTTTGTGTATGATCTTTTCGGTACGATTGGTTAACAGTCGGCGGAAAGGATCAATTCGTTAGTTTTGGTCATGTTTGATAATAAACTAACATAATAATGTAATGACAATAATTTATGTTAGATTATATAACATTATAATAAATGTTTTCAACACGTTTAAAGAAACTGAAATGGGCGTCAACATTAATTTTGCGATTAGGGTGTGGTTGTTAATAAGTAATAAAAACGGTGTAAACGTGTCGTGGGTATATTGTCATATCCATAATGAAAGAATATTTATTTAGGAATCCATATGCCCAATAACCAATGGGAGCACCCAATCGATATAAAACATATAGAAAAAGCCATTAGAAGTCACTATCCAAAATTAACAACTAAAGACGAACTTTAAGAATCTTCTGGATGGACAATGGTTGCCAACAACGAGATAGTACTGCTTTGCTGGCATACTGATACAAATTAGAATACGAAAATATTGCACTCGGGCTGCGGTGCATCACTCTTTGTATCGTAAAGTGCATTAGAAAGTAAAATGTCAGATCAAGCCATATAAATCATTTGATGTTTGCCGCAGTAGATCATTTTTAACCTTATACTGTACAAATGCCTATTTGCGGATTATTCCCGATAAACGCGACAAGAATATTTTCGGTATTACTCAAAATCTCCGTGATAACAACAACTTCTCAACTAGTTAGACCCATAGAAGTATGCCAGACATTCGTTAAATACTGCGCACAGCAGGTAGCAAAATAAGTTAAATTTAGTTGAAAAGTTCCCCGAATAACTTCTGTTTCAGTGTTTAATGTGTCGGAAAACGGTCTGGAGACAATATTTCGCGGGCCACATAAATCATAACTAAAACGTTCAACTTTAGCTATTAAATCGTATTCCTACCTATAGCGGACTGCCGCCGGTTTGCTTAAGGAAGGCAGAAACTAAATCTTATAATTTATAGTCCGCGGTGATCGTAGTAAATCAAAGATGTTTTTTGAGAATCGAAGCAGTATAACGACTTGAAAAATATTCATTGAATAGTAATACTTACGTATTATACAGGTTGTGCAGAATATGATACGAAGCTGTAGTATCTCGATAAAAATAAGGACTACAAATCGGAGAAAAAAAAATCCTATAAGCAGACAAGATAAATAGATAGATAAATATATAATGTCGTAATTCGACCGCCAAACAAGGGCAGAAAGTAGCATTATCGAATTTACATCATAATCTTTCTACGTTATCTTTTTTAGAATATGAAAATTTAGAATATAATGAACAGACGTTTGCTATAGCTTACTTTATTCGACTGTGTCTCTCTGCAGAATGACTTGGAGATTATTGGTTCTTGGTGTGCTTCTAATAACCTACTCCTGAATACAGATAAATGTTTCGCAATGACATTTTCAAACAAAACTGACACTATAACTTTTAATTACCATCTGGATCAAGTATTATTAAGAAAATGCGATAACTTCAAAGATCTGGGTGTAACGTTTGAGGCAAAACTCTCCTTCAGAAATCATGTCGATAAAGCCTGTGAGAGAAATAGTGAGAAACTCTAGAGATTTTGCAAGGGAACATACTTTAAAACTGTTATACTATAGTTATGTGCGCTCGAAACTACAATACGGTTCAAAGGTGTGGCAACCAATATTTGGCAAGTACATCACTCAAATTGAAAGCGTACAGAGAAAGTTTCTGAAATTTCTTCACTTTCATTTAAATGGTTTCTACCCGGCTAGGGAACTGCCACAGTTAATTAAGTGTAAATTTGACATATTGTAATGGATTGTATGTTTCACTATTACTTTGCTGGAGTGTAGATAGTTGACTACTTATTATAATTATAGTTAGAGTTCTCATGATGAAATTGTCTTCTAAATAGATGTTAATCTGTTAGACAATAAAGATTATTATTATTATTATTATTATTAATATTTTATTAAATTTATCTTAGAATAATTAACAATTTTTATATAATTTAGAGAATAATTTCGACATATTGTTGCATTTTATGCCATAGTAATTCTCCAGAAGCTGGGCACGCGTACTTCGAGGCGTGTTGGTGCTTTTTTGGCCTTGCGATATTGTGTGTAGTATGTAAGTGCCAATGTTAGTATGGCTCATTAAAAAAAAAGTTACTGAAAGACATAAACCAATCAACATTATATGTTAGCTGTAATCGGGGACTCTACAATTTCGGTTGAAAACAAGTGGAACGCCAAAATCTACAACACTGTCGCCCATACAAAATTAAAATCTGTCAAGAACTAAGGCCTGACGACATTAGGTGGAGAGCGGTACACCAGAAAATACCGAGATGACGATAATATGGTTAATAAATAGTAATATTATGCAACAAGTGCGGTAAACGGCATTTGACTCACGTTTGACTTAAAAAGTTTATCGAACGTGTTACATACTATACTCTTTCTACAACCGTTAGTTTTTGAGTGAATTTTTGCCGAACAACACGAATCCATTCACTGACATGACCGTCAGAATTAACGAACACCACAAGTCAAGCCGTGGGAAATATCTCCGAAAACATCCGATTGCTTCCAAACCTGTGCGGTAACATCTCGGAAATGTCCGAAGTGGCTCAGATCCGTGGGAAACGAAACTGACGTGGTAAAGTAACGCTTCCCGCAAGTTAGATGGTGTGTAATTGGGCATTTTACAGACGGGAGTACAAAAATATGATTTTATGATGAAAATAGGTAACAAACTACGGAATTTTCAAAATCCACTTTTGCCATGACTTGACGGAATGGTTTGATTAATAGTAACTTACCGCTAGCGAAAGTCAACAATGTTTGGTTTTAACAAGATGACGCTCATAATTTCTGGCCTGATTTTTGGGGGTCCATGAAAAACTATTTGCAATAACGCAATTTTCAAACAGAAGAACTAGTTTTAGAAACATTTCAAATCATCATACCAGATGTACTCAACAATGTGTTGAGTTCCACAGTAAGAGCATTTTACGTACGCTTAGAAATAATGGCTATTACTATGAAAATCTTTTGCAATTATTGCAAATATTACTATATCAACAATATATATCAATTATGGACTTACATTTTAAAAATTTGAATTATTACTCTAATGATTGCAATGTAATTGTTAAAAAAATTTTGCTTGAAATTTTTTACATTATTGACTTTTCTATATTGGATAAACAATAAATTTAATATTATGTACATGCGATCAATGAACTGTCAAAACTACTAATAAAAATAAATTTTACTTTTGAGAATGATGATAAATGCATCAAGTAAAAACATTGTAGCCTCAGTCCAATAATATGGCCACCATATGAAGGTTTCAATATTGGTGGTGATCTCGAAAACAAGTGAAAAAAAGAAATCTGTCTTCATGTTATTAAATTCTTCCTAAAAGAGTTCTAATAATTTACTAAACCCAAGATCATGTGTCGCGTATTTTGGGGTTTTCAGGCAAAAATTGAAAATTTAACTTTCTATATTTTCTCGATTTTCTTCGGGTGGGAATAATTTTGCGAGTTTAATTTAAAAAATACTAGGTTTGGGTTATATCTATAAAACGCTTGAATACATGTAAAAACAGAGTCAATGGCAAACTGTGTTGCAAAATGCGGCAGAACACAAACAATTTAAAATTAGATATTCATAAGAAAAATAAGGCATTCTTCACTCTTTTTGAAATCTTAGAGTCAATTATTTCATTTTCTTAAATTAATTCAACGTTTAAATCTTATTCGATATTTAATATGGAGGAGTTGAATTATAGGGTTATATAGCTGCTCAAAGAAAAAAAGAATCAGTGAAAGGAAATCACTCTCAAAATCCAAACAAATGTAAACACAAGACACTGTACTTGAAAACAGTGAAAACATATTCGAAAAATGATACCGCCAAACGGTGTTCTCCAAAAATGTTGTCAATTTATAATGATTTTGAAGAAAATGGTAGTGTTACTTCTTTGCAAAAATTTCATTTATATTTTTATGACGACGTCGTCAAGTTTATAGTTTGGTACTACAAGATTGGCGGACATTTTAGGTCATTTAAACAGGTTACACGATTCAAGAGTGTCAAAATATAACTATCGAAAAATACATTGGCCTTTTGCTCTCATTTTATAGAATATTATAAAAAAAATCTAAAAGCAAAATGAGCTGTCTAACGTCGTTTCCCTGCCTCTTGCCTACATCCCCAATTCGTTTATCCAAAATTTTTACATTACCGTTATCGTGATACAGCCGCTCCGTATCCTTATCAGGCGATTCTTAAAAGTAATTTTTTCTGCGCTGTTCTGTAAAATAACTAATTATACACCTGGCGTGCGGCAAGCATCACTTTACCACATGAGTTTCTTGTCCCGCGGATCCAAGCCACTTCGGACATTTCCGAGATATTACCACAGGCGTTTGGGAGCAATCGGAAGTTTTCGAAGATTTTACCGCATGCCTGACGGTCATGTCAGTGAATGTATTCGTATTGTTTCGCGAAAATGTACCCAAAAACTAAGTGTCGTAGAAAAATTTTAGTATGCAACACATTTGGTAAAATTTTTACGTTACGAGTTTACCACACTTCTTGCATAAGAACTATTACATTAAATAAAAAATTATATGGTTTAATTGTAATATATTTGAAAGAATTCTCAAAATAAGCACTCTGGTGAAACGAAATACTAAAAATTAAAGTATGCTTGGCAACGAAATGTTAAAAAATGCATTTGCTATTAATGTTTTGTATTAAAACACAACATTTTTTTACCATATCTATTTGGATCAGTAATTTCATGTTCAAATTCCCATAGGACTAATCTTGTGTGGTTGTAGAATGTAAAAAGTTCTTTATTAATTTCAGCTTAGAGAAAATCCTTTCCCTACTTGCAACAGGTATTGGTATACTCAACAATATCCTTAATGCAACACTAAGGTTTGGGGGAAAATTCAACCTTGTTATTATGTTTAGTAAGTTGGTTGGTCATAATTTTTTATTCAAAAGCGCAGATATTGCAAAATCTGAAAACTGAATCGCCGTCAGTTAAGTTACTTTCAAAATTCTTACAATATTTTCTTACGAATAAGCTCCTATTAGTCTATTAATAGTTCTGGCGAACTGAAAAACCTTTTCTTTAATGTCAAGCAGTCAAGAGTTTTCGCTATTACTGTGTTTCGGACCAAAAATGTTATTTTTGATACACAACAAATATGATTGATACCTATTAGTAATTAACTTATTGAAATAAATAAGAACTAAAAGTTCAGATTTTCACGAAATTATATATTTTGACATGACAATTGTTTCGACAACATTGGAAAAAGACACGGTGTTGTCGAAACAATTGTCATGTCATAATATATAATTTCGTGAAAATCTGAACTTTTAGTTCTTATTTATTTTGATAAATGGATTTTCATCAAGTTATTGCCTCCCCACTTCAATTAACTTATTGACACTAAATTACTGCGCATTATGCTCAACTTGTCACGCCACAAATAAGCGACGCCACTACAAATTGCTTAACCCACATCTCTATGTTTCAATTACATTGTTTCGCACTAAAAACGGATACATAAATCCCTGTCATGCTTCAAACCCATTGTTTTCCATTCAAGTGCGTTACAAAAGAAACGGTTGAGAGAAATGGTCTACGATCCATTAGGGGGTCCGAAAAAAACTTGTGCCCTGTTGACACAAATTGTTCAATATCTGAGCAAGTAATAGAATTTCTTCATCCCATTATTCCACTCTTTTCATCTTAGTAAATTGCCGTTCCCATATTACGTGGCCTTCCCCCTTTTTTAATTTAGTTTTCAAGAGTTCTGCGCGTAAGTCTCCCCAGTTAGGGAAGGTATTTACACTCGTGATAAAGCATGTGACACGATTTATTTGCAACACATTCTTTGCTATTAATTGCACGTTTGACACTGCCTAAATAAAAAAAGCAAAAACATAACGAAATAGAAGTAGTAGCTCCTCCTTTTGTGAATTAGATCACCTGTGGGACTATGGCTGGTCGAAAAATTCAATTAAGACTAATGCCGTTTCTTTATTTGTTGAAACGATAACAATATGGTTACATCAATTCGTTTTGTTTCCTGATTCTCGGAAGATGATTCCTGAGTTCTTCTAAACGTGTTGTCTAAAATGCTTCGTTTTCGAGATATAGGGTGTAAAAGTTTTATTTTAATTCGTTCTGCGAAAAATTGGTACTTGGTGGACTTACTTGTAGGGGGCGCTACTTAAATATTTTTTATTTTACTTTCAAAAACTCATGGCGTTTTGTACCCTGTATTATATGTTTGTAAAAAAGTTGAATTAACGTAAAGTAGAGTAGTAGGTGATTGATCAATTTATTAATAATAATAATTTATTTTTTTTTAAAAAGCAAAAAATCTCACCATTCGTTTGAGAGGATCTTCGTAATTACTCTCCAACATCACATTCACAACGAATTTTATTTGAGTTTGATACAATTTAGGGATTTATTCTCGTAGACTTGTGACCTAATGTAACGCTAGACTTGCTCTACTGCATTGAGATGGGTTGGATGCTGTTGGAACCAAAGAACCAACGTCCATTTGATCCAATTGAAGCCACAGGAAAGCAGTGAGCATTGCTCGGTAGGGAACTCCACTAACATTCCCTTCTTCGTCCAACTATTACCAAACCGTTACACATTTCTCGTGCTTGAATCACTCTTGGGGTTTCATATCCATGTATTCTGCAATTTTGCTTATCATCAAAGACATTGAGGTAAAAATTCCCTTCATCTCTAAAAAATTGTGAGCACACGAAAAACACAATTAAAAAAAATGGCGGCCCTTTCAAATCGGATGTTCTTTTTGCAAAAACCAAACATATAGTAGAATACACCTACTATTACGCTATTTTCTCTCTTTATTAGAATTGCTAAACTATTTAAAAAATACTTACTTTGAACCAAAATATTTTGAAAGCGGTTGCTCTTAACGATTTCTGATAAGGGTCGTACAAAAGGTTATGAGCCGCTAGAAGTTACAAGTTAGAGTTAAACTAAGAACAAATTCAAAATTTTCATGTTAAAAGTGAGAAATATATCAAAAGAAGAAATATTTTAGACTACCAGTGTATTGAAACATTCCCTGTATTTGGTAAGAAGAATTTATTTTTTGAAAATCCAAACACTATGGTTAACTGCACCAAAAAGATAATTTTTGTTGGGTTTCTTGAGTTTTGGGAACAGGAGAAAGTCGCAGGGGGCCATATCTGGTGAATATGGTGGTTGAGCAACGATGGGTGAGCACCGGATGTTTTCTTCGTATTTCTTCTCGTACACGGCGCATAACTTCAGTACAACCGTACGTGGTAAGAACTTTTAATATACTACGCCACCATAATCAAAGAAAACAGTAAGCAAAACCTTGACATTTGACTGAACTGTTTTCGGTCTTGGTGATTCTGGGTTTTCTTCCATTGGGACGACTGGGCTTTGGGCTCGGCGTGATGACCATATACCCATGATTCCTCGCTAGTTATGACCTTTTTGAGCATATCAGGGTCATCATTGACTTCGTTAACATCTCTTGAGCGATACTCCGGTCCTTTTGTTCAAATCGGAAAAAAAATTGCTGCTACACGTTTTATGCCCAAAATTTCGGAAAAAATTGCATGGCACAAGCCAATAGAGATGCCGGCGTCTTCAACCACTTCTCTAATAGTGATTTTCAACACCACTTGTTTCACTTATTCAACGCTTTCATCAGTTACTGACGTACTGGGGCGTCCAAAGCGAGGTTTGTCTTCTCGACCATCTTCTTTGAACATTTTGAACCACCTATAAACCTTTGCTCACAAAAGATTCACCACATTCCGTTGTCAACATTTCAAGTGTTTTGCAGCACTGTATTCCATTTTGTACAGAAAATTTTAGGCAACTTTTTTGTTCCATTTTCTTTTGAAAACAGAACATCGTAGAGCACACAAAACACGTCTAACGCTTCTGTCTCACAAAAAAAAGTAAACATGTAAACTGACTTAAACTGTGAAGATCTTTTATAGAGACGTGTACCAACATAACAAAAAAAATATCGAAGATCGAGTGTACATAGGCCGCCCAATTATAAAAGTCGCCTTACTTTTTGAACACATGCCGTACATGATTGCAAAAATGGATTTTATGTTCGCGCTTTGGGTACATGGTTATCCTTCTAAAAAATTAAAACCGGTGGTCGGTTTACAGCGAGATAAACTACGTAAACGATGTTAGCGCTGCCGCTATGTTGTTATTAGCTGAAATAACGGTGCATACGCAATTAAAAAGTTATTACTAAGCGCGTCGCCTAAATTTCAGAATCGAGCAACGCGTTTTTGCACGACACTTCGAATTGCAATTAGCTTCGATCGTCCAAACACACAATCAGCTTTTACATCGGCCAGTAAATTTGAAACTGCCAAAACTAGATTTCTCAAAATGGCGAACATAAAATCGCTCACATAACCGGATATTTTATCAAATCCATTGTCGAACTCTTCTCTCTATATGAGACTGGATCCATTTTGTCAGAAGATTTATTGGAATCGAGTTTTCAATAGAATCTTACATGGTGTCGCCCCCTTTTCATAAAAATAACTCAGCCGGAAAAAACTGATAAAGTCTGAGCGAAAGCTTAAATTAGAATCGCATTTGATTGATCCTTTTCAAGGCTTTTTCGGAAGCTTCGATGCTTCGAAAAGGGACTTTCGCAGAACGACCAGGTTATTAAAATGTATAAGGAACAATGTTTTTTTTATTAATTAACGTAAACTTTTTGGATGCAGGGCGGTCTCTCGAAAAAGTAATTATACGGAATTTTTCATGAAAAAAGGAAAGTACGGTGTGCGATAGCGTCGGCGGAAATAATTGCGTTTCGACTGAGGACGTCGCAAAGAAATTGTCGCTTTGAACTTCCCAGGTACCCACAGTTAATTACTGTGTGTGCCGCTAGCAGGATTTCACAATTTAAGGTATTTCCATCTCCGTAAAGAAATTTTCTTCATATACTGTTGGATTTAAATTACATAGCTGAAACTTTTGAGTTTCTATTGATTTTAGTATCTTTGCCTGTCAACATCATATACCGGCAAAAGTTGGAACTCATTCTTTAAATAAATGAGCATATGATTTGAAATTTCGATGGATTTATGAACTGAATGGCAGATAAAGTGGAACACCCAAGAATTTTCTAATTTTAGCTAGCTATAACTTCGACTTTCTGCTTTGCCAATATTGAATTTTCAGTCATCCTTGTTGTTAGATTTTCTTTCCTCAATACGTTGCCAAAGCCTTACTAATAAATTGCTATGTTTTAATGTATATATATTAAGTAAGTGATTAGTTCGGATTTTAAGATGAAAACAAAATATCCTTAACAAAAATTGACAACATAGCCAGGCAATATATAAAAAAATGGCAAAAATGTTGTGAAGTGTATAATATACAATAATATAAAAGATAAGTGGATGAGAACAAATCGTTCAGTTAAAAAGTATGATAATAAAAAAATTACATTATTAAGATCTCTATAAATACATAAATTGACATTAAATCGTTAATGGTGGTAATTGGTCTTGTATTCAATCTAATTATAATTAAACTTAAAGCAACAAATTTTAGTGTTTCAGTTTATTCATCGCCTTAACTTAAAAAGTAGGTGTTAATTGTTGTATAAAAAGTGTTAATGTATGGTGTAATAAGATTAGTTTTTGGATTCGTTAATGCGTTTTTTGAAAGTCCTGTTTAACCAATATTAGACTTGGTTTAGCTGAATCCAATTTAAACTGACTGAAATATTTTGATATTCGCAAAGGGATTTTCTTAAAAACCGAACTGAAATTAAAAATGCCTATACTTAATAACAACAACTTAATAAGACAACTGCCTACTGTAAATTGAAGTAGATAAAAACAATTGAAGTTTAGAACCCCTTTGACCTTTTGGCACTAACTAGAATTTACCTTAGGTATCTGATAAGTTTGGGAATTAGTCATTCCCGAAAATATATTTATTTTCTATTGTTTCTATTGAAACTTCACAAGAAATTTCTCGAATCACCGTAAAAATTTCACATTTCTTAACTAAATATTGTTGTTGATTAGGCAATGCGAAATTTTCGTACAAGAATTGCAACATTGCAATTAATTTGGAATCTTCTTAGCTGTTTCCACGCTTCTTTTGACATCATTTATTATATGAGGCAAATTTTGTTAAAGAACGCCCCCAATAATCGAATGAGAGTGTTGAAGAGAAGTATTCCACAAAAGAGGATGAACGCCCAAATTATCATTGCGTCGCACCGTTTCTTATTTTATGATTTAAAAATATAGCTTTAGGCAAAAATAGAGATTTAAAGGATGCGTAGAAAGGCTGTCGTTGAGGTAAGTATCTTCATATCGTTACGAATTCATTATATCAACTACATGTGTTCATAAGGTATTAACTAAACTGTCAACTAGCCCTTACACTGTAGTGAAAAAATTATAGGATCTGTAGGTACCTCTTCGTCTTGAATAATATGTCCTGTTTTTCCTTTGTGAAATCCCGAAGGATTATTAAAAAAATTCCAGCGGCAATCAAAAAGTGATGTTACATTTGAGTTTAGGTTATAGACTAAAATTTGGTACATGTGGAAAAGATCATTCGATTCGCGATTTTGTCATCAGGCTCTTCTTAGCAAGAGAAAATCAAAAATACGGAAGCTGAAACTTGCATGACCCCTCGCCCGTCCATAGATTTACTTGTTCCCTAGTTATTCGAAGTTTAGGAGCAGACTGATGGAGCAGTTAATGTCTTTGATATTACCAATTTTCCTCATCCACAGCAATATTCTGGAGTTTATCAATTTATCATACTTACTTGTTATTATTGCCTCCTACTCTCCATTTGTCCTTTCGTATATCTGTCAACGATACCACACGCCACGTTTAACTGCGGTGTTTAAGACGTAAACATGTAACCGCAAACTCCGGTCATTCTCTTCACAGTTGTTGAGCGAGGTCCGATTACCGACCGCAAAATAACTATCGCGTATTAAGTCTCGGCAAGAATTTTCTCATGCAGAAATAACAGTAATTTCGATTTTTTTCATCTCGAAAGAAACTCGGCACATATGAAATTTTTCGCGTTCCCTTATAATGTCATCCCTATCAAAAATAATGCGCTGTAATGGTTCCCCTACGGTTCGCGACGCGCCGCGCATATTTCCAGGCAAATTTGTTCTGATCTCGGCGCTGTTTAGGTCGGGCTTGAATCGAAAACTGCTATTAAGCAGGAATCCGCAGTATTCGGGAGCAAGCCCCTCACTTTATATCTGCTTGACAAGTGAAACATTAAAATGGCATCCTGCATTCTGGGCAATAAAAAGGTTTCAATTGCGCCGCGCTGCTAGCTGCTCTCTTCAAACCGGCTGCAATGGAGATTTAATAAAAGGGGGGGCCGTAAAGTGGAGATGTTGTATATTACCAAGGGGAATCGGAATTATTTTAATATACTAAGACTAGTTTGACAGTTCAGCTTTAGAAGCAGGACGGTTACCACTGGCACAAAATGGATTACGTTTACGTTACCACATCAGAAATCAACCCTAATTACCGCAAGAGTTACCACTAAATATCAACTAGATTACAATTGCCACTAATTGCAAACGCAATTATTATTGCAATCTTCTTGCTTCTAGTAATTAAATAATGCCAGGTAAGTTACAAAAAACTTTTAAATCTTTGTTTATTGACCTACAGTTCAAGGACAATAGCATCAACAAGAATAAAAATATAAAATCTTTGATTAAATTAACATAATAATACCGCCCAATATGGTGATATGGAATACACGTATTTGGAAAAACTATTGCACTCCAATATCGCTTTTTGTTTTTAATAATAGAACAAAGAATAGGACAGTTTCGGGACACTCGGTAGGACACAAACTGTTTATTGTTCTTAAATAACCTATGCACTACATCCTTAAGGATCAATACCTTATCCTGAGGAACCCTGTTTACAGAGCGGTTTGTAATGAATGCGCCATAAGCACCAAACTTCCTTTAATTTGAAATGTACAATTAATTAATTAACTCTAATCGAATGTGCAAGCTGACAAATATTTTACTCACGAATAACGAGCATATTGATTTATTTTCTGACTCTCTCAGTAGTTTTAATTGCAAAGTAAAGAAGATTGTTTTTAATCAAAACTTGGTAGTTTAGCAACTGTAAGTGTTGTTTGTAAGTGTTTGTGTTACTATTTTTCTTAGGTTAAAATATATTGTAATGATAATGTAAATGGTAAATGCGTAAATAAAATTTTTAATTTTTAATGTTTAACTTTAATCTATTATTGCTTTTTGGCGAATTCCTTACGGAACACCCCGCACAAACACTTTTTAAAAAGGGGCACCAGCGTCCGCCAGTCGCAAACCGATAAAGAACGAGTCGTTGCTTTTTTCTCGGTCCGTTGTTTTTTTTCTCATTTCATCCTACCGAGATCCGCGCACTGTTTAATCTGATTACATCTGTCCGAGACAGAAAGAATTTAGTTTCCATTTAACATTAGTTTCCTTATATCGCCGGTCGGCCACGGCTTTCTGCGATTGAAAACTTCTGATTTATTAAACGGTCAAGGGATCCCTCAAAGGGATGTTATCTCAATTAGGGTTTATTGATGGCGCCCGTGTATACGAATATCTCCGAAAACTGATTGCGATTTATTGTCCTCTTTAAATGGGAGTTCTTTGTGGTGAGCGATGATCCCATTTAAATAAATAAGCTTGGCGAATATTGTGTTGAGCTGCGACCAATCAAAAACTCGAAGCCCGACACGTATCCGTAAAGAATGGGTCATTATTCGTGCCTGGACGATAAAGGCTGGTTTGACGGCTCGATCTGATCGGTGGGTGATTTTGGTTTGGTCAGCTAATGATTTATAATCTGTTCTCGTAAGAAATATTGATCGCGGCTTATTTATACTTCTGATGGGTGACAAATACGAGTCCGTCAAAAAGTTTGCAAAATAATATTATGAAGCGTTTACCATTTGAGAGTTACCAATTGAGAATTTGAATTGATTTTTTTTCCTTCAGATTATATATTTGTAAATTGTGGAAATGTGGCAGATTTTTTCATCTTCATCTTCTGTTGGGGTCAAACATCTCATACGCTGATTCGATTGAATTTTAGTACTGAATTGTCTATTTAATTACCTTTCAAATCATATATTGCAAATTCCGCTTGTAGCTCCACAAACTCGAAATATTAACGACAATGTCTTTATAGTAATTGCTTGATTTTCGGAGTCGGTTATATAAATAAATTAATAAATATAAATAAATGAAATATATAAAAACTACCACAACAAAATTGATATTTTCGAAAAACATGTTCGTTTCAAAGTTTATTTGTTATTCTTTAATACGGGTGGTATACGGTGTTTACAGGATATTTAACAAAGTGTTTCCCACTCCTGAACGCAGAAAAACATTTCACTTTTAAAGTATGCCCAGTATGTGCCATTACTGAACCCACTACTTCTTTAATGTCGTAAAAAATGTAGCAGCGGGGAACATTAAAGAAGAACCATATAAAGCTTATTTCTTCTCTGATTCTTGGAAAAATTATCATTAGATTAAAAAAAGAAATATTGACGGCGATGAAAACGATGCCTAGGCATATATAAATAAATATTAAATAACGAATATTCCTTTCTTAAATCATGACATTATTCAATTTTTTTAAACCTAAACAAATATTACCTAAAAAAAAATAATTTTAAACTTTTCGCTATTTAATTCGGATTTTCTTCTTTGATTCAGTCGTTTCTTGAAACTCGCATCGTGGAACTGGAGATGGCGCTGGAGGCGGCACAGAAGAGTGAATTACGGGACAAACAAACTATCAATAAGCTGACAAAGCAACTGAATAGGGTAAGTCGTCATGTTGAATCAATTTGAACATACATTTTCTTTCACTGTGCTTTTTAAGTCCTCAATTCGCATCAGAAGAAGAATTTTGTTGTTTAGTTTTAGTAAACAATTTAATAAAATATACAATGAAATAATAATCGTTGCATAGACTTCGAGATTCTCGTTACTTGTACGTAAAGGTTATGTAAATTGTGTATTGTTTATGACAATTGGGATTTGTGAGCTTTTATACATTAATTAATAATTAAAAGTTAAAAAACGACAATTAGCAAATACCACTATGTATTTGCTGATGTGCCGTTACATATTTTGCTACACTTTATTTTGGAAAAAATATATGCCTCTATTGAAACGAAATCGTCTCCATTCTGTGGGTTGGCCGGGGACACAATACACCTATTCTATGGCCAGCTCATACACGGGACTTGTTAACTATGACTACCCCAACGCACATCTTACAAGAAATATTAAAAGCTACAACCACTGTAGTCAATGCAGTCTCAATAAGAAAATAATTGAAGACGAAGAAAATACAGCTAAGATCTATTGGAATATTATCAATAAAAATCGACCCTCTAAAAAAGAAGAGGTAATCGCAAAGGAAATTGAGGCAAACACGTGAAATATATTTTTTACATGTATTGCTGATAATTAAAAAAAATCTACAAATGACATCAAAAATAGACACGAGAGAAAACATTTTCTGCTATTTTGCCGTTTTTACTTTCAACATTTACTCGAAGTGTCTATTACTTACATGACAATTATATATTAGATGTATATAGATTTGAAAAAGCAAAATGGTATAATGGAGGTCCCAATATTTTCATACAAAACATCTTTTGCTTTTCCACTTTTTCGAGAAACCCTGTATACCTAGTGGTCTGATCCACGGACGCGTGGGTCAGGCACGCTCAAGTGGCTGCTCTTGTTGCAGCTCTACTCTCGTGGAAGCTCAAAAATAAATGCACTCTTATATTTCTGCATTTTTCGTGCCCGGGCTCAGTTTATATTTCAGCTATCGTTTTCTGATTTGTGAAAACGTATCATGCTAAGCATATAATTGTATCAACCTATTTCGCCTCCGCCATTACGTTTCATTAGAAAGGAAACACGTTGGAGGCGGGCGTGTATTTCGGCAGTAAAATTTGGCCATAGTCGGCAATAAATAATTCGAGCTCGAAGTTTGCTCTATATATTTACGCGTAATAAACCATTCGCAAGTTTTTCTGATATCGCCTTTTATAATAAAACTATTGTTCGCTACCAATCAGCGACGATACACGCAACTTAAAAAAGAGTTTATGGCGGTCGTAAATATGAGAGGACCCCTGATAAACGACGCCTTTCTATTATATACGGTTACTGCCGAGAATATTTTATATAAAACTTGGTTATCACGGCCAAAATATTCTTTTGTTTTGACTTGTATAGACATAGGAAATAATATTTTTTATCTTCAGACTTTATAGACTGGTACGAAACAATTTCCCGTTAATAACAGACGGGCTGTGGTATAAAAATTTAATTGGTTATTATTTATCTGGTACGTGGAATTCATATTTTTTCATTGTCGTCATTATACAGTAACTATATAGATAATAAGTCAGATATTTTAGAGTTGGAATAGAGAAGTAACTTTGTAGTATCATCCTACACCAGCACAACAACAGAAAGACTAAAAATTATTTCTGTATGCTTCAAAATACAGTGAAACCTCTCAATACTTACGCCTCTATTAGGCTGACACGCCTCTTTCAACGGATATGTTTTTTGGAAGGAAATATTTGCTACATTTTTACCTGTGAAACAAACTCCTTTAACCGGACATTCCATTCAACGGACGCGGACAACACTGTCCTGTCTTAAAAAAAATACCTCTCTTAAACGGACGTGAACCTCCAATAACAGGTCAACGCAATGCTAAGATATCGGGGACTTACCTTTTCCCTAATCCTAAAGGGGAATTACCTTTTTCATTTTTGATATCATATGGTATTATTCATTACGCTGTGACTTGCACCTACTAGAAAACTTCTTACTTTGCTAGAAAAAATGAAGACAACGTTTCGGAAAACTCAAGCCGCGGAAATTGTAAAAAATAAGGACAGCATTCGTCTACAGTGGGAGTCGGGAAGCAATATTGATCAAAAAAGGACTTAAAATTGACAAAGTGTGGTTTGATCGGTTTTCTCGGTTGCGAGATCAAAACATTCTATCGGCATTTAGTAAAGGCCAAAGTTAATGTTCGAAATTTTAAAGCTTCCAATCGATGGCTGGAAAAGTGGCGCAAGTGAAATGCGATCAGTTTTAAAAGTATCTCCGGAAAATCAGCAGATGTGAGTCAAGAAGATGTAAATCAGTTTAAAGAAAAGTTGCCCACACTACTCCTCGGATATCAGTCACACGATGTTTACAATGCCGATGAGACTGACCTTTTTTTTCGTGTCTTACCTAACAAGGAGAGGCTTACAATTTTGTTTTGTGCTAATATATCAGGACGAAAAGAAGATTTGCTCGTGATTGGAAAGACTGCCGACCTGCCCGAAAATGTAGCAATTAAAAATTTACCGGCAAAATGGAAATTTAACAAGAAAGCAAACAACAATTTGCTAGAAAAATGAACCTACAAAAGCGAAAAAATTATTTATTCTTGGATAACGCAGCGTGAGGTAAAATTGCAAAACATCAAAATTATCTGCTGGCCTCCAAATACGACATCAGTATGTCAACGTCTAGATCAGGGTATCAAACCGAATGTTAAATTCTGTTATCGTGGACTTATACTCAAGCATATTTTATTATTAAAGCTTCGTCAGAAACCATACAAAATTGTTTGAACAAAGCTGTTTTTCAAAATAATAATGATTTTTCGAAATCAATGGAATGGGATCCATAAGATATTATTCCACTATCTAACGATACCTAGAAATGGAACCATATCTTAGAGAAATGAACATAACGCAAGAAACTCTTGGAAACTATGTTGGAATCAACAGTATTACTGAGGGGACTAGTTTGAACAGTGAAGATGCAATTGAAAACATGATAGAAGCTGAACCGGAAGAAGACAGGGATCAAGAATATGATGGTGGGGAACCTAGCACAATTAATAGCCTTAAAAATAATCACCGAGCTAAAGGTTTTTGCTGAAGAGGACTACATTGCGTTGAAAAAATTTAGAAGATAATTTTCAGTCAAGTTTGTTAAAGCATAAAACAATAAATATGCGTCAGAGTTTGTAAATAAATAATTAAAGTTCATTCACCTACATTTTTTTCTATAGTTTTTTGTATATTTTTAAATAAGCGTAATACATATTTACGATGTATGTTGGTTTTTTTTTTCATACACCTCTAATGAGCGGACAAAACAAGAGGAACCGTGATTGTCCGGTTATGGAAGTTTTCAGTGTAATTGAAACTTTTACTTCCCCAAGCAGGGTTTGTTATCTAGCATAATATTTAAAATAACAAATAAGCAAACGTTAAGTGAAATATTATTTAATAGTGTTTGCGTTTACTATTCAATAAGATTTTGAGATTCGATCAATTCACTTAAATACCGCGAAACCTTAAAATGCTAGTGATAAAAAACTAAGATTTGTGTAGAAATTTTAAGTTGACATAAAAAAGAATAAAATTATGTTCTGTTTGCATGCTGTTTTTGGTTGGTTGTTTTTTTGGTTTTCGTTCTGCCTACAAAGCTTTTATAGGTTGCATCAAACCAACCTCGGATCGCACGTTAATGAATAAAATGAAAAATGGAATTTCTCGGGGACCTCGGAGTACCAACTATGGAAATTGAATTGGCTGCATTTGGTTGACTCTGTTACTCAGTATCGTTTCTTGAATGAACGGTAGAAACTTATCGCATGTTAATAAAATTATGAAGTTTGAATAACCAATTTTATTTGTTCTATAAAAAGAAAAGGAGGCAAATGTACAAAAATACAACTAAAATGCATTGTCAACACTGGCACATTGTATTTAATTATCTGCAATAGAAAAGAGCAGTTGTTAAAACTGGTAGTGTTCAACAATATTGACAAGTTTATGATTTTCATTTCACATTTTCATTGCTTACTCGATAAATTTGCAAAAAGGTACCTACGGTCTTCAAGGCAACTACGTATTCCTCCGGCGGTGTGAAGTAATAGAACAATAAATATAAAGCAAGAATTTACACTAGAATTGTCATGAAGTCCCTCACGGCAATAATTTGAGTTATTAGCCAACCTGCTAATAGGACAATTATACATCTGGTCGTTTTGTTGAAATGACATGTCAAATAAATTATCGAACTTTAGAATCGCATTATAAGCTCAGAAAAGCATAAAATGCGCCTTTTGATTTCGGCCGTTCTCAAAGCTCAGCGGAGCGTAAGTACGAGAAACTTTCTTTAACGAGATGATTAAAAATAACTGGGTTCCAGAGGAATGCCGTTTTAATTGTACTGCGTTAAGAAAATCTCAAAAGTATCTGAAATACATTTTACCGTTTCCATGGATGTTTACTAAATTCTGGATTAAAAGTAAAAGAGTTGCCCAATTATTTCTGCTTTATTTAGAAAAAGTGATCTAAAAAAATTGACATGCATACATTTTTTGCATTATCTTATTCGTTTGTGCTCGCTAAGTGTGCTTCAGAATAGTTCAACAGAGAAGTTGCTCGACAAGAATATGTCACACTATCAAACTGAAAAAACTATAATAGCGAGAAATAGTACAATCTGAAAAGTGCTTTTTAAATCTAGAGTTACTCTTTGAAGCGTCTGAACGAGAAATGAAGAGAAAAAGTGCATCTACCAAGTATGGTCTGTTCATAGATATAAGAAAGTGACCAATTGTTTTTGAACTGATTATCCAAGTGTGGTCATTAACATACAATACAATAAGATTATTACCTTAAATAATAATTAATTAATTAATAATTACTTTAATTAATAATAATAATCTTGTTGCATTGTTAGTTAATGACCAGCCTTGGATAATCCGTTCAAAATCAATTGGTCACTTTCTTATATCTATGAACAGAATGAATACTGAAATAATATTAAATGGACATATCGACAATGAAATTCAGTCTAATTTTAAAAAAGTCGTTTTCACATAAGGGCGATTATTTTTTTCGTAATTTGTATAAGCTCAGTAGCTTTCCGATTTAGGTTAGTTTGCACTTGATAATAGTTAGTGACATATTTGACCCAAGGGATGTGGGTGGTAAGTTTTTAGTGAATAAAGTTAAGGGACGTTCTTTCGTTAATCGTTTTTGTAGCATGAAATGAATCATTGTCTACCACTACCACCTTCAAAGAGACTGTATATGTATATCTGTATATGGTGTATCTTCCTAAGAAATAAAAAATACAAACATAAAACCGTTGAAGAAACAACCAAGATAAAACGCATAAATTTCGGTGAATGATGATGATGGTTAGAGAGAAAAGGGTTTTTCTTGCCCAAACAATACGTTACAACTTCGATATAACTCATCTGTTGTGTATTTTATATATTTATTTTCTATATAAAGCACACTTACGGAGTATCGACTAGATCCTTTCTTGGAACTTCATAAAAGGGCCAAGAGGCCTCAGTTTTCATCGAAACATCAAAGTTAGGTTATTAGAAAGTTTATGCCGTATAATTAACGTAATTAATACCACTTTAAGTGAGTTCACGAAGAACTTAACTCTTAATAAATAACGGTAGCTTTGAGCGTGGGCTTAGAGGGTTTTCTTCACAAGCAAATACTTAAGGAACTCGCCTCTCAAATATTGCGTTAGGGTGAAATGAAAAGGAAACGGCGTAGAAAATATCAATTCGAATGAAAATGAAAATTTTGCCGTTTAAATGTAAAAACGCAGTTTAGGTTTAATCGATTTTTCGTAACTTATGTACTTAACATAAGGAATATTAATATGAATATTAACATATTTATCTTTAACAGGTCAATATATTGTATGTCATGGTCTTACTGTCCATTATCAAGTGTAAACTGAACCAATTCTGAAGACTACGCCTATACACTAGCTGTAAGTTGTTCATGCGTATCCGAGTTGGTGCAGTTAAACATTAAGTTGTATCGCACTGTTGTGCTTTTTGAGTGGTTGCCAAATAAAGTGTTGTTAAAAAAGTTGTGGAAATCACGAACCTCTGATCATTTTATATTGTGTGGCATCAACATGCTCTGTTTTCTCAGATTTCCCTTTTCGTGTGATTTTCTTTTGTGTCCTTCGATTCCAATATTTCGCCATTCGAGTTTTCTTTAAGTCGCTGACTTGAAAATTGTTTTGTTCTAGCAGACTATTCGTCCGATGTTTTCTGATCTTATATCCGAAATTGTTGAGAATTGTGGTAAATATCAAGATACATTCTTTTAGTTTCAAATTTTCTTAAATGAAACAAACCTGTTTTGGGTTGTTTGGTTACTGGCACTGGAACATTTTGGCTACTAAATATACTTATACGTACCCCCAGCGTCATCACGCACATGACACAAATAATTCCGTCTCTTATTTTGTATGAAGTACAACATCAAATTGTGTTTGATTTGCCATTTGCGTGATACAGCACAAACAGAAAATCAATTTTGAAAATAGCGAGACGAGGAAAAACATCAAATACAGGCCATACCGTTTAGATATAAGACGAAATTGCTTTCAAATTGACGACGTGGATTCCGTTCCTTAAAATTTCACCTCGTTTTTTGAAATTCTCAAAGGCAAAATTGACGACCCCTTGTGTTCGACGTATCTATCGAAAATTTTATTTAATAGTACGCTAACCGTTTCCACGGCGTCTCGGGACTTTCCATGACTACATATTGGATATTATGTAGTGCTGCAGTTTCACAAGTCAGAAAATCAGCGCGCGGGTGCAGGCAGTTCAGCTCCGACGATATATTTGTTACTGTCAAATCAAGCCGAGACGAATGCGAAGGGAAGGAAATCGCGTCTAATAATTCTCCCGTCGTCGTTTCCTTTTTTTTTGCATAGTCGAAGAAAAATCGTCTTTTGTCTTTTTGTCAGTTTTTCCCGGGCAGACTAATTTCACAAACGACGTACACTCGCATAAGCTGGGCTTCTCGTTATAATTTTACACTCCATTTACAGGGTGATCATAGTTATCTTTAAAAAATGTAAATACAGGAATTGTGAGGATTATGCTGAATGGTTATGATGTTTTGTCAAATTAGACAATGAACATTGAGAACTAGAAGAAATACTTTAATCACTGACTGATTTTCGTGAATAGAACCACCACTTTATGTTTCAGAATTGCAATGATTTTTTATCGCTAATCTAATAGCAAAGCACCTGCCAGAAGTCAGTAATTTTTACAAATCGAATCTGGCTAAGCTAAATCAATAAATATGAACATAATAAAATGGCCCTGTATTCGTGCTGTTTTGCGAAAATATACAAATGAACCAGCAAAAGCAAGTATAATATGCAACACGTTAATAAACGTCTTCACTCACTCGTTTACTAAATTTCAATTAAATCAAATTCGTGACTAAAAATGGTGTTTATCACACTTATTGCGTAATATACTGTTAATAACATTTTCATTTTAAAGAATAATCTATACTCGGTCCTGACCATATGCGTTTCAGACATCTCCTATCGTCAACATCGTAAATTTGATACGCTTCGTGCGGCTATGACATTTTCGTAAAGGGAATGATCTTGAGCGCATGATTCTAAATATCAGACAGTGACCTGCATTTGGACATCTACTTATCTCGTTTTTGTCCTGAATATCTAATACCATCTGATACTTGGTATGTGGTATCCAGTAACTCTATGGTCATACAATAGGTCACACCCCATTAACTGCATGTGAGAACTAGAAAGATTTCAAAAACTTCCACTGCCCATTATTGTAAAGTCAAGCTTTTCAATTGGGGTAGGGGGGGGGGGGGGGACTGAACTATATAGATATAGTAAATGTTTTAAAACAATAGACTCTTGGAAAAAGAAGAGTAAAATTACGATATTAATTTCGTGATCTAATTCCCAAAACAGCTCACTTTGTCGAATTCTATAGATTTATTTGTTATTTTGTTTGTTACATTGTTGAAAATTTTTTGTAAAATAACTAAAATAAACGAGTGACTGAAAAACTATGTGGACGTGTGGCATATTATACTTTTGTTATGACCAACAGTTTTTGGGCCCTTTTTTGAAAACGGCACCAATACAATCGCTGAGTGTTGAATGAGAAATAAATGTAGTAAGCAGTGAGTAGAAGAATAGGGATTAAAAAAATTTACTATATGTGCCAGTGTCTTTGTCTGCTGCTAGTTCTTTTCCATTTTGAACCAATTCGAAATTGGTAAATATTTATTTCCATCAATACTTGGAAGTATGCCACTTTCATGAAAAAACTGCCGCCATCAATACAATTAAACAGATTATAGTGTGTATAATTTAATTTTTAAACATCCATTAGGAAATTAAAAAAAAGCTCGGGTTCTACTTTTAAGAGCATTTTTATACGTCTATTTAACGTCAAATCGTTGTGAAATCATTCCCGCGAACGTTTACTGCCTTGCGATACTATACGCAAGAAGTGGAAATTAACTGACTTGACTAGTTGACTAATTTATTTAACTCTATTTGCAACCCGCGCCGTCGAAGCGAAATATTACCTCGATTTTTTCTTCCAACGGGTAATTCGAACGATTACTACGCCGAGTGAACTCGCCTTTGGCCATATTTTAAATTGAGACGTGGATTTTTTTATTGCTGCGGTGGTTAAGTGCAAGGAAAAGCGACGACGGAGTTGCGGAATTTCATTTGCAGAAATCCGGAAATGAAAACGGAACCCGTTAAGACTTAGCTGGCTATTTCCGGTACAAAGTTCACTCCGTGGCATGCTACAGCATCACGACTGTCTTTTTGGATAACAAGCAGAAATGGGCATACATTTTTCACAAAGCCGAGCCTCATGCTTCCTGTTTACTGTATATTACATACTCATTTAAATTTCCGGAAAAGGCTGCATTTATAAATATTATACTTATTACACATTTTTTTTTTTTGGTCAGTTTTATATCTCAATTCGTTTTAAAGAGGGTTAAGTTTGTCTTCTTCGCCAGTTTTTAATTTTGAGGTATACAAAAATCTTCTTCCATCTATGTGTTAATATGAAATGATTTGTCTTAAACTTTATTAGTGGTGAGCGCAGTAATATTTTGTTTTACTGCTACATCTTCGGCGGTATAAATTAACAGTTCTTTCTTTATCATGTACTCTTTAAATCGAATATCTTTGCTCCAATAGAAAGCTGCTGTTTTTGCTACACGTAGTGAATGCCTTTGCCTATAAGCAGTTCGGAGTCAGTCGGAAGATATTTCACCGCAGTAGTTTTTGAAATTATGGGCCTCTTCTACTCTAAATGATACTGCTATACTCTTTTGAAGTATTTTTTTCACCAACAGGCAATTTCATCGCTGCTGGGCATTTTGAGATATATTTTTAGAGCGTAGTTGGCTACTTGTTTAGGAACACATTCCTCCATGATAATTCTGTGTCAGGCATATTCTTTTCATAATAGACAGAGTGAACAATTCTTCCAACCGCATATGTTCTTTATCAGAGATTCTTGTTGGTTCTTTCCTATACTTTTTTGGGAAGTGAGACTTGATCTCATGCCTTTTTTTTCTGCAAAAATTTTAATGCAATTTCCGATTCTACTGGTTTTGCAACATCATTTGCTTGTATCGTAAAACTGGGATTATTATGTCTGAGACAATCATACACATATTAAAAAGATGACTTCTTCATATATTAATGAAGGAGAATTATTAAACCTTTTTTTATTGCCATAAATATCGACGATCGCCATTTATATGGTTTGGTGTATTTTCTACTTACTTTTGTGTGTGGAAATTTGGTCTTACTGAACAATATTCCCTGACTTATTACTTCACGCAATTTAGAAACAGGCTTTTGTTATGGTTAGCTCAGTCAAAATTTGTTCTGTTTTTGTTCCTTTAGAGGTCGGAGAATTTTTATGTCAAACCTGGTTCTGCGTAGTAAATTTCCACCAAATCACTTTTTATGAAGAGGTCAATACTATAAACTTATAAATTGCTTCATTAGTGCTTCTAAAAATTTGGTTTTATTCAATCCAAAAAGTCAACTAACCAGGCTTTTTTTGGTGCAAAGTATTTCTTAAAATTCTTGCTACTGCCCTTCGTATGCGATTTATCAAAAAAAAAATGCCCACAACTTTCAAAAAGCCACTCAAGAAATCTTGGAGTCTCTCTTAAGTTCTCCCTTAATAATCTTGGAGTTGTTCTGCCTAGTTCAACAAAGGTTGAAATTATTCGGTCACGTCATAAAGTTTTGCTCGGGTTTTTAGGCTTCCTCAACTACCAGGACGATTTGAAAAATAAATACAAATACTTAACACTTCGTGTAGAACTAGTGTTCTTATGCGGTGATTATTGACTCATTTGTCTTGTCACGTTGCCTTTGAGATATTCCCCGAAGATTTCGTTGCGCATCTCCCATTAGAAGCGGAGTAAGTTGTGCAAATGACGGGTGAAACGGTATCTCGTCACAGCGAAATATATTCATGCCACTCCGATGGGGTGGGTTAATGACCATTACAAATGACCGCGTTGCCGTGTATTGTATAAGTGCGGTTGGGGATGTTTGACTGGTACAAAAAGGGGGAAACTGCGCTCCCCTATGGTCTGTATTAAAATCTTTACTTTCCTCGTACTAATACAGGCGGACCCAAAAAAAAATACCTACTTTCATGTAGGAAATAAATTCCACATCGTTATGCTTTGATTCAGTTCTCGATTTAAGGGTAATATTGGTTACTATGTTTTTATTGATGATTTTCGATCTTATTTGTTCTCGAATTTTTGTTTTTGTTTTCCTTTTTTTTGTTTGCGTTTATTTGTTTTTTCTTCGTTATTGAATCCAAGTAGCGCCACCTCCAAATACTCAGTAACCTAAATTGGTGTAAAAAATTAAATTCAGTTATTTATTTATTTGAATTCTGAAGTCTAATACGCCTTGGGCGGTTTTACTCAGTTTTGTGTAACCTAACACTTCGTACCATTTTTCATATCTTTGTAATGTTCAAATAAATGCAGGTTTTTATTAAACTATTCTTTGAAAATGAATTCCACGTTTCTGCGAGTTTTTTTGATTTTTTAGTATCATTAGTATTTGAGCTTTTTTAAGTGCTGCATTGTCAAGAATTGTGATTTTTTATTCCGGGTACATGTGAAAATAATTAATATGCTAAGATTTTAATAGCTGATTGTTTTAAGATTTTATAAATATAGTTTTCGTAACTTCAAACATAATAAAGGTGTCCTCTTATAGAAACATCCAATTTTGTTCCATCCTGTACATATGCAACAACTGTTAACTTATAAATAGTTGCTGCTGTTTTGAAGTGCAGCTATATTTTCATGAAAAACACAATATTCAGGAAAACTTGAAAAATAACGATGAAGTGACAATAATTTAATATTTATTTGTACCGATTGAAGAATTTGTTGGTTTGTAGTTTTTTAGTCCTATTATGGATATAAATTTTTTATTTCTTATTTTTCGCTATAAAATCAATATTCAAGTTTTTACTTCTTTTATTAATAATTTAAATTAATGTATATATTTTGTATTTTTGCAAGGGAAATTATTGTAACCGAACCTATGCCTGGCACACTACGTAAATTTGTCCGCGATGGCGGCCGTTTGTTTCAGCCGTCACTTACAGGACTTATTCCGGTACATTATTTCGAAAAATTAAGGTATAATGCCCTACGCAGCACGCTAGAGTAGGGTTCCGACCTGATTTAATAATCCATTGTTTACCTTTGACAGTTTTATACCAGTCCATCATTTTAATTCGTATATATGTATATCCGCTGCCTATATATTACTTTGGACGAGGCGTGATTTGTAGCGACCTTAGGGGGAAAGTTGAAATTATAGAGAGTTTATAGCCCTTTATTATATATCCGAAACTCCATGTACGGTAAAATTTCAATATAGAGAATTGCGACCAAAAAGTTATTTAAAAAGTTTCATGTTCAGATATAGGGCTAATATAATATTAGTAAATTATATCTCGATCTCTTCGATAAATCGTTCACAGAATGGATTGCTAAAGCACATGATTCTGCTAGTTGAGCATTAGCAGTACAGTATATATTAAAAGAGAAAGACTATAACATTTTGATAATTACATTTATTTAGTCTCCGGGTTAATTTTCAATATCTTTTTTTATTGATTTTTTTTTAATTGATAGCTACTCTTTAGCTGTTTTCACGCTTTGCCAATTATAAGTTTTCTTATAATGTTTTTGAGAATAAACTCTAGAAATGCATTCTTTTCTTGGTCATCATGTTGCAGCACTAAGCCACAAATAAATTTCGACTTTGCTTATTAATATGACACAAAAAGGCTATCCCTATACACCTCAAAGCGACGTTTGTGTCGATAAGTTGCCAGAGCTAGTTATTAAATTAAATTTTCTTTGGTCCATACCGATTTTTTTAATCGATAATCGATATCATAATAATAAAAACAGGTTATCAAAAAGAGATTATCAAAATTTCCCACCTTTTTTCATTTTTACTTCGAGATTACCAACATTGTCTTTTAAGTGACGACAGCAGTATAAAAGAGACTAAGAAAAATTCACGTACGAGATTCCTGCAAATCTTGCTGTATTTCCTAATAAAGATTCCCGGTCGAATCAATAAAGCTGAGCTGTAGTGCCCTACTTGTAATAATTTACTGGCAGTTTCCGTTTAACGCAGTGGTGGTTCGTGATTCTTAATAGTTAAGAAGTTCAGGAAGTTGGTCATGATTTCGTTTCCGCCAGTTTGACAATGAAGAATTTTTTAAATTAATAATTACGTTTAACTTTCATTTTAGTTTTGGGATTATAATAAAAAAACTATTTTCCTAGAATACAACGTTTCCTCTGAGGTGGTTTATAAGATACGTAACTATGTCCTTTGCCAATTTGACAATTTGCCAATTTGGAATTTCTCCATTGCCATTAAATTAGGATATTAATTACCAGATCGATTTAATTGTATTTACTATGATATTATACGAAAAAGAAAATATTCAAAAACCTTTGCTATATCTATATTCAGTGGTATAATAGTCCAGTTTTTTTAGAAAAGAGTAACAGTGACGTCATCAGCTCCTAGGAAAAATCATTGTTTCTCTACTGCAAAATACCCGAATTGAAAAATTAATTTGGTTTAATCTGCTCTTCTAATTGCGCAGTTGCAACAACGGGTTGTTCAATAAACATCACGGATTAAAAAAAAAATAATATCTGAATAATTTACATTAACGTAACGATCCAAAATCAGGATTCCACGTTTTAATTAAAGTCTCACGGCGACCAAAAGCGCAATAACTTGTGAGACATTCCTTTACAAATGGCGCTATTAAAATATACTCTAATATTTTAATTAAAACCGCACAACAAACCGGAAAGCTCGAAAAGTAATTTTCGACAGAGCGGGTTTATTTTTGGACCGCTTATATTTTATTCCTTGTTGAGTAATTGAAGATTAATGTCGGCGTGGCACTAAAATAATTTAATGTTTTCGGAAGATAAGCGTGTCCAAACGAATTTCACTCTCATTTGCGTTTCTAATGAACAAATTTGTTCCCCAGGGATGTCTTTTAATGGCCGCTCCGTCGTTTGTCATTTAGAGAGACTTTTAAATGATCTTTTTTTATTCCGCCTGACTGTCGCTTGTAAAAAACCGAATGTTCACAAGCAAGAATATTACCTCTGATATTAATCGGGCGCTACTAAGATTTTCCGAACATTATCTTTGCCATAGTCACGTTGATTTAACCTGGAAAAAATGAAATTAAAAGCAGTTTTCAGACTATTTTGCAGTGATTTGTTGCATCAGGGTTTTGTTCGGTGATCTGTGGAGTTCTTATTCTATGGTCCTGAGAGGTTAGAATGTGGGACTCTCAGCCAGGTATCTCTCGCGCTTTTGTCCGAACCTCATGACGCAGACTTGTAGTGGAGTTCACTTTTATTATAAAAAACCTCCAATACGACATGATTTATTTATTTTTTTCGATTAATCAATCAAAATGATGAACAATTGCTATTTGTTGTAAGGATTATAAAATTTTGTGTTCAGACTGCCTATACTGTACATTTTTGTTAAAGCCTAGTCGAACGACAATAATTTTTGTATCGCACTAACCTAAAATATTAAATTAGGATAGAAACTTGATTTTGTACAACTTATTTATTTACCTACATACTGAGGTGTCCGGAAAAATATGAAAAATCTCTGGGATTAATATAACATCTGAAAAATCGAAAACAGCAAAAAAACAGCTTGTTTAACTTATGTGCAATGGATAAGTCGTTCTCATTGACGAATAATTTTTTAAAACGCATGTTTTTGGGTTGTTTGAGTCTTTAAAACATTTCAAAAGGTATACCTGCTGAAAATCTATTCAATATTTTATTTTTGTAAAAAAAAGTCAACAAAATAATGTTATTAATAAATTATTGAAAAAAAATTCCAGCGACCTCGTTATATATATCTCCGTAAGGAGAGACTATATGAAAGAAATTTGCTTGCTGTGTTATTTTTTTGTGATCTGGCCACTAATCGGATAAGGGAAACAAATAAAAATATTTATTTAGCAGATGATACATAAAGTTGCTCTTATTTTTTTACTAGGATTATTGATTGTTCTATTTATTTTTTAAAAGTTGTTCCCTATGTCCCGAACACCACCCTACACTCTTTTTCGAAAGGTACATTAAAACGCTGCCACTGATATCAGCTGATACGTGGTCGACATCTTCCTCACTTTAAGGGAGAAGACAGGGGTTCTCCCTTAGCTATGAATAAATTCATTGATAGTTGGGTTTACCCAGTCACAAAATTCGTAATAACTTTTTGGAGAAGATCGGTCAACAGCCAAGGCGATATACTAACACACTATAAGTAATATAATACGCATAAAAAATACTATATACTTACATTTCTTAATATTTATATTTGTATATCCTGTACATTTCACAGAGAGATTTCAGAAAATATTTTCTGTTTTGGATGCATTTTCATACACATGATATGGAGTTGCGTGTTATAGCAGAGATTCGGCACTGCTTCAAGTAGCATACTTAGTGTTTGTAACTCCAACACGAACCGCATTATTATGAAAGACGTCCCAGTAACAGCAGCGAGGTACGTACTGTATTAGGAGAAAGAAAATGCTGGAAATCATTTTCGAGGTGCTGAAATGGCCCTCAGGGGGCGTAATTGCCACTTTGATTTTTCAAACCCGGCTTCTCTAAAATTCGTTTTTTTGTTTTATCTACCTTGCATTATTTTTGCCCGTAAAAGTCGTGGAGTGTTGTTTCTCATAGGTAATGGCACATTTGGTTCCATAAATATTAAAAATATATACCACATTTGACGCTCGGTAATAAGCATATAAATAACGCTTCATTTGTAAAGAATTTATTCCAATCCGCTGCTTTAAATTAAATCCGTTCGATTATTCCTAAGAAGAATTTATGCCTGGCAGCACTAACAACTCCACTTACTGTTATTGCCAAAAGAAAGGATAATAAAAACCTGATCCAGACAGATCCATCCCCGAACGGAGCTATCTCAATATCCTCTCTTCCTTTTCAATTCCGTTTCGCCAATGTTGCCATACGGTGTGTAGTCTACAATGTAGAACGGAAAATTTCCAAAATAAAACGACTATTGGTGTATAATTACTTCTATCTCCATTCGCGCTAACGAATAGGGGTTTATTCAACTCATGGATGTGGGATTGTAGTACAGTTCAAAGGTAGATAAAAACCAACATCATTAAATTAAAATTAAGGTTAAGTCTATTTCATATTTGGAATAAATAGCTAGTGTATTTGATAAGTTTGATATTTATCTTATCATTCTGTTATTTGTATATAAAACATCTTAGATCCTTTGAAGGCGTTTCTTTGACGTCTTCAAATCGAGGTGTATGTTATCATAGCTATTGACTTGGGAAGAGAAATTAACTTAGACCTTGAGTCGTTAAGGTGTAAATGTAGCTTGACAAAATTTTTTGAAAATGGTTCTTTGGCCCGAATTACAGAATTACAAATTTGTGGTATAGTGCTAATATGATGATTTATCTCACCTCAATCATAAAATGAAATCCAAATGAAACACTAACAGTTTTTTTTTAATCAGTGGCAATCAATACTACAAAAATTGGATTCTTTAATAAATTTTGAAACATCGTTAATAGAAACGAGTACCTATTTGCTTTTTTTTCCGGACTAAACTAAGTTGGTTTTCATTATTTCTCGTGACAACAAAACATGATATGAAAATAATTTAAACCTTAATTATCTTTAAGAATTTTATGTAATACACATGGTCTTGGCAAACTTCTAACCTAATTAACATTAGCTAACCACAATTTCAGCTATCTTTGAGCTCAGGTTGGAGCTACATTGAAATTTATCTGTTGTAATATTTTGGAGAAAAAAATCATATTTAGCAAACCGATTTAGTATGTTATTTATAATAAGGGGGTGGCCATATGTTTTTCTTAAATTCGACAACGTTATATATATTCAAAATTACATTATTTTTGGTTCTCCGTACATGGGTAACCTACCGTCCACCATCAATCACCCGATATAGTATGTAGAGTGGTAGTAGATTCATTACTTGAGCAATTGATATGATTTAATATAGAATTGAAAAAACCTAAAATTTTACAGATTACAGAAGTAAAGAGATATTCTGTCAAAACCCAAGTTCAATTAAAGTTACAGAAATTTGCACCATATTCTGTTTTTCCAGATAGAATTCTCCACTCCATCAATTTGGAATAGTGAGTAAGCATTCTTGGTATCGGCAACATTCTAGTTCAAAATTTAAAATATTCCCATCCTCTTTGAATCACAAATCTGAAGCGGGTAACACATAGTGGAACAAATAAAACTAAATGGAGAGTTGCCAAATCTATCACGGTAGGTTTTGGCATTTGCTTTCCTTTCGCGTAGATATTCGGATATATAACAACCCCAGCTTTCACGTCATACAAGTTTTATGGTTTTCACTTATCATCGGCTTGGCGACCGTTACATGGGAGCGGCCAATGAGTTTTTTTTATACAATAATAGAATGTTGCGTGCAAACCAAACTAAACACGATGCCAATCATCTGAAAAGTGATCACAGCGATTAGCGATTTCATATTGACAAAACGCTTTAAGATTTCTAATTTCTGAAATCATCTACCCTACCTGAAAATTTTGTATTCAGAGTGGTCAATAGAATTAAATTGGAACAGAGTTGTGTGCAAAAAAAGAACTTTGAAAATGTGAGACAAATTCATTGCTTAATTCCTGAACAACCGTAAATTGCTAATGATAAAGTCTCTGTTGGACTAGTTTATGACGTCACTTCGTATAATTTATAGCTGATCCAAATAACTGCAATGATGCGGTATCTCTAAAATTTAAATTTTAGTTTGACAATATATTTACTGCTTAAATTGCTAATGACAAAGTCTCTATTGGATTAGTTTATGACATCACTCCGTCTAATTTATAGCTGACTTAAATAACTGCAATGATACATTATCTCTAAAATTTAAACGGCAGTTTGACAATATATTTACTGCTTAGATTTCTTTCTACTATCTTTAATACACAAGTATTTAGCAAGGATATTTATAAAATGGTTACTAGTTCTTAAACCACTATGGGTAGCTGTTGATGATACATAAAGTTGCTCTTATTTTTTACTAGGAATATTGATTGTTCTATTTATTTTTTATAAGTTGTTACCTATCCCCCGAATACCACCGTACAGTTTTTTTCGAAATGTGCATTGAAACAGGTTATTCAACGCTGTCACTGAAATCAGCTGACACGTGGTCGACATCTTCCTCACTCGCCCCTAACTTCTCCCTTAGCTATTCGTAATTACTTTTTGGAGCGGTCCGTCGACAGTCAAGACGATATACTTTGACACACATTGTAACTTATATAACACTGATCAAAAACACTTTAAACTTACCTTTTTTATATTTATATTTATATGATACATGCTCTACATGAGGGATTTGTAAAGGAAATATCAATACTATTTTAGAAAATATTTTCCGTTTTGCATGCAGTTTCATACTGTTACATAATATGGTGTTGCGTGTTATAGTAGAGGTTCGGCACTGCTTCACGTAGCATGCTTAGTGTTTAGCAGCAGCGCGGTAAGTATGGCATTAGGAAAACGGATAGTCGTAGAATTAAAAAAATGTATATTTAGTAGTTCGATCAAGAAAAAGAAAATGAAGAAAATGATCTTCGAGATGTTGGCCTTGTTTCTCTAAAATATATTTTTTTCTGTTTTATGTTCCACGTTCAAACATAATGGCAACAAAAAATTCTGGGAAAAAAATGTTACATGTGACTGTTATTATGTCATTAGATAACCAAATGAGGTTCTACAACACAGAGAAAACCCGTTTCTCTTACGGGGACACCCTGTATATTCGAATAAATTAAAGAGATACATTCGTATTTGGGACAGAGAAAAATTGATATCGACCTGGTTTACTGGACCGCATAAAAATCTGTATTTTAATACTTATTGCAGAATTGCACCTCTAGGTGAATACATCAAATTCTCTTTAATATATTTTCCTTATTTCCCAAGAATTCCAAATTTTACTCGAATAATTAATTTATTAATTAATAATAATTAAACAATTCCGACAATCAATTTTTTGTTTCTGAAATTTTGTGTGCTACTCCTCCGACTGTTTAATAATAATAATAATAATAGAATAGAATAGAATAGAACTTTATTAACCATTCAGATAAATCACAAGAACAACAAATGGTACGTCAAGAGTATGGCAATTACATTGGTTATCTCAGTGGGAAAATATATAAAAAAAAACATTAATAAAGTACACAGAAATTTCACTAAATTATACAAAATACTTCAAGATAATAGATAAGATGTAAATAATACATAAAGTGAAAAGTAATCATATAGATAACAAAGTTACAAATTATTAAATATTCGTATGCTTAAGCAGCTCAAGATATTCATCGATGCCATAAAAGGGATTCTCTATAAAGAAAATTTTCATTTTCTGCTTAAATTGTCTGGTTGGTAGATTTTTAAGGCTGCTCGGCAGAACATTGTATAATTTAACATTGATTTTATTAGTTTGCGAGGACGTCAGTCTGGAGTACGGTAGGGCGATCGAATCACCTTGCCTGGTGTTATACTCATGTCTGCTAGTTAGTGTGCGATAAGAATCAGCATTATTGTGAATGTATAAAACAGATCTGTAGATGTAGGTAGAGGGCAGCGTCATAATCTTCATATCCGCGAAGATGGGTCTGCAGTGTTCACGCGGACCAGCGCCGCTAAGGAGCCGCATGGCCTGCTTTTGCATACGAAAAGCTTTTTCCGAGTATTTTACCCCACCCCACAACACAACACCGTAAGACAACACACTATGCAGTAGACCGAAGTAGGCCGTTCTTAGGGCCAATTTTGTTAAACAGTGGCTGAGATGCCGTAACAGGAACAAACGCTGGGACAGTGTGGCGCAGACTTCGTCGATTTGGCCGGTCCATGACAGATTTCTGTCAATGACAAATTCCAGTAGAGTAATATTGTCTTGATGGAGAAAGTCTACTTTGCTACAAGAGAAAGTGAGTTCTTGAGTTTTTTGTTGGTTAAGGACTAGATTGTTTGCAGAGAACCATTGCTGAAGGGCCCTCACAGTCTCATCAACGTTTTCAGTAAGCATAATAATAATAATAATAATAATAGTAATCTAATGCTCTAGGCGAGTTTCAGTTCAGCATGAAAACGCAGATACATCAGTTTCCTAGCTGTATGTTCATTTAACCTATAGACACCAAAATTATGTTATTTGTAAAGGTGAATAACAATAAGCTATGTCAAATTTATATATTTATATAAAATAAACATCTCTTATAAAGGCGCGTTACCGATACCGATATGTAAAGAATTTTACTTACGCAAGACTAGAAAAATATTAGCAGATGTTGCGCTTCTATTGTGCATAAAAAATGTCCCTTGAAGGATTTTTATCTATAATTTATGTGAAATTAAAAGGGCTGATATAAAATTTCAATAAAAGAGAAAAAAAATCACGGGATATGCATTTCGTGTCTACTCCTACATTTTCTGTTGAAGCGTTCGTATCATACCGCTAAAAGGTTTGAGAACATGTTCGTGTCTGAGGCGTATTGAATGAACTTTCGCTTTCGCCTCGGAATGCACACAGGAGCGCCGTCGTCGACGACGAGGGCGTCGGGCGTTGGCGTCCTATCCCTTTCCTGCGGGCGTCTCGACGGCTCGTGACCCCAGGGCGTCGAAGTTCAGCCTGTAGGGACGTATTGTAGACGGATTGCAGTTTCTACGGATACTGAAACTTTTAGAATTGTTGCCCGAATCGATTTATTACGCATGGGAATTTATGGAATTTCTACGACGAGAAAAATGGGCACGATGAAACTTATTGTATAGCAAAAAGACAATCAGTTAATTAAACATATAAGCTATTTTTTAATTACATGTATACAAGTACTTCTCAAAATCTTTTATGGTTCAAATAGAATACGATTTGAATTTTGTGTATTGTTAGTAGTTATGGATTGAAAAACTCAATATACAGGGTTTTGTTGAAATAACATAATTTAATCTAATCAGTGAACTGGACCCTATCCTTATGCCGAATCGATATTTTGTTTAGTATAAATCGGATGAAAAGAAGGCTTTTTTTCGTAAAACTAAATTGTAACTTGTTTTTTCAAATTTTTCTATTTTAATCCCTGAAAAATGTATTCTGATTGTTTCCTAATTATATTATAGTTTGTGTAGCTTACGTCAGTGGGTTTTTAAATGTAAAATGTTTTCTCAGATCCTCAAATAACAAATTTCAACTCCCAAAAAAAATAAACACTAAATAACTATTCCAGTTTCTCATCATCAGTAGTCCCAATTTCGTTATATTTTGTCTTTCCAATATTGCCTAACTTGCGCTACGCAATGCCCATTCTACCGCGCAAGAAATTGGACATATCTCACTCCGTGCAATCCGAAACTGGTTTAGCACGTCGTGCCGTTGCTCTTTCAATTTTCCAACAACCTTTCTTGGAAAAAAACCGTTTGACAAACAAACACTTAAGGAGGTGGAGCTAGGGAAGAGGAAAAATGTCACTGATATGACACTGTATGTATAGTTTCAAGTAGTTTATTAAAATAAATTCACAATCCAACGCGTTTTATAGTCCCTCGATATTTCGAAGAACTCTCTCGGCTCATTCAACATCATCCGGAACAGTCGTTTTGTTGAACGGTTAATCTCAACAATTTAAAATAATCAATCAACTCTTATATATAATTTGTATACCGGGTGACACAAGAAAGTGGGAACACCCTTTAACTTTTAAAGGGCTTGAGATAGCGATTTGAAATTTGCTAAATGTCTAATTTTTTGACGATATGTAGTCAAAGGTTGCACTTCCGGTTTGAGCGGAAATGACAGTAACTTTCGAATTTTAAATGGCACAACATATATTTGTCTGCATTTTTGTATTTGTATATTGTACGTAGGATTGGACGGCTTTTTTCTTTTTTTTATTTGTTTAAATTTTCATTTAATTTTTGAAAATTGTGTTTAGGACGCTGTGACCATTATGAATACTACTTACCGGGTCGCCTGATCAAGAGAAAAATTTTCTTTACTTGTTTAATCGCAAATAGCATTTAATGTAATGAACCTAGTTTTCTCAATTGGCACCCTATTGAAAACAAAAACTTTTTAAAACCCGCAATTTTTTTGCAACATTTTGACACCATAATTTTCAAAATCCGTTAAAAAATAAGCTCACAGCAAGGGAAAAACCAGATAAGTAAATACATTTTTATAAAAACAACTACTTAGGTAGCTTTGTTTCTATTCATTATCAAGTCGGCATGATTGAAAATTCTGACAGTTCGTATATTTTTATCTGATTATCGATTTTTCCGGAGAATATCGGCTGCATTTGATAGTACAACCCCCGAAATGTTAGAAAGGGTTACAGCGAATGTAATTTCTAGAACCAGGGAGTGTCGTATACAAAAGGAGGACATTTTGAAAAAATTCTATGGAAGTTTCATCTTAAAATAAACTCCAGTTCCAAAATAAATGAATGCGATGTTCTTTTTCAATGTAAATCTTGTCTTACAGTAACACACGTTGGTATACCAATTTCAAATTGATTCTACCGGTATTGTTGAGTTATTAATTTCCTGTTTTCAAAATATTGTGTTGCATTATCCCAAAAATTAACAGATTTGAAAAGAAAAAAAAATCCATTCTCTTGTTCTTCTGAGTTTCCGGTCAAAAGTTTGTTGCTTATGACGTACATATACATACAATACTAATACTTACGTTATCTTTACCATAACAAAGCACATTCAACAAACATTTCTAATAGTTGAATCTCAGAAGAAACTCTCCCTTGAATTTTATTTTTTTTTTAAATGCTAATCTGTTTTTTTCTTTTCACTGCTTGTCGAGAGTATTTTCTGCATTTTTAATTTTACCGACTTGACAATTCATAATAATTTTCCCCTCCTGTAAGCTTATTTAATATCGGATTTTGAAAATTTTTGTGTCAAAATGTAACAAAAAGTACTCGCTATGCTGCTATTTGAAAAATCTAGGTTATCATAAAAAAATAATCGTTCATTACATTAAATGCTATTTACCATTAGACAAGTAAAGAAAAGTTTCATTTACAATTTTTCCCATGATCAGGTGACCCTGTAAATAGTATTTATGATGGTCATAGCCTCCTATACACAATTTTCAAATTAAATAAAAATTTAAAAAACAAACAGGAGACATCCTATAATTGAACTGTGGTGGCTTTTACTTAATGAAAATCCATTTAACAAAATAAATAATAACTAAAAGTTCAGATATTCACATGTTATCATGTGAATATAAATAATTTCGTGAAAATTGGAACTTTTAGTTCTTATTTAAAACCGTCCTATCCTACGTAGAATGATCTTCTGAATAAAAAATAAAAAATGGGTTGTGCCATTTAAAATTCGAAAGTTACTGTCCTTTCCGCACAAACTGCAGGTGCAACCATTGACTACATATTGTCAAAAAATTGAACATTCAGCTTACATTAACGCTTCCAAATTTGAAATCGCTCTCTCAAGCCGTTTCAAAGTTTTAGAGTGTTCCCACTTTCTTTTGTCACCCGGTATATAATACTCGTGCACCGAGTTGTACACAATTAGCTTGAACCAGAATGTCAGAAAAGGAAAGCAAAATATTTTGATTTTGTATTTTGAAATGAATGTAATTATGTTATTTATTTTTATTATTTGGACGACAGTACTTTGTATTAAAGCAATTTTAATAAAACTCGTTGTTTTAATTTGAACTCGCCATGATTTATTAATATTATGTAGCAATATCGATCAACTTTTTCATTTACTTTTTTTTCCTTGATAGCGATATATCGATGCCTCCCGCTGCGTCTGTTTCGAGCGTCCGACAAATTTATCATCCTTGCGCGATATTTATTTATTAGTTATTTATGATAGAGTATCGAGAAAAAATGGGGTTGGTGCGAACAGCGATGGTGTATCGTTAGTTTTCGAGACGTTTCGTTTTTGCTCTCTTTTATATGCAATACATTGTTGCTAAGCGACATTCTTTTGTAAAGCAAAAGTTTAGAATTTAATGATTATATTTGATCGATGTTTCAAATTAACCCGATTTTGAAAGAAGTCGACAGAAACTTGTCACCTATATCGATTATTTTTCATTTTTAATTGGAATTCTCTCTCTCGGACGGAGGGCCAAACGTGGGAAGGACACACTGTTATATAAGAAGCCATATCTTATTGGGGTTTTCGACCCACACGTGCCAGCTGTGCTTAGAAGACAAGGAAACTCCTATTTTCCTCATAACCAGAGGCAGGATTCTTCTAGCCGAACTTAAGGGCTCTGATTAATTTCAATTAATTTCGCTATTCTTGCCTTTCTCGATTTTAAAGCTTAAATTGTAAGTTTCAACATAATTGGAGCATGAGGCTGTTGGAAACTTGTGGTGATAAGCACCTAGTCGCTAACACTACCTACTACTAATACTTACCAGATCGGCGAAGTTCTTGATATCTGAATGAGAATCAACTGTAATCTATATCAGCATTATAATATAATCGCCAGTTCTTACAGTTCTTTCTTTCCGTTTGAAACCCAAGTTTTACGGCGTTTACTCATTGCCCCGATCCATGAATCTAAGCGATGTAATCGTATGTGGTGACATTACTAAAAGGGCAATTACGTATGTCCCATTCGCGCGGGGTAAATATACCGTTATCAGCTACGGAACGACTAGCATCTCTTATCTCCAAATGACAGAGTTTGGGCAAACGATCAATACTTTAGGGTGGGATAAACTAATGACCGGGGCCATTGTCTTTATTTATAGCGGGACATTATTCGGTACGTGTTCAAATTTGCTAATAGTTTAGTAGTGCTTGGGATTAAACCTTAGGAATGAATTGCGGCGGCATTTGTGGGGGGTCAGTCCGACGATATTACATGACACCTGCTTCACGGTTCCCCTACTAACGAATCAATAATCTAAGGTCCGACGTAATTGATTAATAATCCGCGCGATTTGAGAAATTGGTTTTGGTTGATTGGTTAATCGATGTAGCATTTAACAGTTTTGATCAGGGGTGTGATAATTTATCAATGCGCCCGGTGGGGTTATTTTGTTTTTATTTTATTAAAAAAAAATTGAAGTTGCAATGAAAAGGTAAAAAAAATGTAACGCCATATTGCTCATAATGTTTCCTTATTCTTGATTTTTTAGTACCGCTGGTTACTTAGTTATTACAGTACTAATCAACGTGCTTATGGTACCAACGCAACTATTTTAATTTTACCGAATTGCTACTTATACGTTAATCGTAAATGATTAAGCATTGAAAGGTATTTTAAGTTGCAGATTAATAAAAAAAATGTTGTTGAGTTCACTATAGAAAATATGGTCAAGTTATTTGGTTGGTAACGATGGAGAGAAATAGTATTATTGTGTCATATAGTGATCGCAAATTAGTACAGTGTTAATAAATGAATCTTAGCGACTACTTCCTTAAGTCGTGCCCAGTGTGTATGTATACAAGGTGTCCTATAACTTATAGAGCGTTCATTCAAAACTAGACATGTCCTTATAAAGTGATTTCGAAACACGAAACAAAAATTTCGCCTATTTTGAATGAATTCCTATATATTGAAGACATAAATTTGGTGAACCGTTTGGTATATTGCTATGAAATTATATAAGACAATTATCTAGTTGTTTTACTGAAAACAACATTTCCATAAATCAAAATGATCGTTTGATGTAGTTTCGGTAGTTTTTTTTTCTTTATTGTGACACTTCATTTTCAAAGTCTTTTTATCCTTTCTTTTATAGACATTCGATTCATTCATTTTTAAATGGCTAGCGGCTTGGTTCGGTTTTCTAGGTAACGTAGTTTCTGGCTATTTTTAACTTTTTACCTTCACCTTCACATAATGAATGAAAAATGAATTAGTCGAATGTGCTCAAAATCGATCTTGGAATTAAGCATAAAAAAACCTTAAAACTAAATTGTACTATGACCCACTGTTGCATAAAACCCAAACTATGCCCAGCCGTCATTTTGGGTTATGGAAATGTCATTTTCATTAATAAAAACAATAGAGAATTGATTCATATAATGAAATTTCATCGCAATATACCAAATTAAATAGTTAGAAAGGTGTGTTCTCATTGTATACTTTAAAATTGTTTGATTCGCAGTTTATGTAAAAAGTAGAGACAGATACATGATATTGAAACGAAAATATAACATTCGAAAAATTATAAATACTGTAGAACAGAAGAAATTAATAACAAATAATAATTGTCACATTGCTTAAATGTTTACTGTAATATCCAAATACTTGCAAAATTTCTGGTGTGGCTGCAAAACAGTCCGAACTTGTAAAAATAACACTCCCTAAGTTGGTTAGGTGAAACAAATTCTGATTTCTCATCCATAATTAGATAGCAAGTTGGTTAGTTTTTCTCAACATTAAAAACTAACTCTAGTGTTGAAACTCGTGTTGAGTTTGTTGTAGTTTTTAGAAAGTTCTGGCTGTATTATTTTAACGAATTAATTTTTTCACCTTATTTCCTTATTTCAAATCATATCATATATTACTTTTAAGTGTTTGGTTATGGAATACTGTTCATGGTCTTGTCTTTCAGGATATTACATTTTCTTCTTTTTTCTTTTGCCTTTGCCATTTTAGCAGATAAACAACTCTAAGAAGGTGTGTTTTTCGCAGAATATGAGCCAGGTTTTTGAATTGGAATGGCTTTGATTAATTAATCACTCGCTTCTACCTGTGTGTTTTGGTGCGAACAGGAATTTATAACGTCACCAAGTGTATTTACTAGAGAGTATACGAAATAAAATAATTTGCTAATATGGATACGTCGAAGTATTTGCAACCTTGGCACCAGAAGTGAAAGAGAGTGTTTCCAATTAACTTTTTCAATTATGCGATTCAATATTCCGTATTTAAAAATTTCTTTCCGCGCCGCGAAACAAAATATTGGCGGGCATTATCGATAGAATTGCAGTTCGATGAATATTTTCAATTTAGAAAACAATTTCGTTTCAGACTCGGTTTCAGACATCGTCAGGAAATTAAAAAGTTACGCTCTTGGTTGGGTGGTACGGTGTTCGGTGTTTGTCCTATGTTTACAGACTATTTGATGACGAGCCGCTCTTCGAAGCACGGAAACTTATACTCCCGGAGAATGATGGAAAAACTCCAAGCGCTTTTTTTTTAATTCTAAAAATTATGTGAGGTTTTCAATGCAATTAATTGCCGTTCGATTGCGGGGTTGTTTTTTTCTGTGGCGCGTTAAAACTGAGGAGGCATTGAAGGGAAGCTTATTCTCTCGTCAAGAAGTAAGGATAGTAACTGTTGGTGTGTAACTGTTAAATAATTCTCGGTCATTCTACAAATTAATACAGCGTTTTTATTTTGTATAGCAACCATAGTTTGATATAGTTTTGAAAAAATGTTCGTATTGCTAATATAATGGTGGGAGTATTTTCTATGTTTGCCGTGGCAACCGGTCTATTTTTTGGGAGAAATATTTAATGGTAAAAACTGCAGGACGATATCTTCAACTGCCTGCCGAAATTTATTTTGAAAATTACGTATATTTTTTATTTATTGAAATTTGTGATTTAGAGGAAAACATTTCTAGGTTACTTCTTTGAGTTAAATGCAGTGATGTACTCTTTTTTTTTAGAATAATTTTCCGGTATATTTTGTATGGCAATTATAGTTTGATATAGTTTTTAAAAAATGTCCGCATGGTTCTTGTATCCGTCATCAAAAATGGCGCTTCATGTGGGGACTTATTTTATGAGTTCAAATAAAGCTTGACCCTAGGCATAGTTTGTGCATGAAAAAAATAATAATTGAATCAATTTTTAGGAAAATTTTAACATTGTCTAGACTAAGTACTTTAATAGAGTGATTTCCTTTAAATTTGTCTTATCTTTAAATCTTATTGTATTTTTTTTTTTTGAATTCTAATTAAATTAATTAAATTTTATTTGGTTGTAAAACATTAAAATCATATTAAATTTGCTTTTACTATATCTGTAGGTGCATTTATGTTATTTTCTGCAAATAAACCTTATCGTCAGTGCCATGAATTTTAATTATTTTTTAAGATATTCTATTCTTCATTTTTCCTTTTTCTGTGCCGTCATAGGTAGATTTACTGCTTTAAATTCATTTAACAATATAATATGCATAAAAATAAACTCAATAATCCTGATTAATATTATTTATATTATATTATTATATAGTAAATTTATACTGTGCGTATATCAGAATGTTTTTAATAAAATGTTTGAAAGCAAGGGATCCCTACTAAATGCGGCAAACTATTGTAGAGGGATTCAAATAATTCGTTAGTCCATGTTCCAGATACTCCGCACAACAGATCTCCTACGACTTTTCACATCCAAAACTTGTTCATTATTCAAAACGAACATTTCAATCGAAAATTGAATAATGCACGCTGAATCAAAATGTTATTAGTGATTAAAGCGTTAATGTCCGTGCCATTCTAGCCAATTTTGCAGGCCCAAACCGAATAGAATAATTTTATAGGCTTTCGGCCGTAAAGTAAAAACAGACCCATCGGATATAAAATAAACGTGTTCGATGTCAGAGCCTTAACACGTCGTTTCGACACGGTGTCGTACAAAAAATTATTGGAGGGTCCATTAAATGGATTGGCAATTAGGAGGGTTTTTGTCGCCCGGAAGTCGGGAAATGCCAATTTAATTACGGAGTAACAGAAGGCGAATTTAATCAAACAATAAATTGTGCGAAAATGTCGAATGCCCCCGGGCTAATTTAAACCGCACATGTTTTAATTGAAAACCATTTTTTTTTTGGCACTGTCGCAATCCAAGGGGCGACATATTAGGCAGCCTTTATGAGCATGGCAGTTCGCGCGTCTCTCTCGATAAATAACGGCGGACGTAATTGCAGACCTATTTGTCTAAACAGTGACATTTCAGCTGTCGAAGTCCGATAAAGTTGTAAATGGAAAGGCTTTTAAAAACCACTTTTTTATCCTGAAAATTTAAATTGCAAGAAGGTTTATTTATTGTATTGACCACAGATGTCTAAAAAACTAAAAAACATAAAATTGCTGTTGTTGCGATGCAAATATAGACACTTAGGCGTGGGAATGGGGTGAGGAGTGTTGCCTGTTAACCAAGTCACGTGAGAGAAAATAATTCCAGAGCTGGGCAATGAATCATTGGCGTTAGAGATTATAATATAAAAATAAAATTTTCATGATTATTTTATAAATACTTAAATTAAGGAGACTTGATACACCCCTAAATGTAGGGCTCTTTAGAAATTCTAGTGACATCCTGCATTATAATCCACAATTGTTGAATATCAAATTATTGTTGTAGCCATATATCTACTAGAAATACAAAGACCTTGTCTATTCCGATAATACAGGAATTTAATAAGCAACTCGGAAAACGATTTTAAAAAGGACCGATCAACATTTGGATGCGCGAGATTTAAAATGTCGGTTTTAATCAAACCTTGCAGTATTCAACAACCATCATGGCCGCTGACAGTTCCTTAGTAAATTTGAGTGCAGCATTTTTACGGTCGTATTTTCCCAAAATATGCCTATATTTCGTTAAATGTTCTGGTAAAACACGTGTGTGTATGTGTGGAACGCGCTGTGTGCAAAGAAAATGGCGCAAATTGCAGGTTATTGGGTGAAATGTAGAAGCATGCGAGGAAAATCATTGCCTTCTCTACGAAAATATCAATGCTGCCTGCGGCGCACCAATTTTTACCGTAGTAGGACCACTATATTTTTTAATAGCTATGTGGTTGTAGCATTGTCAGTTGGCAACATTGTCTGAGCCCGCCGTCACGTTAGAATGGATACAATGCCATCCTTGACTATATATCTTTGATATTGATTATTTTATGCCTGTACAATACGTAATGAGGTTCCAGATGTTTAGCCCTTCATCCCCGCGCCCTTTTGTTTGTAAAATTCGCGGCGGTCTCTTTCCCACCGTGGAGAGAAGTCAGGGACGGAGTTAATATTTTTGTTGATTTTAATTTATTAAAATCAGTACAAAGCTGCCGATGATTACACCTGTACTCTAGTTTGCTATTTTTTGACAATTTACTTTGAGGAAATTAATTTGACCTCCAGAAATCCACTAATCGTAAGTAATTATTTATAATATCAATGGTATTCTTTAATAGGAACGGGTAAGATTTAATAAAAACAAATTATGAATAGAAAATTAAACGATGACGTTTCACGAATATAAGTGTTAAATGGGTATGAATCTATGAATGAATTATCTGCTATCTTACATTATAAAGTTTTAAAATTTTATTTATGAAGCAGAACGAAAAATAACATAATAATAAACTAAAAATACGTTTTATTGATTTCCCCATATGATTAATTTATTTTTGTAAAAAAAAAATAAATTGCTGTTTATTATTGCCTTGAGCAAAAAACGTTATACGAGCAAAAAATAAATTGCTGACTAAAATATATTCAATAGCACGCAAATAGGCTACATATAAAAAAAATGCTGTTTATATTTATATAAATGTGCCATTTACATACGATCTTTAGCGATTTCGAATAATCTTTTTCTGTCAGAGGCGAGTAACTAAAGTGAGATGACCGGGCACTGATAGCAATTTTGTAAAAAGCTATTCAATATTGGCATTTCCTTATAAGAAAATGTGTATTGTATAAATTGGTAAAATGTTTAAAAAAAAATTTGAATGAGTCAAGTTAAATTCCTTCCAAACATCAGTTTGGCAATTAAAACTGCTGGCATTGATTATTATTTATTATTTATTATCTACTGTCAAGCAATAGAATCATCAAACTTCTTCCTTGCTAAAGTATTAAATTTGGTGTTCTATTGAAATTATGAATAAATTTGGAAGAAAAATAGAGAAAATTCGGAAACAAATTAACCAAAAGTTAAGAATCCATAAAAGCAAGTCGCAGTAAATACAAAGTTTATTTATTATAATATTTACAAAGCTATGTCTATATCTCCAAAGAGCCATTTAGATATATGGTGCTTCGCATTTAACAGCACGTTAGGCGCGTTTAGGATTTTTCCCGAGATTTTGGTTTCCTTATTTCCTTTTGTTGGAAACATAGCTCCAATTAATTTTGTGCTGGTGTATTTGGTTTCGAAGCATAATTTACCAAGAACTATAATTTCGGTCTGCACTATAGAGGGGTGTCTGCAAGAACATTAAAAACCCTTTTCAATGTTAGAATTATTAAATGAAAACTGTTTATGAAATACAATGCTTTAACAAACTTTACACCGAAGTATTGCAACACTGAAGACAATTTATTTTTATGTAAAACTCTAGAAATGTATAAGGGAAGTATTGCTAAAGAATTTTAGATTGCCGTCCGAAAATGTAAAAATTTTTACAATGATAACCGTATGTGTCTCATTTCCGATAAAATTCTAGCAATGCACCGTAAGGTTAAAATTGGAATAATTCAAATCGAAATGTAATTTTGATCTAAGTGTAACTTTGCACACCTTGTGTTGTACATTCCGGAAAACAGCTAGGTAATTTTGATGCCATAAGTAATTGTCCCAAGTATACAAAATTAGGTTAATAAATGCTTTTAGTTTAATTAAAAAAAAAACACGACCGCCATTTACACACGATCAATTTTGCTAATTCATAGTAAAGCGCAAAAATTGTCGTGATAAGTGACATTTAGGGCAGGTGCTTTGGTATACGGAAATTATTAGAAAATCTCGTACATTTTTACAGTCCAATTCGCCGACCGACGTGCGTTTCCTAAATGAGAAAGCTGTTTTTTATGGCACGATGTGCCTGATCCGAAGATGGTTTAATAGAGTTATTTGTCTTTTTCGTCTCGCTAAAAATTGCATATAAATTGGGAAATATTTAGTGGCGGTATGCAAATTGCCATAATTAAAATATACGACGCGACGCCAGTTTTCACCGCAACAGCTTGAGCTATGTTTAATTTTTCAAGATTTATGGTTTTAGAGCGTTAACACTTAATGACTAGAATAAAAATTTTATAAAAGCGCACGATACTTTAAGGAAAACCTGGTCTACAAATGAAAATATATGATATATGAAGTTAATTTTTCAAAGAAACTTCCACAGGCGGCTACTGTAATACTTCTACAAAACTTCTAGATTCCTCCTGCGTCGGTTTTTGCTGAGCCTAAATTGCTGACGTTTCGCCATTCATCCTGTTGGCTTCTTCAGAGCATGACTTGAAACAGTTTCAGTCAGTCAGTCAGTCAGGATGATTGGCGAAACGGCAGCAATTTTGACTCAACAAAAACCGACGCAGGAGGAATCCAGAAGTTTTATAAAAAATATATATGAAGTTTTTCTATTTAACTATATTATATTTTTACATCTTGTTTTGAGCTGCATTAACATAAGTTACAATTACAGAACGGTAAGACTCAAAATCCAAGTTAATTCGCCATTTTTCAAATTTTGTTTATGAAACTACACATTAATTTTCAGTCATTACTAGCACGATAATTAGAGGATATTTAAATTTGAGTGTTTTAAATGTAGCTTTCAGAACAATTATAATAATTATTATATTAACAACCTTTTTTTTTCGCAACCAAGTTTTCTCATCGTCTATTACGTAATGTAGAAAAACGTGTATATATCAAATTTGCCGTAATCGTCGTATAATTAAGTGATGTCTGTTCAGTTTATGGACATCTTTTTCGTTTTGAATCATCTTCTAGATATAAATATCTTTTATAAAAAAAATAACTTCTTTCGAAATAAAGTGTACAAAATGTTGATATATGTATATTTTGCTTAATAACATGTGACATTTTATTGAATTGTATTATTAGCGTTAACATAACGAACTTCTCCAAGAGAGAGAAATTCACTTTATAGTATGGGCACAAAATTAAAGAAACAGAAATATCTGATAAGCTGAGCAGCTGTTAGCCACAAAATAAAAGCTGTCGACGGAGCATGAACGCCGATACTCTTTGAAGTCACGAGCAATAGCATCCCTGGCTGTTTGTAATATCTTCTAACGCTTTGAACTGGTATTATTATTTTCTATCAATTTCTACCTCTTGCGAATATATATAAATATACTTTTTTAATATTGCTTACCTTTAGTTAGAGCACAAATTCTCATTATTTTGAATGAATCTGTTATTAATATTTATCGTATTTGGTGAAATATTCAAATAAAAAGATCTATTTGGGGATGATAATAATAATATTCAGAAACTGGCAATTGCTTTATAGAACTAGACCAGTACGAACATACCGCCCCAATGCAATTACAGATTTCAGTTGAATTGAAAGTAAATTTTAGTGAACAAATGATAATAATTCCACAAAGTCTGTAGCAAAAGTATTTTTGAAATGTTTCTCATCGCAGAGACGGTTGGTATTTTTTATCGGCCACGTAGATCTATCTAATAACTCTTTGCTAGTACTTACCTTTTTAGCTTTTTTTCACATAAAAAAATTCCCACACGGAGACGTGCAACAATTTAATGAGCGACAACAAGGTAAAACTTTGCTTATGCAAAAATTAGCGTTGTTTATGCCTTAATCACAGAGCTCCTTATTTTTACGAGCACGTTTGGTACTCTTGATATATAAACGCCCAAAAATAAAACTTTTGCAATGTTGCACAACCGCCACCGAGATCAATTTTCATATTTAGACACTAAACTTAAGAAATCCTTTCTTTCATAAAATAAGTAGTAAGCCCAGGTTTAAGTCAACTCGAAATATTTGCATTCGGTTTCTTTAAAAATTATGAAACATTTTGACTTCTGCTTAGGTGGACGAATTTTGTATAAAAATCATTATGACTTTTAATATGGTTTTCATGATCGTGATTTACTAATATGTTTTTTTAAATTACAGTTATTAGCTAGTTCATTGTCCTTAAATGATAACAATCATTTATAAAATATTATAGCCATGAAATTTTGGCGTTTATTACTTCATACGTCACTCAGTGAAGGTGTTCGTGCTGTACATGTACCCAGTACATGTGGTGGTCTTCAAAGGTCAGTTTGCTGCCGAGAGAAGGAGCCCTTTATTACCTTTAATGACTTGGAAAAAAATTTGATACTGACGTGAATCTAACAGACAGCATTATTTTTAATTGTGAACAGATAATTGATAACATTATATGAAAGTTTCATTTTAAACTAATTTGGATATTAGGTAAATATCTTTCCAAAATAAATGAATGTGACATTTTGTGTCAATGTAAAACTTGTCGTACAGTAACACACTTTCAAATAGATTCTACCGACATTGTTGAGGTTTTATTTTCGAACAGATTTTTAAAATAATGTGTTGAATTATATTAAAACGTGACAGATTTGAAAACAAAAAAATATTTAAAAAATATTTCTATTTTCTTGTTCCTTGACATAGGTATGCATACAATACTTACGTTAGTTTTTGACTGTATATCCGTATTCCAAAAGTCAACTTTTTACCACAATAACACACTTTCAACAAAAAATTGTAATTCTAATTATTAATAAAAGCGCTTTAATCCGTATATTGCAACACTGTAATTTTTCATCTATTTCCATATTACCCTTGAAATTCTGTTCTCTGTTACACGCTTCTCTGATTTCTAAACTAGCCCCAATTCGCTCTCCTTCAGACGTAAACTTTTGCTAGGAGAAAAATTGCTAAGAAATTTTGAGAATATTCTTTTAAAAACCCGTTAGGCATTTAATTTATTCTTAGGTATAACCTAAATAAGGGAAACTTGTATAATCTATTAAACACATTTCACTTTATTTCTTTTTTGTTAACTTAGTATATTCAGATTTTAAAAATTTAATCAAAAATTTAAGCAAGTAAACTTGAAAGACTACTAAGTCTACTAAATGTTTAAATAGATATTAAGAAAAAAGAAGCACAACAAAAGTAGCGAAAAGAATATAATTTGTTAAAAATATTACAAGAAAAATGGTAAAAAATATATGCTTAAACAAAAAAGCGAAGACCAACGAAGATTATGCAGAAAATGTAAAAGCAAATCATATATGAAATTAATCGTTAGTTCGGTTTATTAAATTTTTCAAAATTTATTCGTTTAGTTTTTTTTGTACCATAAATGAATTCGCGGTTTTAATAACTTCGTGGAGTATTTCAAAGATTACACCGCTGCGTTAAATAACCATTTTTGGATTTCGGCCATTAAAAATGTAGCATGGGGTTGCTACGCAAAGAGCTTTTAACGGCAATGTTTTCATTCTATAAAAAACTTTCAAAGGAGTCCCGTGCATATTTTAGGCGCGGGAGAATTTATATCCAAAACTTTATAATCTCCCTTGATAATCGCAAAAAGACATTTCGGAGGCAGTACAAGAAAAAAACAAAACATTTGCCGCGCGGCATTCAGCTACTTAGCGGTCGTAGGAGTTTGCATGCATCGTCGCATGAAGCATTAATAAAGTGACGCTGACTTGCCCCACCATGGGAGGCCGTAAAACTTTTTATACGTTTCCCGTAATTACACCCGGGCAATATATTTCGTTTTTGAAATGAAATACTTAAAACACCGAGCCTGATAAAAGGAATGAATATAAATGCCTGAATTTATCTGACGATCTCGATGTGTGTCCGGTTTAAACGGGTCACGCGTACTTCGGGTAGTAATCAGTTGTTCCAATCGCCATTTTCTATTAATCAGGTTCGTATTTTGTTGTGTTACAATTATGTTATTATTGATGGTAATAACCGTATAACTTTTATGAATAGGTAGTTAGCTGCATCGATACGTGTGATGGCATAAATTTTCTTATCAGTGAGTGAGCTGAAGGTGTTTTTTGCATTACCACCGTGGAGCGGTAGAGAAGCTTTTCAGCAATGAGCCCATTATCTCCCTTACCTTTAAACTTGCTTATATAAGAAGCTAATTGAAATATTTACCTGTGATATGTGATTTGCAATGTATATCATGTATATCCTTAAAATATTTACATTTTAAGTTATATGGAAATTATTCTTCGAAAGGATTTGTCGCTCCAGCTATGTGACATGAAGTGACTTAAGCTTAGACAGACTTGTTCATCTGTGATCATGATGTATAAACTCGTCAATGATTCTATAGACTGTCCGCTCCTACTGGAGGGAATCCTTGTATTTAATTCCTCCCTTTTTTATAATGCGACAGCAACATATCAAATTTGGCAAGTTGCAAGTTGCTGGCATTGTACACTGTTGTTTCAAAATGTAAAACTCACAGAATTATTAATTCAAATTCCGCTTGCTTGTCTTCTCATCTGACCATTGTCGTTTTAGTAATTATTATTGCTATCAACACCTTTCAATTTTGGGCAAATAATTAGGGCGTTGCGCTTTATTCTTCTATTGTTTTGTTTTATTTTATGTATTTTTTTGTAAATATGTTGAAATTAAATCAGTATTATTATTATTAATTGTTCAAGGTGGCAACATATAGGATGGTCCTTAACAGAGTTTTTTAACAGTAAACCTCATTTCTAAATAATCTTACATATGTTGAGATTGTGATATTAATATTTAGTTTTATGTTTAATGTTAAAACCGTATTACGATACTACCGACCGACATATAGGGCGTTATACTATTACGGTCCATTTTTGAGGCAAATGCAGTGGCGTTCTCAGATTTTTTTATATACGTATATGGCAATCATTATGTTAAAAAGATTCCGTGAAGTCCCTCCCTTTTTCCCATGACACTTATAATCATAATGAATGGAGTGATCCCTTGGTTTTGATTTTTGTTTACAGGAATTTTTATTTATCAATAGCCAGGAATAAAATAATCAAACTTTTCTTTACCTATATATATATATATATATATATATATATATATATATATATATATATATATATATATATATATATATATATATATATATATATATATATATATATATATATATATATATATATATATATAACACCATTTTTATTAATTTTATTGTAATTTTTATTTATTAAATAAATCGCCCACTTTTATATCTATTTATAATTTTTATAATAAAGATTGTAACAATTTAATGATAGTTTTTCACTTGAAGTTGTAGATCAATTTGTAATACTGCAATAGTATTTACAAATCCTCTGAATTCCTCTTGCATCGGATGTTGTTGGCTTCTTCAAAGCTTAACTTGCTGAAACTCTTTCAGTTGAGCCCTGAGGAAGCCAACAGCATGATTGGCGAAACGCCATCAAAGTAAAACCGAGATCGCACCTGCACTACATCACGTATTAATGAAGCTTGGTACTTTGCGCTTTCTCGATAAGGTATAAAAAATATTTAAAGTAAATGTAGGTAGAATGGATTTGCCTCGGGGTTTGCTTAATAAATTTAACTAATTATTAAATAAAATTAACATTACATTATAAAACTATATTTGCGATGGAAGATTTTGGATAATTTTTGTTACTGTTATCGTTCTTTGCTTACACTTTCCTTTTAAATGAAACGCTTGTCCCATTCCTTAGGTAATAGTACTGTACCATTAGAATAGAAAACTTTAATTGCAATAATTTCTTTTTTTTAATTTTGACCTCTGTTAATTAAATTAAACGATGAAGCATTGTGCAGCTAATCCATACTATTTCCTTCATAGCATCTTTAAGTCTGTATTTGTTTTAAGCTCTGATTCAATCACCCTTCCTCATTGGTATGAGTGGTTATATTATTTATGGGAAATGCGAACTCCTTCGAGGATGTTACCGCACATTAACATACCGAACTAGTACGGTAGGGACGCTAAATTGAAATATACTGTAGGCCACCTATTGGTTAGCATTAAGGCGAAATTAACAGCACTTGTAATAGGCCATAAATTACCGTTATTAATCATTCATTACTTTATTAAGACACAGTGCAGAACTCGCCATAGCATGTTGCCGCCAGATTGGAGATGCACGTGTTTAAAAATTATCGTTCGGAATATAATAAAAAGTTGTATATATCGAGGTCAGTCATAGGCGACATAATCCTGATAACGGTATCCAACATCATTATCAAACGGTTTTGCTTGGAAAGAAACATTTTGTGAAAAAAGCAACATGGTGAAAACAAATCGGCGAAAAAGTTTTTGAAAATAAACAAGTATTTGGCGCTTTGGGAAAAATTTTTAGTATTTTTATCAAGAAAATATGTGCAACCGGAAAAAAAGCGAACTCTATCGGTAACTGTAAATATAAAAGACATATTAAATTAACTAACTCGGTTAACCCCAATGACAGGTGGGGTATATCAAAGTGACATTGGTTGTTGGCCGTTTCTATCAGTATCAGACTGATTAAATGTTCGGTCCACACACGTTAAACGTGAATTAAAAAATTTGTTCTACTTTATAGTGTGACAACTAATTTTGGTTTTAATTTACGTATTAATTTTTGTTTGTTTTATTATAAATTTAATAATTAATAAATTTTCTGGATTGAAGGGCATGGAGAGTACTTATTGCGACGGTAGACCAGGCAGATCGGTACATTTGAACTACTCCGTATGTTTGAGATATACTTCTATATACCGGGTGGCGCACAACGAATGACCTATTGTAGTATTTGGCGAACTAAGGAACCGATTTACTTCGAATTGTACAAAGTGATGTAAGATTACGTGCTCTATGGCTCTAAAATATTTTAAAGTATGCAGTGTTGCCGCTTTTATATAAACATGTCAATATTTTGCTAAATTTAAATGGCTAAGGGACTTTGTTCTGGTTTCCCTATAAGTATGTCATACCGTTATCGAAATAAAAAAAACTACTAGATTTTTAAGGAATTTGGACTCTGGAAAAAATCTTATTAGTTCCTTGCTTTAATTAAACGGAAAGCAGTACTTTTATCACGTATTAATGAAGCTTGGTACTTTGCGCTTTCTCGATAAGGTATAAAAAATATTTAAAGTAAATGTAGGTAGAATGGATTTGCCTCGGGGTTTGCTTAATAAATTTAACTAATTATTAAATAAAATTAACATTACATTATAAAACTATATTTGCGATGGAAGATTTTGGATAATTTTTGTTACTGTTATCGTTCTTTGCTTACACTTTCCTTTTAAATGAAACGCTTGTCCCATTCCTTAGGTAATAGTACTGTACCATTAGAATAGAAAACTTTAATTGCAATAATTTCTTTTTTTTAATTTTGACCTCTGTTAATTAAATTAAACGATGAAGCATTGTGCAGCTAATCCATACTATTTCCTTCATAGCATCTTTAAGTCTGTATTTGTTTTAAGCTCTGATTCAATCACCCTTCCTCATTGGTATGAGTGGTTATATTATTTATGGGAAATGCGAACTCCTTCGAGGATGTTACCGCACATTAACATACCGAACTAGTACGGTAGGGACGCTAAATTGAAATATACTGTAGGCCACCTATTGGTTAGCATTAAGGCGAAATTAACAGCACTTGTAATAGGCCATAAATTACCGTTATTAATCATTCATTACTTTATTAAGACACAGTGCAGAACTCGCCATAGCATGTTGCCGCCAGATTGGAGATGCACGTGTTTAAAAATTATCGTTCGGAATATAATAAAAAGTTGTATATATCGAGGTCAGTCATAGGCGACATAATCCTGATAACGGTATCCAACATCATTATCAAACGGTTTTGCTTGGAAAGAAACATTTTGTGAAAAAAGCAACATGGTGAAAACAAATCGGCGAAAAAGTTTTTGAAAATAAACAAGTATTTGGCGCTTTGGGAAAAATTTTTAGTATTTTTATCAAGAAAATATGTGCAACCGGAAAAAAAGCGAACTCTATCGGTAACTGTAAATATAAAAGACATATTAAATTAACTAACTCGGTTAACCCCAATGACAGGTGGGGTATATCAAAGTGACATTGGTTGTTGGCCGTTTCTATCAGTATCAGACTGATTAAATGTTCGGTCCACACACGTTAAACGTGAATTAAAAAATTTGTTCTACTTTATAGTGTGACAACTAATTTTGGTTTTAATTTACGTATTAATTTTTGTTTGTTTTATTATAAATTTAATAATTAATAAATTTTCTGGATTGAAGGGCATGGAGAGTACTTATTGCGACGGTAGACCAGGCAGATCGGTACATTTGAACTACTCCGTATGTTTGAGATATACTTCTATATACCGGGTGGCGCACAACGAATGACCTATTGTAGTATTTGGCGAACTAAGGAACCGATTTACTTCGAATTGTACAAAGTGATGTAAGATTACGTGCTCTATGGCTCTAAAATATTTTAAAGTATGCAGTGTTGCCGCTTTTATATAAACATGTCAATATTTTGCTAAATTTAAATGGCTAAGGGACTTTGTTCTGGTTTCCCTATAAGTATGTCATACCGTTATCGAAATAAAAAAAACTACTAGATTTTTAAGGAATTTGGACTCTGGAAAAAATCTTATTAGTTCCTTGCTTTAATTAAACGGAAAGCAGTACTTTTTCAGACGGGTCCTGGAAGGCCTCAGGCATTTTTTCCTAGCAGGCATTTTACTTGGACCAACATAAGTTTCCCACGTACACAAAATGAACTTTGTAAAACCTCATCTTAGGCATCCGATACGGTATGAAATTTAATGAATTGTTAATTTGTGCTGTGCACAAAAAAGTACATAAAAATTGTTTCTAAAGCTTAAAGCTCTCAAGTTCCAAAGCCTTCTTTGTGGATAGGATAACATTTTAAAAGGTCATATTCATTTATTAGATTATCATAATTAAAGTGGATGCGAAAAAAGGGCAAAATAAAGCAACTTCCTTCGAACTGACAGTGGTCAATGTTGATATTTAACTAAAGCACGGAACTGCTTTTTTTTTTCAAGGTCCCTAATTGCTTACAAATCTTGGAAATTATTTTTGAACGAAATGAAGTGGCAAAACTTCATACACTTCTGGTAGGACATCCTGTATATCCCTAAGATCTAATACCCTATAGACCTAAGGGGAGGTAAAGGAGAGGTATAGAAGAGGTATACGGGCGCATTGGAGATACATGGAGATGTAGGGGGATATACGGAGATATAGAAGAAGTATTTGGAGGTACATATATGGAAGTATAAATCATGCATAAGAAGTAGTTCCAAAGTACCGACCTCTCTGACTCTAGCGGTGCAATACCTGCTAAGGATATTCAAGCTTTTAATATACCAAACAGGTTGATTTGAAAATTGTTTAGTTTTCGACATAAAATTATATTTTCTAGTACATAGGAAATAAATATGTACGAAAATCTGAGTGGACTGTATTTGGGCTGGTTACTATTTTTTGATTTTCCCTTTAATAAAGTTTCGAGATCGACGATATAATGACGACTCCGAAAGGGTGCGGCCTATCTTGATCCCTTGGTTCTCTGCACCCGCGGGTTTTACACGTACCGGCAATTTTTAATTGCTTGACACTTTGGAATTATCCGTGATGCGTTCGGTTCGACGGTCGAACAGAGAGAGAGTCCGTGCGGATCGATTTAAAAGTTTTGACCTTTGTCTTCGGCCGCAAGTAAAAAGAGGCGTCATTTTTTGAGCGTGAAAAAACCGCGAAATAAATTAATATATGTAGAGTAATTTAAAAAAGGAGTTTGCATAATTCATAAATCCCTTATCGGGACGATACAAAATATGCTAATATTTTTATGATAAATAATTTTTCCACAATTGGCTACCCTTTGCTAATGAAAAACTCTATACATATATTTTGACTGTGAAATTATTATTATTTATTATTGTTTATTATAAATTATAATATAAATTCCTCTTTAAAACTCGACAAATGTTATGTGGCTATCTGGAAATAGGTACACACAATATATCATTGTATTAAAATATGTTTGTTGATTTCTCAAAAAGATTTATTAAGATCCAACTCATTTTGAACCTAAGCCTCGTGAAAGACTGTTGGTAATGATCTGACAAATTCGGTAAATTATCATAATGATATCAAAAAATTCTTATGGGTATGACTATCAATTTTCCGAAATTGTAGAAAAATAGACGCAGTTTTTACAGACCCTGTATGGTTAAATCACATTTAATTAAAATAAATAATTATAAAAATGTTCTTATTCTTAATTAGTTTATCACAGAAAAGACGGTTGCTGTAACTTAAACGTTGAACAACTTTGCCCTTGCCTGACTAGCGTCTATCCTGCGCAATTCGTATGAAATTACAACGCTTTAAACTTCGACGTCTGCACTAGATGACATTCACCGAAAAGCACAGAATCCTTCCCGCCCAGGAAGCACATTGTGGCAATGTTTTATACAAATTCCCTATCTTGAGACTTTTGTTACTTAGTGAACTTCGCGCCATTGCCATCAAGTTTATCGCTCGGTACTTCGCCATTACAGTTTGCATTCGTGAATGTTTTAAGTGCATTATTCGAGGCGAAATGTGTGTCGAATGAATGGCCCGCATATATCACTAAATGGATCGTAAAATGACGCGTCTCGTCCTACTACATTCGGGCTTGTATGGTAACGACTGCTGCAGACGAATTTTACATTTTAACTGAAGTTTTGTAAGTAACGGTTCAACTATTAGTTTTTTCTTATTCTTTCTCATTAACAGCTATTATTTAGATCTAAAAACTATGACTTCTTGATGTTATGATGTTTTGATTTTGTATCATACCACAGAGAAATAATTTTGATGAAAATTACTTGCAAAATTACGACGTGACAGTATGCATTGCAGTGCTATTCTAATCAACAGTCATCCTAAATTGTACCCATGCCATTGCTGTATGTCTCTGAATGATACAGTATTGTCGTGGCTTCTAATAATACATATCAATTATTTATCACTATTTTGGAAGCATATTTGTTCTATCCATAACTGTGAACTGTTTAAACATAAAAGATAATTTAAACACATAATAAATTAACTTACGGTTAACCCCAATGACAATTCGGGTATATCAAAGTTGTTGGTTGGTTGATTGTTAATGATTTTTTTTATTTTAACTGCTAAATTGTTATTCTATATTATATAAATGTACTCTCTCAAAAGGTTACACCTGAATTACTTACTGAATTACAGATTGCCAAATCTCTGCAACGTTCTTCAAAATGCAAGAATCAAAAAATTTCTATTAATATGGGAATAAAACCATTTCGGAACAACTTTTTCTTTTATTTCTATTTAAACTTTTTGTCAAGTTCTTTGTTTTAAGTTTGGAGTATATTGATTTTATACGTGAGTATTAGAAGAGTAGATAATTCAATTAAATGAGCGACCAAGCAATTTAACAACACAAGGTTTTGTTAGCAAAAATGTGAGTCTGCTCTTCCCTGTATTTACAAAAACATTTACATGTTTCCTTCAATGAAGATTATGTATTATCAGAATTAAGTGTAGCTATAAAAATTAAATAGCCATGGTTATACTTACTTACAGTACTTTACACAGTACTTTAAAATAATTCGTTCATCGCTTATTATTTTGAACGTTTTTACTTCACTAGTAATGATTTGGAAAACAAAATTCGTACTTAGAACAAGTTCACCTACACTGCAGCAACTTTGGAACATGCCCCAAATTCTCAACGAGTACAGCAATAACTAAATAAAATAAATAAGAACTAAAAGTTCAGATTTTCACGAAACTATATATTATGACATGACAATTGTTTCGACAACACCGTGTCTTTATCGAATTTGATAATTAGGTGTTTTCATCAAGTAAAAGCCACCTCAGTTCAATTTTTGAAAGAAGCTGAAATTGGTTTCTTGGCTATTTGGTATTTTAAATTGCTTCTACGTTGCCGAATATGTTCCCAAAACATTTGGTTTTTTAACAAATGTCTGCAAAATAAGGTTTTTCCCAAATACATAAAATTGAAAACCAACAACAGAAGTCCCGCTGCAAAGAAGGCCCAGATCCAAGGCCAGACGAAATGTATGAAGAGACATTTGATAAAGACACGGTGTTGTCGAAACAATTGTCATGTCATAATATATAATTTCCTGAAAATCTGAACTTTTAGTTCTTATTTATTTTGATAAATGGATTTTCATCAAGTAAAAGCCACCTTAGTTCAATAACTTAGGAGTTTATGGTAATTTTTGTACAGGCAATAATTAAGTGAAACGAATTATTCACATCGACAAATTTTATCACTGCTGGTTATAATTCATGAGCAGGTAAATGCGCTTAGTATTTTCTGATTAAATTTTCTGTTTTTATTTATTTCGTTGACTTATGCAATTCAACTTAGTTTGCGGAACTGCTGCGGTTGTATAAGTAAACTTAAATTTAAATCCGCAAACCCGCAATCGATGTTAAAGTACCAACAGCTTCGTCCAAAACTTCAACTCTACATTTCAACTTGCGGTTTCGCAACCTCACTTACATTTAGTTAAACTTGTCAGACAATTCACATTTAATTAAATGGGAGATCCTTGAAGTGGACGTATAATACAAATCCGTATCATATATTTAAATGTAAATTCCAGAGCGCTCGTTCGAATTTTATGGGCAGCGATTAAAACTTCAAATGTTTAATTCGGAAATTTCGTGTAATCCGAAGATTTAAAAGTTGCGATGTTTGATCTTCCCTTGCGATCTATCAATGTAGAAGAATATATAGATAGAGAGCAGAGTGCAAGAGTTTAGACTTTTTTAAATGCTAATGAATGTCTCATCGTGTACTTTAATGATGACTGATGTTAAAGTATATTTTATAATATAATTTTATTAATTTATTTATTTTATAATATGTATTTTATAATTTTAAACTTAGTTTTAGTATTAGTACATATGTACATATTCCTTCGTTAGTGAATTTTGAAATATATATATCTCAATCCATTTCTGTTCGTCCATAGGTCCTCGTCCAGTCCTCTCCATTGTATTTCACTATCGATGCCCTCTCTCCAGCTCTTTCTCGGTCTTCCCCTCTTTCTGTAGGTGTCCAGGTGTTCTTCCATTCGTTGAACGTGTCCGTACCACATTAACTATTTTGTTCTTATTTCGTCTGAAATGGTGTGGCCCACCTTCATGGTTGTGCGAATTGCTTCGTTTGGGACTCTTTCGGTTCTTGACCTTCCTGCCGCTCTTCTCCAAAAGTCCATCTCTGTTGCCTCCAGCGTTCTCATGGTTCTTTCTTTTCGTGGCCAGACTTCACTGCTGTATGTGACTATGCTTTTAATGATCGCATTGTATATTAGGTGTTTCGTCTCGTGATTTTTTGGTTCCACAATAAGGTGTTCAGCATAGTAATGGCCTTTCTGCCTTGATTATTTCGTTCTTTGATGGCGTAGTCTAACGTCCCACTACTGGATATGTACATTCCCAGGTATTTGTAGGTTTCGCAGCTTTTGATAGCCTGACCGTCTTCTAACAGGAGGTCGCGTTGTGCTCCACCGATACACATATAGTTTGTCTTTGGTAAGTTTACTTCCAACCCCCATTTCTTGTATTCTTAGATAAGTTTTCGCGTCATTTATTCTACGTCATCTGCGAAGCTTAGGGTGCATATGTTTGCATTGTTAAGAGGGATGCCCATATTTCTGCATTTTTGCTTCCATATCCTTAACGCTTGTTCAAGATATATCTTGAACAGGGTGGGGGATACAAAACACCCTTGTTTGAGGCCCTTCTTCAGATCCATGAACAGGAGATGTATCTCCTTATTGAAGGCTGTCATTTTCTTGATAAGCTGGGTGACGCAAAACAGATGACGGATATTCCCGCGCGAAAGCCCGCTTGTTCTTTCTATTTTGGCCTTTAATATTTTACCGTAAATCCGCCCGATTGAGTTCGTCACTGCGATACCTCGATAGTTGTCGCAGTTCTCCTTGTTGCCCTTTTTGTGGATAGGGGTAAGAAAGGATAATTTCCATTCTTCTCGGATATCTCCGGCGTTGATACAGTTTTGAAAGAGCTTTGCTAGATGTTCATACAGTTTGTGTGTTCTCTGGTGATTTTTTATTTTTTAAGTTTGTTCAAATATATTCTACCTCATTAATGCTGATCCTGGTCGGTGAAGCCAAAACCACCTGTATTATGCTAGGGCTATCGTTTTCAAGGAACTGTTCTCGATCCTCTGTTAAAAGCTTACGGAAATATTCATCCCATTTATTCGTTGTGGCGGGAGTTACTATGTCTCTCTTTTTGTTTTGGCGTAGAGATTTCAGAAGCTTTCAGTTTTCACTACTTTTTGTTCCTCCCAGATAGGTATTTATTTCGTTACTTTTTTTTCCCATGATTCGTTTTTCTTCTGGGTTATTTTTCTTCTTACTTGGGTTTGTGCTTTTTAGAGGACTTATGGTAGCTTGATTTGCTGGCTAGGTAGTAGTAAAGAAAATGGGACTAAAAATAAAGAGGACTAAAATATAACTTCATTAAAGAATAGATAATAAGAAACAATTTTTATAAAAAGCAGCTCTCCTAGAGTGTTTAGTTTTCACATATGCTTTGTGCATTTTTTGTCTAAAAGAATTATGGTAACTAAACACACATGTTTCGGAGGGAAATATTCAAATGCGGCAGCACGACTTGATGTATTTATTTTTGATCTCTTCTAACTAAAGGGAAAATCGAATTAGAATGAAAAATTGTACGAAAAGTAATTGAGGAGATTTGGTGATAAATTAATGGAAAATATTCTTTTTACAATGTGATAAATTACAATAGAGATTGTTTTGGTGCGAAAACCTCATCACAATTTTGTAAAACCTCTGCTGAGAATGCATGTTCTAAGCCTAAATAAAAATAAACATTTTAAGAATAACCAACGTTGCATGTTCAGTAGGCAAGACTTTTTATTTACAATAACTTATTATATTATTAAAATTGTTGATTTTCGAAAAGCACTTTGTTTTCCACTCTCAGAAACTGTTTTGTTTTAAACTACGTAAAGCACACTATACGTACCCATACATGTCAAAAAGAGAAAAACACTTTTGGTAACGTTTCGCTATACATGTCGATTAAAGTTTTTCCGTAATATTCGTTTTCATTAATCGTACACAAAAAATACGCAATCGCTATTTAGTGAGTCCCGAATAAAAATTAAAGTGGTACATTCAAATTTTAAAATTATATTCAATTTGCTGTTTGCCAAAAAATGTTTTTTTGTAATTGCTAAATCAGCCGATGAAGACATCTTTTTCTATAAATTTTCTATTTCTTCCAACGTCGCGCTAAAATTTGAAAATAATCATAGTGTTATGCAAATATTACATTACAAATACATATCCAATTTAAAATATTCTGTATGATTGAAAATGTAATTATTAATAAGGAAGATAAGTATTTTGCCACCCTCTTAGTATGTAATGGATTTCTTTATTTATTTTTAATCCACCTGCTGTTTGTTTCGTAAAATAATAGTGTATTCTATTAATTACGCATTCCTGTATCCTTAAATGTTGTAGTACCCTTAGCTAAACTAACATAACCGGCTCAACTTAATTGGCTTTTGTTATCGCAAATCCACATTCGTATCACGTCACGCTTAAAGTTGTTATGGATCGCGGAAATGCGGCTCCACAATCGCCCAGCAAATTCGAATATAGTCTATAAATTCTATAAAATCCCCGGGGAATATTCCGAGAAACTGGGGCATGTTTACCCGAAAACCGGAAGTGTTGTTATTGTTCGCCGCTCCTTTTTCGGGTCACCGAAAAGGTCAGAACTTTTTAATTTGCCGGGCTTTTTAGCAAAGGCAAACGCCACGGCTTAATTGAAGAAACTTTAGCACTTGACGTCACGAAATATTTATTTACGTCACTTAAGTAATTTCCTAATCCTTTGAACGGAATATGTAGCATGGTTTATACTTTTCCAAATTAGTTATTACTTTAGGGATATTCGCAACCGACACCATATTCACTGGGATTTTCCTGGCTGTTGGGCCGTGGTCCTGGTTTGTTTTTAAACCACGGCCCAACAGCCGGAAAATTCGCATTAGTTATGAATATTGCCCATTGCTGGTGAACAAGTTAGAAAAGGCTCAGTACCATGGAAGTGACTAGATTTGGAGATTCTGTTCTTTGTGTGAAAGCAATAAATAGCGCATTTTCGATGAATAGATTGAACACAAGAGAATGAACATCAAATCTTTGGAGAACTCAGGATGTGACATATTAATGTGATTATAACATTATAAGGTGATTCTGAAGGTTTCAAACTGGTCTAGGAAAAGTATGAGATATACGATTAAAGGTCTTGTAAAAAAGTATTTGATAATACAATTTTCAAAACCGTTCAGCATACCAGTTATAGATTAATAATTGAAAAAATTAACCATGTTTTTGAAATTTGGTTATTTTTTACGACTCTTAAATAATTGTTAATGATGTTTTGTTTCATTTGCGGTATAAAAGATCCAGTGGAAAACAAAGAAAAGGTTAATTTCAAGTTTATTTTTTGAGTCGGTAATCATTTATATGATTATAAAGCTTGGGTCGTTCTGGGGTTGAGAATGTTCAATATTATCACAATTCTTTAAATTTTGGATCTTTATCAAGAATCTAAAATAGATACAAATTTTCTATAAATTCACATACTGTTATTTTTGATCAATATTGTAATATAAAAATAAAGGAGAAATATGAAATAATTGTCATAATTATTTTCACTTTTATGTGTATATTGAGTATTTGTTGCTAAGCGTTTATTTTCATCATGTTGACATTAATATTAGATTACATTGAATTGCATCTTAACATCAGCAAGTGTTATGTGGTTCCTTACCACCACACAAGAACTCCTATAGTCTTTAATTACAATTTGGATGGTACTATCCTGACTAGACTTGCTGGAAAGGATTTGGGGATTTTATTTGACCAGACATTCTCTTTTGTACTTCACATTACTAAAATGGTGTCCAGTGCAATGCAAATTTTAGGATTCGTAATAAGAAATTGTAGGCATTTTTGCAGCTCAGCGACTGTATTTAGCTGTTACGGTAGATCCAAGTTAAGCAATGGTCACCAATATGTAACTGCCACGTTCAGTCCATTGAGAATGTGCAGAGAAGGTTACTGAAGTACCCAATATTCAGGGAGGAAGGTTCCTATCCTGAGAGGGGAGTCAATCATGATCTTCTGCTGGAAAGGTTCGCTGTACTGCTTGTGAGCTTGCGCAGAGACTTGCAATCTGTTTCATTTCTCTACAAGTCAGTTCATATGCAATTGCCCCTATTTACAATATGTGTATTACCTCCAACAAATTATCATCGCACTGTGATTTATATTATGATGGTCTCCAGGCAACACTTTGACAACTTCAATTGGCGCCAGCTTATCCGTCTTATCCTTTTCTTTCTCCATCTTTCCTTTTCTTTTAGTTGTAAGATTAGTTTTCAGGTCCATTGTGTACCTATATATATTGTATGATTTGTATTTAATATTTCCTGTAATTGGGTCATGTTACATGTTGGAAATAAAGTGCTATTATTATTATTATTATTATTATTATATTATTACTGCCATTCTGTTAACAGCTAAGCATCAACGAATGCTTAGTGAAGATGTCAGCGTAGCAACAAATGTTCTCCAGCAATGGTTTTCTGCAAATAACTTAGTCCTCAATAAACAAAAAACTCAAGAACTTACCTTCTCCTGCAGTAAAGTCGACTATCTGTATCAAAATAATATAACCCTCTTGGGATTCGTAATTGACAGGACTCTGTCATGGTCAGGCCAGATTCATGAGGTCTGTGCAACGTTGTCTCGGCGACTGTTCCTACTGAGACATCTCAGCCATTGTCTAACCCCGGCGGCCCTTAGGATAGCCTATTTTGGGCTTTTTCATAGTGTGCTGTCTTATGGCATTGTGCTTTGGGGTGGGGTTGGATATACGGAAAGAGCTTTTCGTTTGCAAAAGAAGGCTGTGCGGGTCCTCTGCGGTGCCAACCCGATTGCCCACTGCAAGCCCATTTTCTCTGACTTCCAGGTTATGACGCTGCCTTCTACTTATATATACCGATCCATCCTGTATATTCACGAAAACGCGGATGTCTATGGGACACTTGGCAATAGACATGAGTATAATACTAGGTATGTTGACATGATCACCCCACCTCACTCCAGACTGACGTCCTCACAAAACAATAAGATTAATGTTAAACTGTATAATGTTCTCCCAAATAATATAAAAAATCTACCATACAGACAATTCAAAAAGAGAATGAAAAGTTTTTTTACTGATAATCCTTTCTATGATATTAATGAATACTTGGAGTTGATCAAACATACTACACTTGAATAGACCACTGCGTTAGTGTGTTAGTTCTCAAAAATTGTACAACCTTTTATATTATATATATAAATTCTTTTGTATTGTTAACCTTTGACGTACCATTTGTTGTTTTTGTGACGTATCTGAATGGCCAATAAATTCTATTCTATTCTATTCTATTCTATTACACAGATAATATTTAATTTGTAATATTTTATTGTGGTATGGCTGACTTAAATTACTAATATTTTCCTCTCCTTTTTAATATAAATCACTTCTTGGTTAGCCAATTTTTGTTCATTATTATCCTGTATTAAAATTTTAGTTTCTTTAAAATTCATTTCATAGTTTTTTTAATTTTCATGTTTGTGTAAAGCAGTTCATGCATTTTTAGTATATTTATGCCTATTACTACGATTTTTTGAAAGTCGACCTTCCATTATATTTTTTTGAACAATTTAACCAAGATATTGAATATACAACATTTAATTCTTTTTAACTGTAATTTTGCATTTCAATCTTCACTCTCAATTCTTGAGATATAAAATTATGAACTTGAGATGATTTAGTTAGTCCGCATTTTCTTTTAAATAGACTCGCAAAAGGCCTTAAAAATGTTTAATTTAATTTAATTTAATTTAATCAATTTAACCCCTTTTGGGTAGACATGCCTCAATCTAAGGGCAGCGGTAGGCGTTTGATATCGCTTTCCCATATTTGTTACTTTCGAATAATCGATCAAATGAATTCTTTTTGAAAATATACTCGGTCCTCACTAAATTCCAAATCTCGATAATGGTGCGTCGTACAGCTTAGCCGTTGGTACAGATAAAATCAGAATCGAAAAAAAACCTTTTTTTTGCCTGTCCGTTCTCCGTTCTGCGAACGGTTTGAGCTACAGGCTTCAAATTTTGCTCCTTTTTAACAGTCCACGGAATGTATAAGATTTGTAAAAATGGCCGCGGTCAAGCTTCGGTGTCCATCTTTTTTTTTTCGATTTTCGACTGTTTTTTGGACATTCCTATGAAACACGATTAGTGTCCGCTTAGCGTTTGGTCCCCTGACGGAAATAATAAAAAAATTGGGTCTAAGAAAAAAATCATTTCTAGAAAACCGTTTCTTCAACGAAAAGACGCACAAGATTTGGCTCCATAAACTTTTACTCTTGACAATTTTTGAAGATTGTACAGGGTGGGCCACATATTCAAAAAAACTGAAAAATTGGTCCCCTTAATATTGAATATTGGCTATAAGTAAAAGACTGTGTCTCACATGTTAGCTCCTTTTACATGACAATATAGCCCGTCCAGACAGCTAAAACATTTGTATTTAGGGTTTTCACCTATTGCAAAGGGTGTTCCCAATATTCCGTGCTATATAAGAAACGTATTAAGCGTCCTAAATTTGCAGAACTCGACTTCAAATTTAGCAGAGAAGTGAAAGTCCTTGCCCACATTTAAACAGTAAAAATTGGGGGTAATTATTTTGGCTTCTAGAGAAAATGTTTTCCTGCATAACCATTCACGCGATAAGCAAAATTCTTTAAAAAGGTGATGCGGAAAATCCGGTTGTAAAACATTTATTTCGATTATATTCAGGGTTTTTCAGTTATAGGTAAAACTCTAGAAAAACCTAGAAAATTGTTCTTTTCCAGAGTAAATTATTAACTGCAAATCAAAATTCGTGATGACGTCATTGATTGTTACGGCGCACTGCATGGTTTCAGAGAAAACTTACTTTCTCGAAAACCATTTACTATTTTGGAAAAATTCTTGGGCCAGGAGACGTGGGAGATCCAGGGCTATAACCTCCATTTCCGACATTTGAACAATTAAGTACAGGGTGTGTCGATTATGGGAAAAACAATCTAAAAGATCCTGAAAATTGCATTTTTCGTGGATAAATTATTAGCCGTACATAAAGAACCATAAAACATGGGATAATGTGATTTAAACTGTGTAGTAAACTGCATCGAGAGTGTTTCAGGTTTCATCTATCATACGGGGTGCGCGAGAAACTTGCACTAATATCATTGGAAACCGTTATTACTTGTACAATTTTTTATATTTATCAAGGTTTGTGGTGAGTTTGAAATTCGGCGATACATGATAGAGGCTTTATACAGGGTGTATACAAAATATAATTACATCTATTCCCAAGGAGCATCCCTCTAGCAGAAGAAACTGCGAAGTCACCTCTTTTTGAAATTGAAAGCTGCTACGCACTACGAACTTGCCCCACCCAGCAAAGTTTTTTCGAAAACAATCTTGTTTTCCCTTTATCCATCTCAATCAACTTGTAGCCTCGCATGTAAGTTTTCTCTTACCAAGCTACTTATCCAGCAATTGGCTTTAATGACAATGTATTTTATCAACTATCAAGTGGTAAGCATTTAACAAATTGGCCTTTTCTTTCCTTAACATTCCGGCTGTTCGCCTTACGTAGCACGAAACGTAATTATGGCTTCTGCGATACCGGAGCACGTCACATGCACACAAAAATAAATCTTAGCCGAACTTGTTTTTATTGCCGGTATAAATACTCTGTGGTGAGCTTTTTAAATAACGGACTGCGCAATTAGCGAGGGGTATTTACTTCTCGCCATTCTCCGACTTTCTAAGCTCCTTCGCCCTGTTTGGTTTCTTGACTGGTTCTGGCGGTGGTTAAGTTAATTGTTCGGAAGAACGTTTCGGTTGTACAAAGAGAAGAAATGGGGCTATTATATACCGCGTGAGAAGTTTGAGTCGTTCGAGGTTCTAAAAAATCATGCCTCGTTCGACAACTATGTCTAGAACTTGGAATACACTTCTGAACTAAAGCCTACATTGATATACGTGCTGCTTTTATTGCTTCCTTTGGTCTCTGCAATTTTTATAGTTTGGTTTTGACCATAATCGTGTCATTCAACACTCTATGAATTGCAAAGGTGTTTAGGAAAAATTTGATATTAAAATTGTTTAACTAATATAATTTTAGTTCATTCATAAGATCACTTTCGAATTTTGGAAAAGTCTAGTAGTCTGGTTTTAATATTACCGGACCCATAAATTATAGTTATGTTATTTTGAGAGCTTTTAATGATGGAGATAAGTAGAGGTGGTAAAGCTTTATTTTTTCTAAATATTATTTCAAGCAATATTGCTATTTATTGCATTCAAATTGTTTGTATTTATAGTGATAAATTGGACAAAAGAAATATTAAAGAATTATTTTATTTGTTTACATAGAGCGAATTATAAAAAACAAAAACAATGTTAAAATGTTTAAATATCAACGTCTAGAAAAAACATGTAGCAAAAACAAAAATAAGACTTTAATACCATATGTCTCTTAAATGAAGGAATATTCCTTAAAGTTTTAACACATAGTATAACCATAAGATCTTATATCATTTGTGAATTTATTATTTATTAATTGGTAGATTAGCAATAATTAAATGTTATATAATATAATATAACTGTATCTAATGTTTAAATTTGGGCACAATAAAATGCCATAATCGATACATTTTTAAAATTTTAGCATCACCAATAACGTGTTAGAAGATATTACTGTCGTATTTCGAAATTCAGCTCAAATTTAATATAAATTTATATAGAGTAAACTAAAATAATTGGAAGATGTCTCGGATCTAATAAAACAAAACAAAACCAAAACCTTAGTTTGATACAAAGTCAACATCCATCGCGTTTCGCCTTAATTAACTTTTCCGAAGCGTTTCATAAAAATGTAAATTTCCCTTATTGTATTTAAAGAATATTTTTGTATTTTTCTGGCGTTGAGGCGGACCTTTCATTATTACGTGCAGGGTAAAAATTTCGTACCTGCTATAAACATTTGCATACGTATTACATACATTTAGCACTCGAGCTGTACAACGCTTCAAAATTTATTTATTGCCGCGGCAGTGAAAGCAAACGGAGAGTAAATCCTGCTTTATTCATTATTCTCCCCGAATGTAAAATTATATTTTCGACTCTGCGTTATCCCACTTCTGATAGTCCGGCAATATAAATTACCGAGCATTTCGATTAAACGCGCAACGGTGGTAGTATTTTTTGTTTTGGAATGACGTTTTACGAGGTGAATGCGAAAGGCGCTTTTCATTTGCTAAAAAATATTGTCCTCCTAAAAAACGGAGGCGCAGATGAAAAAATAGCACCTACAGTTAAAAATAACCTTTTTACTCCTCATTTTCTTCTTGCCTACAGTCTTCCACAAATATAACAATAACTGTGAAATTTAAAACATTTATCTGTAAATACCTAAGTGTTTCGGTGGAAAAACCATCATCAGCAAAATTTTAAAAATTGAAAGCTACACATAGAAACCATGTTTTTCCAAATGTATCGAGTGATTTATACAGTGGAAAGGCTTGTGCTACGTCGTCAAAAATTGGAGCGACTATTTTAGGTTTACTCATCGTGATAAAGTGGATTTAGAAGAGTTGATTGATGCCTTTTTATAGACCCAAACCGAAAATTGGTTAAACTTCTACTATGAATCAAAAAGGACGTAATTCGTATTTTCGTCAGTCTCTCATTCGGTTTGGACAAAGTCGATAGCAACGAAATATGTGCAATAAAACTCTCTAGATGTTGTTTTGCTTTTAATGCTGGTAAAAGTTTCCCAAATCTCTCAAAAGTGGGTAGTAGTAAATGAGAATCGGACATATATGATTTGGATATACCAAATACTTCACAAGAAAGATTTAAAAGAATTACGACAAAATTTGAACAAATAAGTAAACTCATCGTGCAACATTAAGATTTCTCTGTCTAAGTCGCCATTTTGTTTTTTAATCTTGTTTTCACCTCACTTTTTAGATGAAATACGGAATTCAATGTCAAAAGAAACAATTACAGATTATTTATAAATATTAAACAAATAAAAAGTCAATATCGGGTATTTACTCCTCCATCGCTTATAACCGACGTCGACCACCCACGCTCGACGAACCTGACGTCTAATTTGTGCTTGATCGATATTAATCCATATTTCCCTGATAATGTTTTCTTTATCCCCAAAGGATGCTTGGGATTGATGACCACTGAGGTACCTACCCATTTGATCCCATAAATATTCTTTTGGGTAAAGGTCTCATATTCTATTGGGTAAAGGTCTCGAACGTGTAGAGGCCAGTCTAGATTCTCAATATTCACCTGAGTTAATTAACTTTGTACCTATATTCGCAGTATGTGGCTTGTTGTTATCTTGCATTACCAGCTTTTGGGACCGTATGCTCAATTTTCGCTATTTAAAGGTACCCCTCGCAAAGATGCGATGTTTGTACTAACTGTCAAAGAAATTCCCCTTAATTTTCAGTCCACTTTACAAGTGCCCTGGAAAAGTAAAGTTTTGCTTGGATATGATCTGTATTTAACCGCGTTTGTCTTCTTGGAATTCTGAACCTTAAATACCTTTCTACGAGGCGTGTCCCAACAGTCGTTATGCTCACGTAGAAATCGATATCTCGATGTCACAAATCGTTATCTCAACACATTTCAACTAACTAAGTCCAGAACTGACCACAACTGCTCACTTCTAGTTTGCCACAGCACCTCTTATGTGAAACACCCAGTCTCCTTCCTACAACTCGGTGACTCATTCCTTCCTGGATTAATATTCGCTCTATACTAACTGATCACACGAAATGTAGAGAAACAACATTACATTCAAATAACAGCTGAATGTAATAATAGTTTAAGTCTTGGTTTTCCATATCTCCAGTTAGAGAGAAAAGATGCGGCTACAGGTTAATATAGATAGACACCTAATAATGTTGACGGGAATTTCTTCAAAATGTGACATTGAGCAGAAAACTCCGTACATGGCTAAAACTGAAATTTAATTAAAAATATTTGCCACAACATCGTCGCTGAAGATTTAAGGTACAATTAAAAGAATTTATACCCGAATCGAGTCAGTAGTTTGCGAAAAAATCAGCCTTGAAATTGACCCAAATTTTGGTGGTGCGTTAATTTTCATGATTTTGATTTTTTTTAAATACTTGCCGAGTAAATTTAGTAAACAGAGAAGCTTTTCATAGCCAATAACCTTTTCTTCACTTTCAAAGTTTTTTCTCTTACGCCGGAAACGAAACTCATATGTGCGCCAGAATCAGCACAGGAGATGTTGGAAAAAGGATGAGATAAATGTTTGACTTTGATTATTAAGGAGTACTTTTCAATTATGTGTTGCAAAAAATCAAGAATCAAATAATACCGTTAACAGAGCAATGGAAAGTTTGAATTATGGACGACTAGGAGGTTTATCGTGCTTTCCTAGGGAAAAAATGACGCATAGGGACGACAAAATCGTAGGCGACACTGGTTCGCCACTAGACTTTTGGCAACCGTCCAAACTGGGAAGAGGCAGAAAATTTGTGACCTATTTTCTGGGAAGCCAACACGACGACGAGGCAAAATGATGAGAGGACAATAAACAGGCAAAAACACAAGCGTAAGCGGTACGTTGCCGCCGCAGAGTATTAACTTTTTGTACGAAACAAAGAACGGGATTATGTCGAGTGTTGCCTGTTCCAAAGGTCCTCCTATCAATCACGTTTTAGTGCGGGTATGTTAGATGACAAATAAGTGACATATACAAAGATTTACAAATAGGAAAGACTTTGTTGGCCTTTTTTGTGCAGGGACATTATTTTAGATGTCTCACTATAAATAGAAACTAGCTATGTGGTATTTTCAAATTTCACAGGTCGTTTTCTACGGAACTTTTGACGAGAAATTTAAAATAATGACATCTGTCAAATGTCAGAGATACGACGCAATCTTCGTTCTCTATTTAAACAAACACCTGTACATTTTTTTGTCCTTAAACAGATCATTCAAAGTTCGAATTTACAAATTCAAAGGTTTAGAACCCATAGAACAAACTGTTTTGGATGTATAGAGAGTTGGGGGTTTAATTCGTCGATAGTCGAAAGTTATTTTACGCACCGACATAGAATCATTCCTATTTGCTAATTTCCATCCTGAAAAAATGTTTTTCGATGTCATTTTGGAAAAGTAAGTTAAAAAACCAATGGTTACCTAAAGAAAGATTGCTTCTATGTCAAGTACGTCATCCCTGTTGTTATATCTAAATATAGTTATGAGGCTGGTGTAAGAAAATAGTCCTGTCATTTAGCTTTGGATTACAATTTATTTATGAACTACACGTGAATGAATAATTTTCAAATTGTGATGCAGGTGATACAGTGTGGATTCTACCAGAGTTTAAAAAAATATATTTGAAGTTGCAGCTGCGTTTCTTGATGCGCCAATTAGTAAGTAATTTGAGTTATAAAATTTGATATATTTTATAATATGTTATTTTGATAAATCTGATCGTTTGATAGTCTGATCTCTAAGAGCTCTAATGCGCAATTGATTGTGCGACACATTGGAGCTCTATTCTGCCACAGAACTAGTTGAGTCATGTCAAAATCAATATGTATTATAGGTTCCAATTAATAAACATATTGCGAAGTTATTGATCGAAAGCTGCTGCATGGGAAAATGGGTAATATCATCTTTAATCGGGTTAATATTCACAAGGACTTACTGAATGGCTGGAACTATTGGTATTTCTAGACGTGTAGTTTTGAAACTGCACTGCTGCATTTGTCAAACGGGTAAAAACATTTGTCGGTTTTTAAATAAGCACAGGTTTGAATGATTAGTTTGAACAAATTTTCTTTATTTAATGGCTTCGCAATATCACGAAATAATTTGTTTATAAAATGAAAATAATATGTTTATTTTCTATATTTTCAGGTAAGCATGCCTTTAAAGTAGTTGACGATTTCACGACAACCAATAAGTAAGTCTTTAATTTGTATGATTCTCTTCTATTTTATATATTTAATTTTCAAATTTCAAGTTCTCATTATTTCTTATACTCTTTTCATGTAACCGTATAGCCTTTAGAAAGTACATAAAAGTATTATATATTTTTCAAGGGTGTTTGGGGGAAGCAAATGGGACGTTCATGGTTACAAATTTGGTTTGGTCGAATAAGATTTGATGTCCGGTTTTATGACTGCGTTCAGCAACTGCTGAGCAATTTATTTGTCGTAGTCTTAAGGCTCTTTCACGTCGATATTTTTCGTCATGTCTCTACAATGTATTCTTTGCCGCATATGCTTGGAATTATGCCTACTACGGGTAACTCAAAATTTTTTCTTTGACGGATCGAAGATCTTAAGAGATTTTTGAACAAGTGGCAAATTTGATTTTAGCATTATATATCGTAAAAACTTTTGTTATGTGGTCAGTGATGTTTTGAGCTCATGGAAACACCGTAGTTACAAGTACGGGATTGCTTGCGGACTCATTTCTTTTGGGATAATATCAACTAATTCAATGGTAAAGCGTATGTTAAGGTTTATAGAGTTTAAATGTGTAAGTAAATCTCGAAGGCATTCTTGAGCGTCAGGCTGCTTTACATTTTCGATTATTCTTATCGTTAAGTTTAGGGAAAACCTGCGCACACAGACTGATACCTCAATGCAGTGTCACATCACAATTGGGCCTAAAAGCCATCGGTGATCAATCCTCTTGTTTACAGAGCCGTAGAAATATCTCAATCCGAATCGCGAATATATATAATTTTGATCAGTTTGCTACATTCTAACTTACAAAATAAAAAACGTGACTCGTAAACGCAACACATCGTAATAGTACGTGTATTTTACCGTTACACAGCCGTAGCGCACAGGCGCTCTGCGCCCTTCTATCAAGGATTGCAGCCGGCAGCCGCGTGTCGAACTTCAGAGGGTGTTCTAACTTGGGGGTGATCACACCGGTTTGTCCTTGAATCGTTTGTTCCACGAAAATCGGAACTTGATAATGGTCTCATTTGAATAAAAACTGAGTTTGTAAACTCTTGGAATATTTTCCCCGTTTCGTGTTGGTATATTAATTTTGGTCCCATTCATCGGAATTGTACCGGGGCTTGTTCTGTTTTCGAACACCTAATGTATGTGAAACGTGATAGTATATTTATAAGGTGATACATTTTAACGAGCTAGAGGGTTGTTTCCTACCTTATGCGGGTGTTGTAATTAATGCGTCCCAAATGAACTGTTGATGTAATTGCGTTAGACTGTTTGTTATGTTGTTTTGACGTTTGCAACTGAAAGTGTCGACTACTCATGAATGGGAGCCACGTTAACCAAAGCTAGCCGCGTAAGTGTTTCTATTTTAATTTATTGTTCGTAATAGTGACAAATTAGGAGTAGTTCGTTATAACGAATTATGTGACCAACATACGAGGCTTTCAAGAAGTACACTTCCTCAAGCATTAAAAATGATTCATCACGCAGTAGGTGCCATTTAGAAAAACAAAACGAGCAACTTCTTTGGCGTGCAATTAAAAATTTGTAATTTCTTAATTTTTGTTTCCTTTGTTTTTCTGTTTTTGAATTCTAGTTTTTCTCTAGAGGGTTGCCAAAAAATTTGTAATATAAATAATAAGCGAGTAAGTAATGAATTCTTAACAAAAAAGTAAAATTTACTAAAAAACGTTCAGAAAATTGGCTGCCTTAGTAACAAAAAATTAACAAAGAGTAAAAGTTCGAGTAAAAACCTAGGGCATTCAATTTGATTCTACTTGGAAATATATATTTTTGGTTGTCCTTTGAATAAATCACTCGTTTAAACTTTGTGCCCGGTTTGTTGACTTTTGCGTTGTTAACTGGGTTGCTATAAGAACTAGTTTTAAATTTTGTTTTGTTCTGTGTTTATTCTACCCTATATCAATTTGATCACTCTAATTCGGTTGCTTGCTTAAATTGTAGGCATAATTCCAAAAATTTGCTTTCCTAGTGAAATTAGCAAACTTCCGCACAGAGTTTGGACTTATTGTTTGAAAACTATCCTGTGATTATTTTTTCTTTTTTGAAAACAAATTTGACATGTTAATGACACTCCAGAAACTTAATTTGGAAAATCTTTAAACCATTAATTCAAACGAATACAAGTCGCTATTCTGTCCAAGAAGTAGAAGTTGATGCAGAATTTAACTTATTGAAAATATTTTGGCCACTTATAACTTCGAATATGAGCTGTTAAATATCAAATATTATATTTTTGTAAAATATTTTTGACCTTGCGGTGTTGCGAGTCAATGCGACTTATACCAACGTTTCTTTTTTAAATGTATGTTATGAAGCATTCTGACACTTTTTTATATATTATATCCTATCTTGATCTTGAACCGTTTCTACGATAAAACAAACATTGTTAAATCAAATCTTTTTTTGCAACCGGTACAGTTTCATATCTGAGTTTTTGGTTACGATGCATTGTTCGAATGCTACAATTTCATTGAAAGGGCTTGTATAATACATGTAACAATATTTTCACTCAAGAGAATTCTTATAGGGAAATTTTTTTCTGCCTTGTCGAGTTGAACGGTAGAAAATAATGTACAAGGAGAAACAGCAAACAATTATTCACGATTACTAACCTCTCAGTTTTTATATTCCAACAAAATTTTACTTCGTGCACATAGTTATACTACTATATGGTAGTTTATTATTATATATTATAGAATGATGGGAAAGTACAAACTTAGAGGGAGCTCGTGGTATTATATGCGCAATACCGTGCGATAAGAAGGCAATAATTCAGTTAAATGGGCTGCTCTGTATCATCACGTGGTTTAAAAGAACTATTTACTTTAGCCGGGTTGTATTGCCATTCTAAAATATCAAACAGATTTGTATAAATTTGTTACCCAAATAAGGATAATCCGTTTTCTGCTCGAATATCAAAGATTTTATAAGTCGGTAAGGAGAATAGCCGCGCTTCCAAATTTTTTCTTATTTAATCAAAACTGTTACTTGCACGATCACGATCATGAATCACGAGCTCGTGATCTCGAATCCGTAGCGCAGAGGTAGATATATCTGGTACGATCATTACTTGCCTAATTATCAACGTCAAATACGTAGCGAATGTGCTTTTTTTTAAAGTCAGCGTCCTGCATCCCTCAAATAACAGTAATAAATTATTTCTCGATAGTTAGTTCTAACAAAAATACGTTAAGTTGGGCGGTGTGACTGACGTCGATTTGCATGTATCCAAAATATAATACGAAATAAAAAATGCCATTGACTTTGCCGTACCTTGTAAATTTTTGCCTTAATGATAGAAATACGTGTATCGTAAACGGCCAGTTGTCACGCACGCGTGGTTTATTCGCCAGATACGCTCAACATCCGTGCGTATAGCGCCCTTTTTCAGGAAATAGGTTTTTACGGTTCATAAGGTTTTGTTGCCGCCCACCGCCTACACGCATGGCCTATTATTATCTATATCCTAGATAAAGATAATTAAAATTACAAATTCGTTTCTACAGTCAGGGATGTGTTTTACGGTCTGTGACATATTTCCGCCTCCATGGCTTTATAGTGTTTGATAGTTTGACAACATTGCCCCTGTAGTGAATAAAGTAGCTTTACCATTGATTCGAAACATTTTTAAATTAGTATTTTCATAGAAACAGTTGTCTAGCTACAACAGGTTTGTAAGGTTATTGTAATATTTCATTATTTATTATGAATACCTTTTTACTATTTTCTAAATGCTGTTCCTCGTTTGTTCCTATTTTGTGATTCTCCAAAAATCTTAAATTACAATACATTTTATAAAACGTTTCACGTTATTTGTACATATTATTTGGCCACAATGTTCGTAGAAAATAAGCAAAGTTACCAAAACATTGAATTGAATTATAATTTCATGCTGATGTGGTACCTATGGGGTATATATATATATATATATATATATATATATATATATATATATATATATATATATATATATATATATATATATATATATATATATATATATATATATATATATATATATATATATATATATATATAAATGTGATGACACTATATTCCGGGATATCATCCGTTCGCTCGTTGAACTCCGACTGGAATCCTGCATCCGACTGGAATCCTGCAAATCTTGCATCCGACTGGAATCCTGCAGACGTTTCGCCAAAATCTCACTTGGCATCTTCAATGCTCGCGCTCCGAAAACACTTCGAACACTCATATATATATATATATATATATATATATATATATATATATATATATATATATATATATATATATATATATATATATATATATATATATATATATATATATATATATATATATATTCTCACGTATTGATTCACGGATGGAAAAATGTGATGACACTATATTCCGGGATATCATCCGTTCGCTCGTTGAACTCCGACTGGAATCCTGCAAATCTTGCATCCGACTGGAATCCTGCAGACGTTTCGCCAAAATCTCACTTGGCATCTTCAATGCTCGCGCTCCGAAAACACTTCGAACACTGGGAGGTTATCGGCGGTGCGTGCGGTATTTATACTCTGCGCCGGAGATGGTAACGGTGCTGCTTGTGCGTGGGGGGAGGTGGCTCCGCCCCCTGAATTGTCGCGTTGTTAGTTTCGCCCGATCGTAGTTGCGATGTCCCCGTTGGCTGCTGCGCATCGCTCTGCTGTTTGATTATCGTTCTCCACGTGTTGGATAAATGCAGAGCGTCGTCTCTCGTATTGAGGTGTCCGGACTTTTCTATTTCGATGGCCTCTCGTATAATCCTAGTCCTAAAATCAGGAATATTAGCTATTTGTTTGCAAGTGCCGAAATCAATTTTATGGCCTGTCTGATGTTGGTGCTGAAACAAAGCAGATGTTGTTTGTTTGTTTCTTATGGCTAAACGATGTTCCTCGAGCCTGGCTGAAATCCTTCTGTTGGTCTGTCCCACATACGTCAGGCTGCACGATCCGCATGCTACACTGTATACTCCTTGGTTTTCCAGAGTAATTTTTTGTTTTGGGTTTCTTAGTATTGCTCCGATGGTATGGTCAGGTTTGTATGCCGTTGATATGTCGTGTTTCCGTAATATTCGGCCGATTTTGTCAGTAACCCCCTTGATGTATGGCAGGACAGCGATCGATCTTCGTTGGGTCTCGTCCTGCACTCTCTGCTGCGGCTGTTGTTGTTTACCGATTGCCTTGCTGATGGTGCGCCTTCGGTATCCGTTTTGTTGAAGACAGGTACTAATTTTCTTCAGTTCTTTATCTCTGTTCCTCTCGTTTGTGAGCCTGAAGGACCGAGCAATTAATGTATTTGCCACTGCCTGTATCTGTGATGGGTGGTGATGAGATTTAGCGTTCAGATATCTATTAGTGTGTGTTGGTTTTCTATAGACAGTGTGTTCCAAGTGTCCATCTTCGGTCCTTGTGATGTGCACATCTAAAAAGGGCAGACTGTTATCCTCTTCAAGTTCTATTGTAAATTGAATCCTTGGGTGAATGGAATTCAGATGATCTAGGAATTTCAAAAGCTCCTCCTTGCCAAAAGGCCATACAACAAATACGTCATCAACGTATCTTGTCCATAGTTTTGGCTTCAGATTTGCCTTCTCTATTGCTTTCTTTTCGAAGTAAATCATGAAGAGGTTGGCAATCACAGGTGAGAGAGATGATCCCATTGCTGCTCCATCTATTTGTCGGTAAATTTTCCCGTTGTGCATAAAGTAAGCGTTTTTCAGGCAATGTCTTGACAGATCCATTATGTATGGCGGAAGATCTTCGTTTTCTTCTATAAGCAAGAGTGCCTCTTCTACTGGAATACTCGGGTAGAGGGATTTGACATCGAAACTTGCCATAATGTCGTCCTTGTCCATCCTGAGAGAACCTAAAATCTGAGTAAAATGTTCTGAGTTTTTAACATAGGAATCTGCCTTTTCCACTATAGGCTGAAGTGCACTGGCCAGATGTTTTTCCAGCTTGCATAATGGTGAGTTAAAGGCGCTTACGATTGGACGCAGGGGAACCCCGTCCTTATGGATCTTTGGGAGCCCGTAGAATTTTGGGCAACGACTCGATTTTTCCCTCGGAATAAGTTTCTTCTTTGTATCCTCGTTTATTGATGAATCGAGAATTTTGGACTTAGTTGTTTTTTCCAAATATGTCGTGGGATCTCTGGTGACTAGTTTGTATATTGGGTCGTTCAAAATATCCTCCAATTTTGCATTATAATCCGACGTATTCATGACGACAGTGGCATTTCCTTTGTCTGCTGGCATTATTAGAATGTTTTCGTTTTTGTTTAGATTCCTTAAGGCTTGCATTTCTTCTCTGCTTAAGTTTGGTTGCGGTGGTTTTGACTGTCTTAAGACTCTGGCGACATCTTGCCTAATTAACTCCGCATCTTGTTCGTCTATGGTGGAAAGACTTGCTTCGACGTTGGAAACGATCTCTTCGACGGGTACTCTTTTTGGAGCTATTGCGTAGTTAAATCCTTTATTCAGTACGCTGACTTCTGTATCGGAAAGATGGTATGCTGAAATATTAATTAAATTAAATTAAATTAATTAAATTATTAAATTAATATTTCAGCATACCATCTTTCCGATACAGAAGTCAGCGTACTGAATAAAGGATTTAACTACGCAATAGCTCCAAAAAGAGTACCCGTCGAAGAGATCGTTTCCAACGTCGAAGCAAGTCTTTCCACCATAGACGAACAAGATGCGGAGTTAATTAGGCAAGATGTCGCCAGAGTCTTAAGACAGTCAAAACCACCGCAACCAAACTTAAGCAGAGAAGAAATGCAAGCCTTAAGGAATCTAAACAAAAACGAAAACATTCTAATAATGCCAGCAGACAAAGGAAATGCCACTGTCGTCATGAATACGTCGGATTATAATGCAAAATTGGAGGATATTTTGAACGACCCAATATACAAACTAGTCACCAGAGATCCCACGACATATTTGGAAAAAACAACTAAGTCCAAAATTCTCGATTCATCAATAAACGAGGATACAAAGAAGAAACTTATTCCGAGGGAAAAATCGAGTCGTTGCCCAAAATTCTACGGGCTCCCAAAGATCCATAAGGACGGGGTTCCCCTGCGTCCAATCGTAAGCGCCTTTAACTCACCATTATGCAAGCTGGAAAAACATCTGGCCAGTGCACTTCAGTCTATAGTGGAAAAGGCAGATTCCTATGTTAAAAACTCAGAACATTTTACTCAGATTTTAGGTTCTCTCAGGATGGACAAGGACGACATTATGGCAAGTTTCGATGTCAAATCCCTCTACCCGAGTATTCCAGTAGAAGAGGCACTCTTGCTTATAGAAGAAAACGAAGATCTTCCGCCATACATAATGGATCTGTCAAGACATTGCCTGAAAAACGCTTACTTTATGCACAACGGGAAAATTTACCGACAAATAGATGGAGCAGCAATGGGATCATCTCTCTCACCTGTGATTGCCAACCTCTTCATGATTTACTTCGAAAAGAAAGCAATAGAGAAGGCAAATCTGAAGCCAAAACTATGGACAAGATACGTTGATGACGTATTTGTTGTATGGCCTTTTGGCAAGGAGGAGCTTTTGAAATTCCTAGATCATCTGAATTCCATTCACCCAAGGATTCAATTTACAATAGAACTTGAAGAGGATAACAGTCTGCCCTTTTTAGATGTGCACATCACAAGGACCGAAGATGGACACTTGGAACACACTGTCTATAGAAAACCAACACACACTAATAGATATCTGAACGCTAAATCTCATCACCACCCATCACAGATACAGGCAGTGGCAAATACATTAATTGCTCGGTCCTTCAGGCTCACAAACGAGAGGAACAGAGATAAAGAACTGAAGAAAATTAGTACCTGTCTTCAACAAAACGGATACCGAAGGCGCACCATCAGCAAGGCAATCGGTAAACAACAACAGCCGCAGCAGAGAGTGCAGGACGAGACCCAACGAAGATCGATCGCTGTCCTGCCATACATCAAGGGGGTTACTGACAAAATCGGCCGAATATTACGGAAACACGACATATCAACGGCATACAAACCTGACCATACCATCGGAGCAATACTAAGAAACCCAAAACAAAAAAAAAAAAAAAATTACTCTGGAAAACCAAGGAGTATACAGTGTAGCATGCGGATCGTGCAGCCTGACGTATGTGGGACAGACCAACAGAAGGATTTCAGCCAGGCTCGAGGAACATCGTTTAGCCATAAGAAACAAACAAACAACATCTGCTTTGTTTCAGCACCAACATCAGATAGGCCATAAAATTGATTTCGGCACTTGCAAACAAATAGCTAATATTCCTGATTTTAGGACTAGGATTATACGAGAGGCCATCGAAATAGAAAAGTCCGGACACCTCAATACGAGAGACGACGCTCTGCATTTATCCAACACGTGGAGAACGATAATCAAACAGCAGAGCGATGCGCAGCAGCCAACGGGGACATCGCAACTACGATCGGGCGAAACTAACAACGCGACAATTCAGGGGGCGGAGCCACCTCCCCCCACGCACAAGCAGCACCGTTACCATCTCCGGCGCAGAGTATAAATACCGCACGCACCGCCGATAACCTCCCAGTGTTCGAAGTGTTTTCGGAGCGCGAGCATTGAAGATGCCAAGTGAGATTTTGGCGAAACGTCTGCAGGATTCCAGTCGGATGCAAGATTTGCAGGATTCCAGTCGGAGTTCAACGAGCGAACGGATGATATCCCGGAATATAGTGTCATCACATTTTTCCATCCGTGAATCAATACGTGAGAATATCATACACCTTTACGGGAAGGAGACCTTTACAGCCACCAAGTGTTATGAAAAACTAAGACAAAGGAGGGTTATTTCGCTGTGCAACTTGAATTTTCTTAAGAGCTGCCGCAACCAGAACTTGCTGCCAACATTTACAAGGTTGTCTTATCACACACGCACCAGAAAGACACAAGCCATCCTGGACAAAGCTAGCAAGGCCCTACTCCAAGACCAGATCAGGCGGACCCGGTACGAAATTAGTGAGACTGAGCTACAACTTTTCAGACTCCACCTGAAACTGAGCAACAAGATCCATCAGTTGCTGTGGGACCGCATAGAATTATTAACATCATGGCGCACTGAGAAAGACAAGGACATCACGTCAAATAAACTGTGGAAGAAATTAGAAATCCTTCAGTCAAATTCCAAAAAATTAGGACAAGTGCCAAATACAAACCGAAGCAGTACAGTTAATAATATTTCAGCATACCATCTTTCCGATACAGAAGTCAGCGTACTGAATAAAGGATTTAACTACGCAATAGCTCCAAAAAGAGTACCCGTCGAAGAGATCGTTTCCAACGTCGAAGCAAGTCTTTCCACCATAGACGAACAAGATGCGGAGTTAATTAGGCAAGATGTCGCCAGAGTCTTAAGACAGTCAAAACCACCGCAACCAAACTTAAGCAGAGAAGAAATGCAAGCCTTAAGGAATCTAAACAAAAACGAAAACATTCTAATAATGCCAGCAGACAAAGGAAATGCCACTGTCGTCATGAATACGTCGGATTATAATGCAAAATTGGAGGATATTTTGAACGACCCAATATACAAACTAGTCACCAGAGATCCCACGACATATTTGGAAAAAACAACTAAGTCCAAAATTCTCGATTCATCAATAAACGAGGATACAAAGAAGAAACTTATTCCGAGGGAAAAATCGAGTCGTTGCCCAAAATTCTACGGGCTCCCAAAGATCCATAAGGACGGGGTTCCCCTGCGTCCAATCGTAAGCGCCTTTAACTCACCATTATGCAAGCTGGAAAAACATCTGGCCAGTGCACTTCAGCCTATAGTGGAAAAGGCAGATTCCTATGTTAAAAACTCAGAACATTTTACTCAGATTTTAGGTTCTCTCAGGATGGACAAGGACGACATTATGGCAAGTTTCGATGTCAAATCCCTCTACCCGAGTATTCCAGTAGAAGAGGCACTCTTGCTTATAGAAGAAAACGAAGATCTTCCGCCATACATAATGGATCTGTCAAGACATTGCCTGAAAAACGCTTACTTTATGCACAACGGGAAAATTTACCGACAAATAGATGGAGCAGCAATGGGATCATCTCTCTCACCTGTGATTGCCAACCTCTTCATGATTTACTTCGAAAAGAAAGCAATAGAGAAGGCAAATCTGAAGCCAAAACTATGGACAAGATACGTTGATGACGTATTTGTTGTATGGCCTTTTGGCAAGGAGGAGCTTTTGAAATTCCTAGATCATCTGAATTCCATTCACCCAAGGATTCAATTTACAATAGAACTTGAAGAGGATAACAGTCTGCCCTTTTTAGATGTGCACATCACAAGGACCGAAGATGGACACTTGGAACACACTGTCTATAGAAAACCAACACACACTAATAGATATCTGAACGCTAAATCTCATCACCACCCATCACAGATACAGGCAGTGGCAAATACATTAATTGCTCGGTCCTTCAGGCTCACAAACGAGAGGAACAGAGATAAAGAACTGAAGAAAATTAGTACCTGTCTTCAACAAAACGGATACCGAAGGCGCACCATCAGCAAGGCAATCGGTAAACAACAACAGCCGCAGCAGAGAGTGCAGGACGAGACCCAACGAAGATCGATCGCTGTCCTGCCATACATCAAGGGGGTTACTGACAAAATCGGCCGAATATTACGGAAACACGACATATCAACGGCATACAAACCTGACCATACCATCGGAGCAATACTAAGAAACCCAAAACAAAAAATTACTCTGGAAAACCAAGGAGTATACAGTGTAGCATGCGGATCGTGCAGCCTGACGTATGTGGGACAGACCAACAGAAGGATTTCAGCCAGGCTCGAGGAACATCGTTTAGCCATAAGAAACAAACAAACAACATCTGCTTTGTTTCAGCACCAACATCAGACAGGCCATAAAATTGATTTCGGCACTTGCAAACAAATAGCTAATATTCCTGATTTTAGGACTAGGATTATACGAGAGGCCATCGAAATAGAAAAGTCCGGACACCTCAATACGAGAGACGACGCTCTGCATTTATCCAACACGTGGAGAACGATAATCAAACAGCAGAGCGATGCGCAGCAGCCAACGGGGACATCGCAACTACGATCGGGCGAAACTAACAACGCGACAATTCAGGGGGCGGAGCCACCTCCCCCCACGCACAAGCAGCACCGTTACCATCTCCGGCGCAGAGTATAAATACCGCACGCACCGCCGATAACCTCCCAGTGTTCGAAGTGTTTTCGGAGCGCGAGCATTGAAGATGCCAAGTGAGATTTTGGCGAAACGTCTGCAGGATTCCAGTCGGATGCAAGATTTGCAGGATTCCAGTCGGAGTTCAACGAGCGAACGGATGATATCCCGGAATATAGTGTCATCACATATATATATATATATATATATATATATATATATATATATATATATATATATATATATATATATATTCATTAATCCGTCCGTATAAAAGATCTTTTAAAACGGAATAAAAAATTACTTTAAATGGTTAATATGCCTAGGCATAATGAATGTATATTCAAATAATAATAGTATGCCTTAGTAAAGTGTAAGTAACTGATTGTTGCACTCCGTATATGCTAAAATTAAATTCTATACAAAATTTTGTGAAAAAGCATTGTTGCCGAAGAGTTTCTCAAAATCAAACGAACGATCCGCAAAAAAAACAATTTTGAATTTGGGATCATGAAATTATTGCGCGATTTTTGTGCATATGGTTGTATATAAATGCAAATATCTCTAAAACCGTGTGCTTCATCGCAATAAGTGTATACCATTTTAATTTAGAAATCATCACTCTATAACAATATAGATATAAATATATATATATATATATATATATATATATATATATATATATATATATATATATATATATATATATATATATATATATATATATATATATATATATATATATATATTCTCACGTATTGATTCACGGATGGAAAAATGTGATGACACTATATTCCGGGATATCATCCGTTCGCTCGTTGAACTCCGATTGGAATCCTCCATCCGACTGGAATCCTGCAAATCCTGCATCCGACTGGAATCCTGCAGACGTTTCGCCAAAATCTCACTTGGCATCTTCAATGCTCGCGCATTGAAGTGTTTTCGGAGCGCGAGCATTGAAGATGCCAAGTGAGATTTTGGCGAAACGTCTGCAGGATTCCAGTCGGATGCAGGATTTGCAGGATTCCAGTCGGAGTTCAACGAGCGAACGGATGATATCCCGGAATATAGTGTCATCACATTTTTCCATCCGTGAATCAATACGTGAGAATATATATATATATATATATATATATATATATATATATATATATATATATATATATATATATATATATATATATATATATATATATATATATATATATATATATATTATATTTATAAAATATCAAGGTTGTACGGTGTAACTAGTGTCCTCTAGACATGGTGTGAAAAAATGAAATGTAAGCATGTTCGCTATCTCGAAAAATCCCCGAATCCGTATCGATATTTCATAAACATCTAGACAAATATAATCATCTCGCAAACTAAACTTTAACATTTTTTATCTCACTTATGACCGAGAGTTTAGGCATAGGCATATATGTCTCAATATCATTATTTTCTCTAGTTTAATATAGAATGGTTTTATTGTGCATTCATGTGCAAAATTATTTTATAAAAGTTATACCCATTTTGAACGGTGGAAAAACCATTAGCCTATAAATGCTTCATAGATCCCCTTCTTCAGTCATGGAAAGCCGAAGTGCAAGAAGCCGGGGCTGATCCCTGTGGTATACATCATAGCAATTCACAGGATCGTTTAAAGAGGCTCGAGTAACATACAACCGCCTTATCGTTATTAGTTATTATGGTGGCGAGTCGCCGTAACATTCGCTTTAGAAATGCTTTCCAATTATTTTTCAGAAAATTGAAATCTAGAATGTTGCTTTTTAGAATAAGAATTTATTTTGTTTTAATTAGAAATTATAATTCATTCCAAGAGAGAAAAAAACATAATAGTTATGCATTTCGTGCTTAGCTGCTTTTATATCACTTTAAATTTGGGTTTTCAACATAAACGAACTTACAGGCAATGATCTTTGTTATCCGCTTCCATAATCTTTGCGTTTTGCGATATAAATTTCTAAGGAATCCCTCCCCAACATTATATAGCGTCACTCAACTCCCACTTAAACAAAGAGTAAATAAATCTGGAAATGAGGAAACGGAAACCGACACCACCGCGAAAGATAAACAGTATATCTTCTGGAATTGACGTTAGCTCCTCTTCGCAATGTAAATTTATCTTGAATTATTCATATAATTAGAATAAGACTCAAGCGCGGCGGCGACGAACGCTTTGTACTGTTATCCTGTTGAACGCCAGCCTGGGATGGTCTTTTCCTTTTCGAAGGGGTCTGTCGTTTTCACAATAGCCTTCTCAGTTGCCATTTTGTAAGAACCTCGCCTCTATTCCGATGCACCTACCATGGCTAAAGCTTCGTGATATTTGCCCACCTTTGTCTATCACAGAGTTCATAACGTTGTTATCAATTCATGCTTGTTTTAGGTCTGTCTGGTTCGAATGAATGAGACTTTTGAAAAAATACTACACAAAGTGATATTTCGAAATCTTGGAAGTATTCTTTTAATAAATGGTCTTTGAACTGTAATTAATTGCATATAAACGATATCCTAAAAATGTTCTGATTAATATTTCATTCATTGAAATTTCTCGATGGATATTAAATCCGGAAGAAATTGATTTAACGCAGAACCATTCTCGATGAGAAACCGTCGTTTTCCTTGAACCTCATTAGCGACCGTCAACAACTATTTATGTCTAATCCGCTATCTGTGCTCAGTGCTTTTCCAGTTGCCCGATTCATTTTATTGAATTCTTTCCTTTTTCTTATATAATTAAGACCATTTTAGGTGCATCTAACGAATCGCCATAAATGAATTTAAAAAATAAATTACAAAATACGTAGTCAAGATTTTTGCAAGATTCTCAAAAAAATCAGAAACAAAACTTATACAGAATGGATTGGGCAAAAAAATTGACTGCTGTGTTTTATGAAGGACATGTGTGCAAACTCAATCCAAATGACGATAAAAAACATCGTAAAACTTTGTGTTCTTAATATTATTGAGTCAAAACAACCAAAAAATTGAAGTAAAGGTATATATCAGAATAAATTTCAATGCAATTTTCTATAAAAAAGCTCTAAAAAAATTTTCATCAAACGACCCGTTTAAGGCTTGATTTCTTGCACACGGCTCTACAAAATTTTATTCAGATAAATATTTTTTCCTCAATTGTTTAGCTATTTTGATGCAATAAGAAATGAAGACTAAAATTCAAAAGTATATAATATTAAGAGCTCAAACTTTCTCGATTTAGTTTTTCGTCATTCTGAATAATTTTGTCGATATATTTTTCATTAAACAAAATATTCGAATTTTTTATCTCAGGCTTATACAGACCACAATGTTCCTGTTTATGGTAACAGTTATCTGATAAATCAGCTATTAACTATCTTTAAACTAGTCTCAGGATTAGCCATAGAGCCACCTCATATCATCACATTTCAACGAAATTGAAAAACGTGTATTAGAGAGTCAGCTAGATGAAATGTTTTTAATGTCTATCTAATGTTTTAACCAGTTTTAAGGTAGGTTTCTCTCTACAGATATTGTTTTACATCATAATTCAATCACCATAAATTACCTTGATATAGGATAATGCCCTGTTGATAAGGGTGAATAGGACAATTTTTGAGACGTGTCGTTTAGAATGTTCCTTGAATTTTCTTCTTGCCTATATGGAAGATCTTATATTATACCTGTAAGTAAATTAATTTTTCATGGCGTAGAGCATCATAATAATTTTTGAGACCAGGTATAATTTCCCTGGTGGCCAGTGTACTCGATCCAAATTAACATTTTCGTTCACGCTCGGTCGTTTATTATGCATAACCCAAATTAGAAATAAACTCCGAGAAATCAATTAATTCACAAGTTTTGATATTCGTGGAAGTAACAGTTAATGTATTATGCGCTGCGGCGAGTAAGTACGTTATATTCATTTACCGAAATGACCCCTTGCTTATGTAGGTATCGCCTCTTGCGAGCAAGTTTTAGTAGCATTTCGTTTAACTTGTAAGCGCGCAGGTTTACGACCAGCACGCGTGCTGAATTTAATTAACTTTACGCCATCTCGGTTTTAATTCCGGCTCCCTACAAAATTTTATCTTATGCCTCTTTAGACGGATGTAAAAGTTTGTCGTTTTAAGCTGATTGCGAAGTTAAGCTAATTATTTTTAAAGTTAAGTTGTCTAAGTTGGTTAAGCTCCTATGAGGGTGCTATATATTCCCATTTTGTAACAACCCTGCATTTGGATTATCAATGGTTGGTCAACGACATTGCTCCAAAAGGAGACGCCACAAGCATCCATTGTAACCCGTAGGTTGAAAACGTACATGTATACCATTTGTTATTCTGAAGCTCAAGCTTTCGGAATCTTTTTGATGCTTAAAAAACTTTTGTCAATTTAATGTTTGTTGATGTGAAAAGGGTTAGGATTTAAGGGGTTATTTTGTCTTGGTTTAAAGCATACCTTCTAGACAGGCTCCGTATGGCTACATCAGCAGCATGGAGTCCGCATGGTTTTGCCCGACTAAGTTTATTTTTGATTTACTATAACATCGCTTAGCTAAAACTAAAATATTTTTCGAGACAGCAGCAATGTCGAATAACTTACTGATCTGGCGTCAATCTACTAGAGTTAAAAAAATATATTATTTTGCATGGACACTCAATGCCTAATTTTCTAGGAATAATAGCAACAAGACGGAAGAGTGAAGTACAAGAATCGCTTTTTTTTTGTTGCATCTGTTGCATTGATCAAGTCGCACTTCTTCTGTAACATCCACGTTTGAGAAGCAACTGACATTCTCGCATCTCAGGGTAGAGCGGTGCCATAATTGCTAGAACTACATTTGATAAAGACACGGTGTTGTCGAAACAATTGTCATGTCAAAATATATAATTTCTTGAAAATCTGAACTTTTAGTTCTTATTTATTTTGATAAATGGATTTTCATCAAGTAAAAGCCACCTCAGTTCAATTTCTACATTTAGGGATCTTAGCAGACCTTTGTTTAGGGCCTCCGAAGTTTTGACTGTATCTTTTATATTTATACAGCTATCAATCTATTTAGCCAGAATTAGCATTGAAGGTTTGCTGTCAAGCTGGTAAGCTGCCGCCGTTTATTTTACATTTTGGGGTTTTATGTACTGTCAGTGATATTTTTGTGTTGTTTTGGCCTATAGGTGGACAGACACATAAATCTGAAGATTTGATTAGGGCTATAACAATATTCGTTTAATAGAATTTTAGCGTTGTTGTGGAGTCTCACTTACTTTTAATATTTTCATATATTCCATTGATATATAAATACACAAATTACATACATGTGGACTCCTATATTGTTAACTACATTTGTACCTTCTCAGTCCTTCACACCTGTTCCAATTTGACTATTCACATTGCAGTTGGGTGCTGGTTCTTGGCGGCGGTTATTGTTTTCTGAATTTGGGTTGTTAAAATGTATATATGTAGTATTAGATTACTCAAATGCTACAATAAATATACTGAAAAAATAGTCTTTAGGGTTTTATAGGGTTTTATTGTATTTTGTAATTTGCAATGATGTGGCCGGAGCAGCCATTGTGAATCTAGTGTTATATAAAATTTGTTCTAATAAATTGGAATATCTTATCCTATAATACGAGGTTATTAAGTACTTGATTTATTAATTTTGCATCATACCCGGTAACTATACAGGCATCGATAAATGCTTATTATTAATTACAGATTTTAATATCAGGAAATATTTAAAATTATTTAAATCCCTTCCAATTGATTTTAGAATGGCAGCAAGTAATCAAGTTCACTATGAATGTTCGGTTTTTGCAGGTAGCACATCGTAAACCGTTATTGGTCTTGCGAAATTCACAGTCATATAACGTAAAACATTTGACCAAAGGACTATAAAATGTGCTCACTTAAGTGTGCAAGATATGAGAAAATCTAATGTATTAATCTATGTTTATTAATAAACGTTAAAATAGTTTCTTAATATTCCTTTTCTTATTACTGAAATTTTACCTTATTGCGAAGAACTGTGTGGAAAAAAAGAGTTTAAATTTATTTTTGAGATGTGATTGAATTTGAATTGAATGTGCTATGATTTGATATTTCGGCATAACTTTTGATTCTCAACAAGTTTCCTCGATATAATGTTGCTGATTTAGTTACTTCGAATGTTGTCGAACATGCACCAACTTTCAACAATAACTGTATGTTTGTGGATAAAAAAAAACCGACAAGGAAAGGTTATTCGTATATTTAAAGTAATTTTTCCCGCGTGCCATGGTCATAGTTATTTACAACACCAGTAAGAAATAATAGTTATATAAATGTTAGTATTAGGACTTTTTTAGTCATTAAATACCTGATTTCCATCTTTTAATTCCCGAACCAGCATTTGATTGCTGTTGAACGCTGTCATCCAAATAAAATAACAAGAATCCTTTAATAGGTGTTACGTCGGATTTGAAAGAAATTCTTTTTGGTTCGTTAGCTAATGACATTGGAATGGCACCTCGCCAACTTATTCGTCAGAGTCAGCCAACGCGACTCCCATTCAATTTTGTTCTGAATAGAGCGCAGTTCACGTCTTCCCAAACAGAGAACGGGGACCATAAGTAATTTCATTAAAACGTCGCGTATTGTGGATTCCGATGGCGTCGGGCAATATTATATCACGGCGTGCTTAAAGGAATATGAAATATACGCTTTTTAACCTTGCCCGTTATAAAATTTCATCACAACAACACGTACTACGAGGCGTTGCCCCCGAACTTTGCAGTCAGCACGTTTGCCGCGACGCTCTTTTTTATTTTCCTTTCTTCGCTCTTCTTATTTCCAAATTTTTCACGTTATTTAGATCTATCCGCCAAATATTGTGCGTTTGAATTATTTGAATCTAATTTAAGATACTGATTAATGTCACCTTTCACTTCGTACTCTCTAAAATCCATTATTTAATGCTATCCTGTTAATTGCTAAAGAAAATTTTGAACGTTCATAATAGTGATTCGTTTTGGTTATTCGAAAGGCTTAATGGGGATGAGTAATGTGATCTACGATCTACAAGAATTGTTTGTATATTTTATTTCCAATTTATTTTGTATTATTTTATTTAATCTCTTGGAATCGTGTACAATCACATAGTATTAATATTCACAGTTTCCAGCAACTTATGATATACATACAGTATGTCAACTTCAATCATATAGCTACCAAATATATAGAGGCGTTGCCTATTCTGATACCACAGGCGCTTTTGCAACCAGCATTGGAAAATCTTGGGAAGGGACATTCAATATGTGCAGGTGCAATTACAAAACTGGGCTTTAACCAATAGGATCTCTCGGTGTCAATTGGACATTTCCAGGATTTTACCGCACGAATTTGTTAGCAATCGGATGTTTTCGGAGATATTTCCCACGCTTTGAATTTTGACGTTTGTCAATTCTGACGGTCATGTCAGTGAATGTATTCGTGTTGTTTTGTGAAAGTGTACCCAAAAACTAATGTTCGTAAAAAAAGTATAGTATGCAACAGTTCAGTAAACTTTTTAACTCACTCCGCTCGTGTCAAATAAACTGCTGAGTCAAATGCCGTTTACCGTCACTTGTTACATAATATACTATTTTCTTCTACCGTTAGTTTATGGGTACATTTTCGTAAAACAACACGAACACATTCACTGACATGACCGTCAGAATTGACAAACGTCAAAATTCAAAGCGTGGGAAACATCTCCCAAAACATCCGATTGCTCCCAAATCCGTGCGGTAAAATCCCGGAAATGTCCGAAGTGGCTCGGATTCATGGGAAACGAAACTGACGTGGTAAAGTGACGCTTCCCGCACGCCTAGATCGGTGTGTAATATGGTATTTTACAGACGGGAGTAGATAAAAAGTTTTACCAGACGTTATTTTCATTTAAACTACGATTTTTTAGCCTAATATTAGGTCGGCAAATGTCATTTTCAGAACGGGTCAACAAGAGGAGATTTTTGAGCAAGGTCAGGTTAAATGGAATTTGTTCATTCTTGCTTCTAAAATTACTTCACTAAAAATTGGTAATAATAATAATAATAATAATATATTAAGGTATATTACATTGTTTCTATTGGTACGTGCTGCACAAATGTCATGTCGACATGTGAATAACCTATTCAGGAACATTTTGTGAATAATTGTCGGCAAATTATTGTTCTAACGTTATGATGTCTTATTTTTTATATATCGGAGCATGTAAGGAACCTGTTCTCTTGCCAAACTTTCAGTTAGTTTAATGTAGAACGGCATACGGAACACAAGATGCGACCAGCAATATTTTATAGTCGCAATGCATTTTGCGAATTGCCGTAAACAATGACAACCCAAATTCCGTAAATCATCCCGAAACAATACTTTATTACGCCATCATGTTGGCACGAAACTGCACTAAAATCGTTGCTGGCAATATAACAGTTTCATGCATAAAATTTAAGTTAGAAAGTCCGTTCTGTCGTTTTATGTCGAGCACAATAAATATCTCTAAATCACTAAAATAAAACGAAATGTCATATTGGCCAATGCGTGATATCCGAAACTAAGCTGAACATATTGGTGGGTCTATAAAACATACAGTTACATTAGAATGAATAATTATTTATAATAGGAACTTGTTTTCTTCAGCGCAAGGGGTTTCTCGATTTATAAAATTTAATTAAAAACTAAAAATAGCCCAACATTCTACGCTTAATTTAATTGTTAGTGAAAAATGCAAATCCGTAGGCGAATTACCAATAGACCGATTGCGCAGTATCTAATGCATATACCGGGTGTCTAATTTTTCGACAAAGCTTCTACTTCCGGTTTGAGCGGAAACGACAGTAACTTTAGAATTTTAAATGGCACAACCTATATTTTTTGCATCTCTGAATTCAGGAGAATAAGATGATTTTGCTCTCTTTTTTTGTTTTTTTAAATTTTTATTTAATTTTTGAAAATGCTGTCAAACTTTTCTTTACTTGTTTAATAGTAAATGGCATTTAGTATAATGAACTGTTAATTTTTTAAGATAACCTAGTTTTTTCAAATAGCACCCTAGTGGGAACAAAATTTATAAAATTTTGGTGTCAAAATGTTGCAAGAAAAGTACCGGTTTTAAAAAGTTTTGTTCGCACTAGGGTGCTATTTGAAAAAACTAAATGTTATTTGCCATTAGACAAGTAAAGAAAAGTTTCATTTACAAGTTTTCCTATGATCAAGTGACCCGGTAAGTACCCTCCTAGACACAATTTTCAAAAATTAAATACAAATTTAAAAAAGGGAAAAACCATCCTATTCTGCGTAGAATAATCTCCTGAATCTAGAAATGCAAAAAAATAGATTGTGTCGTTTAAAATAAGAAAGTTACCATCGTTTCCGCTCAAACTGGAAGTGTAACCGTTGACTACAAATTATCAAAAAATTGGACATTTCAAATCGCTATCTCAAGCCTTTTAAAATTTACACAATGGTCCCACTTTCTTATGTCACTCGGCATATAAAATTAATTAATGAAAGTCACATTTATAAGAAAACTGCCAATGTCTCCAACAATAACTTAATTGTTATTTGAGTTTTAGGAACCAGTGCCAGAATTAGTCGGCAATTTTAAAAATTTTGAAGCTACCATTGTTGTATATAATCGAGTTTTTCGTTGCGCGACTATTTAGTCAATTTTGATAACACTCATATTCAATAAAATAGTACATTTTTACGAATACCCCGCTGAAAAATACAAAATATGAATATTTTTTCTTTTTTTCAACAGGTTGACATCTTTAAATAACTTTAAACAAATTCAATATTGCTATAGCAACTTGTTCCCCCGAATTCGGTAAATTATATTGGTTTTGCTACCCCAAGGCCTAAGACTTTAACGGTCCTGTTTCTTCCAGCAATTACCTTTATTTGGGTCTCGAAACTATTCCATATACGCACAATTCATAATTAAAGGCTGGCCAAACGTCTTTATGCAAAGTTTTTGTTCTTTGTTTTGCATTAGCTCGAAAAATATCGAAGCCTTGTATTGAGAAAAGTTTTTAAAAATTATTTAGTATCATTACTTGAAATTGTTGTCCCTACCTATTTCACGGTTCACCGGACAGATGTAAGCTTTCTTTTCAGAACATAAACAGAATAAATGAAATGACAAACCAGGGAGCTTTTCTGAAATATACTCGTACGTACAAATTTATTCCAAACGAGTAAGGGAACATCGTTATGATGCAATTTCAAAAACAAAAACATTATTTACTTCTTATTATTATTTAGTTCTTAAAGGAATCCCACTAAAATATTCTAATTTTAGTTTTTAAAGAAAATGTTTAGTTGAGTACAGTTCTCCGGACAATATACCGTTTTTACGACATAATGCGGTATTTAATTTTCGTCAGTTTTTATGATGGCCTAATCGGAAGCACACCTAGCTTGGGTTTCTCTTTGTAACCCTCTGTAAACAGATTCGCAATTCCACAATGACGATTCAGAACCATACTTCGATACTTCGTTTCATCGGTGAGATCCCTGGATTGTTATTAGTTCATGCAGTGAAAAATCCGTTCTTATTTTAACATGTTTATTATAAATATAAATGATGTAGTAAATTTAGCTATAAAATATTGTTAAAATATTTTTTTAAAAAGTTATTCTACATCAAAATAATCGCTATCGTCGCCGGACTCGTCCCCCACAACATTTTCTTCTTCGTTGACATGTTCTACACATTTTGTCCAACTAGAAACAGATATTTTTTCTACTTCACTTTCAATTAAATCTATTGCCCTAAAACTAAATTTCGGCAAGGTGTTGTTTCTTCTTAAACTGGGTTTCAGCTCTCTCCATATCAGTTCTATCGGATTAAAATTGCAGTGGTATGGTGGCAGACGGACCACTTTGCATCCCCGGTCTATGGCCAACTTACGTACTGTGGCATACGCCGTTTTAGTCATCTGGGACGTTAATTTTCACTATTTCACCAACTCCCATAAATCAACCAATAGCAAGGGAAAACATTCATTATAAATCAATTATTGCTTGTATTGCTTTCCTAGGGAGTCATTATGTTAAACCCTTAAACTGGAAATCAGTTCAAGCTTTCTGATGTATTTAATATCAACCTAACTGGCAAATTCACCTTGAAATCGAGCTACCTCAAGTAGATACTGTTTTAGGAAGATCTATAAAAAGCACCGTTTTGTCCGCGCGGAAACGGACTTTGGCCGCAGCTGGCACAGCAAGAAGTCGCAAAAATTGCTCAAGACAGGATCAAAAGATTTTTGATTACTTAACTGACCCTACCTCGCTTTTGGTCTTCCTTCCGGAAGGGCCGGCCCGTGCTGCGTCCTCTGTGCCTCGAGTGGTGAGGAAACTTGTAGATCACCACGCGTATGACCTGATGCGTTCAACGGCACTTTTTGAACCACGTGATTTTTAGTGGAGCATGCGCCTAAAAATAATAAAATGAAAACTAAACAAGCACACTAATATGAATTAATATAACAGTTAAAATACAACAGTCCGCACGGCACAGTTCTTGTTGGCTAACATCTTAAATACGGCCCTGGCTTGTGGTACATGTCCTGAAAAGAATGGTCCCTTCCGCTTTACAACAAGCAGGTCTTACACTCATTCCGAAGTCAAAACCATAAAAGGTTGTAAAAGCGGTATATGGTTTGGTGAACTTTACCTTATATATTACCTTATATATATTTTAAAAGTTTTTTCATACTTCAGCTTCAAAGAAGAGCCGTATAGTACGAAATGCCTACGTTCCTCCGAGATATTCATAGATGTGTTAGGGAAAACAACTATTACAGCAATTTCTAGCTTTGGGGCTTAAAGGATGCCCCATTTAGTTTATAATTCGGTTTTCCGCAAGGAACGTCGCAGACCATCCGCGCCGTCTAGGCACAACAAAGTTTTATAAGATTTTACTAGTTCGTAGCTCTTTTATTTCCAAGTCCGATGTCGTAGCTGCGGGCCAAAAACTCGTTTTAACTTTTGTCGAAGTAACAAACTTTCCATTATAAATAGACTTTTAAAAATAAAACAGATTTAACGTTGGGACTAGATAAAAATCATTCATCAATTTTTTATTTGCGTGTAAGTGTTTTAAGAAAAATTGAACGGTAAATTGAACCCATTTTTCAGAGATCCCCGGAGGCTTAACGCTAGAGCTCCGTAATTTTCCACTTCAAACTTCGTCGATATTACAGTACGTTAGACGATTCACTGACTTCCTTCTTCACGGACGGAAGTTACACAAGTTATTTGACATTCGTGGGGGGTACCAGAAAAATTAAAAAAACGTTTTAAGTGCTTAAATACGATTAATAAATCAACCCCAGTCAAAGTTAAGGACAAGTACCGATAATTTCTAATATACAAGACCTTTCAAAAGTAATGGGTTATATTGTAACAGTGGACCCAGTTGATCGATATAGAGGTGAAAGGTAAAATAAAAGTAAAAGGAATGACTTGAAAGTATTTAACATTCGAATCTACAGATAAGCACCAACTGATACTGACAATATAAATACCGATTCGCAATCATAATTTTTGTATTTTTTTAATATTCGTCGCATTACTCTACGTGTATATGGGACTTATTGGTTTGACCCATACCTTTGAGGTATCCTGCTTGAAGGATGTTTTGATTTAAACCTCTTTCTTATTTATTTTTATTTGGTATTACTATCATTATTATTAATTGATTTAGATTTTTTTTGTTTTCATTTTTCATATTTCATAAACTTTCTTTACAAATGGAATATCTCTTTATTTCTTCAATAATTCTCACACTACTAGCAGTCTCTATCGGTTTCGCGTCGCATTCGTTAAAGAATTCGCATTTTGAATCGATCGAGTGATACGGTTAACGAATAGAGGGTGAAGATTGTCAAACAACGCGCACAAGAACCAAATTCTGGAAAAAAACAGAAAAGTGGACGCTCTCGCGCGTTGACGTACCGGTTTTTGGGAGCGAAACAAATTTATTTTTCGACACCAGAATTGTACTAAGATCTCACCATCTGGCCCTCCCGATCGTGACCATAGCGGCATTGGTAATTCCCTCACAACTTTGTAATAGCGATATCACTCGTATATTATATTGGTTTCGATTTAGTAACTGCCACTCTAGAAAAGTAAGTACAACAACGTATCTTGCTCGTACCATGATCCCGCTGATATAGCAGAAGGGATCTTGGTCGTAAATATAGTTGAATTCCTAATCTCCCTGAATTCTCTCCCTACATCTTCCTGGCCATGAAAAGGGGGAGGCCGTGAACCAAAAAGGCATGAACATAGTTGACCAATACTAGTGAACATGCGAACTAAGGTTTGGTTGTGTTTAGTGGGTACCAGTTACTTATATAACTCTTTTTAATAATATTCGCAATGCAAACCCAACGAGTTTATTAGCAAACCATTTTGTGATATTTCTCACTGCTCTGATTCGACAAACAAAAGAATTTCCGTCTGTCGAGCTTCAAACGCGTCGGGGTTCCCTTCGCGCGATATTGTACATTTTCTATTCAGCTCTTAATTAAAATATCGATGATAAAGGTATGTAAAGCAGAGTAGAAATGGCAGCGAGTCATCTTTACGTAAGAGACAGACAAAGGCCTTTCTAATCAATATATACACTTCTCCCACGACGATCATTGATTTTAAACCTCCACGCCAACCGGGAGGACCGTTAAATAATGCGTTCAGGCGGATACGCAGTTCCAGCTCGAACATTCTTCACTTTTCATAAAAACGATCGTTTGGAGCTCGAGAATTTTATATTTTCGTAACGACCTTCGCAAAATGAATTCGTTTTGTAATTTTTGTTACTTAGTATTTGGTCGCATTTCTTATTATAATACATAAGTAATAATTTCTTATTATGATACAAGACACAATTGTCTAGTGATTTTCCGCGATTCCCATCAGTGGTAGCACATTGATTGATTTTGATACATTTGGGAGGTACAAATTTTGAAAGGAATCTTCCTTTTTTTGTGTGAGGAATTTTTGTCCATATATTATTTTTAGTTTTATTTTGTTTACATGTTTTTAGTGTCTAGTCGTTTCTAGTTCGCGATAACAGAATTGTTTTAATGTTCTATTTTTTGAGTGAAATTGAAAAGTATAAAATTAATAATGTGCGTTTCTTGTCGGTTATAAGATATCTTATTGCAGTCTGGGGTGCATGTAATAAAACAAACTTTAATAAAGTAAAAATTAACAAAATAAAATCCTTAGAATTCTATTTAATTTAGATTACCAAATGCACACTGAAACGCTGTATCATCCACTTCAAATTAATCCTATTCAAATTTTATTTAAATTTGAACAATCTAAACAGATCTTTAATATAATACAGAATAAAATAAAAGCAGAAATCACACTGAAAGAATGTCAGAACAAATAAAGAATTGCAAAATCCAATAAGTTCGGTCTCAAATACATACCACCTAATGATTAACATTGTGAAAAATTGGACTTGTTTCTTTCATTTCATTAAATTTTTGCAAGACTCGAACCTATTATATTAAGATTATTATGAGATAATCCAGTTAAAATGCTAAATGCTAAAATGATTAATTCATGTCTAGTATAATAGTGTATTACAATAAATGTATATGTAGCGCCTGACTGAATACAGTATTATTTAAAAAAACCTGCTGGTTTGACCGATGAATGATTTTTTCTGTCGACCCGATAACATATTTATTTAGCTACAGAATATCGACCTGGTTTTTATCTTTTTTTTTTTCTAGTATTATTTATGCTGACATCGCATCATTTCCGCTTAGACCCTCCCCATGCACAAATTCCATCATTCCACATTCCAGTTATTCATCGCTTCTTAGGTGCTACAATCTAGTAATTAAAATGTCAAAGTTGGCAGATGATGATCATTAGCGACCAAGCGCGCCGCTTAAATTTAACGTCGATAACTAAGTTAGTTACTATTCGTAATTACGGTTCGTCTGGTTAGTTGTAAAACTATACTTGCCGTGTGAAACAACTTATTTCAAGCGTCCAAAGTGATTGATGATGTGCTAGCGAATGACAACCAATTTAGAATTCAGAAAGCGGAAGCTCTGTAGGTATTTTCATAATTCCCGTAGTTTTGTACTTTGCGCGCTGGCATAATCCATTGTTATTCTGGGCTTTCCGGTGCATTCTGCTAAAAACTTATTTTATCTTTTTACAGTCGCAAAATGCGAGGAATTGTGTTTAGAAACTGCAGTTTTGCTTGGGCTGTTTCGGGCGAGACGCAATAAAAGTTTTGTTCCTTCATTAATTTGTCCTCGCTTGTTGAGTAAAGAATAAAAGATAAAACCCTCAGAAAGAGTAATTCGAGATGTTCTGATAGGTGCTTCACGACTTTAAAAAGCTGGTGCTTCATGGACACATATTTACCCTAGATGTTTTTATTTAGTTTAGTTATGTTTTATAATGTTTTTAATACATACAAATAATTCTTTAATAAAATTTGCAATTCAACAAATGATATATAGTTCAAATCCCTTAATATTTGTGTGGTTTCGACAACCATCTATAGAAACTATAGGGGATGGAGTTAATTGAGGTATTGGAAATCTCCAGTTTCTTTAGATTTGCTAGTGTATCACTTCCTTTTTTAATTCTATACAAATTTCTAGATATATTTTGAATATAATGTGCTATACCTAAGTCTAACCGTTTTTGAGATTTTTAATTTTTTATGCGAAAAATGACGTTTGCAATTGTCTCATATATTGCCTAGCATTGTTCTGTGTATTCGTTTTTGGGTACATTTATCCAAAACAATACGAATACATTCACTGACATGACCGTCAAAATTGACAAATGTCAAAACTCAAACCTTGCGTTAAAATCTCCGAAAACATCCGATTGCTCCCAAGTCCGTGCAGTAAAATCTCGGAAATGTCCGAAGTGGGTCGGATCCGTAGGAAACGAAACTGACGTGGTAAAGGTTCCCTCACGCTAGATTGGTGTGTTATTAGGCATTTTACACAGGGGAGTAGTTTGTTGTTGTATGTATGTAATGTATAGATGTTTTCTGAACAGAAAAAAAAATTAAGAAATATAACTAAACCAAAAATTACTATCATTAACTGAAGGAAAAGATAGAGTAATATTAATTTATTATTATTATTATTATTAATATAAATTAATACGAATATACGAATGCACAAATTAGTTATACCAGTCTAAGTTTTAACAATATTGAGTAATAAAATATTTGTTTGGAAATTTTTTTAAAAAAACGCAAAATTCCCAAAAAATTAAAGTCATGCTATATTAAAAGAGAGATAACAATGTGCCAACACCTATCCACCTACAAAACAACAATTCTGTAATGTCATATGTAGAAAAAATTAGTTGATTAGAGTTCTTTCTGTTATTTTTTCTATGAAGAGAAAAGATCAGGCTTTGAAATAAGTATTTAGATAGAGGGAGATCTGTTTGAAATAAGTTCTGCAAAAAAGGTTTTCTTTTCTGTAATTCAGGCCAATTTGAAAAATAGAATGAAAATTACATGTTAATATATTTTTCTTATCGAGTTTCCTGTTACAATGTGATACGTTGTAGATGGATACCCCGTATTTGATATTGTCCATTTGTTACATGGATTTCATATAAATAACAAAAAACCTAATAAAGTTTTCTGATTTTTAGATTCGAATTGTATGAAACGATGCGAATGGCGATGTAATAAATTTGAGCAGATTTCCCATAGTATTAAAATACCGTTTGAATGGAGCGTATGGATATGGGACCAGCGCCATCAATTATTCTTCCCCGAGTTCTGCAATATTTACGTGAATTCCGCCCCGGAAAGTCCCTTGCGATTTCGGCTTAAGCTAATATTAAGGCTTACGTAGCACCGGTTGGCATTTATTGCATATGGCCGAAGATATAATTAGCGCGTAGGTGTGTGCCCCGTCCTACGTATTAAATTTCGTTTAAATTCGGGCCTCCGAGCTGTTTCGTCAAAAAGGACCCACTCTTTAAAGGGATCGGAGTGGCGATTCTATGGGACAGGGCGCAAATTAAATCAAAAAACGGGTTAGGCCGGTTTTGCATAATTGAGCTGTTTCGCGCAGAATTTATGTACACGCAGTATGGGATAAAATCAAATTAAAACGTGAGAGTTTCCAGTTGAAAATATTTCCTTTATAAAAGCATCGAGGAAATATCGCGGAGGGTCGTTGGGGTTCTGGACCCTGTGGCGATCAACAAGGCAGAGGAGATTTTACGAGTACCCATTCTCAAAATGAAGATAATTAATTGCTAGAGGGCCGGAGTTGTATTAAAGTTTGCTTACGGCTTGGTGGTATATTTATCCAATTGATCAGTAGCTAAGTTTCTCGATTCCGTTTTTGTTTGTTCAACCAATCGCAACTCCAATATATAATTATTATTTATTAAGGTATTGCGTTCATATATTACAATTGCAAAAGGTTGATTAAATGTTGTTACTTTTCTAAAACAACGAAAATAGTTCTCGTTTGTCAAAGACGTTGAAAATGTAATAAGCCTTGAAAAAATTTATACGTAGTGGCCATCTTATCAATAAGATTGTCTGGGTAACCCTTAAACCGTCAAATGTTCAAGGTCGGTTAAAGTTATATATTTCGATTCATGATACCTCCGAGCTACTAAAACTAAATTTTCAGAGGGGAACAAGAAATCTTTTACGAAAGCCGAGTTCATTGATTTTATAATTTTCCTTTTAATGGTAAGTAATTTTCAATCCGAGGACCTTGGTAAGTCTAAAATATTTATCCACCTCTAATAACATAATTTCCGTAGCTTTAGGGCATTACATATCTAAATGTTAAACTTTGTGTTTCGCTTTTATATGTCATAACGCCTTCTGGCGTTAAGTATAGAAAGTTAGCTATTAGCTATTAGCTATTATTACTCTGCATTCACGGAAGCATGCCAATGTAAATTAACATTAAGAACCATGTTTTTTCTAAATGTCTTAGTAGATTTACACTTCGTCTACAAAGAAATATAGCATACTTTATTGGTTTCAAATTAAGTTTAAGTTCGACCAAATGTTTACAATATAAAAATTGGGGTGCAAAAAGTTACCTAAATCATATAGCTTCATATAGTCACAAACATTTTCAAATCCCTTTGAATCAAATTCTAGAATTCTCGAATTCCTGATTGTAACCTCCTGGAATAGCAGCAAAGTCTTCACTGGCATCCGTCCTCCGAAGATATAAAAAGTTTCATGTCAACATACGAAAATTTACAAAATTGAAAAAGTATAAGTGAAAATGCATTAGAGCATTCTCTTTATTTACTTATCTGTCTCGAAGTAATGCTAAATACTGCTCAACAAGTTTAGAAAAGGACGATTTGTGGACGAACCGTAGGTGAGTGAGAGTATGCACTAAGTCAGTTTTACATATATATTGCACATTAAAATTAATTTCGAATATTTTCAATCTGTCCAAATAAAGATGGCTTGTTTGATGATGTTATTGAAGTTGATAATGTGTAAATCAGATCCCGGACATTTTTATTCCTGCTCGGAAGAGAGTTGCAGCAACTGAAATTGCAAACCTTTTAAGTAATCGCTGACAAAAATTTAGTTGAGTTTTCGCTATTGCTGACAGTGTTTAAGGAGCGCCGATATGATCCTCGATATTTCTATTAATAACTTAACCTTTATACACGCCTTTCAGCGCGCATAAAGATTAAGCTGTAGCCACAGCGTCAGTATACTGACAGTGACGGAAATGGAAAATTATTTTGACGATATCTAGGAACGTTGAATTAAATTGGGTGAAAGATTGGTCTATAAATGTCACCGTTTTATATGCAAATGAAATAATGATATCCATGCGTTATTGCAATAATTTTTAAGATTTAATTTTAAATACAATGTCTTTAGATTCGGAGAAGATCAAGTGTTTTCCGCGCTCAATCACGGCAACAATCATTGTTTTTTAAGGTAAAACTGTGAGATACCACACAGCCCATATATTCTGTGGATGTTTGCCTTTGTAAAAGGGTTGCTTATTAAATATAATAACACAACTACATGCGATAGGGTTGTTCCACATTAAGTGTGAGTAGGTTTCCATTTTTGTTTTCTGATGGGTGAAGATTTTATGAAATTCTTAATTCATATTATTCGTAAATAAAAATAGAGAAAACAAAGAGAAAGAGATTATAATGTGTGCTTGTATCTTCGTATGACAATTTTTGCTTCGTTGTCGCCACAACGTAATCTTAGAGTAGCGCTCCTTTACTTATTCCTATCTTCGTCAAAGGGCATGTAATCAAAATTTATATATCCATTCATCTCCCTTCTAAACTACCCACAGTGGCTTTCGAAATTTTACAAAAACAGCATTCGTGTGACTATGTCGACGATCTAAAATCATCTTGGGGAGTGCTTAAAATTAATCAAAAGACAGAAGCCTAACTGATTCGCGTATGGGATTTAATCCGAAAAGAAATTTTGCACGGACGCCTTGGCAGCAAATAAAGAATTTGAATTTGAGTGAATGCGATATATCTAGTAGGCAATGGTCGATAGTAGGTTTGCGGAAAACCGAAACTCGATTGTTTTTGAAAATTTCTGTGCTGAGTGTGCTTTGTCGCACTGAAATAATTTGAACGATATTGCCCAATGTTATTGCTAGAAGCGGCAACGTTGCGTCGTCGAATAGATTTCAGTACGGTAGAACGGACTCCCTCAAAATACCCAAATTTTCTAAATGGATCCGCGTAAACTTCTGAACCTATCATCGGCAATCAATAACCTGGTGTAAGTCTACAACATCAGGTGACTTCTAGTTAGTTAGTTATGCATATACAAGTGTGTATAAACAGCTCATATCGGTCATCATCGCTTGCATTGTAAGTGCATCCGACCACCGTCCACTATGTCCCCGCGCAAGAGAATGGGACACGAAGTGTGCCTCGATCACATGCGAATCACGTCGTTTTCCGGCACCGAGGTCACGTTCCACAACCCCCCTGATTGATAAATTTAATCTTCGGGCCTACCACAATGTGTCAAAGTCAGCGTTTTGCAACAAATGAAGCGAGCCGATCCGTTCGTGATTCATTTTGGGTTAAGTAAACCGCTTTGGAAATCGTGTCGGGCCATAAGCTCGAAGATTATCCAAAAATTGCCGAAAGCATCCGTCTGGCATAGTAAATATATTCGAACGTGTATTTAATACATTAATACTTTTTTTCTGTATGTTATTATGATAACTGCGGTGATTTGCTAACTAACAATTTGTAATAACATATTTATTCTTTCATTCGATGGAATGCAATTTTGAATGTATTATTATAAATTGCTTAAAATTTTCGATCAATATAGAGAAACTAAGATAAAAATGTACTAAAAGTAAAAACTTTCACAGACATCCATCAGCAATGAATATAGGTATAGTTTCATTCAAACTATAGATTTAAATTACCTTAACCTACTGACTCAATAATAATTTCAGACTGAATTTGAAAAGATTATTAAATTTTCGGTTTCTGAGTATAGAAAGAAAAAAAATTTAAATATTTGTCCAGCATAAAAACCTGCGAATTGTTATTTTGTGAATTATTAACATTTTCTGTGGAACTATTTACCTAATTTATATTTTCTTGTTGCTTCAGTTAGACTACATACATTTCAATGCCATTTTTTTAATTGCGATGCTAAATTTGCTGTTGAATATGAGATGTAAACAACTGTAGATATACTACGAATGAATGTTAACCGTGAAGAACCTGCAATTGTGGTAAATAATTCGAGCGCCTGATATAAACCTTAGTCTAAAAGTTGACGTTTCAAAGCTATATTAATTATTATATAAGTTATTAATTAATTAGTTAATTATTGAACATAATTTTTTTTTAAGAATTTGATAGACACTTACGGTTTTCCCCGGAACCATATTTGTGTATTTTCAGTTGTAGGTCAGACATTTCATAATTTTGTATAAACTTTATTTATTTATTATTTTTCAATTTTCAATTTCAATTCATTTTTTGTATTTTCCAAATTAATTTTGGCCATAGCAGTTGAAGTTTTGCTGCTCTTTTTAGACAACGTAATTTGGCGAAAATGTTGTCTCGCGAAAGTGAATAGGAACTGCGAGACTAGAAAAAGTTAAATGGAATCCGATCTCGGATCGAACCGTTTTTATTTGGATTTTGTGTTTTTCGTCTCCCGTTTCTATTTACTTGTAAAATCCTATTTCGATCCCGGAAAAATAAATGTTGGAAAATCTGTATTCGTGATACGTTGACCTGAATCTTCCATTTTATTCTTACGTTTTAAATCTATTACAATATGTTCTGACTTGCCGGAAAATATATATTTCAGTCGAAATGAATAACAAGAAAAGTTAGTTAATAGTTATGTAATCTGTTGATATACTGTTTGTGTTTTAGACCTAAGAGTGTCAAAGCACCTGTAAATTAAAATAGCATTTATATTCTAGTTTTCAATTACTCCATTTTATCTATTATTTATTTATTCATTGTTTTAATAAACGTGCCTTCTGATGGTAAGTTTCACCCTCTCAAAACCGTTTGTTCTTTACTTCAAATAAACTTGATATAATGGACACTACTAACTTAAAGTAAAATCAATTACTTTCTAAGTTTATCAGAAGCGAATTACTACTTTTAATACTTTTAAAATACTAATAAAGATTTTATTTTATGATTGGTCACATTTTTCTCCATCTCGTCTAGATATATAGTAAAAAACTCTCGCACTGTGAAAATCAACAAATGTGGTGCCATCTCTTGGCTTGATTGAAGTATAAAGCCAAGTTAATCTACCTAATAATAAACTTTTAACGATTTTATAACCCATTGTTATTGGGTCAATTAATAATATAGTAATATTTTATTGACAGGACAGGCGTGGATCAGGTATTTCTTGCGCTCAACCGCCCCTAACGTTCTGGAATTTGATACGTACCCGGTTGAGAGTTTTATTTGATATCGGCGATAAGTGTAGGCCAAAACTAACACGATATACTTCGAGACAAACTATAAATTTAAGGTATTTGTGGCTTTAGTCCCCTTACTTCAATAATTCATCACACCTAACTAAGATCATCATAGAAGTACTACAAAAGCAATAAATTTATCATGCCTCAAATGTTTTGTGGTATTTCTACTTGAAGTACAATTAACCTAGATGAAAAGAAGTGTCTACTAAATTGCTATGGTTAATATAAAGCAAAAATGAATTGACTTCATTATTATGCTACCCATATGTTATACATAGATTCAGTGGATGTTTATTTGGTGCAGCAGTATCTTCATGGGGCTCTAGGAAAAGAAAAATTATAAATGTCAATAAGTTATAATCTTAAGTTTAATCGTCATGGTGACAGTTGACACATGATATTTTACTTTTCTCGACATACCTTTTGGCTCACAATGTTTCGCAGAAAAATGAAGGCAAAATACTCTATAATTGCTAGGCATGTCAAGTACCTTACTAAACAAAAGAATTCAAAACACCAACCCATAATTATTAAAAACCCTAACCAACACAAATCGCAACAGTGGCTATGGTAAAAAAAAATTAGGATAAACGTCTATTATCTATTTCAGATTTCAAATAATGTTTTTTTTAACAGTAACCTCTTCCAATGTAAACAACTACTCAACCATGTAATTACTAGGGATATAGAGATGCTAGTAACTATATAAAAAAACTTTTGATAATGTCCATTCTAAGTGGGGGTGCGCAAGATTTAAAATCTCGCTTTTAGCATACAACAACCAACATAGCAACTGACAGATCAGAGAAAAGTTTGGCTGCGGCATTTTTACACTAGTATTTTCTCAAAATATACCCAGATCCCATTAAATCTTCAGTCAACAATGAGTCAAGTATGAAGAAAATTGCAAATGGAAAAGTGCAGGTTAGTGGGTAAAATGGCGAGGCATGCGGCGTAATGGAGCCAATATGACTCAAACTTACTTGTCAACCTACAATTTGAGGTACATAGCTACTTACTGACCCTGGTGTAGAGTCCTTAGTTTTCGCTTCCCGTGGACAACTGAAGCTCTACTCTTAACTCTTAGAGAGAATTTAATGAGTTATTCATGTCAACCCGAAAATGTTTCCAAATTAAGTCACACAATCATAGACTTTTACGTCCCGATCATGTTGTTTCTGCAATGGCGACATAAAGATATTATGCAGAGATAAAACTTGTTTTCTCTTATTTTTACTTTTTACCGGCGAATTAGGAGTCTACCCTTGTTAAAAATGTTAAATCGCATTCTAATAAATACAAAAGGGCTGGAAACGGTAGATTGCGGAAAGGGAAACAAAACGAACTTGTCGCAATTGTTCCCGTCCGACATGACATTGATTCGCTGCTTTGTTTAAGCGAGACAGGAACGCGCTCTCCCAGTTGCAATCAGCTTCATACCAATTTTGACATCGTGTTTGGGAATCGGGGGGTGTTTATTGGCTGACACGATGTAGATATGGCATGTTCTACCGGTGCGGTGGGATGAAAAACGGAAGGCAGATGACACGACAACAATACACAACGGCGGCAGGCGCAGATCCAGTGGTTATTTACCAATCAATCGATTACTGATCAGCGCGCGTCAAGCAGACCGTGAGGGAGTTATGGAGTCGCTGAGCGTGCGATTTTTGCCCTTGGGTCTACTATAATTGTCATTTTCACTCGATTCCCCATTAATTTAATTTATGTTGAACATTTCATATTAATTGTTAATTAGTTCATTATTTCACCGAATGACATTACACAACCGCTTCATGTTTTTTTATATAATGAGATATCGCAAACATACTCGTACCATCTGTGGTTAAAATCTACGGTTCGCTCTCATGACGAAAGTACCGCACACTTCTAAAGTAACTCGTTAAAATAGTTAACGAAGTTAACGTCTTAAAGAGACCCTCTGCGCACCTTTGATCAGTGTATAATTGGATATTTTCCAGTAGGGAGTAGAAAATAGTATATTATGCAACAAGTGCGGTAAACGGCATTTGACTCACGAGTTTATTTGACACGAGCGGAGCGAGTGTTTAATAAACGAGTGATTTAAAAAGTTTACCGAACGTGTTGCATACTATACTTTTTCTACGACCGTTAGTTTTTGAATACATTTTCGCAAAACAACTCATTCACTGACATGACCGTCAAAATTGACAAACGCCAAAATTCAAGGCTTGGGAAATATCAACGAATACATCCGATTGCTCCCAAACCCTGGTCGTAAAATCCCGGAAATGTTCGAACTGCCTCAGATCCGTGGGAAACGAAACTGAAGTGGTAAAGTGGGGCTTCCCGCACGTTAGATCAGTGTGTAATTAGGCATTTTACAGACGGGAGTAGAAAAAATGATTTTTATGGTGATTAAAGACAGAGGTGGAATTGACAGTGTCAAAAAATAGAGAATTCAGTTAATAAAATTTCCCACTGTCATGACCTATTAAACTTTTATGCAAATCTGGGATAAATGCCCTTTGGTTTATGAATATTTTGAATAATTTTTTGGACATATATTAATTTGTAAATAACTTATTCCAGGAACCGCAAGTAGGAAGACGTCGGTCAACTGGAAGCGGTTTGATAGTGGAGAGAAATAGATTACTTTTTTTTTCATTTAATTTTGCTCATTCTTAGCAATTTTCATGTGTCAGTATTGCTTAGTTTCCAGTTGTAATTCAAATTATCAGTCCACTAACAATTTTCCTTACCTATTATCATATTTAAAGAAGTTCTAAGCAATTATGGTTTAAATTTTTTAGAGAACCAATATAAACACCCAAAATCCATACAGCAATATTTCTGTTAAGTCTTGAGTAAAAGCACGATTATAATGAGCGTCCCTGCTTCGATCTGTTTCATGACAGTGGGAAATAAGGCGACCTGTGTAGAAATCGTTAGCGCCTTAATGATCTCATTAAAGTAAATTGCTTTAGAACCAAATCACATTGTATTTTCAAATGTCAAAGGCAGATATATAAAATATTACCTTCGGATTCAGACGGTTTGAAATATTATTAACATTGGTCAACATTCAATTTTACCGTTAGTTTGATTTAACATTTGCTTAATTCCAAAGATTCTTTAGAAAGAAAATATATCCTAAGTAGCTAAATTTCTTCTTTAGTAAAAAATCACCAAAAAAACGTACATTCTTTTAAAAATATTTGCTTGGCATATTTCTTGTTTTTTTATATTTACATTTTTGTTTACATCTTTTTATTTTTCATATTTTCAAAATCTGAAACTGTATATTATATTCCACCCAGTGCCATTATATTTTTCTAGAAATATACTCTGTCTGCCTTATCCTAGTAGGAGTAAAGAAGTACAGGGTGGGTACTTTATTAGGGGCCTGTACCTTTTCTCAGAAACTACTGATTTTAGAAAAAAAATACATACAAAAGTTTTATGGTTTACATTAAATTTTAAAATTATTTATATTTTATATATATAGGGTGTCCGGTAAGTGCCGCAGCGACATTAGTTTTAAAATTTTAACTTTAACACCCTATATATTTTGATATTTTTAGAATTCTTGCCAAAAATAAATGTGACTATTACAGAAACTGCTTATTCTAATTTTGTTTGTAGTTTAGACAGAAATTGAGATTATATATTTTTTTATGCAAAATTATGTTTTTAGTAAATATGGTCTTACACGGCTGGCGTAATGACTACTTGATCAAATTTTAAACACATTTTTAGAAGAATTTCTTCTAACGATCTGCAATGTTTAGGTATTTTAAAATTATACAGGCTGTCTTAAAGTAAAGGACATTTTTTTAAAATTTCAACTTGCAACAATCATTTTGTTTTTAACGGGACGCCCATTTTTTTTATATTTTTCATCAAAGCGGGTCAAAATACTTATAATATGTCCTATACCTAAATCTAATGGTTTTCGATATACTGACATCTAATTATTTTAAAGAATTTTAAAAAAGCATATTATTTTTATTTTTTAATAAATTTTAGGTAAAGATAGGTAAAATAATACAGAGATTTATAGGTTTGGGAAATTAAAACGTCATCAGTTTTTATATCGTCAACGATGTAAAATAATATGTATAATTATGGTAGAAGCTTAAATATTTAAAACAAATAACAGTAACAAGTAAAAGCAACAAACAACAGTAACTCCAACAATTAAAATAAAATAAAATAGAAAATCTACATGTCCACCATCTTGAATAAGTCACGTTGTATAATATATATAGTTTGCATTAAAAACAAAACCGGTGTTACTTAGTTGCAGTACAGCTTCTTTAACACACCCTGTACAATAATACAGAAATTTCTTAAATAACTCCGTTTAGAGAAAATGCTCGAAGTTATTTCTGAAATGGCCACCAGACTACAAGAGAGTATTAACCAAATTTAAATCTTTTCTGTTAAATGCTATATTTCTATCGTGGTGGGGATGTTGAATATTTTGGTAAATAAATGTCGATAACACCAGAAAGGCTTAAGGCATTATGGAGTCGTTAGAAATAAAAAAAATAATTGCCGGACTCCGCGAAAACCGCATTTTAATATCTTTATCCTCAAAAAGTTGAATTTGGGGAAAAATTTCTGATAAATGGGTTGCTATTAATGCCAAATTTATCAAATGGAACTTTAATTGAAATTTTAAAATCGAGATAAAATTTCTCTATTTGTTGTTGTGTACTTTTTTTACACTACAATACGTTTGAAAGCACAAAATTAACCGGTGGCTGCACATTATTACTTCGTTGTGCATTGCTACCCGTCAGCCGATTTAACATTTTTGTCACAATTATTAGAATACCCGGTAAATTTCGACGATTGCCTCTGTTGAGCTTTTAAACCGGTGGAAATTTTAATTTGTAGTAATTAATTGAGACGACAAAGTAGGTATAGTAGGTCTAATAAAAAATAGGCATCTCTGGCATGTACGGCACTGGCACCACCATGTCGGAAAATTAATTAATTACTGGGCAAGTGGAAAAATTGGAACGAAAACAGAGAGAACACTGTCTGCCGAACGCCAGAATCAGGAACCGTCGCGTTTGGCGGAGCATATAAAGTCGCCATTTAATTGACATCTGTTTAATTTGCTGATTATATGGGACTGTCGATACGATTCGTGTTCGATTTTCGTGAATAATGTCAATATCACAGATTCATTAAAATTTTGCCAATCCGGATAGAATAATGTGCGAAATAACTCAAATAGGTGAATGAAAACTAAAATTAACGTCCTAAATTCACTGTTTGGTGATAAAAGGAGGATTCCTTCATTGTGAATTTTTCTCATCGTTTCTACTTTGTTGTGCTGTTTGTCGTGAACCACAGTCAATGTTTTGGTGTCGTTTGGCAAATATACCTAAATTCTAATGGTCGTAGAGACAAGTACAGTAGGCGATACTTTGATAAATTTCTCAATTATCAAACTGTCGTTTATCAAACGTGTTATTTTTCAAGCTCTATATATATATATATATATATATATATATATATATAAATTAAAATAAATATTTTGGTTAGTTTATGGAAAGTATACGTCTGGTATAGTCGATATTTATTAATTTTTAATTTAGTTTTATTGTCGATTTTTGCAAAACATTTATTTCCTCCAAATAACAATTTCCTCACCACAATACCGTAATTTATTTGTAATTGAAAAATGATTAATCCTTTAATCCTTTAATCTTTTCCCACTAAATCGAAAAGAAATGACCAATCTGAAAAGATTTTATGAAAACTAAAAGAGAAACCTATTTCTGAATTTTTCTAGTGAGTTTTTTTTTTAATTTGAAATTTAATATAAAATAAACAAAACAAGAAAATTGAATCGTTTTTAGATGAGACTTTTACGCCGATTTACTAGATGTCAGGTCGTATCGTATACATACAAGATTTTCGAAGTCAGCAGATTTATCGGACGAATGTGCAGAGCGAGTCGTTTTCGCAACGAATAAGGGCGCACAAAAAAAAGAGATAATTCCGTGCGACACATTATTTCTAAGGGAGTTAGCAGGTGCGCTGAATTGAAGGGATTTGAAAAGAATAAAAGGATGTAACGTCGGTGAACCGTAACATCCTTTTTATTTTGGAATAAAGTGTCTATAAAAACGAATTCGCCAACATCCCCCGATAAATCTTTCGGGCGTCGAACTGTAGACATTAGTACTTTGCGATCTTTTCAGGTGTTATTTAAGAAATAGATGATTTCTCACCTTTGTTAGTTTTTCAGGAACGCTTTTACTAATATAATTATAGCTTTTAACTCTTCCAGTCGTAGAAGAAGTGGATAGTGCAGTAGTTGAGAATGTTAAATAGTAATTGAAGAGACTAACGTAATCTACAAAGTATATTTAGTTGTAGTTGTATTCGATACGATTGTTATTGTAGAACTTTTGTCACAGTTTGCTTTGGCTACGTTTTGCAGTGTTAAATCCCCTCTAAAAGCTCAATCCCCTCTACTTGTATTTTTTTTGTATAACGTATATTTCTTCTTTTTAGTTCCAGTGATAATTTTGCATTGTCGTCACTAATAACTTTTTTCGACAGCACCTTCTTTCCTTTAATTAATTCAGCCCCGCCATCAGCAGTTATATATTTAAATTAATTAACTATGGGGGGTGTGATTATCCCTTAATTTATGAAAGAGAATTGTAAATTTTCTTTTTTTCTTTATTTCTTTTCGTGAGCAACGTATGTCGCAATTTTGACTAAAAAACCTGTTGAAAATATGACACCTTCACGACAATACTTTCTTTGCTAACTACGTTCTCCACAAAACTTTTTCGTCCCCACCAGAACACAAAAACCCCGCATGCGGGACCAGTCTTCTCTTTTAGTATCGTAAAGACCCGTTTTGCTGTAGTTCCATTCAAATGTTAATGCGCGTTTGCCAGCATCAATCATACTAAAAAAAGTGTCTCCGTCTGCAAATAGATTCGCCAGTGTCAACATACTAGACGCCGAAAATTGCTCATGGCGGTGTTGGGGATTTAATGTTACATCCTTGTTGATGGCAGATGGACCATACAGATTGTAAACTCGGCAGCAAATGGCTTGTAGGAGAGCCTTTTGGGAAACAGTAAGAAAACAGATTTGTTTAGCGCACATGTCTCACACTGTGAATTATATGTCGGAATCTTGTGCCTGTGGTACTTAAAATTCCTGCTGAAATACGCATAATGACTCGAAAATGTAGATCTAACCAGATATAAGGTGGTTTTCCTTATAATATTGCGCGAGAAAATATAAACCACTTAAATTGACTTTAATCTACGGATTTATAAGCAAAGCGATAAATTTAAACAGCCTTAAATAAATTTAATTCCGATCGTATCGTACAGGTCTAAAATATTTATTCAATTAAATGCAAAATATCACCAGATTTCTCAACCGGCATCTAATAAATATTTTAAAACAATTTTCTTCCACCTTATAACAGTAATTTTATTAGTTTTTTTTTTAATAACACGATTTATTTAATTTAATATTTTCGGCTCCTCTGGCAGTACTGAAAACCTGTCCACTCGCTTAACATAAAATGCCGGCCTGTTAAAAAGTTAATGAACGTGTCACACAAATATTTCATAATAAAGAATTCGTGGACGTGTCTCGAGCTTGTCAAACCTTCAGATTGATCGCTATGTTTCGACAAATTCTAATGTCGAAGGCACCAGCGCATGAGAGAATTAGAGGACGGAGAGAAGAGATGTGGTGGTCCATTTAAAAGAATTAATAAGGTGATTAGCGTTTGCCTTTCGGGGGTTCATGAAATTGACTTATATCTATCACGCCGCACAATTATGCTTATTTAGTTCTTTAAGAAATATTTGTAAACTTAATTTTAATTTTTGCATTATTGGGGTTTACATAATGTCGAATTCTGAAAATGTATGGTATATTTCGCCTAAATGTTTGTTGAATTAAACTTTTCTGTTTCACTTTTTTCTGTAATGGTGCAAAAAATGCTTAATATTTTGTATTAGTGTACAAAGAAGATCCCAACGGTTTCAAAATTGATATACGTTTAGATTCCTGAAATTGTAGTGTGTATGATATACGACTTCCACAAACTAACAATAGTAAATTTATTTCTACAAAGTGATCATAGCTCACTTCTTGGCAGACCCACTAATAGTTTTACTCAGAATGCATTCAAAATTTATTATAAATTACATTATAATATAATTATCGGGACATTCAAAATTTAATCTGAAATTTTTATTATTTAAAAAAATTTTCTTTCGTATCGGTGCGATTTTTTGCTATTGTAAGATACCATCACGATTAATTTACCTTCTGATAGTACTCAACAACAACAATTAGTAACTTTTATTTTATATTCTATGTTCAGAGCGCCGCGTCCTTTGCTTCGATAATCTGGAAATGTTGTTCTACATTTTTCAAAAAACTGAACTTCGTATGTAGGTTTAATAGATGGGTCAATAACCTCCTATTTATTGTTTAAATTGCTATCTTTTTCTATTCTCCATAAGTACTATTAATAGGGCGTCGAGTTGGGGAACCCTGTAATGGACTACTTTTTTCCGAAATTTATTTAATTTGGTAAAATGAGTTGGTCGGGAAAAAGTTCACAATGTCGAGAAAACACTCATTGGTTTTTAGGAGAAATCTTTTTTTCACACCACTCTTTCTTTGTAAAACAATGATTTCATGAAATTGAAAAGCAGCTAGTTTTATTCATATCCCTGCCTCTCATACAATAATACAAATAATAAAAGAAACAGGAAAGTAAATGTAAATGCCAAAAGAATGAGGCGGGTAACCCCATTTCTTTTGTCCCGTTATTTTTTCTAAACGGCCTGTGCCGCGCATTACGGGGAAAACAGTTCCGCTGCCAGAGGGCGCGACCGGAAACGGAAGTTAAAATATCAGGAACCTGTGGCAGGCGGCGCTGCCGTGCCGACTTCGAGCGTCGCTTTTGGAATTTATTTATTCGAAAATGGGACCCGACAAAGATTTAGAGAGGTCTTAGATTTACTAGACTGAACGAGGCGCTTTTAGCTACTGAATTCTTATTTCACGTATACCGAACGCTAAACAAAACAAAGCGATTCTCCAACCGGGCGATTTTTCTCATTAAACTGCTGATTTACGCGCGCTTTACGGTTGAGTGCCGGTCTTACGTTTGATTTTCGTTCCTCAACGAAATTTAGAATGCACCGTAACTTTAGTAACTAACTCGAACTCTAGAGAGTGCTACCGTGTTTCTTCTTTGGGTACTAGTAACTTGATTCTCCTTTCCATTTCTGGAATTGAGCATCGACCCCCTGCACTAGAAGCCTTTTTTAATTCTGTTTTTAAAAATCGACTAATTAAGGATAATATATGGAATACATTTGTCTTCATTTGCTCTCCGTGTATATAGCTAATTTAAAAATAAAATGTTAAAAGTTATTTCGTAAAAGTTACTTGTGCAATTGCTTGTTGTGGTTTGTATTTTTTTCTTAATTTCCAATTGAGAATAATAGTAATAATGAATCTGCCACTCTTATTCTGTAAATCTTATTTCCTGTACTTTGTTCCTCTGTATTTTAGAATTGAGAAGAACCGGACCAATGCAGCCAACTTTTGTGTAATGTAAGCAACAACTCAACAGCGGTATTTTTTAAAATTATTTTTAGGTTCTTAGCTACATTTTCTAATATACGACGAAACTAGCATCACTCGAATTCTCAAATCAGTGAAATTCACTAACCAAAACTTATCAAAGCTAGCATTACTCATTTGATAAAACTCTTTTCTTTGTTTAATAAGTTTACAGAGTTGCTAATTTCTCTGTTTGTGTTGCTAATATCATAATTATAGCAATCCTTGTTGAGTTGCAAGATGATATTAAAATTTGAAAATCCGACCCTTATTCTCTGTCCGATCTTCTTCTTCTTCTTCTCACTAAATTTTGTTTTTATATCTAGTGGTATTATTAGATATAGCCCAAGAAAAATGGCCCAAATTAATAAAACATCCTGTATCTTGGTAATTGCCGAATTAAGTATTACACATTCGAAACCGCTCAAGTATCCTGTATCTGGAGATCAAGTATGTACATTTACCAGTGAATTACCCTATAAATCCTTTCTACATTTTAAGAAACCCACAGCCTTTTAGTTAAATGTATGTCTGATTTTACATTACGAATTTATTCAATCAAACGGAAAAGTTTAACCAACTTTTTATCTTAATTCGGCCTTCTCACTGCTTGAAATTCGAATCGAAGATACGAACTTTAAGACATTAATAAATTCCTTCTAAGGTTTCAACTAATCTTAATAATCGGTTGAGAGGACCCGTTCGGAATTACATCAAAACCGAAACGGCTCTTTTGAAGTCTTTGTTTGTTTTTTCATTAAAATTTCGAGGGAGCCGAACATTGCAAGAGATTCCCGGTGTCTTATGCCTTTTTTAATGGCCGCTTGAGAAAGTTTTCGCAAAAATGAAGATATCGATTTACTTCGTAAATTGATACGTAAACAAGTAAATTCCTAATAAAAATTCGTATTTCAATACACTTCAGGCTCGTCTTGAAAGCTTTGGCAAAAATTAATTTGCAAAGCAGAGAATAATCCCGCTGGGTCTGTGGCGAATTGAACGGAAATAGACGGAAGTAATACACATAATAACGTAAAACTACCTCATCTTCCTAGAGAAATAATAGCACTTAATTTTTCAGTTCTTAAATGATTCAAGACTTCGTTTATTTTTATTTTTAGTCGTTAGTCGGTGTCATGTTTGACCACGTTTTCATCCTTGAAAATATTTATGTGACCTTGATTATTGAAAATATTACAAAACAAACCAAAAAATGTGTGTTTGTAGTAAATGATTCGATGGGCAAACTAATTGTAGCAAAAAATATTGTTTTTAAAATTAATAAAGTTTTTCTCAATTGAAAAAATGTGCTAACGGGCTAAATGGGCACTTGACAATTATTTAGGGTTAAGAAGTCGTACTGACAGGAATTTTAATTTGCTATATGCAAAATGTTAAAATTGTCTAAGTTGGGTTTTCCGAAATTTAAATATCTCTAATTAAAATTCAAGCTTTTTTTCATTTGTATGTGTAGACGACGGACTTTTGTGATTTGCGGGGCTTAGTTTGGCTGTTCATACCATTCTTCGGGAAATATTGAATTTGTCTTACTATGTATATATAGAGTATCCCATAAATTGTCCGTCATGGAGCAACACGCGTTACTATAATTTTTTTATTTGAAACTTAATTAATTAATTTTAATTAAGTTTAGTACGGAGAAATATGTCAAATTCATAATTAGGGTACTAGGAAAGACTCTTATTATTGATGTGAGGATAAATCAGTGAAAGGAAGGCTATTGTGTATATGCGAGAATTATTCGAAATATTATATTTATAGTCAATATCATTATGTGAATGTCTAGGATATAAATCGCAAACTTCAACTTGCCTTGATATTTTGTACATGAATTAAATAAATTGATGGTGTTCTGTTTTTTTTTTTTTTTTATTCAAAAATCTTTATAATTGTTTTGCACTGTGAACAAAATAAACACAAAATAAATTGTGAACTCTGTGTGACTGTTCTTGTGTATTATTTTGGCAAATCATATATCGAAAATTCAGACAATAGTGCAAAGCTCTTAAAAATTTAGTAAAAAGGTTGCAAATGAGATGATTGTTATATATATGGCATTGTTGATTAGAATATAGGGCAATACGTTTTGAACATCAAAAGAAACTGTTATATTTTCTACTAATTCGACACAATTTCTCAATGAAAATTTTGTTTTCAGTGTTTTCAATATTCTAAAATGTATCTTAATCGGTAATATATAAATTGTAGCTAATTATTCGACTTTCCTCTCTTATTACATGGAATTAAAATAAGTAGTTCAAATGTATTACAATTGTCAACTGCCCAAAAGAAAAGACTTCATCGATTTCGTTAATAGGTAATAAAAATCAGTGAACACTTCGATTTCAATTGAAATGGTTATTCAAAGTAGGCAGTATCTATTGAGGACATAAAGAAGCAGCATAATTGGACAATCTTGATTTACATGATAATAACACTAAAAGCCACAGCCCAGTTGTGTTCGATTGCCAGACCGCCCCGTCTAATTTCGGGGTATAAAAACTAACATTTCACGATCCGAATTGCGGTCCGTAAATTTTTGTTGCAAATAAATAACGTCAAAGGACATTTAGACCCGTAATCTCGCATAGTGTGGTCGGGCGGACTGGCCGGCGTCAAGGGCGGATATTGCATCCCCCGTAGCGCGTCCCAACCACCCCCGCACGTCCTGCTTCGAGTACGGCTGCGAATAGCCGCCACGCTTTTGTGTTGGTGGCTGCTGCGGCCCTCGGTCTCCCGTTATCGTACGTGTTACAGTTGTCGCAATTTATGTCCACATATATTAGCACTTAGAAGAAAGATAAGACTTTTATGATTGGGCTGTGGTTTGAAAGAAAACGTTCCCAAAATGAAGTTAATTACGACTAGACCCAAGTATGTGGCCACTACATTGCCTTTACTACTCCTTTTACACAACGTTTTGGGCATTGAGCAACATAATATTTCGACGTGTTTCTTCTTGTTCATATAAATAACTTACATGTTATATATTTAGTTACATACTACAATTACAGTTTAATTTTTCTAGTGAAGCAACCAAAATTGGTAGTTGTTCCTCATCGCAAGTGCTTATTACTCTCTCGCGCGCTGTTAGCGTTATCGCACATTATTGATCAAGGACTTAAAAGTGGCTTTATGCCTTGCAGGTCGCTGCACCAAGCGGTTCATTTCATCTTCTTGATTTGAAGCTTGGCGCATCAATTGTCATGACATTTAACACAAGTATTTAAAAATCAGAATACACTCACAATAAGACTCGAGCTTAGATATGGCAATGTTGTTTAAAAGAACTTGAACTATACCGATGTTGTAAAAGAATTCAACAATTTCGAAAAATCCACGTGCCCATGAAACTGCATTCGATATGAAAGTAACATACGCCATGAACGTCTTTTGGGAATCAAATAGAATACACCAAACTTTAATTACACCACAAAGAAAAATTTTGGTATTATCAAAAACATCATAAAATGGGATATACACATGTTTCCTTTTCTAGTGTCCGTAACTATTTTACAATTATCGGCATTAAGGTAAAGTTTATTTCATTTATACCAACCGTGCAGAAACCCACAATCAACATTTTACTTAGGCCACCAAGATTACAGCTCTGCGGTTCTCCTGCTTTTGCCAAGTAATAAAACGAACGATCTGTTTTGTTCGCGACCGTCTATTTTTTTAAATTATTGTGCAGAACTACAAATCGCAATGTTTATTTATTATTTTGAACAAATTTGAATGGCTTTTCTTTGTTTCACTAAATTTTCGTTCTTTCTTGAGCGAGGATGTTAACACACTTATTCAACTTGGTGGTTTCTACTCTGAACAGATTGAAAGTTGAAGTCTATAGATTTAGTTCAGAGTTGTGGTTTAGGTATACTGTCTACATAGTGTCTAATGAACAACAAAAAAAAAACAAGAGCTTGCATACTCTGGGTAAAGTTAAGTCTTTAAATACGAAATGCAAAAAATTGATTTCCAATAATCATGGCTGTGCGAAGCGTCTACTTCGTACTACGCACTTCGTTGTCCAGGAACCACGCAACTTTGTATTTTAAAGGCTATCGTGCTCCTGTGGACCACTATGGAACTTTCGCAAACTGGTTCAACCAAATTATCCCATGTTTTATAGTTTTTCATTTAAGGCTTATAATATACCCAAGGAAATTCGCAATTTTCAGTGTATTTTTTATTTTTTGCCCATAATCGACACACATACATAATTCAAAAACAGAGGTTATAGCCCTGGATCTCCCGAGTTTCCTGGTATATAAATTTTTCCAAGAGATTAAACGAGCTTCGAGAAAATACTCGTGTTTTGAAGCCATGAAGTACGTCGTAACAGTAAATGACATCAGACTGAGGGTGAGAAATGGTGATTGTCATTTGGATTTTTTCAAATACAAATACAAAAATTGTAGCTCTTAATGCGGCCTATAATACCGTTTAAACCAATTATTTGGTTGGCCATATTTTTTACAAATTTTGATTTGCGGCAAATAATTTACTCTGAAAAAGAACAATTTTCAGGGTCTTTTTGATTTTTGCCCATAATTGAAAAACCTTGTATATAATCTAAGAAATGCTTGAAATAAAAGCTATAGTGCTGGATCTTCCACAGTCCCTGGTTCAAGAATTTTGCCGATCAGGTTAATGGTTTTAGAGTAAAAAAAAAATAAAAAATGTTACCTCTGTGATATATTTGAAGTTTATAGCTGCAAATTTGACGCACCTATTCTATTTAGGAATATACCACAGAATATCCTGAACACCCTGCACAATATTTAAAAACGTTAAATACAAAAGTTTTAGTTGTCTATGCGAACTATATTACCGAGTAAAAGAAACTGACAACTTAAACACAGCCTTCTAGTTGTGATCAATTATCATTATAAGAGGAACCCAGTTCTCAGTTTTTTGCGAATACCGGGCACATCCTGTATATTTTCCTCGTCCTATAATTCTTTCGATCGCATGAACGGTTTTCGAAAAAAAATTGTTTCCTTGGACCCCTGCAAACGCGTTTTTTAATTTTTTTAAAACACTTCCCGACCCCTCAGTCCCCCCCAATTTAAATGTTTCATAGCGATGTCCAAAAAACAGTGGAAAATTGTCAATCAAATGCTGCGTCTACAGAGAACCGGAGAACAGAGAACGGAGAAACAGACAAAAAAAAGTTGTTTATTTTTTCGACTCTGATTCGATCTGTACCAATGGGGGTTCCCTAGGACCGACCGTTGCCAAGATATAAGTTTCGTTGCCAATCGATTTCATCGATTTTTCGAAAGTAACTATAAGGTTGTTCGGAAAGTCATTTCGTTTTTTCCCGTCAGAGGACTTAATTACGTTTTTTCGAAACCAACTTCACACTTAAGCCGCATAACCATTATATGTCTTGAGAGCTGATATTGCAAGGCTTGTGTGTGAAAAAGTTCTATTAATTCTACGCAGTAGTTTTTGGTTGGTGCCCTTTTAAATATGCAGAGCAATAAGCAGCATTTTCGTCATATTTTACTTTTTTACTTCAGAAAAGGTAAAAATGCTGTCCAAGCGAGAAAAAAATTGACGGATGTGTATGGAGAAGGCGTGTTAACAGTACGCCAGTGCCAGAACTGGTTTGCAAAATTTCGATCCGGCAATTTTGATGTCGAAGATGCACCACGGTCTGGAAGGCCGGTCGAAGCTGACAAAGATGCGATAAAATCATTAGTTGATGCATATCGGCGAATAACCACACGAGAGATCGGTTATAGATTAAATTTGTCGAATTCGACTGTTTATGGCCATTTGAAAGGCATGGGCTTAACCTCGAAGCTCGATGTGTGGGTGCCCCATGTCCTTACGGAGCGAAATTTGTGTTGTCGCGTTAACGTGTGTGATTCTATCATCAAACGTCAAGAAAATGATCCATTTTTGAAGCGGATTATTACTGGGGACGAAAAATGGGTTGTATACAACAATGTCAAACGCAAGAGGTCATGGAGCAGAAAAGATGAACCGGCTCAAAGCGTGTCAAAAGCCAACATTCGCCAAAAAAAGGTGATGCTCTCCGTTTGGTGGGATGTCAAAGGAATCGTTTTTTTTTACCTTTGCCGGACAATACAACGATTAATTCAGAAGTCTATTGTCATCAACTGGACAAATTGAATGATTCACTTAAAGAGAAGAGGCCCGAATTAATAAACAGGAAGGGTGTAGTGTTCCACCAGGATAATGCGAGACCTCACACAAGTTTGGTCACTCGCCGAAAACTTTTACAGCTTGAATGGGACGTACTGCAACATCCACCATATTCTCCAGATCTGGCGCCTTCCGACTACTATTTGTTCCGGTCCCTGCAAAATTTTTTGGATGGCAAAACCTTTACCTCAAATGAAGATGTCAAAAACCACCTGAACCAGTTTTTTGCCAGCAAGGACCAAAACTTTTATGAGAGGGGAATTATGTTACTGCCAGAAAGATGGCAAAAGGTGTTGGACCAGAATGGCCAATATATAATTTAATAAAATAAAATAAAACTGTCTTTCATGTTCCCCAAAAAAAAAACGAAATGACTTTCCGAACAACCCAATAGAATGGAATAGAGACACCACAGGCGTTGCAGCAAAAATTTAACTCCTAGTTCGTTTTCACTGCGACAGCTGCAAGTACTGACCCACATATCTGTTATGTCGTGTTGTCAATTTTACTTACTTACATTCAAATCGGAATTCTATGATAAAGAGGAACATTTAGCAACTTTTTGCGCATTTAAAAACTTTAGTATGTATGTATGCAGAAGTACGTTAAATATTTGAGTAGGTACGCAAAATTGCTACATGTTATATGTAAATTACATTAGAGGATATTACAACCTTAGCGGAAGTGCTTTCGGGATAATTCCGATAATTTCTACATTCTTATCAACGCAGTTTTATTAATTTATTAAGTCATTTTTAAAGCCTACCAAGGCATTTCTTTTCTCTCTCTCTCCAGCAATACATGAAAAATTCAGGCTTTAGCGTCGTGTTTTCTAAATTTCGAATGAAAAATGTTGGTGGATATATTCGTAATCAAATGTAGAAAAAATATTTTTGGTAGTAATAATTTCAGCAGAACTTTAATGCCGATTACAGCTTTCCAGATTTTCAAAATTAACTTCATATTTGCGAGGAAGGTTATAAGCACTTTGAAATGTTATTTATTGGTTTAAGCTCTGAAAAACGGATTTCATTCAGTTGGCACTTGAAATATTTTCAGCTTAATATTCCTGATTGCGAACCAGTTTTGGTTTGAATACGAACGACGTGTAACTGCATGTTGCTATGTATCTACAGGCTTATAATGTATGTTCAAGTATAAACCTAATGAACTGAAATTTTATATTTAGTATTCCACGTTTCTTTAACTGACGTGACCTTAAAACCAACACTGGTAGACTTTCAATGATTTTGTCGATGTCGTGGACCTAGAAATATTTATCGATGGATTCACATAATGAATTTTAGTTGAAAATTCTTCGTTGTTATCATTAAGAGGTGCTAATTTGACCTTGTTTTTTTAATTACTTACAAACTGGATTGGGTGGAAAACTTGCCGCTTGATGAACAGATCTTGTTATTTTCATCATTTCAGTCGTTAATTTTTAGCGCTGAACGTTTGGCGGAACGTCGTAATTTTCTTTTTAGTTGGGCTTTTCGTATAAAAACACTCAGCATTATTTCTTTAATTGGTTATGTTTCCTTTTACGGAGGCAAGCGTAAAAACGTCCGTTACCGGTCTGGCCCCTCGACGTCATTTAATACAATTTCAAGGACTGACGCGGAGATAACAGATATCAATTTCCCCCCAAATGCGAAGATATGTTCCCAGAAAACTTCCCCTCAGGATATTAGTATAGATCCCTTATCCAATAAAAATGCTGTCCTTTACAGTTGTTCCGTGTGCGTCTGCAATCTAAAAATATACTATACTTTAGTGCTGTAACACATTAAATAACATTTGTAGGATAAATGTTATTTAAAAAAAATATATTATAAAAAAATCGAGAATAGAAATAAGCGGTAGATTTCAAAAATCTGTAGCAAACCTATGTCACTAGATATGAGGGGATTGAAATTGAAATTTGTAATAATAGTTCGTGCCACGATATATTGCCTAAAATGACATTCAATGTTTGTTTTAATGAGGTTTGTTATAACTCTCAATTTTTTTAAAAACGTGTTTCTGTTTAGTGTTTTATTTAATTTTTAGATGTTTTATTTATTTATTTATGTGAATCTATTTGAGAGCTTCAAAATTAAATCATGTTTTATGTTTCAATTATAATACACTTGCTCTGTTGTCCCGCTTGTCCAAACAATTTTAACAAGTTATAATTTAATTAAATGAAATGGATCGCCTAAATTTTAACTTACAGAAAGGCGCCTAATAAGCTATTATAGTGTTTTTGTAGGAAAGTATTTTAATGTCATTTAATACATCTCTCAATTAAGTATCCACCATTGATTTGCTTTGCTTCAAAGTCTTTTTCGGTTATAATGGGTTTGACCATAATAAAGTCTAGAGGTGATTACAATTTTAGAAATTTTGGGCTATCTGCGTAGTCTGAAAGCAATTAACAACTTTACAATAGTTGAAAAGACAAACTTGCTGCACGGTGTAAATAAACGTCAGTTATATACACTAATTAAAACCCTTTATTCTAGGTGAATCAAAATTGATTTATTGGAACGTCACTTTATTTTAATTAAACAAAAACTCTAAATACGATTTCTTGCGGTTTCGATTTATTTTCGGTTTCCGTGAGGAAGATTTATTATCTGAAACAAAAAATGATTGAAAAATGTTTTGCGCCCTTGAAAGAAAGAGAAACACGCGCCGTTATTAAATCTGGGAACGCGGATTCTGAAATCAGGAACGCGGGGGTCACATTCCCTTCCGCATTTTCTCTTTCTCACGGAAACGCATATTGAAAAATTCTTCATTTATGTTAAAATCGTTTCGTGTTAGAAAAAAATCCCTTCGTTTTTTTTTTCTTTTAATAAATATATATGGTAGCTAGAACTGACCATAACGTCTATTTTTTTACGATTTTCGATTATCAGGGTTGGTTCGGATAGTTCTGAATATATCCGGTAGAAACGAAATTTCCAAAAAAAAAATTGCTTTATTGGGAAAGAAAATTGTATCTCTACATTCTAACTTTCTCGATTTTACGTTTCGTTTTTTAAAATTCGAATTAGTCACTATTCCGATTTAGTAATGAACTGCAAACAGTTTTTTTAATTTGCTATTAAAATGATGTTTTTTTTATATTTTCTTTTATTTTATTCTCGTAGAAATGGTAGTCCTCAAAATATGCTGTTTCCAATAATAATCAACTCTAAATCATCATTTATAAAATTCTTTAATTTTAAGTCCTTTAAGTCTATTTAAGCACATATAGTGCATCACAGGCTACTGTAATAATATTTTCAAATCTTCTAGTTTCCTCGTCGTCGTCGTTTCGCCAGTTGGCTTCTTCAGAGCTTAACTGAAACTGGTGTACTCACATTCTAGTCAGTACCTGCTTATATATTGTTTGAGTGGGGCGGAGCTAAAAGAGTGGCATGAACGTCGCTTCGAATGACTGATTCCGATATTGGTGAAACGTAAAGACCGTTAAGATTGTTTGGTTGCTTATAGATTTCTATGCAATTTTCGAATTTTTCTTTGGTAGAAGAATTGATTACTTACAAGAATTTTATTTTTATCGCATAAGATTTGTTGACTGGTTTCATGCAAGCCAGTTTCAGTTAAGTCCTGAAGAAGCCATTATTTGGCGAAACGTCGGGAAGTTTGATTTACAAATAACCGACGCAGAAGGAATCCAGAAAATTTGTAAGTAGTACAATTGCTGAACCGTTTAAATATATAGGTGAGAACTACCTTCCTTTCCGACCAATTTTTCCAGTTTTTATCAGGGTTTAAGAAATATTGAGTTTTCAAATTTTCCTGTGATTGAGAACTGGTTTGATGTGGGACGGTTGAAATATAAATCTGCTAAACCGATTTTGGGAAATATACCGTAAAACCAGACATATTTCTATGGATATTCTCACTGCGTCCTATTCCGGACGTAACACGTAAGTGCTAATTTAATTAGTACCGAGCTAACGTGAGGAAAAACAAATTCCCATAATTTGATCTTGGTGGACGTTATTTATTTATCTATTACAGCCCACCAAGAACTACAATCTAAAAGTTGAATTTATTACTGGTAAGGCGGATACATAAAATACTAAAAACTAAACATATAAATATTTAAACACAGTTTATACACAAAAAATAAGAACTGTTAACTTGCGTTCTTTGCGTTTATATTTCAACATAAATTTGACTTATCTCGAAATGAAGTTTTTAAATTCCGAATTTTTTAGTATACCTTACAGAGTTTTGGTTCACAGTCACAATGAATCTGATCGTTTGTAAAACCTGAAATGTGATGAAATGATAATTCACTTACATGAGGAACATAATCGTACAGGACTTTTGGTAGCGATTCATCGATAATCATTTTTTCGTAATTCCACCTTGCTCCCTTCAAAAACAAGCCATAAACAACGACCCTATCTTCTGGACGCTTGTTGAATATTGCTTCTTTGAGAACCTAAACGACAATCAACAATAGTTTACATTTGACTAGGGAAGTTCGATAAAACTTCGGATTCTAATTCGATTGGGCCAACTATTACGGGAACTGTGTGCATATTTGTTACTGAATTTCGTTGTTACAGCTTTAAATTTCCTTTTATAATTCACGGGTGGTTATGGAATTTTTGACATTGATCTTCAAATAATATAAAATAACCCCATAAGAAGAAATCTAATGGTATTAAATCGCAGAATACACGACCATGCAGTAATTAAATTCATCCACTGCTTGTGTGGCACACACATCACTATAAAGCATACAATTTCGTCAGTTACAATTAAGTCATCATGTCGGCATGTCCTGATTGACCAACCTCAGTTTCAAAAAAGTTTGATGCAATGATGCATCTAGTTTAAAATCCACACCCTATAACAGTGCATTTGTTGTTGGAGAATCTCATCTGACTTCTCCGAACCCCAAACATGGCAAATTTTATAATTAACAAAGTCATCAAGCTGAAAATGTGCTTCTTCGCTTAAGACACGATTGTGCTCGAAAAATCACCATCCATTGGTTGATCTGCATAATTTTTTTTTACTGTTCATGATCATTAAGCTTCAGTTGTTGAGTTAATTAAATTTTCTAAGTAGTTTAGTTTGGTTTATTTAACCGCGTAATTCAAGATTATGATTATGTAGCATGTCAGTTTGTACAAATAAATATAAAAAAAATAATTATAAAAAAATATGGCGCCAATTAGAATTTATACTATTATTATAAACACTGGCTTCATGACCCTGTGAAAAGCTTTTTCACTCAAAGCTTGAATATTTGTTGGAAGAGCATTGTAAAATGCTAGATTTAAGGAGTTATTTTTAGTTTTATTTAAACGATAACGAGGTACTCGCAGAAAATGAGAATTTCTTGTAGTAAAGTTATGAATGTATGAGTGTAAAATATAGTTTGTCTTATTTCTATGCATTTCATTAAGGCTTCAATATATAAAGATTGAAGGTACTGGCATTATTCGAAGACTAGAATGATTCTCGGTAATTGAGATATAATAGAATTTTCCTTCTAAGCACGAAAAGCATAAATGCCAATTTGTTAAAGAAAACATCAATATGAGCACTCCAATTAAAGTTATCGTTCAAGGTGACACCAAGGAGAGTGACGCTATCACCCTTAGTAAGAGATGCATTGGTTGAAATTGAGAGTTTTTGTGTTTTATGATTATTTAAAAATAAATTATTACACGAAAACCAAGACTGAGCCTTGAGCTCAACCCCATAAGTTAGTTCATCTAATCTGGTTAAAGATGAGTTCCTGCAGATTATTATCGTATCGCCAGCGAAAAGTATGAGGGGAAATCGTTTATGTAAATAATAAAGACAAGTAGCACTCCATGTTTTAGATTTAAATTTGATAAATCATTACCATTTTGTGTTCGATATTTAAAATTTGATTCAAAAAATAATAATATAAATTGGGACAAACCAATAGTTGATAATTTCCTCTTCAAAATTTCATGACTGACGCAATAAAACGCTTTTGAATTATCGCAAAGAGACATGGCCGCCATCTTCCAGACTATTAACTATCTACGACACTACCTTCCGAAAATGGGGACGATAGAAATAGGTCGATAATTGTCTAAATACCACCTTTTACCTTTTTTAAACAATTGAATCAGTTTTGCGCATTTAAATTGATCTGGAAATGTGCCAGATGTTAAAGAAACGTTGAATAGAGGTGACAATAAAGACACTAAAGTGTGCTTAGAATCTTTAATTATTATAATATTAATATTGAAGACGTTTACCATATCAGCTCTAATAAAAAGGAATTCTAAAACGTTTCCTGTGTATATTTTATCGTTAACTTCAAAAGAATGAATCGAGGGTGGATCAAGCGTTTCAATAATATAATATTTTCAGCCACCCTAGTAAAGTGGAGGTTAAATTGTTCTCGATCAATGTTAGAATAGTTACGTTTTGAAAAACAGTTGTTTATTTCAAAATTTATTAAGCTCATTATTTTCAAAATATCGTTCAATAATGAAAACGTGTTGTTGTCTTGTCTAACGCTCCGTTTTTACTAACTCTAATCTCTCAGTTGCCAAAATCTTTTTTTCAGGGTTGCCAACAATTATACAACATACAACAATTTTTAATGGTTGACCTAACTTCACTGCAAACCATTATAATATTTTCAAAGGTTCCCATGAATAGTAGCGATATATTAAATACAAATCGGCTTTTAAACACAGAAAGAGGCTTCTGGCAATTTACTTAAAATAACAAAAAACATTATGGAGTGTGATTTCCGCCCCAGCGGATCAGAAAGTTCTCCCCGTTATAGGAAAACTTTCGGCTTATCATGCAAGGCACGGTTTCCCGCTAGATAATACACCTTAGGTTTCCACTGTGTATAGGGGGAAAAAGTTACAATCTTTAATTGACTGGAGGAGTTACAGCGGCACAGCCCCAACCCTCAACGTAAAAGCTTTAAAAATTGATTCCCGCATATCTCGAGGATCGCTTTCGAAGCGGGAGATGGCTTTCTGAATATGGTCGGCGGATTATGTGAAGCTAATTGGCAGGATATGACAATGGAAGTCTTAGGGGAATACACGACGTACCCCTTCGTGGACAGATTAAAATGAGCCATACTAGTGTTCGTGTCGTTTAATAAATTCTCTCCTAGTAAATTATTTCCAAACAGAAAGCCCTTACAAATTACGCGGGATTACATGTAAACACTTAAAGAACATGGCTTGATGTCCACCGGAAGTAATGAAAAAGTCCCTCAATGAGAAGCTACAAATCTTTATAACGTTGTCCTGCTTCCTACCATCCCACAAGAAAGGATGCATTTTATTTCTTTTATTCCCCTGGATTTTACAGTTCTCCTTTAATAGGCTACTTAAACGGAGCTGTGATAGTCGACGTGTATCCCGGGAAAATAGTTCTCCTCCCTTTGGATGTAACTTCCAGGAAATGAGGCCCTCGTAAAATGTCTGCGTAAGTAACGATGGCAAGTGCTCAATAAACGAGTTTACGCAGTTATACGTATACGTTTCTCTTGTGTCTTTTAGGTCAAAGTTGATTTTGTAACAAGATAAATTATTACTTTTATCTGGATGCCTGTGGCGCGTAAACTGTTTAAATTAGAAGAAACCCTAAAGAATACTCATTTTTAAACAGACATCACTTCATTTTGCAAATAATTTGAAAACCTTCGAAAAAACTACCATTATAATAATATTAAATTCTTTATTATCTCTAAATTGCTTTTTTCCAACCTTAAATTTGTATAGTGGAGATAATTTTATCTTAATGGGACTACTTAAAACTGCAAATAAGTTCATATCTAAATTAATTTTAAAAGTATTGAATATCTTATAATGGTCAATTTAATCTTCATCTGAATGATCATCAAACTTCTTGAAGGTTAAATTGATTTTCCTACAAATTCTCTAGATCTGTACCGCATTCTTTATCTATATTGTATTTTGTTTTGTTTTGTATTTGGCATTAAAAAATCTGAAATTGAAAGATTGGGAGAATACCATCAAAATTTTCAAAATTAGTAAGAAAATAAAGTTTTTGTGTTCGCTTTAATGTTTGTAATTATAATAGACATATACTACATGCTAATAACCAATATGCGAAACTATATTATTAAAAGTTCGAAATAAATAATTAAAATAAAATAACTTTTTTATCCCAACTTATTCCCATGGCATAAAAATAATTAATCCATTAGAAAAGAGGTAGGAGACAAAAAAGTAACTATATCCAAGACACATTAGTTAAAGTTTCGAAACTATCCAAATTTGGTTATCAATTATTTTTCATTTTCACCACATATTTTTTTATAAAAACACCGGTTATAGGAAACGCTAATGCCTGATTTGACAAAAAGTTGTGGTTAGTTTGAAAATGATTTTTTTTATGTAAGACAGAATAAAACAACTAAAATGAAAACCCCAATTAAACAATTTAAAAATTCTCGTAATGGTTCACATGGTGAGATCTTCCCAACAATTTTACCGTAACAGAGCCGGAAAATACAAATAATACAAATATCGCATTTCAAGCGTCCCCTGCTACATAGTATTAATTACTTGATCAAAATAACCACTTCACCTTGTAGCAGCTTAAGACGCAGCAGCTTCAACAACCCGCCTCCATTAGGTAACTTTCATTTTCTAATATCCTGATAACACTTCCGATTAATGCGGCTTTAATTTCCGCCCTGAGGCAAATAGGCTTGTTTCTTGTTTATCGATTGTTCTCGACCGACGGTGATGCCTCCTGTCCGCCTCAGGGTACGAGGACCGATGGTTATTCGACACGGAGAGGTCGATGAAACTTGATATTTTGAAAGCGTTATGCTTCACTAATCTGATAATATTATAGAATATCTGTATCTTTAATTATTACTGGGTTGTCGTCTGCCGAAGCCGAAGGAATAATTGAAAGTTTATAATTTTATCGTTTAAGCTTATTATTTTGATCGACCGCAGTGATACGGAATTATTTATTCAAAGAAATCGATAGTGTTACAAGCAGCGTTATGGGTTTCGCTTTGTTTTACATACATTACTGCAGCCATTCAGAGTTAAATAGACAACGAAATGGAAGAACAAATCGCTTAAATAATTTCGTTCTTTGAAATTATATTTTACTGTAATTAAATTATCTGCATAACAGTTTCGGTGGCTTTTTTTGTTTGATGAACAAAGCAATGATTTTATGTACATTTTTTGAGACTCGCATTAAATGTTTCTGACAACGTACTAAAATTATTAAATCTTATTGTCTGTGAGCGATGTGAAGCAAGACGAGTTCATAACTGATGAAGAAAACTCGTTTTCCGAGACACAAAACGATGCCCTTGTTTTGTAATTTAACTATTCGTACTTTATTGATAAACTAAGTACTCAAAGTAACCCCCAAACAAGCCGTAAGGGGGCACTAAACATTATTACAAATTATTCCTTGTCCGCTACCCATCATCACACGTTCCCTTGGTCGAACTCTACAGCTGAGGCCTCTACACTCATTACATGAGAGTAAAACGCAGTCTATTTGTGCAAGTAGTGCAAAAGGTGTACTAAGTATTCATTTGATGTTACAAAACATGAAGGTCCGGAGTGCAACAAATATATATATTTTGGCAATTATCACTTTAAAATATACTACATTCTGTACGGTGTCGGGTATTAAAAATTTGAAATTTTAAATATACAGGGTATTAGAGAATGTTGTCATGAGAGAAAATTACTAGAAATTGATGTTGCTGTGGAACGAGACATAATTATGATCCATCGTATCAATAATCATTAATTTATTTAAACGTTACATTTAAAGAAAATTGGATGCGTGATGGGCCTACCTCTTGGCCACCCCGAACACCTGACATGTCTCATCTATTCTGCGCTTCAATTGATTAAAGTTAAATTAGTGGAGCGCTTGATAAAACAACTAGTCAAAATGCTGAAGTATTGTGAATAGTCGGAATAAATATACGAAAACGATTTTTTTTGTTAAGCCATTTACTCTTCAGGTTTAATACACCTCTCCGAAGAAATAATAGATATAAAATAATAAAATTGAAATTTTTTTAATGGAGGTTTTATAGTGCTGATTAATTAAGCTTTTGTTTCGACAACGGTGTATTAGACCGAAAAAGTCAGAGACCCATTTTGCTGGCTTTCAGAAAGTGGGACTAATTTTTGTAAAAATCAGTGGCGTAGAGTTTTTTTCCTTAATATATGCCCTTGCTTTCACGCAGGTCACTGATGTAAGTGGTCTGGAAAACAATTGGTTATATGTAAACGTCTCCTTGTGTTATTTTTATATGAGTTTATTAAAGTATTTTTATGTGTACATTTTCTTCACATTAGTCTGTATATTCGGAGATGAAAATGACCTACCTTTTATTGTGATGGTCGTAACCAAGTTGCCCATTTCTTTTAAGAATGATGAAAGTTTAAGTTGTCAAGTCGAAATTATAGTTAAGCAAATTGTCAACATCAATGCCATACGTCAGCTTCTCATCAGTGGAACAACAATAGTATGTTATGCAACAGTAAACGGCATTTGACTCACGAGTTTATTTCACACGAGCGGAGTGTTTAACAAAGAAGTGACTTAAAAAGATTACCGAACGTGTTGCGAACTATACTGTTTCTACCACAGTTTTTGAGTACATTTTCGCAAAACAACACGAATACATTCACTGACATGCCCGTCAGAATTGACAAACGTCAGAATTCAAGGCGTGGGAAATATCTTCGAAAAAATCCGATTGCTCCCAAACCCTTACGGTAAAATCCCAGAAATGTCCGAAGTGGCTCGGATCCACGGCAAACGAAACTGAAGTGGTAAAGTGGCGCTTCCCACACGTTAAATCGGTGTGTAATTAGGCATTTTACAGACAGGAGTAGAAAAAATCATTTTTGCACTAATGCAGTGTAGGAGTTAAGCCTCTGTAAAACTCGGAGTAGTTTTAGTTAGTTCTTACGAAAGCGAAATATTAATGAAGCTTTTAACGCTCCAAAAATTATATCAAAATAATGTACGATTAAAGTAATTCTTGTCACATAGAAAAGATGTAATGAAATTGTATTAATGGTTGTCAGTTGAAATCAGAGAGAATGACGACAAAAAAGCAAATCGCATGGACCGTTGATAATTGGTTCTTTTTTTTATTAAATATCATATTTCGCCCAGAGGCGTACCTAACCGATATAGGTTCTTATATTGACGATACAGACCGGTGTTTTATAAAAACATACTAAGTTTGGTTATATATATATATATATATATATATATATATATATATATATATATATATATATATATATATATATATATATATATATATATATATATATATATATATATATATATATAATGATTACGGAAATTCCACAATTTGCGTTTTTCAACAAATTCTTGTCACTTTAGCTATAGTGTGCACGCCAATGATCCACTGTTAATTAAAACGATCTCAATAAACTGTCTGCTTAGAATTGTTCGAGGCAGTATTTAACATGTGACGGAGCAGTTGTTTTGTTGCCATTTTCCTCGTTGCCAGAGAGCTTCCTTTGTTAACATACGTTTTAATCGCGATGGCATTTTTTATTTGTAGGTGCAACAAGTATACCAACTACTACTCGAATATGTCGGTATGCACTTTGTATTTGAATAGTGACAGAACTGAATTAACGTTAAACGGTTGAAGTGTTCTAAGGAGCAGTAAGATGAAATAATTTAATAGAAGTGAATGTCGTTTATATACGCCAAATACCTAAGTACTTAATGCAAATTGTTTCACACTGTGTATATAAAGGGGGCTTTTAACGATTAATCTAGCTCGAAATATTAGCCGTTAAACGACTGCTATTTTTATATTTTGGCCTCCACAAACTTTTATAAGCTCACAGTTTTGTTTCAGTTAATTTTTAGCCTTTGAAGTTGCTAAAAAGGGTATGACAACGGACTAAAGATAATTTCAATTTAGAGGCAAATTACCTACATTGATGAATTTTGAGTGTGTTCGTGATAATTTTGCAAAATAAATGACGTTGTTCAAAAAAATTATAAAAAGTGCATGCAGTGTAGCGTAAGAAATATATTATTTCCTGGATCCTTTAAAGTTTTGGTGGTTCTCCCATTCCCACATAATGTAATTATTATCTGGTAATGGAAGTAAGGTATTTAAAAAATGTGGAGCAAAGACCAAAGCCAGCTTAAAATGTAAAACCGCGCATACTTCAAATGTGTTGGTTCCTGGGTGAACAGGGGTTTTCGAAAGATATAAAGAACAAATATTTTTTAGAAGACATCAACCATTGTTACCACATTAATTTTTTGAATGATCTTCTGTCATGGTAATTTTACATATATATTGTAAAGGTCCTTTAAATGTGTGTCCAGAAATATGTAAAATATTATCCGTGTAAAAATTTGATCTCCCAAGTTCCTGGGAAATTCGAGGAGGTATCATATATTTTATATAAGAACGCGCTGAAATCCAATATTCTACCAAAATCGAATTTTGTCTACTATTTCCATAAATATTTTTCTATTACTTCGATAACTGTGCATACACGCTGATGCAGTTTTCCTGGTAAATTGGTATCAGAAAATAGAGAGAGAATAAATTTTTCGTACAGTTTTTGACTAACTTGGTAATTAAGTCGAGTAGTCTGCTTGTTTTTCAAAATGTTCCGCAGCAATTAAATTTTTCCCGTCTTAATTAAAAACAAAGCCTCAGAAAGTTCGTTTTAAGAAATACCATGAAGAGCAATTTCTTTTAAAACTCGAGAACTTGGTGGGGCAATTACCGAATTTAAAAAGTTCCGAGAAATTAATTAAAAAGTGATTGATTTGTTGTGGAAAGATTCAGAAGTCGCATCCAGGTTTGATCAATATTAATTACATGGAGTCGCGTTTCAAACGCAGCAAACAGATTGCGGTTTTCTTAGAATAATGATGATCGGCAAAAAAAGTGTCTTGTCAACATTTGATAGATTACGAACAACTACGCGTTCTCCATTCCTTTTTGCCACACATGCTCAACCGCAAAAGTTTATCGGAACTAGACTTCTGAACAATCCAAACGAGTAAATAGAAATTGTAGCCTATTTGTAATTTTTTTCCCGTACATTTCTAATATATATTCTAACACGAAAACCTAAAAAATACCGTGTAATGTTTCTTGTGAAAAACTGAATTATAGTACTCATCACAACATCAAATTAAAATATGGTTTTGTAAATTTGATTTTATTTCGAAATTATTTGTATTGGTAACTTTTTGTATTAAAAGTAATTTCTGAGGAATAATGGTTTGATAAGTTTTTGTGAAATATTTCCAAATTAGTAAGTAATACATTTTCTTGATTTCAGAGGGAATCAGCTCAGAGGGATGCTGACCGAGAGCGTCGCCTTCGCGTTGACAGCGAAACAAGAGCCAAGCAGGCCCTACAAGAGGCTGCACGCTGTAGATCTAGGCTCAAGCTACTCACAACTGAGTTCGCAAGGTAATTTCTTAATAACAGAGTAAAAAATTTGCATGTATATCCACCGGCACATTAAAAACGGCAGACAAGACTATATGAACAGGTTGCGTTTATTTTTAACATCCAATTATGAACGAAAATTTATTAATATTTATCAATCACAGAGGAACAAGGGTGTGTGATTTCATGTGCATCGACTAGTCTATTAATAATGGTGCAACCCAATTAAGGTCCACTTTCCCAGGATTCAGTGAATCCTTACGTGCGAGCATTGATTGAAGTCTATCTGCCTCGTTGAATCTTGCATACATACATTAATAAAATTGCTGTGTCAAGATCGACATGATTTCGAAAATAATGTTTCCATTACAAGACTTGATTAGGCGCAAGACTGCACTAACTAGTAGATATGTATGTTTTCTGAATTATTTTGAGACATCCCATCGGATGCTTTCCAATAGTTTTTTTTCGAACGCATTACTAGTGACTGAATGTTCTACCCCGTTTTTAAAAAAGAAAGTGTTACGTGAAAATTTGTGTTTTATGAGTAGGTTTGCAATTAAATAAAGTTTTTTTTTACAAAACTCTGGATTCCTTTTGCGTCGGTTTTTGCTTAGTCGAAATTGCTGACGTTTCGCCAAGCATCCTGTTGGCTTCTTCAGAGCTTGACTGAAACTGGAATTTCTGAAGAAGCCAACAGGATGATTGGCGAAACGTCAGCAATTTCGACTAAGCAAAAACCGACGCAGGACGAATCCAGAAGTTTTGTTAAAAGTATTACAGTAACCTGTGGAAGTTTCTTTGAAAAATTAAATAAAGTTTTCATATTTTGTTTTTCAAATATGTTGGTTATGCTTTATATTACGAACATTATTAATATTCGTTTTGGTTAGTTGGAAAAAGTTGTTGCTTCGGCATTGACAGTTCTGGGCTACAGAGTAGGTGACTTAAGTATAAATAAAACATTTTAGACCCAGTCAAAATTTTTACAACAAATGTTTTTTGTTTTAATTTTGCAACCTTCTGGACTTTCGTACATTCAAAACTAGCGACCAGAAGAAATAACCACCGGCATAAATTGCTCGAGCTTCCTTCAGTTGACGTAGCTTTAGGTTCACTTTATAGATATATAACCTCCTATAACTTCCGAAGCTACGTAAGTAAATTCGGCAAGACAATTCCCCACGCGGATTACATATGACTGGGATTCATCTACGTTGGCACCTCGCGATCCAGCAACGAAATAACTGCATTAACCCGGCGCTAACTCATCTCCCGTTTTCGTCATTTATTATTACAAGACGCCCGCTTGTCGAAATTGCTTCGTTTCCGATGCGATTTACGCCCTTTTTACTTGCCGACGAGGAATAATGATTGAACTGGTACGGCGTGTTTGCTAAGCGGTCTGGCTTTCTCCACTCTCGCAGGATCGAATGAATTATTTAGAGAGATTGCCTCCTACGGAATGTTTCGGTCTCTTCGGTATCTGCGTCTTGACGGATGATATACGCCGATGTGTTTGTTTACGGCGGCGGCCTGTGTTTGTGCGGATGCGTTCGCGAACATAACGCCTGCTCGTCGCAAATCAATTTATTTCAATTCCGCTGTCATTTTTATCAATACTGGTACAAAGCCTAGTGAAATATCGAAGAAAACAAAGCAATCGGAAGCTTCATTTTGTGTTGTTGTATCTTTCAAATTTGAAAGAGTCATCATTTTAAGTCGCTACCATAGGTTCAGCTTCTTTGGCAAAGTCACATAGACAACGTCTCTTATTTAAAAATTGGGAATGGGGGCCTGATTGACTAAAAATTCGAAAAATGTTTATATTTGATTTACGTACTTACACAGTATAGGCAGATATTTTGGAGCAAGCCCTTTTAGAAGAGCTTTTAGAGCCAGAGCTTATACAGGGTGCGGCAAGAAGGTAGCAGGATTTCAAATAGTGGTTGTTCGGTTTGTAAAACCGGCAACACTGTGTACGCACTCGCGTTAGGCAGACAAAAGTATGCAATTTTCAGTTATCGAGATGGCTTGGAGCGGAGTGTATCGTGTTTTCGTTGTCAAGGAGTTTATTAGAAATGGGGAATCTGTAATAGCGACGCAGCGCGCCTTTTGTAATCAGTTTGATGTTGGTCGGCATGGCGCGGTTCCGGATGGAAGAACAATTCGTCGTTCAGGGAAGCAGGTTCTGCGCTTAACCGAAAATCTACTGGCCGACCGAGGACAGTAAGCACACCGGAAAATGCGAATGCAGTAAGAGTTTCCGTACAACAGTCCCCAAAGCGTTGAGCTCGTAAGCATGCAGCTGCTTTGGGAATTCCCGATAGAAATTTTTGAAGAATTTTACACAACTCACTCCAAATGCATCCTTACAAAATGATGGCAGTGCAAATTTATGCCGGGATATTCTTCAAAACATTCCCAGAGGCGCTGTATTCATGTCTAGCGATGAAGCTCACTTTCACCTCTCGGGTACCGTAAATAAGCAAAATTTCCCTTATTGCTCAGCAAATAGTCCACAGAAACTTCATGAGCGACCTCTTCACAGTCCAAAAGTCACTGGCGTGCAATCTCGGAGTTCGGCGTGGGGTCCTTACTTTTTCGAAGAAGATAGAGTAACGGTAACAGTGAACGGAGGTCGATATTTTGATATGCTTAACAATTTCCTGCGTCCAAAAGTGAACGAGTTGAACAACGATCAAAGAAATTCCTAAACAAAGTGGTGTCTTTACGCGGTGATCTTGCCTGGCCGCCACGTTTGCTTGATTTGTTGCCTTGCGACTTTTTTCTTTGGGGTTACCTGAAAGCGAGAGTTTTCTCACATCGTTCGCGGACTTTGGAAGAATTAAAGGCAGCCATAAGACAAGAAATTGCCTCAATTCCTCAAGAAATGATCCATCCGGTAATGATGCGCTTCCGCGAGATCATTTTTAAAAAATAATGTTCCTAAATGGCATAAAATTTACATTTCAAAAATAATTTTAAAAAAATGTTTGCTTTATGTAGTTTGGTTTTTGTTAACATCCCGAATAGTGCTATCATTTTGCCGCACCCTGTACAATAGCATTTAGAACTAGAGTTTATAAGGATAGAGCGTTTAGAGGAGAATTTAAAGCCACGAGGTCAGAGCTTTCAGATGAACTTTTAGATATAAAGTTTTTGTTAATTTTTCGTCTTTTTCCTTATTTTCCGGCTTTTCTTTACAAGGTGGAAAAAACTTGTAAAAAAAAATTGTTTTAGCATGTTCTAGTTTCCTGCAAACCGCTAGTATCTTTTTTATTTTTTATTTTTTTTACTCTTCACTATTCACTTTCCTCTATAGTCAGTTCTTTATGTTTGATTTTCTGCAAAATGGCTGCGTTTCTTAAATTGTGGTTCGTTCGTTCTGTCCTCAGTGACTTATTCGGCCGATAAGACAATGAATGGTATTCCATATATACTCTACAAACCTGTTCTTTCGAAGGTTGACACAGAATGATTCGAATGATCCAAGCCTGCTTGGTTCTCGACTGTGTTTAAAGAGGTGGGGAATTGTGGCGACTATATAAAGAACCTGTATCCGACTTTTATAACTATAAACCTGCTTCAGTGATTTGTTCATATCACTCTGTGGTCGTAGTACGATTAGTAGCTATTAAGAAATGTTCTTTTTGAAAAAGTGTACTACAAAAGTAACAAAATCGGGCGTTTGACAAATAATTAGGTGGCACCACGAATATTGAACTCGATAGTCGTCGCCCAACCCCCTAAAATCTGAATGATAACAAAATTATACAGTTACGCATGAGCCTAACATGCCGGAAACAAAGATTGATTGTTTTTTCTTGTGTTTGGGCGTGTCGAATAAGGGTGATAACAAGCTCCGTATGTAAAAATAGCTACGGGAAGGCGAAGAAGTAACTTTGCCGTCGGAATACTTCCGTAAGAGATTATACTCGGGGGGTTGTGTATATATAAATCGACGAAACCCGGAGATGTGCGCTGAGAGAGATGAGATAACTAGATTAACGCTTTTGCCGCGTCGAATTGTTATGTTTATTTTGGGCCCTGATGAGAATGGGAGCGCGTTGAACTAAATGGAAATTTGGGAAAATCGGGTAAACTGCCACTGTGTCACGATGACAACGACGACGGCGCGTAAGTGAAAAGGGAGGGATGAATTCCTTAAATCTGGGCGTATGTAAATTGGAGTTAAATTTGGGGTGAAACGATATCGACCCACTTAGGATATTTGGGATTGCAATTGATGATTGAAAACAAAAAAAAATCTCAGAATAAATTGAAGGTGCTGTTTCCTTCATCTTGAGTAAAAATACTTGAACATCCTTAAAGAAAATATTTTGTATTACTCCCTACTCGAACTGATCGGACAAAGTGTCCCCATGCATTTCCGGTACTCTAGTCACGGGTTTGGGAGAGATCTGATGTTTGCAGTAGATTATTTTCTATAATTAAAGATAATAGTTTCATCCTATTGCAAAAACAAAAAAAACATTTTTTGATGCCTTCAGTGTTCAAAATGCGAATTGGAGACGCACTATATGACAAAAACAGTATTTTTTTAGCCAAAGATCTTCACTTCAATCATTACAAGAAAAGGCTGTCGGCGAACAATTAAACTAAAATTGGAACAAAGTCAAAATATTTGAAAATAAAAATAGATAGAAAATAAGAAAATGTTGACGATGATATTAAAGCAGGTACGTGCATATTATCGAATCACTATTATGGCCAAATAATGGTTATATTACTTACTTTTGTAGTAGATTAAAGTCCAAAAAGCTGAAAAAGCTAGCAATAACCAAAAATTTTTGTTTTAACTTTTCCTCGATTTTATTTTACTCAACTGTTTGCCACGTTTTAATTTTGTATTCAACTTTAAGAAACTGACCCGTGAAATAATTTTTCTACTCCGTTCTGTAAAATACCCAATTATACATCGATATAGCGTGCAAAAAGTGTTATTTTTCTACTCCCTTCTGTAAAATACCTAATTACACACTAATCTAGCTTGCGAAAAACGTTACTTAACCCCGTGAGTTTCTTGTAACACGGATCCGAGCCCCTTCGGATATTTCCGCAATATACCGCACAGATTTGGGAGCAATCGGATGTTTTCGAAGATATACCGCACGGCTTGAATTTTGACGTTTGTCAATTCTGACAATCATGTCAGTGAATTTATTGTTGTTTTTAATTCATTCGTTTATTAAACACTGACTCTGCTGCGCTCCGGTCGTGCCAAATAAACCCGTGAGTCAAATGCCTTTATCACACTTGTTGCATAATATAAGGGGTGTTTTTTTCTATGTATAGAACTTTAAGTTGCAATAAAACAACGATAGATTATTCGATTGACATGGATTTTATTTATCCGAAAGATAATCTTGTGGCATTACATTTGAAATATGATTTCTAGCATATGGGCGCCACCGCTGGCGCGGATGTAGTCCAATCTGGACGTCCAATTTTCGATGACTTTTTCCAACATTTGTGGCCGTATGTCGGCAATAACATGGCGAATGTTGTCTTCCAAATGGTCAAGCGTTTGTGGCTTGTCCGCATAGACCAATGACTTTACATAGCCCCACAGAAAGTAGTCTAGCGGTGTTAAATCACAAGATCTTGGAGACCAATGCACAGGTCCAAAACGTGAAATTAGGCGGTCACCAAACGTGTGTTTCAAAAAATCGATTGTGGCACGAGCTGTGTGACATGTTGCGCCGTCTTGTTGAAACCACATCTCCTGGACATCATGGTTATTCAATTCAAGAATGAAAGAGTTAGTAATCATAGCTCTATACCGATCACCATTGACTGTAACGTTCTGGCCATCATCGTTTTTGAAGAGGTACGGACCAATGATTCCACCAGCCCATAAAGTGCACCAAACAGTCAGTTTCTGGATGACGTAGTCATTCAACCAGAAGTGCGCTTCATCGCTAAACAAAATTCGCTTATGAAAATCGGGAACAACGGCAATCTCGTTTTGGGCCCACTCGACGCATCTACGCCTTACTTGATGATTGTTTGGCTTCAATTCTTGCACGAGTTGGATTTTGTAAGCGCGTAAACCAAGATCCTTCCGCAAAATCTTCCATAAAGTGGATGGACACAGACCCAATTCCTGTGCTCGATGGCGGATGGACTCATTCGGGTCTTCCTCAATGCTACGCTCTACGGTAACAATAGCTTCTTCTGTACGCACCATACGGCGTCTCTGGAGATGCGAGTTATCAATAAGAGTAAACGTGGTGCGAAAACGTTCCATGGTTAATCGCATTAACTGCTCTGATGGATGATTTTGTTGACGACAAAATGGACATAGTGCGCGATACGTATTCCGCACAGAACCATTATTTTCGAAATAAAATTGCACTATTTGCAAGCGTTGTTCAGTCGTGAGTCTATTCATAATGAATTGCCACACCAAACTGAGAATAAATCACTTGACAGCCGTTAAATCGGTCGCCATCTTGAACAGTAATGCCAACTTAAAATTATATACATCGAAAAAAAAACACCCATTACTTTTTTAAATCGACAAAATTTCGCGAATTGCTCCGGAGATTATCATTTGCGGATTTGAACTAGTAGTTGCGGTGAAGAATCTGCTTCTAACTCTCCTCGACACTTATAGAATTTAGGCGATTAATCGTGTTACCCATAATAACTCGCGTTTACGGCTGTTTTGAGATGTTTTTATTTCCGTTGTATGACGGTAATAAAATTTGCATAAAGACAATGATAAAGCTGATTACGGCAGATATGGCTGATACTCATTACGGAGCTGTACTCTTTACCCTGTTCCCAACAACTGCTCCAAATTAAACATTAATATTTTCCTCGCCCCTCCCTCCAGGGATTCACCCAGAGTTTATTCAGTTAAACGGAAGAACAAACAACACAGGGATTTAATACTAGCAGTTACGTCACCTTAATAAGATAAGAGAGTTTAAAGTAAACAACCCCCTCAAATATTTACTTGCTCGTTCTAATCTTCGGAGGACTTTCTTTAAGCGGGGGAAGCCCCAAGTTGTCAGGCTTTCACTGTTTATTCTAAAATTATTGAATACATAACATATTTCACAAACGATGATTTAAAAAATATGCACTGCGAAATAAAGTAAAATGAAAAAAATCTCTAGATTATTTATAAAGTATTATTTACAAATATTCTAGACTGCTCCTGCGTCGATTGGTTATAAATCGAAGTCGTTGACATTTCTCCAATCATCGTGTTTGCTTTTTCAGACCTAAACTGAAACTGGCTAACATTCTACTCTGTACTTGCTTTTATATTGCTTGAGGGGGGTGGAGCTAGAGGAGAGACCGATTCCCATATTGGTAAATGGTAAAGAAGAACCTCAGTCGCGGTTAAGATTGTTTGTTTGGTTATAGATTTCTACAGATTTTCAAATTTATCGTTGTTAGAAAAATTCCAAAAATCCAAGAATTTTACTTTTGAAACTTATGAAGTAGTTACCTACTTGTGGAGATGTTACTATTAAGTGCTAAAAAAAAGTTTTTATACCTATAGGTTCACATTTATGGAAACATTCATTCTTTGATTGTTTTTTTTTTAATTTTGTAATCGTAGTTTCATTTTTTCTATGCTCTGAAGTTAAATTATATAATTTAAGAGAATCTGAACTTTTGACTCCGATATCAATGTTTGATTTCTGAATTTTACTTTGCTTTAAACTTTTCGTCTGTGGCCTATATTAGTTTACCTGTTTGCTTTTTAATTAAGATTTTTTTCTCTGGAATGTGTTGCAGTTCTATTCGCAGCAAGTTTTATCGTCCATTTTCGTATGATATTTTGTTTATAAAAATTAATTATAGTATAAATAGCATAGAACATAGTTAATCGGTTTTATGATCATTTACAATGAATTGAAAATGGCGTCCAGTCAATTTCGATATTTGACCATAGAAAATGAACTGGAATACCTGTCTTCGGAAAATAAATAGAATATGTAAATAATTTTCCTTGCAGGAATTCGACAACGCCTTCACAAAATCACCCCAAGATTCTCCAGTTTCCGATCTCAATAACGCAAGGATATTATGTATGCGGAAAATCGGTTTTATAGGGTTGAAATCTTTTATTACTTCCGGTTAAAATTTATAAACCTTGGCAGATTTTCTTCTAGAGAAAAAAGTTGGAAGACAATTCTTATAAACCTCATCGGATTATATCGAGTTTGACCGGACCATTCGTGGGTTGCACGAACCTTTTATTAAATCTTTCTTTCTGGCGGATTCAGCTTTATATACGCATTGCATCGATTGTGTCCAAAAAGTATTGAAAGGGAGAGGAGAACTATTTTTAACAAAAAATTAGATATTTTAAGTAATCTATTTTTATGTCGAAAAAATCAAGTTTCCTAGTGTTCAATGACAACACTACGAAACTTGTTTCTTTCGATTCGTGGCAGCTCGGAGTGAATTCACAAAAGCTACCATTCATCGTACTATTTTTGGTTCCAAAATATGACAATTAATGTAATAGAAATTAAGTACGCAATTTGATTTAAGCCATAACGGAGTGTTTTTGTTTTATTATTTCAGAGTTTTATCACCATTGACTTTACCACTCTTTTCGTATAGATTTTGGCAGACACTTTTATATTTATTACTATTTTTTTAAAACAATTGTGGGTTACAACTATTATTACTAGGGAAAATTCTCACTTTTAAGTGTCTCACAAGTTTCTCCGACCTACCCATAAAAAAATATTTTAAAATTTTTTGTTTCTTTTTGTTTTTTTTTTAGAATAATTTTCATATTAAATTTACTAAATATTGTATATGTATGTGTGTAAATATATGTGTTTTAATATTAACTGCAGAAGAAAAAAACAATGTTTTATTTAATAATTCGTTCATGACGCTCGTAAGCTGAATCGTACAACAACATAAAATGAAAAATATTGTATATTGTTTTTAAATTGGAGCTGCAAGTTATTAAAAATATTTTTTGTATTTCATTGCCACTAAATTGTTTAACTAATAATAATAAAATGTTTGTAATGTTTCAATGTTCAATATTATCAAGAACTTAATTGCGATTATACGTACAACATCCACTACTACGTTTGTTATAATAAATTATGTAACCCCTGTATAGAGTACTGATTGTGCAGAGATGTAAACATTTCCAATACTAATAATACATTATTGAAGGGGGCTACAATATCATCTGAATGATTTTTTGTGAACTCTCCTTAATTTCACAAAAGGTTCTTTATGATTGATTGATTTTTATGATACTTCTCAGTTATTTTTGCAGTTGGTTTTTAACATATAATTTTAGATGTGCGTTTCAGTCATCCGTAGATTATATAAACTGTTCGTACAATTTGTTCTACACGATTAAAATATACAATGGAAGCCTTTGAAAAGAAAGCTCTCGACGAAACCTTTAACCTAAAACCAAAATTATGAAAAAATTATGATGATACTTTTGTTATTTGGTCTCATGGTCAAGAATCCCTAGTAGATTTTCATAAACATTTAAACTCTATACACCCTAACATACGTTTTACCATTGAATTAGAAACTAATAACAACCTCCCATTCTTAGATATTCTTATCAATAGAAAATCAGACCTAACATATTGTGTTTACAGAAAACCTACGCACACAGACCTTCATTCATTGTCACATCACCATCAGAATTGCTCTTCTCTCTAATAATTGTCACATTAAAGATATTACGCGTTCCATCACAAAATACGGTTTATCACAACCTTCCAATAACAATGAGGTCGAAAGCAATCCCACACTTGCCACTGTGGTCCTTCCTTACATTCAAAACATCACTGACTACATATCAAAAGTACTAAAGAAATATCACCTCAAAACCAGATTTACCATATGTAAAAAATCTCTCAACATCTTTGATCTGTCAAAGACAAAATTCCATTTGAGATGCCAGGAGTTTACAGCCTTCCATGCATGTACGGCCAAGAATACATTGGAGAGACCGTACGAAAAATATCAACTAGGCTCAAAGAACATGAAAGAGCCTTAAGACTAAGATAAATAAACTCAGCAGTTGCCGAACACAATCTCGGAACCTGGCATAAAATTTTATTCAATAAAACTGAAATTCTTGTATGTAATCAATTCTTCTACCAACAAAAAATATATAAACAACCTAACCTGTCACCAATATGGGAATCAGTCATCCGAGACGGTCTTTATGTTCCTAATTTAGTTCTGCCTCCCTCAAACAATTTATATGAGAGTAAAATGCTTGCCAGGTTCATTCAAGCTCTGAAGAAGTGAACAGGATGATTGGCGAAAGGTTTGCAAGTTCAACTCAACAAAGACCGACGTAGGAGGAATCCAGAAGTTTTGTAAAAAGTATTTTAGTATCAGTGTTTTCTATTATCGTCTTTAATATTGCTTTTCCAAAAATGATGGTCATTTTTGGTATCATCCTCGATCGGTAATTAAAGTTAATCTTTGTATAATATGATTCCGAAATAAAATTTCCCTGATCGCCGGCGTCGAATAAATTATGTCGCATTTTGGTACTAAACAATGTAAAACGGCAAAAGCTAAATAAAACCTGAATATGTTTTCTACCATTTTGCAATAAACTAAACGATAATATTCTTTTTGTTTCGTGCAATATCCGGTCGGATAAGAATATAAAAACCTCCCGGAGCATACATTTGCTTAACTGCAAACAATCTCGGCTTGAAAGCTTCCGCGTTTTATCTCGGCGAAGGAAAAAAATTTAAAAGGATATTGTTTTGGAGACGATATCCGGGGGACCGTATATAGGTCACATCATGGAAAGTCGCCGTCATATAGAAAGGAGTTTTCGCTGAAAGCGTCATTGTTTCAACGAGGCGGCTAAATGTCCTGAAAAAAGATCGACGATCTTTATTGTTACGTCGTTTTTATAGATTGAATCTCCGCAGCGCCAGGAGCGGGATTTTTAGCACCAACGTTTTACAACATTGGCGGAGGAATCGACCGAGATTTTAAACATCAATTTATTTTAACTGGATAATTCAATGTTTGAACGTTCATTGAAATCCAGAACTCTCCAGTTTTTACATAAAAAGAAAATTGAATATATTTAGGATGCGTTTTTAATATTTTATTGATTTGTTAAAATCCAAAAAATATTTTTAATTTGCATAAATATCCGTAATAGAATCAGACATATCCAAACTCAAAATGACTTAGCTTTTGTTAGCTTGTATATGGCCACATTTAAATTGCCTGTTAGGTCGTACATGGCGACCTTTAAATTGAAAAAAAAAGTACACACGGCTTGTGGTACGGCACAAAAGTCAAGAGTAAATTTTGAAGTGAACGAACATTTCACACAATGTCGAATTATGTTGTATGCTACAAGTAAAACAGTTATCCACTACTTTAAAATTTTACAAGTTTTGATTATTCAACGTCAAACATAACATTAATTTTTCAAAAATTATTGTAGAAATCAGCAAAGAGATACGTACTATTGCTTTTTTGTAATTTTCCTTTTAGGTTAATTACCTGATTAAAGTATTTTTTTTCCGAGGGATAACGCTGGGAATCTTACATCAGCCAAACACCAGCTCTAGTGTGCTGACTGTCCCACATAATGGGATGACCCCGACGGGGATGCGCACCAACCCAGCAAACCCTTCGTCTTCACCACCTAGCTGGGAACTGTTGTTCACATTACTTCCAGCTAGGGGGCGTGTCTGTGCCACGTGGCGTTCGTATCTGTCGTTTCTGTATTTCTCCGTGCAGTTTCAGTCAACACGTCACGTGTTGTCTCGTTAGTCTTCCAGGCAGCCGTCTGCCTTCTTTCTTAATAGTATGTCCCTTATGAACTTGTCCACAAGGTCCCAGTTTTCCCTTGTCGACGTCATCAGGTCAATCACGTTGTCTAGCGTAATCGGTCCAGTTAACGTCTCGAGTCTTTGTCTTTCTACCGTCCATCGTGAGCAGTCGAAAAATGTATGTTCCGCGTTGTCAGTTTATCCGCAGTACTTACAGCATGGGCTCGTTACCTTACCCATACGGCAGAGGTAATGCCGGAGGTATCCGAAGTCCGAAGAGGAACTGAGTGAGGTAAAAATTCACCTCACCCCCGTCTCTCTTCTTCCACCCACGCACGTCTCTGATTAGTCTCCTCGTCCAATTGGAGTCCGTGCCGTTAGTCCATCGAGTCTGCCAGTAGTCCATCGTCACGTTGCGTGCTTCTTTGGATGCCCTTGCCCTGCCCAGTTCCATGCTACGCTCGTAGACACTCTTTCGCTCAAGACCTAAGAGGTATATGGGAATCACACCGGCGATAACTAACACCGCCGATTCGGGGACTGTTCGGTACGCGCACGCGATACGAAGAGCCCCCCGTCTTTGCACCGACAGCATGGCCTGTCGGTATTTCTTTACTTCCATCGCGCCTCCCCATATCTCGGCTCCGTACAGGAGAATCGAGTGGGTTACTGTCATCAGTAGTTGTCGCGACTTCTGTTTTGGTCCTCTCGTGTTTGCCATAAGGCGACTGAGTGCTGCAGTTTTTGAAGCTGCCTTGTCTACAGCGCGCCTGATGTGCGACCAGGACGTCAGCCTCGTATCCAGGTAAACACCGAGATACCTGACCTCGCCTCTGGTCGCCATCTGGGTCCCGCCTACTGTCATTTGCACATTCGTGTCAATGTGCTTGCGTGTCAGGTACGTCAGTTCGGTCTTCTGTATGGCTAGGTCTAGCCCTCGTCTCCGTAACCAGTCTGTAATCTGTCCTAGAGCTCGATTCAGCCGGAGCTGCGCCCAACGACCGTCCCGTGCAACTATCACGATGACGACATCGTCCGCGTATGCTACTAGGTGCACTCCCGGTGCCATCGGGATTCTCAGGATCCCTTCTTAGTCAATATTCCTCAAGTCCGGGCCCAAGATCGAACCCTGCGCCATTCCAGGCGCCATAATGCGGCGGAGGTATGGAGACAACCTGAAGGTAGTTGTTAGCTCCCCCACGATGTGCTTCCACCTCACCGAACTGAAGGCGTTTCGTACGTCGAGTGTTGGCAAGAGCACTATTGGCTTGTCTTTGTGGGGCTTTGTCTGCGCTCTGTCGAAAGCGTCCACCGCGTTCCCTATCGCGTCTATGGTCGATCGGCCCTTCCTGAAGTCGTATTGCCTGTCGTGCAGGTCACCGGCATCCTGTACTGCCTTTTGGATTCGAGGCCGGAGTAGCAGCTCGAACAGCTTGCCCAGCGTGTTAAGCAGGCAAAGCGGTCTATAGGAAGATGGCGAATCGGGGTCCCCACCTTTTTTTTTATATGAGGACCAATCGTGCCCTCTTCCATTCTTTGCTAAACAGGCCCACCCGCAGGCATGTATTGTACAGGGTCAGAAGCCACTCTTGGCGTTCTCTGGCTACTATGCGCACCACTTCTTCTGGGATGCCATCAAGGCCGGGGGCCTTTTTGCCGCTAGACGAGAAACCGCCTCGCCGAGTTCCACTCCCGTGAACTCTGGCCCCGCTTCGTCTTCGTCATCGTCTTCCGGCTACTCCTCTTCAGGGTGTGTCGGGAACAGTCCGTCAACAATTCTGTCCATGGTCTGTTCGTCTTTGAGAACAGGTGGCTCGTTCATACCCAGTTTCTGAGTTACAATCTTATAACCAAAACTAACCAAAACTAACCCAGTCCCCAGGGGTCCCGGTCCACCTGGTCGATCACGTCTGTCCAGCATGCGTCCTGGCTTCTGTTGATTTCCCGTCTCAGTCTTTTTCGCATTTGTTTGTATTCGTCGGAAGGCCTCACGCCGTCTGAGTCGGTGACATTCGCTTCGTAGGCGAGCAATTTCGTTTCTCCACCAGTATTTGGGTCCTTTGTCCCGTGGCGTCTGCTTCCTTGGCATGGAAGCGTCGTAGAGCCTTCTCAAGAGACCCGTCGTTGCTTCAACCAACTGTTCCGTATCCCTCCTCCCCGCGATGGCCCCGTAAAGACCCGTGGCTGGATCAGACTCGTTTCTTATATGTCTCAACAGTTTGTCGTGGTCTAGTTTCCGGACATTCCATCCTATTGGTCTAATTTGGGTCCGTCCCTGTGACCGTGGCGTCGTCCCGATGGTAAAGACGATATACTGGTGGTCACTGGCCGTGTAGGTCTCGCTCACCCGCCATCGCTCCACTCTCGGGACCAGTCTCGTCGACGCGAATGTCACGTCTGGGATGGATTCTCCGAAACCCGGTCTCCTGTAGGTCGTCACGTGTCCTTCGTTCATTACAGCTAGATCTAGCCTCGCAGCCATTTCCAGCAGTAGCCGTCCGCGTTTGTTCGTCGTGGTCATTCCCCACTCGATAGCCCTGCAATTAAAGTCTCCAGCGATGATTAGCTCACCGGTGAGTCCCTCTATCGCGTCCTCAAGAGCGCCCACTTTGTCCTCGAATTCCGCGGCGGTGCAATTCGGGGTAAGATACACACTGACGTATGTAACATTGGCTACTATGGCCCACACGTAATCTAAACCCTTCCCTTTTTTCTGAATGCCTACGTTCCGCCGAATCCACAGCGCCGCGGAGCCGGAGACACTGTAGAGCCATGTCGGTGTGTCTCTTCGTCTGTACGGTTCACTCAGTATGAGTGTCAGCGTTCTGTTCTGTTGCAATCTGAGGCAGTAGCTGATCCGCCAAACCACTGCCATTCAGATTGCCCTGTAGTGCAGTCATCTTGTCTTCATTCTCTTTGCCTCCGTCAAAGCCGCTGATAATACGGAGCACCGGGCAGTGCCCGGCACGTGGCCAACATCCTTCACGCCTTTTTCGACGCAAAGGAAGCAGGGCCCCGCAGTGCAGTCCTTCCGCAGGTGGCCATAGCCGAGACACTTGAAGCATCTCTGAACCATGACCCGCGGTCTAATTCGGCAGTTTATCAGTCCGATCCGTATCCGTCCTTTTTCCAGTAGTTTTGTCGCGTCTGTACTGGTCACTTGGCAGATTGCCATCCTCTGCATTCGGGTATTGGGCCCAAAAACAGAGATTTGGCGATCTCCTGTCTTGCCGAGTTATTTGTCAAGAGCGTCGGTCACGTCTTTCTTCTCTGTGAGACAGTCAAGATCCAAAATGTCTAACGTCACTTTGGATTGTCAGGTCCTTGAGCGTTCCCTGAGAGCCCACGGCTTCCCGCACTCTTTTGCTGAAGTCCGTTACTGTACTATCTTGTCCAGTCGGCCTCGTTCGTATTAGCACTGATCCGTCCTTTGTTTTTGCGATAGTTCTCAGCTCGAGGTCAGTGCAGTCCATTCCTCTCATCAGTCTTATTATGTCCGCGTATGACTTCCCCTCGTTCGGTTTGATCAGAACCGTACCTCCCCTTGGCTTTGGGGTTGTGCGGTTCCGCTCAGAGGGGGGCCTCTGCGTCGGTCTTTCCTTTGTTTTTTTCTTCTTTTTCTTTGTCGTCCGGGTCTGCCAAGCTTCGGCTACTGGACCAGTGTCAGTAACTGCCGCGCTTGGCCCGGACTCGGGAGCCTGAGAGACCACGATTTGCCTCTTCTTCGATATTTTCTGGGCCTTCTTTTTTTTCTCCGGCGAGCTTTCCGGACTCCTTGCTCGCTTTCCACTTAGGAGGCGGGTCTTCGTATTTTCATTTGCCAGAGCGTCTCGGATCTCGTGCATCTCTTTCGAGATGTCAATTAAGCGGTTTATTACCTCCTTGATGGAGTTCGAGACGTTTTTCTGCACCTTGAACTGGCCTTTGATTATTCTGAGCTCGCTGTCCATTCTGGTAACTGCTGCCCCTAATTTGAGGTGCAGCGATGGTGTTCCAGTCGAGGCAGTGTCGCTCAGATTGCTAACAAGACTCACGACGCTGTCCGAACGTCCTCGTGGCGTTGGTAACGTCAGAGTCTGTCTGTCACTTGGCGCTTTCCCCGTGAGTCCTCCTGCCAAATGGTCAACCGGAGGCTGGGTTTGCCGCGGATCGTAGGATGACGGTCGAGGGGCGCTCGGCGGCTGACGCGCCACATCGACCGATACTGGGGTATCCCTCCCCTGCATCGTAATCGTTTTATCAGGGTTAGCTGACATCATACATTGTAAACTGGCTGTAACCCTGCCTGGGGACCCCTAAGGAGTACTCCCACCCGGGTCAGGTGGGCTCCCGTATGTGAGCAATGGCCACATGCTTCTGCCACGACCTTTAGCCTACTCCGTCATAAATGGAGCGTTTCCCACTGCAACCCCGTGGAGGTATTCAGGCGTGTCCGATGTTCTGGACTGCAGTTGATTAAGGTATATTATTATTATTAAAGTATATTATTATTATTATTATTATTATTATTATTATTATTATTATTATTATTATTATGGCTATTATCGTATGTACTAGAACCAGATTATGTGATACTTAAAATAGATTTAATAAAAACTATTATTGTCAACTATTAATGGCGGTTAAGTCTTTTTGACCTCTAAGTAACCAAAATCCTTCTGGCGTAGGAGGCAGCCTATTTTTGACACTTTTGTGGGGTACTCTCCGCTAAAGTTAAAAAATGGAAAACAATACTTAAAGCTTGCACTTTTATTATCCCTTGCGCTTTGAGACACATTTGTTTTCGTTTGTTTTATACACGTGTGCGTACTCAATTAATTTTGACTAAGTAGTATGTTAAACTTTTATTTTTTAAATTAGAAATATTTTGCTAAATTCGGTTAAAGCAAAAGAAGCTACTAAACTAACTTCCCTTTCCCTATTAAATAAAAACAAATACTGCAATTTATTAGTATTAACGAAACATGTTTTTATTAACCTCTATGGCGGCAATTGAAATAAGTGAATAAGAGTATCTCTATAAGAATATATCTAACAATTTCTCTTGTTAGTTCCACTCGATATATTAGACTTGTTTAAAAAAACTCCTTAGAGAATATGACCAGGTTAAATTCCATTATGGTGTCAACTCATTGCAAATGTGCGCTTTCAACTTTATTGTTCGACACATTAAATTAAATTCTCGACATTTCATTGCCAAATAATCCGTATTTTTAGAGCCAAAACACTTAATATCGCATGGCAACGCAACGCTTTGGATCATATCGATAATGGATTAAAACAAATAAAGGGATCAGCATGTACCACCTTACAAAGCGCATGTCTTACTAAATTGGCCACATACACCTTACCTTCCACAATATAATCTGCTCATTCTGGTTATTAAAAATTTAATTTAAAAGAAATTTTAACCAACGGATAGATAAAGACAGATAGATAACGATAGATAGATAAAAAGAGTTTTGTGCTTGATCAACGCATGGAAGTATTTTATAATATGTAATTCATATTTTCTGAATGTTGTAACTATTATTGAGAAATATATTTGTGAACAATAACAAAATGTAAGTTCAAGTAAAGGTTCTTAACTAGAATTTTTAGTTTTTAGCATTTTTTCTTTGAATGTATCCGATATAACATTCAAATTCTACCGCACTGTGTATGTGTATGTGTGTGTGTTGGATAGAAGTTGTCTTTGACTGCAAAGCAAAACGGAAATAAGGGGCAATAAAAAAAGAAAAACTTCGTACACAATTGAAATAATTTAATTTATGGACATATTTATTTTAAATATTTGAAATGCAGGGTAGGTAAAAATTAAGCTTAAAAAGTAACATAAAAAATAAAATAAGCTTAGTGTATATTACAGTATAACCAACTTAAAAATTGTTTTTTACAGATGGCAGCCAATGTTTATATGAAATATTATGCCATATTATTTGAAAAAAGAGAACCTTCCTGATTGGGGTTGGTCCGTTGATAAATAAATAAATAAATAAATAAAATCATTATGCAAACGGCGAGCGATAGCATAAGAATCAGCTTTCGTTTACCAAACTCTCTTCCTAGTTCTTTTGTTTTCATTGATTATAGTATACGAAAATTTATTAATATCTAACAAAGGACATTCATATTTTGAGATGGGATTAGTTGCTTAGTGCTTTTACTTTCAAAGGTGCATCTATTTGAAAAATTGGATGTTTTAAAGGAAATAAGGGCTTCTAAACTGGTTTTAAAATCGTTGCCTGAGATATTTCTCTATTGTACTACATAGCAGGTGTGAATATTATCCAAAGTAGGGTGCCGGAACGGCTGTCAAAACTAATTAACCAAGATTTAGTTGCAAATTGAAAAATGGATCATTTGGTTTATTGCGACTTTAACATACCTATGGGGTTTACAATATCAACAATTTGATCACCCTGTACATATGGCAACTGTGGGCTGGAGAGTTGCTCCGGGAATGAGGCAGGCGAGGCTTATGATGGAAGGGTCCGCCCTCCCTCGGACCAGGGAGCTGTTTAGACTGAGCAGAAGGGAGTGTAGAGCACTAACAGGGGCCTACACAGGACATTGCAGGCTTAGGAGGCATCTTTGCTTGCTAAGCATTGGAGACGACCCGGAGTGTAGGTGTTGCATGGAAGGAGAGGAGACCCCGTATCATCTGCTCACCGAGTGCCCTGCCTTGACATGGGCAAGATTGGGAGTCTTCGGCACGGCCCTGATCGATCCGGACTCAGTGCACGGTATTGGGCTAAAGGAGTTGCTGACCTTCTATAGGAGGGCGGCATTCTGGACGCCCTCTAGAGCGACCTGGGGGCACAACGGGCCCATCTGATGGCCTAAGTGCTTGGAAGCCCGCGAGGGCGTCCCCTTTAATAACAATACCAATACATATAGCAACTACAGTAACTATTGTCTTTTTCTGCAAAGCTCTATTTAACGCGAATGTAATTTTGGCGCAATATTTTTACGTTAGATCGCAATCTCGAATGTGGAAACTTTTAAATTGTATTTTCATCAAATTCTTTGTATAGGGGACTCACTTATTAAATTTCGCAATTCGTTAAAGCTTTACCGGGAAATTATTTTATATTTACAACTGCGAACTCCCCAACGACTTCATTATAAGATTACGACCGCTTAACGCTCCGCGATTTCTGTCCTTTTTAATTAAATTCTAAAGGTAAATTTAAATTTTCGACGATATTCAGTTTCGAAAGCGATATGAGGCCTCATTGTACCGTTTATATTCTGCATTGCCCAAGGTAACGCCAACCCCGAAATTGCATTTAAACTTGAAACCAAATAAATGCATTTATGCAAGTTAGAAGTGTATGGAATTTGCTTTAATTGGTGTGAAACGACCTGGCTTGGCTTGTTATTCCGTAATAACGAATTTTGTTAAAGTGCAAACCAAATAGTTGTCAGGGCAAAATATGTCGACCCTCTCATAGCTTAGAATTAGTTGGTTTGTGGGTTAGAATAATATGTAAATAAAAATACTTAAACCAATTATTACTCGAATTTACATTGTGGCAATAAAATCAGAGTCTATATCTGAATAATTATTACATTTATATACATTTTATCAATCTCTTGGTGTCCAAAATTTATTGTTTTATCTTTGCCAAGGAACATTCGTTTCCTATTCCCTTCTCTAAAATACCCAACTATGCACTGGTCAGGCTTGCGTGAGGTCTCATGTTAATAGGTCAGCCTCCATAAATAATGTCGCGAGCCAAATTGAGCATTTCCGGTACTTTAGTCACAGCTTTGGGGTCAATCGGATGTTTTCAGAGATATTAGCCACGGCTTGAATGTTGAAGTTTATCAATTCTGTGCTGTGCTGTTTTGTTAATGTATTCCAAAAAAATTAATATATAGATAAATTTGATACAGTGCATCACTAAGTTTATTATTGCTACTTCAGACTGGTTATTACATCTAGTAGGTTAGTTTTGGTGAGTTTAATAACACAGATTTAACAAAACAAGTCACCAATACTTTATAAAATCAGTTCCCTGTATTTACCGAGCCATAATACTCAAAAATTCAGTCTAAACGTCACAGCTGTAAATAGTATATTTTTACTCCTTAGCTGTTATTTTTGTATTGCAGTTTTTGTCCAGGTAGTTGCAATTTTCTGGAGCAACTGGTTGTGATAGAGAGAATTATTCAAAATAATTGTCGATGGCGTAGTCAAATTTTGTATCCGCATATTTTGAGACCATAGTAAAAAGTTTTCATGATTCTCCTCGCCATTCACTCTGTTGAGTTCTGTATGAAAATGGAGCCTTTGTACTACTAACAAAACCATTTTTATCACCAGCATGAAGCACTACATTCTATGTGGATCAACTTTGGTGGTTCTCACAGTTTTTATATTATTATCTTGTCAAGAGGGGAGCTATTGTGTCATTTTCCAATCTTCATGTCGTAACAACAAATTGGCCTTCCGTTTCTTGCATATACGATATTCAAAATTTAATTATTTTAGTGATCTTGAATCTTTCAACCAATTACAGCCTATTAATTTTATTAAATATGTAATCATATATATATATATATATATATATATATATATATATATATATATATATATATATATATATATATATATATATATATATATATATATATATATATATATATATATATATATATATATATATATATATATATATGGTTGTTCCGAAAGTCATTTCGTTTTTTTTTGGGGAACATGAAAGACAGTTTTCGTATAATGAATAAATATTTTATTAAATTATATATTGGCCATTCTGGTCCAACACCTTTTGCCATCTTTCTGGCAGTAACATAATTCCCCTCTCATAAAAGTTTTGGTCCTTGCTGGCAAAAAACTGGTTCAGGTGGTTTTTGACATCTTCATTTGAGGTAAAGGTTTTGCCATCCAAAAAATTTTCCAGGGACCGGAACAAATAGTAGTCGGAAGGCGCCAGATCTGGAGAATATGGTGGATGTTGCAGTACGTCCCATTCAAGCTGTAAAAGTTTTCGGCGAGTGACCAAACTTGTGTGAGGTCTCGCATTATCCTGGTGGAACACTACACCCTTCCTGTTGATTAATTCGGGCCTCTTCTCTTTAAGTGAATCATTCAATTTGTCCAGTTGATGACAATAGACTTCTGAATTAATCGTTGTATTGTCCGGCAATAGCTCAAAAAAAAACGATTCCATTGACATCCCACCAAACGGAGAGCATCACCTTTTTTTGGTGAATGTTGGCTTTTGACACGCTTTGAGCCGGTTCATCTTTTCTGCTCCATGACCTCTTGCGTTTAACATTGTTGTATACAACCCATTTTGCGTCCCCAGTAATAATGCGCTTCAAAAATGGATCATTTTCTTGACGTTTGAGGAGCGAATCACACACGTCAACGCGACGACACAAATTTCGCTCCGTAAGGACATGGGGCACCCACACATCGAGCTTCGAGGTTAAGCCCATGCCTTTCAAATGGCCATAAACAGTCGAATTCGACAAATTTAATTTCTCACCGATCTCTCGTGTGGTTATTCGCCGATTTGCATCAACTAATGCCTTTATCGCATCTTTGTCAGCTTCGACCGGCCTTCCAGACCGTGGTGCATCTTCGACATCAAAATTGCCGGATCGAAATTTTGCAAACCAGTTCTGGCACTGGCGTACTGTTAACATGCCTTCTCCATACACATCCGTCAATTTTTTTCTCGCTTGGACAGCATTTTTACCTTTTCTGAAGTAAAAAAGTAAAATACGACGAAAATGCTGCTTATTGCTCCCCATATTTAAAAGGGCACCAACCAAAAACTACTGCGTAGAATTAATAGAACTTTTTCACACACAAGCCTTGCAATATCAGCTCTCAAGACATATAATGGTTATGCGGCTTAAGTGTGAAGTTGGTTTCGAAAAAACGTAATTAAGTCCTCTGACGGGAAAAAACGAAATGACTTTCCGAACAACCTTATATATATGTATATATATATATATATATATATATATATATATATATATATATATATATATATATATATATATATATATATATATATATATATATATATATATATATTTTTTTTTTTTTTTTTCTTCAATTTCTCTTGGGTATTCGGTCTCTCGAAAACAATTAATGTGATTCTTCTAAATATTTATTAACGTTTCGATCGTAATTTCGATCTTTTTCAAAATATTCTTATTTTGTATAGGTGACATATATAACAATTTGTTGTGTTAATATATTAAAAACAAACATAATTTGTCAGCTTCTTTTTTCAACTGGAATTTTTGCTTTGAGTTTAGTGAAGAGATATGTTTTTTGTAAATTATAACTTTTGTGTCCTATTTGAATTTTGTGTTCCTTGAAAATGGTTTGGAGTTTTTCTGATAATCCAGGTATATATGGTCGCGATATATATTTTCTTTGAGGATTTTGATGTTGATTTTTGTTTACGTTATTATAAAATTTGTTGGTACGTTTTTTAAACATATTATTAATTTACGTTTATGGGATAATTATTTTCTACAAGTGTGTGTTTTGCTTTTTCAATTGCGTCTGGTCTATATTCTGGATCGGATAACATTATTGCTCTGTCTGCGAGACCTATTTTGGGCTAGGGAATGATTAGATTTAAAATTTAGATAACGTGATGATTTTGTTTTCTTAGTATACTAACTTGTTCTTATTTCATTTTGTATGTGATGTAGGGATAAGTCTAAAAAGTTAATAGTATTTTGGTTCTCAATTTCAATTGTGAATTGTAATTTTTTGTGGAAATTATTGAAGGAGTTTAGCAATAAGTCTGTTTTTCTTTTTGGAACTGCAGTTATGATGTCGTCGACATATCGATAAAAAAAAGGTAAATTGAATTGAATGTTTTTAATAACATTTTCTTCTAGATACTCCATAACAAGTTGTGCTACTATGCTTGAAATTGACATACACATAGCACAACCTTCGACTTGTTTATAGAACATATTTTTGTATTGAAAAAATGTGGAATTTAGTGTAAAATCTAAAGCCATTAAAAATTCATTGAGAGGAATATCTGTGTGTAATTTAATTTTATCCCATTTTGTTTTAATTACTTGTGTGATAAGCTCGAAGGGTATGTTGGTATATAATGATACGACATCAAGCGAAACTAGAATCGAGTCTTTTATGTAAAATTTATTTTGATTTGCTACGTTTTTTAAAATATTTTTTAAATATTAAGATAATTTTTCTGTTGGTGATTGTATGAAGGATACGATAGGTCTGAATGGGATGTTGGGTTTGTGCAGTTTAGGTAAACCGTAAATTCGTGGTCGCAAAGCATTATTAATTTTCAATTCTTTTACAGTATGTGTTGGAATAAAAAGTTTTCCCATTTTGATATAATTTCGTTTGTTTTTTTTTTTTGGAAAATTTGTGTGGGATTAGAATTGATTTTTTTATAAGTTGTTTGGTCATCGAGTAATATTTTCATTTTCTTATCGTGTTCTTCCGTATTCTTCGGTTTTCATTAAAATAATTTTGTTTGATTTATCTGGTACTAGTACCATAATGTTTTGGTTTTTCTTTAAAAAATATTTAGTTTTTTTCACATTTTGTAGAAGTTGATGTTTTTTTGGTTCTTTATTTTTGTTTATGTTTTTTTAAAATTTGGTAATTGCATTACAACATTTTGCTCGTACTTTTTCTTTTTCATTAGATGTTAAATCGGAAAGGGGATTTTCAATATTACATACTAGTTCTGGGACTGGTATATATATATATATATATATATATATATATATATATATATATATATATACATATATATATATATATATATATATATATATATATATATATATATATATATATATATATATATATATATATATATATATATATATATATACATATATATATTCTCACGTATTGATTCATGGATGGAAAAATGTGATGACACTATATTCCGGGATATCATCCGTTCGCTCATTGAACTCCGACTGGAATCCTGCATCCGACTGGAATCCTGCAAATCTTGCATCCGACTGGAATCCTGCAGACGTTTCGCCAAAATCTCACTTGGCATCTTCAATGCTCGCGCTCCGAAGTGTTCGAAGTGTTTTCGGAGCGCGAGCATTGAAGATGCCAAGTGAGATTTTGGCGAAACGTCTGCAGGATTCCAGTCGGATGCAAGATTTGCAGGATTCCAGTCGGATGCAGGATTCCAGTCGGAGTTCAACGAGCGAACGGATGATATCCCGGAATATAGTGTCATCATATATATATATATATATATATATATATATATATATATATATATATATATATATATATATATATATATATATATATATATACTACGGTGGTTAAGTCTTCCTTCAATAGACCTTTTACATTGAATAGCGCCTCCGGTTGCGTTAAGTCCTCCGTATACGGAAGACCTAACGCATCCTACGTTAAAACAACCGAAACATCGATCTGGTTCGTCTACCAAAATTTGAGAGGGATGAGTTTTAGCTGTTTTTCGGCTATTTTGTATATATTAGTTCAGCGGTTTGACACCTCGACGATCGTCGCTAGCGGCGCTCGTATATTTTCATGCATATATGTTATAACTACACTTCGGTGAATAGGTCCTCCCATGTATACAAAATTGTCGTTTTACAGTATGTTACTCCTCCATAAAAGTGACAACACTGTTTGACATGGTGTACTTAAATATGCATCTTTTGTATTTGTTATTTACATTTTTTCAAATTTTTATTGGTAGGTATATTGTTATTTAAAGTTTAGAGACGAAATAAAATGAACTAACATCGAAAATAAACGAATCTTTATTTAGAATTTGTTTGTCTTTGTAACACAATAAAAAATAAAATACAGATATCCTTTTGGATTTTTTGGTGGCTAGGGTATGGTATATAATAAAAGTACCTATAATATGCCATATAATCCAAAAACAACACATATACAATATACTGAGAGAATAGTTAAACTGAGGCCATATATTAAAAAAATTGCAGAACTTAACATAAGTACTGTTGAAATGAAAAATTCCTCTAAATTAATGGGTTTATAGATTACTTTTTTGTATATTGATTCTGAATGAAAACCTTTATTTTTAACCAGTTTTTATTGTGCAGAATTTTAGGATTTCTAGAAATAAGATTTAGACATTCACTTTTTTTAGGAGGACATTTTATTTTAATGTGACCTTTAAAAAAATTCATAACTAAATTTTTCTGCTCTGTTGTCCATGGAACTAGCTTTCGACTTTTTGGTTTTTGAATACTGTCCGAATCCAGCTTACTTTTTTCAGAATTTCCACGTAGATCCTGTGCATTTGACGTGTCTAGATGTGTCTCGTCATTTTGTTTTTCAGTAGCCTCCCAATTTTCGTTTCCATGCTCATTTTCTTTTGATTTTGGTTTATCAGACATATCCATTAAATTTTCTTCCAAATTTATCTCAATCTCATCTAGCGATTTGCCTTTAAAATGACCAGCTTCACCTTTTTTCATAAGTATAAGTAATTTGGAAATTCTAGAAGTTTGATAAATATCGTCGGGTAGGCGATACGACTGTCGATGTATACCCAAAGTGTGACCCATAAATGAGGGCAGTTGCTCCATGTCGTTTTCAGACATGTTAAATAATTGAGTTAAAGTTGCCAAATGTTTTCGAAGTCGGGTACAGGTTAGAGCATCCGGGTTTTTAGCTCCACAGAGTGAAGCGTGTTTTCTTAATGCTTTATAACCCACAATTGGCTCAGATGACTTAGGATTTGCGAATAAGTAAATATTGGACATTTTCAGAATCTTACTTCTACATCTTAAAACTATGTTTAAGTGTTCTTGTACATCCTTGCTAATTAATATTGGCACTCCCCTTCCCCTTTTACCTCTTATGACAATACGCTTAAAACTGCTCATTAGAATTTTTTCACTTTCTGAAATAACTTCACCAAATTCTTCATATGTCTGAGAATTCTCATGATGAATTATTGATTTGTAAGTGTTTACTAAAAGTCTCTGAAACTCTGCCGGACGTCGTCTATTCAGTAAAATTATTCTGCAGTAGATGGTTTCTATTAAAGTAGTATATGATTTTTCATCACTGGAGTTTTCTTGCAATTTGTAGAGTGCATCATCAGCTTTTTTTATCAAGTAATCTTTTAGTAGTTTAAGATCAGTGGCAAGGGGTACTAGAGTGACTTTATTCCATTTATTTATATTAAGATCACTAGAAGCTTGGTTGGAAACATCAAATTTCCAGTTACCATTTATTAACTGTATTAGAGTTTTAAGGTCAGCCTCTTGTGTTGCAGAATATGTAGATGCAAGGTAATCAGATTTTTTAAAGCTGTATACTAGTGCGATATCGCAACACTGTTTCAATGTAGTGCCCATATTTAATGCAAATATTGGAGCTTGATATGTTTTGGAATCCTTGTCAAATCGAGATGCAGCTTTAGTTGCCGAGACTAAAATATCGTAGTTATCCGGTTTAAGGGCCTCAAAGAGGCCCTTAATAGTGGGTTTTATTTTTTTTATCTCCAATAATAATCTGGCTAATTCTCTCAATTTTTTTGAAGCCACTAGAATGAAATGGTTCTCTCTGTGAATTTTTAAATATCTAGATGCAAATGCACATATTAAGGGATCCTTCTTAGCAATTAGCGATATCTTATCGGCCCTCATTCTTGGGAAAACATTAATTTTTAGTTGAGAGACCACTTTTAAATTCCGAATTAAAAAGTTTTGAGCTTCAGCCTGAGAATTTGGATTTTCGCTGCAATTTTTGCGGTGTCTCCATAAATTTTTAGACGAATAATATCCTAGGCAATGTACGCATGGTAAATAATTTGTATCTTCATTACCTTTTCTAACTGGTTTACTGATATCGGTACTACTCTGCAGGTAATTTCCTTTCTTTCTTAAAGCAAAGAGTAAATTTTTTTCTGTCTTTGCTTTGCTTATCCAGTGATATTTTTTGTACATCAATTTCAGATTTATGGTTTCTTTCGATATGTCTAGGAAAATTTAAGACCTCCGTCTCGCAATAGTAACAAAACGTACTTTTTTTAGATTTTTTTTAGAAGTTGTTACAGTAGTTGGAGTCGTATTGCTAATATCCTTATCTAAATTCAAATCTTCGCAGATTAAGGGACTGTCGGGTGGCGTGCAGCAGATTAAAGGGGAACTAACGTTAAAAAATATTTCCTGAAAAAACATTCATTTGATTTTTCTTACAACTTATTATTACTAATGCTGCCTAAAAATTTGGTAAAAATTAGTTTAGGACCGAAAGAGGATTGAGCTGGTATTTTCATGAAATACATAAGATTTTCTAAAATGAAGATACTTGGGTTATAGGTTACCATGAATTGCGTGGGATGGTTTTATTTTATACTGCAAATATTTTTTTACTTTATTGAAGATTTTATTTCTCCAATTAATTTGTTCAGACGTTCCTTTTTATACTTTTTATACTTTTATATTTAATGAGATAACATTTTTTGTGAAATAATAAACGCCTTCTTAACATTTTAAAATCTGAAATAGATGTAGGAACGACAAGTTTTACAACCAGATCAGCATAGTAAAAAAAAGGAATTCGGAATTTGTTTAAGAAGAGAGACAAGTTATTGAATTATGAATATTATTTATTCGACAATTTATAGTACCACCATAAATTATTCGATTCTTGTGGCTTCAAAAACAAATTGACAAATTAGTCAGATTTTAGTTGGAGACAAGAAGAGCAAAAGTACATACAAATTCCCACCTCTGCGTTCATTACCGACCACTATCTCGAAACTATGTTGCGCTATCAAATTTTATGTTTCTAATCAAGCCTTAGTATAAATAAACCTTAATATTCCACGTCAATATTCTTCAATATTTAAATATTAAATAAAACTGATTGTTTGTAAAAGATGTAGGAAAACTTTCTTTAGTGCAGAATAATCTAACGTAACAGATTACTCCGGGGAAGCAGGGTATGCAGGCTAGTTTGGTGAATATTTATAATCACTCTGAGAATATTCACGCAGATGAAGGATTTGGTGAAATTATTTTAGTGAAATTATAGAAAATTTATTAGATATCCCAGCAAAAAGGAAAATTTCATCTACGAGAACTGATGTGGTCTATTAGAAAACAACAATAAAAGTCAAAAAATTCATATGTCAAATTAAAAATTGTTCCCAGTATTTTCTTATCGCTCTCTGTCTAATGTGTATTTTAAAGGGAAACCTTTAGCCTATTTCTAGTAAACGCTCTCCAACGTGGCTTATTTATTGTAGAGAAATGAATCAAGGCGCCTATTACATTAAAAAATGTTTCCATTTTAACAAAAGCGGAGAAACATAAGTCTGAACAGATTAATTATATAAGGTTGAACATATCATAAATCTTCCTCCGAAGATGGTAACTTAGTTTTTAAGTAAAATTTGTAGAGATGCGCATATAACTTCAAGAAATAAAATATGTTTTTTTTTTATTTTAGTAATTTATATCATTTCATGCCTTTTTTTTTTCAAGTAGCATAAGTTACTAACCGAATCATTATCACTAAGAAGATATTCTGGATCTGCTTTGGAATTATTTGAAGGCAAAGAATTAGAAGAGGATTCGTTTTCCTAAAAACATATTCCCTTTTGAATATATATAATAAATTTACGAATAGGACAACTTACGTCATTGATGTTTGCCTTAAATGAAAATGAAGCTCCAAAATCCTGCATTGGTTGCTGGTTTGATAATCTAATTTCTTCACAGTATAGCAAAAGTAATCGCTTAGACGCAAATATAAATAAAAACATACTGTGTGTCGGAAGAGAAAGCAAAGCAATATCCATCCTTAAAATTTTATCTGAAAATTGGAAGCTATAGTGGAAGAACGTATTCAACGTTCACTTGCGTTTCACTATGAGATGTGGTTTTAAACAATCGGTGAGAATTTTTAAGAATATTTAAATAGTTACTAAAACTTCTTAATTGTTTCTAAATCTAACAATATTTTCAAAAACTTTTAAATACGAATTTATAAAAATATCTGCAATTTCCTATCTCTTCAAAACGTACACTTACACTTTCAAAATCATTTGTGTTTAGATCTTTTGAAACGGCATTCGGTGTAAGAGGTGATGGTTCATCCAGGGGTTTGTTACAAAACCACCTATTTTTTGTACCACAAACTGCATACTATAAAAAGTTATATTTAGATATGGATATTTAACAATAATGTAATACTTGCGTATTCTTCAGGAAATAACCTTCGCGCCATGCTGAAATAAGTATCCCATTAATGTTTTTTACTTAATAAAAATCATTCAACAAAAAATAGCAAATTTGCAATGCCTAAATGGAGATCACAATCTCAAATTTTAATTACTTACCTAACAATTTTCCTACTACGAAACATGCACAGAACCGTAAAATCACGTGAAAATTAAAGGACGCACACAGCTTCAAACAGAAGTAACCTCCTTGGATGCTCTAATAAACGGTTCCAAATTCTGAGACATTTGGCAACGCGGGTGGTGAACTTATCCACCGTAATCTGTAATATTTAAATATACTCGGAAGACCAATATTGCGTAATATGTAATCCATGAGGAGGATTCTTGACTGTGTTGGATAAGGAAGACGCATCCGCTGGAAAATATGTGAAAATTGAAAAAATAAATAGGTAATTATTTTGCAGAACACGTTTGTATAGTTCCCAATTATCCAGTATACGCGCAAAAAATTTAAATATACACTCTCCTTCTGGGAGAAGACCCGACTGGAATCCTGCAGACCTTTCGCCAAAATCTCACTTGGCATCTTCAATGCTCGCGCTTCGAAAACACATGTTGTCATCGTATATATATATATATATATATATATATATATATATATATATATATATATATATATATATATATATATATATATATATATATATATATATATATATATATATATATATATATATATACGATGACAACATGTTCGAAGTGTTTTCGAAGCGCGAGCATTGAAGATGCCAAGTGAGATTTTGGCGAAAGGTCTGCAGGATTCCAGTCGGGTCTTCTCCCAGAAGGAGAGTGTATATTTAAATTTTTTGCGCGTATACTGGATAATTGGGAACTATACAAACGTGTTCTGCAAAATAATTACCTGTTTATTTTTTCAATTTTCACATATTTTCCAGCGGATGCGTCTTCCTTATCCAACACAGTCAAGAATCCTCCTCATGGATTACATATTACGCAATATTGGTCTTCCGAGTATATTTAAATATTACAGATTACGGTGGATAAGTTCACCACCCGCGTTGCCAAATGTCTCAGAATTTGGAACCGTTTATTAGAGCATCCAAGGAGGTTACTTCTGTTTGAAGCTGTGTGCGTCCTTTAATTTTCACGTGTTTTTACGGTTCTGTGCATGTTTCGTAGTAGGAAAATTGTTAGGTAAGTAATTAAAATTTGAGATTGTGATCTCCATTTAGGCATTGCAAATTTGCTATTTTTTGTTGAAAGATTTTTATTAAGTAAAAAACATTAATGGGATACTTATTTCAGCATGGCGCGAAGGTTATTTCCTGAAGAATACGCAAGTATTACATTATTGTTAAATATCCATATCTAAATATAACTTTTTATAGTATGCAGTTTGTGGTACAAAAAATAGGTGGTTTTGTAACAAACCCCTGGATGAACCATCACCTCTTACACCGAATGCCGTTTCAAAAGATCTAAACACAAATGATTTTGAAAGTGTAAGTGTACGTTTTGAAGAGATAGGAAATTGCAGATATTTTTATAAATTCGTATTTAAAAGTTTTTGAAAATATTGTTAGATTTAGAAACAATTTAGAAGTTTTAGTAACTATTTAAATATTCTTAAACATTCTCACCGATTGTTTAAAACCACATCTCATAGTGAAACGCAAGTGAACGTTGAATACGTTCTTCCACTATAGCTTCCAATTTTCAGATAAAATTTTAAGGATGGATATTGCTTTGCTTTCTCTTCCGACACACAGTATGTTTTTATTTATATTTGCGTCTAAGCGATTACTTTTGCTATAGTGTGAAGAAATTAGATTATCAAACCAGCAACCAATGCAGGATTTTGGAGCTTCATTTTCATTTAAGGCAAACATCAATGACGTAAGTTGTCCTATTCGTAAATTTATTATATATATTCAAAAGGGAATATGTTTTTAGGAAAACGAATCCTCTTCTAATTCTTTGCCTTCAAATAATTCCAAAGCAGATCCAGAATATCTTCTTAGTGATAATGAGTCGGTTAGTAACTTATGCTACTTGAAAAAAAAAGGCATGAAATGATATAAATTACTAAAATTAAAAAAAACATATTTTATTTCTTGAAGTTATATGCGCATCTCTACAAATTTTACTTAAAAACTAAGTTACCATCTTCGGAGGAAGATTTATGATATGTTCAACCTTATATAATTAATCTGTTCAGACTTATGTTTCTCCGCTTTTGTTAAAATGGAAACATTTTTTAATGTAATAGGCGCCTTGATTCATTTCTCTACAATAAATAAGCCACGTTGGAGAGCGTTTACTAGAAATAGGCTAAAGGTTTCCCTTTAAAATACACATTAGACAGAGAGCGATAAGAAAATACTGGGAACAATTTTTAATTTGACGTATGAATTTTTTGACTTTTATTGTTGTTTTCTAATAGACCACATCAGTTCTCGTAGATGAAATTTTCCTTTTTGCTGGGATATCTAATAAACTTTCTATAATTTCACTAAAATAATTTCACCAAATCCTTCATCTGCGTGAATATTCTCAGAGTGATTATAAATATTCACCAAACTAGCCTGCATACCCTGCTTCCCCGGAGTAATCTGTTACGTTAGATTATTCTGCACTAAAGAAAGTTTTCCTACATCTTTTACAAACAATCAGTTTTATTTAATATTTAAATATTGAAGAATATTGACGTGGAATATTAAGGTTTATTTATACTAAGGCTTGATTAGAAACATAAAATTTGATAGCGCAACATAGTTTCGAGATAGTGGTCGGTAATGAACGCAGAGGTGGGAATTTGTATGTACTTTTGCTCTTCTTGTCTCCAACTAAAATCTGACTAATTTGTCAATTTGTTTTTGAAGCCACAAGAATCGAATGATTTATGGTGGTACTATAAATTGTCGAATAAATAATATTCATAATTCAATAACTTGTCTCTCTTCTTAAACAAATTCCGAATTCCTTTTTTTTACTATGCTGATCTGGTTGTAAAACTTGTCGTTCCTACATCTATTTCAGATTTTAAAATGTTAAGAAGGCGTTTATTATTTCACAAAAAATGTTATCTCATTAAATATAAAAGTATAAAAAGTATAAAAAGGAACGTCTGAACAAATTAATTGGAGAAATAAAATCTTCAATAAAGTAAAAAAATATTTGCAGTATAAAATAAAACCATCCCACGCAATTCATGGTAACCTATAACCCAAGTATCTTCATTTTAGAAAATCTTATGTATTTCATGAAAATACCAGCTCAATCCTCTTTCGGTCCTAAACTAATTTTTACCAAATTTTTAGGCAGCATTAGTAATAATAAGTTGTAAGAAAAATCAAATGAATGTTTTTTCAGGAAATATTTTCTAACGTTAGTTCCCCTTTAATCTGCTGCACGCCACCCGACAGTCCCTTAATCTGCGAAGATTTGAATTTAGATAAGGATATTAGCAATACGACTCCAACTACTGTAACAACTTCTAAAAAAAATCTAAAAAAAGTACGTTTTGTTACTATTGCGAGACGGAGGTCTTAAATTTTCCTAGACATATCGAAAGAAACCATAAATCTGAAATTGATGTACAAAAATATCACTGGATAAGCAAAGCAAAGACAGAAAAAAATTTACTCTTTGCTTTAAGAAAGAAAGGAAATTACCTGCAGAGTAGTACCGATATCAGTAAACCAGTTAGAAAAGGTAATGAAGATACAAATTATTTACCATGCGTACATTGCCTAGGATATTATTCGTCTAAAAATTTATGGAGACACCGCAAAAATTGCAGCGAAAATCCAAATTCTCAGGCTGAAGCTCAAAACTTTTTAATTCGGAATTTAAAAGTGGTCTCTCAACTAAAAATTAATGTTTGCATTAATGTAATGCATCCGACTGGAATCCTGCAAATCTTTCATCCGACTGGAATCCTGCAGACGTTTCGCCAAAATCTCACTTGGCATCTTCAATGCTCGCGCTCCGAAAACACTTCGAACACTATATATATATATATATATATATATATATATATATATATATATATATATATATATATATATATAGTTGAAAAATATGCTTTTCTTGGATCCTTGTATATTTTTTATAGGATGATTCTTAGGGTTTGGTCCACAGTGAACAAAACTCACAAATAATTTTAAAACACTGTAATTGTCATTGACGTTTCGACCGGCAACCCAGGTCTTTCTCAAAAACTGCAAAACAAAGGACAAAAAAAAGCGTCTAACACAGAATATCTTAAACAGTAGACATATACGAATTTAAAAATTACAAATATTACAAAAACAAATGACATATATTAGTCATACTCACAAATTTTATTATTATTTTTTTTAAATGTCTATTATTAGCGCTGTTTGTGAAAAAGTACCATAACATACATCATTGCCAAAAACAATAACGTTCTTGTTTCGGCGTACGAATCACAAATAGAAGTGGAAAATAAACATTCATTGTATCTGATGTCTTTTTTTTTCCTCTTAGTTTTTATTTATTTATTTTTTTAGAGTGTACGTGTGTGTTAAGTTTAAGATCTACTGATACGCAGTGAAGCATCTGAGCACTAAAATGGTCTACTTTAACAATTCGAAATAAATTTCACTCAGGTGTTTTATGTCGGTTTTCGCGTTTATGGCGTTTTTATTCCTTTGAATATGTATCATCTCAATTATTTCCCTTTTTTGTGTGTTTGGTTCGGTAGCGAGTATTTTTGTGTCGTCGAAGTTAAAGGTATGTGTTTTCTCCGTTATATGGCTGCTGATGGCTGTTTTGTTTTTTTTGTCGTACTTATGACCATTGATGCGGTTCTTCAACAGTTGGCTAGTCTGTCCAATGTACACTTGGTCACAGTCGTTGCATGGTATTTGATATACAATGTGACTTTTTTGGTCATAAGTACGACAAAAAAAACAAAACAGCCATCAGCAGCCATATAACGGAGAAAACACATACCTTTAACTTCGATGACACAAAAATACTCGCTACCGAACCAAACACACAAAAAAGGGAAATAATTGAGATGATACATATTCAAAGGAATAAAAACGCCATAAACGCGAAAACCGACATAAAACACCTGAGTGAAATCTATTTCGAATTGTTAAAGTAGACCATTTTAATGCTCAGATGCTTCACTGCGTATCAGTAGATCTTAAACTTAACACAAACGTACACTCTAAAAAAATAAATAAATAAAAACTAAGAGGGAAAAAAAAAGACATCAGATACAATGAATGTTTATTTTCCACTTCTATTTGTGATTCGTACGCCGAAACAAGAACGTTATTGTTTTTGGCAATGATGTATGTTGTGGTACTTTTTCACGAACAGCGCTAATAATAGACATTTAAAAAAAAATAATAATAAATTTGTGAGTATGACTAATATATGTCATTTGTTTTTGTAATATTTGTAATTTTTAAATTCGTATATGTCTACTGTTTAAGATATTCTGTGTTAGACGCTTTTTTTTGTCCTTTGTTTTGCAGTTTTTGAGAAAGACCTGGGTTGCCGGTCGAAACGTCAATGACAATTACAGTGTTTTAAAATTATTTGTGAGTTTTGTTCACTATGGACCAGACCCTGAGAATCATCCTATATATATATATATATATATATCTCACGTATTGATTCACGGATGGAAAAATGTGATGACACTATATTCCGGGATATCATCCGTTCGCTCGTTGAACTCCGACTGGAATCCTGCATCCGACTGGAATCCTGCAAATCTTGCATCCGACTGGAATCCTGCAGACGTTTCGCCAAAATCTCACTTGGCATCTTCAATGCTCGCGCTCCGAGTGTTCGAAGTGTTTTCGGAGCGCGAGCATTGAAGATGCCAAGTGAGATTTTGGCGAAACGTCTGCAGGATTCCAGTCGGATGCAAGATTTGCAGGATTCCAGTCGGATGCAGGATTCCAGTCGGAGTTCAACGAGCGAACGGATGATATCCCGGAATATAGTGTCATCATATATATATATATATATATATATATATATATATATATATATATATATATATATATATATATATATATATATATATATATATATATATATATATATATATATATATATATATATATATATATATATATATATATATTCCTCTGTCTAATGAACGCAGTTATAAAAAAAACAACAATAGTCAGACTCGAGTGTAAATATTTTGTTTTAGTAGTACGAAATTCATCAATCTGATGTTTGGTTATTGTTTTTAGTTTGTTAAATTGTAAATTTTTCATGGCGGTCATAGAAAAAGGTCGATACCTTTATTATATTATTACATACAAACATATTACAAAAATATTTCCCAATTTGTTTTTGCCATTTTGTTTGTTTTTGTCTTTCCTTTTCTCGCTTTCGTTCTTGGATTGATTGTTTGCATTTTTTTCTGTTATTCTTGAGATATATTGTATTTTATATTTTGTATGTATTTATTGTAACAGGTTAGCCGTAAAACTAAATTTTACGATTTGCTACTTTGCAATAAAGCTGTTATTATTATTATTTATTATAATATGGAGATCGGCTAATGAGACCAGGATTTTGATTGTTTTTTTTGACGAGCATTTTTCAATACGACCAGTCCCGAACGAAGAGGCGCAATTTCAAACATGTACCCCCCTTAAAAATTGCAATCCTTACAAAAGCGGTCGGAGGGAGTGATCGTATATATAATCACAGCCGTACCATGTTATCACACCCTTTTTATTGCGTTTTCCGCTTGCGTCCGGCACTAGAGGTTATATTACTGTGTTTTGTCATGTCGAAATTGCGCCGTTTTCAGAATGCGAAATTACTTTTTGCCAAGACGACATGCACGGCTTGGTTGTACATCGCCGCATTGTTTAATAAAGCCGTTCGGGACTTTGTTCGGAACTTCAGTCGGTTTAAATTTGTTCCCATTTCATACGATCGTAACGGATGCCATGTTTGTTTTAGATTTAATATTACGTTCGAGTAATTTATACCCAGGATGGTTTAATTTCGCCTACTGTCTCGGATGTTTTTAATATCCGGAAAGCAAATTCCAAATAAAAGAGAGTAAGGTCACAGACAAACTATTCTGATAATAAACTCAGTGAAAGCAACGCCATACCTATTGGTTGCGGGAAAATAAAACGTTCCAAGAAGAAAGTTTAGTAGGAACCCATGAGTAAAGTAGTGGAACCGCTTGACGTGTTTAATAAAGCTGACGTTTTAAAATGACGTTCTGCTTTTGATCAGTGTATAATTGGGTATTTAAGAATAAGGAGCAGAAAACCCATACGACTGTAATAAAAGGTTGTTTTATCAAAATATTTTAACCTGGTATAAGCTTAAATCAATCAACAACAGGGAAGTCGAATTTTTGTATACTGCGATTTTTTGACTCTCATTATGATTTTCGATAAAGCCAATCTACTGCAAAGATACTTGCTGACATTTCATTGCTGGGCTATGTGGCTCTTTTACTTAATTCTTCTACCAGGAAAACAAAACATGAGTGTTTGTGAGTCTGTTTTTGAGCCGTTTCAATGGGATCCTCTAACTTACACCTCTGCTGAGGTTTTGTCCATGCTTTTGTGTTAGTGTTCCTGTTTTACTTAATTCTTCTACCGGCGAAGCAAAGCATAAGTTTTTATAAGTCTGCTTTTGAATCTGTTCAAATTCAATCTTCCAACTTCCAACTCTGGTGAGACCTTCTATAACTTATGTGTCATTAGTAGCACCATTTGGTCAATGTCCCAGTAATACTCACACTAAACACCAATTTAACCAACCGTATTTAATAGTTTTAAGGTCGTACTTGTGTATGCAAAAAACTCGAATTACTTTGCGTCTATAGGTATAATTTTAATATTCAGTGGTTGTAGGAATTTTTCCTGTCCTATTCTGCTTATCCTTGTATATATATTGTGCTAGGAAGAGAAATTGAGATATGGTTTACGACCAAAACTTAGTTTTGGAAACATCATTTTATACCCGAAATCTGGATGACGAATGTTTTCCGAGATACAGTGTGGAGGAAATAATAACAGAATGACTTCATATGTATGTGTATAAGTCTATAGTGATATCTCTAACGCAGGCTGTTCAAACAGTGTCCAAGTCTCTAATAACATCAAAAGCACGTGTTTACGTGTTATGAAGTTTCAAAGCGAGTAATATTCCATTATGTGAAGTTTTCTTTGATTCAGGTATTCCACGTTGCCACTATCGTTTCTGGAGGCCTTTTGCTGCATAAGGCTATTAATATAAAAGGTTAGTTATCTGACAAAGAATATACCTTAGGAGGCCCAAACTGGTGATAACCCTTCGTACTTGAACACTAAAAGACGTAGGGACCCGTAATGACGAGTTGTGTAAGATTTAAGAGCGGAAAAGGACTCGACTTATTAAGTATAACTCCGGCTGCTGAAATTCGGGAACAGTAAAGGACTGCAGAGACCGTTATTCTCCGGTCTTGGCATCCTCTAGAACCCCTCGTTGTTGCCCACCCCTGTATTCGCTCGTTTCAGACATTATGGACAGCTGACGTTAGTTGCCACTCGAAAGTTTACCCCCGCATGGTTTATATTCTTATTAAGTGACTGGTTATTATGTTGGATTAGGGCGTTTATGGGGCAATTTCGTCTTGAAATCAATCAGCCCACGAAGAAAAGGATCTCGATTTACCGGAAAATAGAACATTATGAAACCTATTTCTTTGACTCATTAGAGGCAAGCAGATATTGGTCTGTTTTTTTGTTAGAATTCGAACAAACAATTATTTAGTAGACTTTGAAAAATTGTAATGGAGGTGCTTAGATTCAGATCAAGTTTAGTTCTCTTTAGAATAGTCAAGCATTTGGATTTGGAATGTAATTCTGTTGTAAGTATCTGAGAAATAGTTGAAATCCAAATCTACCCTACAATCTAGTGTTCGCAATACGTATTAGATGTGCCTTTTCTCCTCACCCTCCAAAATGGTTGAAGTGAGTAAGATAGCTTAGTAAGTCAATTGTTCAATTGATTTTTGACTATTAAGAACAACATACAACAAAACATTCAAATTTGGAACCTTTGCATCAACAATTTATTTATTATATAATATAAATAAGAAAATTAAATGACTGTGATTTGGGTTTGTTTTATGACTTGTCAAATACATATTTTTACCTACTCACTGATTCTGCATTCAATAACATTAGTGCTCGATTTGATTTTAATTTAACATATTTTCAAACCGCATTCAAACGCTATAGGTATATGTCATTCAACAACTCATTTAATATTTGCATAAAGTAAGAGACTGGCCGTTCTTGAGTGACCGTACTTGCAAACTGCTAAAACAAAATTTTCTAGATAAACATTTTCTTAACGTGATTGTCACTGTCACAAGTAACGCAAATGAAAAACCACGTAGATGTTTAAACAAGCCTGAACGTATTCGCAGATAAGAACCCTCTGTCGCGTAGTCTACGAAAGCGACATCGGAAAGCGACAGAACAAATTTTGTTTATTTGCATAGGCACGACCGTGAATAAATACACTACCAACCGCTGCGCTGCTGCTACCTATGGTAGGTGGTAGTCGACCACATCTTATGTAATCCGATATGAAAGCATTTAACAAGTTGTTCGCGAGCCTAACATATTTATCTAACTTTTTCTTTGCCTCCTGTCCCGTTGGGTGCTAATAGACAAATGGAAGGATCTATTTTGAGATAAAAGCGTGATGTATGAGATAATGTGTGCATACGGATAACGCTTCAATAATGAAACGTGCAGAATGACTTGCTTGGAATAGATTATGAAGTTTACAGCTGAAAACGATTAATATTGTTGTGTTGCCAGATATTGGTATCAGTTCTTTCATCATAACGATTCGCTTAGGTTGTAGACCATTTTAGCCAGTAGACCATAAATAATGAATAACCGGAAAAACAATTACAAACAGATTTGAACACAATTTTCGGTGATTTGTTGTTCCTTGTGGTTCAAGTGAATGTTCTATAGAAGATCTACTATATTATACTAGCTGGAACCGATGAAGTTGTAAATTACACAATTATACAAGAGGTATTATAATAATTACAGAAAGCGGCCTCGGCAGCACAGATTATGAAAGTTTTCTTGCATGGAAAATTATTCATAATTTATGAATTCATTAAAATCAATCGTTCACAATTTAAACAAATGTAAAGTTTCTTTCTAATATTGCAAATGGCGAATAAGAGATAAAATTGATTCTCAGGGCTTGTGAAAGGACAGGGAAAAGGCATCATCATTGATAGGCTTGGCGATTTAGCCTCGATTCTCTTCGAGAGAGAAGTTTTTTATTTCAGTTTTATACTTCCGAGTTAAAAAACGGAATGGTGGTAAATAAAAAGTTTGTTAGGAAGAATTTTCCAGTTGTTTGACTTTGACTCAGATTGGTTTGCGAACGGAAATGTGTAGTGTGTTTTGTTGGGTACAGCGCATTCAAAAATTAGCTAAATAAATTCTTTTAGTTACATAATAACAGAGGATTTTTAAATTAATCACTATTTTCATAATACATATTTTTTTTGAAATATTTGTGTTATAACAATTTTTCGTTTTCAAGCGAGATTATTCTGCAAAAAAATATCCTTTAAATGGAATTAAAACTCAGATATATCCATAAAAGTGTTCCTGATAGGAACAGCACTAAAATAAAATATATAAAATTTTGAATGAATTTTAAGCTGAATGCGCGTTTCGGAAGAAAATGTTTAATTTTTTCAGAAAATAATAACATAGAAATCTTCAATTTCCGCATTTTCTAAAAGCACCATATTTTTACGAATTAAAATCAGATTTAGCCATCCATCTATAGTTTCCGATCTTTGAATTTGAATTGCTCTGTTAGTCTCTGATAGTCATAATTAGAGGGTTTTAACAGGAAAACCTATTTCTGAGCTAGATAAAGTAAATTCGATTTAATTTCACAACCGAGTTATTACTTTTTTATTTATGCAAATTTTGTTTTCGGATTGAATCACTATTCTGGCACTTGTTTAAGGCAAATGCAGTGCTGTACTTAGATTTTTTCTACTGTTCTCCGTTTTCTCATAAACGAATACAACTTTCTTTTATATGGCAATCATAGTTGGCTATGGCCTTAAAAACGTGCCCGTGTCTGATGAAAAAAGGGGAAAATACGGCATTTTTTGTTTATGTGTTAGTAGGCTAGGCCCTGCATGTAGCTGACAGTGTCAGTTAAGGCACAACCTTTATTGAATTTTGTGCTCTGTCATACATAATTTTAGTGGCCAATCTTAAACTTTTAGTTCATTAACCAATTTAAAATGTACCAAAATTGTGAAAAATATGATATGATAAACTGGTACATTTTGTCAAACGAAAACGCAGATTCCGCCCATGCACTTCATTTCAATACTTATCCAGAGCGTCACCAACCAAACAAGCGAATATTTCCGACACTAAAAAATAATTTAACCAATTACGCACGTTTTACATAAAACAAAATTCGGTTTTCTTCATATGAAACATGTAATGATATCGAAAAAAATGACTTTTTGGCAAACCTTAACTGTAGCATATCCAAGGGGATATATCCCTCATGGTGGATATCGACGGCAAAACATTTAATGCATATTGACTTCATAAAGTACCGAAGCCGGATGCGGGTCTGCACTCAGTTGCGATTTCGCTGGTAACTGGTCTGTTAGATATAATTCAAGTAGCAACTCATTCATATTTGCTATTTCAATTTTCGTATCGAAGGCGGTAGAAGTGTTAAATCAGGTGAAATCGGCGCATATACGGAAATTCGTTTTTCGGAAATGCATTTATGGAAAGAAACGCCATTTAAAGCGTATTTATGTAATTATTTATATTTCAGTAGTGCAAGTAGCAGTGGCGAAAGAGGTTTCTGTCTTTTAGACCTCGGTAATTAGTTTTGCAACATGGAGAACCGATAATCAGAAACAGTCTTAATAGCAGGAAGCGATGATTTCCTAATAAATTATTAAGAGATTTCCTATTGGATTTTTTAATTGAATTTAATTGCTTAATTTTTTTGCAAGGAACTATAGTTTAGTGAAGATGATTTTTATTATTAGTATTATCACCAAAGAGACCAGAAAATTTTTTGATAAAATGTTTGAAAACATAAACTCGCTCTTTCTGGCCAATAAAATATTATAAGCAAGCTAAAACTTAACTGCTGCTGCTTAATTATGACTTGTCGGACTCCTTTGGATAGTAGTATTCAATTGAACCAGAAATTGAAATAATAGAATAGTTTCTAAAAAACATTATTGGTTATCTATTTGCAACTCCACAGAAAACTCCATTTACGGAGTGCAAGTAACACATATTTAACCAGTATCCAGGTCACTAAGCAAAATTACTCTTGAAAATTACATAGGATTGTGGTGCCAGTTTCCGCATAGGAGTCCAATTTTCGGATTATAGAACAAAAAATTTAAATAATTTTTGAATTGGAGTGGCTATGAGATATCAAAGAAATATTGATTACTAAAGGGTTTGTGTCCCTACATCCTTTTTAAATGTCTCTAATGTATATCACAGAAAACCAAACAGAATATAACTTGGGTATACATAAATATTTCAAGAACTGCTCTGTACAAGGGAAATTGCTACGCACCAAATGTTGTAACAGATTAACTAACGAGATCGATGAACTTACAAGTCAATAAATATAAAACCAAAGTTAATAAATATCCATGTCAAAACTCCTCTTGTGATTTTGCTTTAGTTTAAAAAAAATATTAAATTTTAAGTCTTTTAAACTTCCTTTTTTTTGACAAAGCAATATCATGAACTTGTTATCTCCACAAGAATTTTAAAAATTAAAAACACTAAGAATTATTTAAAAATTTAAAAATGTTTAGCCCTAACCTTCGAATGGATTTGTCGAATCATTCTTTCATATATACGTTTCTATTTACAGTTGCCGAAAAACCCAAATACACGTATAGGAGCTTCAGATTAAAACCATTTAAATTTCAAATATTTGCCCTTGACGAAAAACCTCCTGGGATATTGTTGGCATTTCCTTTAAGGTTATTGGGAAACGGGATCTCCGGGATTAGAATACTTCCTGATGGAATGCGAGGACCGAAAACTGATATAAGAAAACGGGAAGGGCATAACGAGGCCGAGACTTTTGCCGTTTGTGGGGGTTGAATTGTTTCGACTGAGCGAAGGAAAGGAAAAATTTGCATAAGACAAATTACTCAAATATTGAATTCTGGTATCTGAGTCAAAGTCAAGCCGAGTATAGTCGAAAAAGTTGGAATGACTGGATATTCACAAAATACGGCAGGGAATATTGGCAATGTAATAATTCTAAGACATCCAAGTCTCATTTAATTGAAAATTAAAAAGTATTTATATAGAAAGTAAAACTCTTTTAAACCACTCTATTAATATTTATTATATTAAGAATAATGCAAAGAATTCATTTTCTTGATCTAAGGTAAGAAGGAATAGTAAGTAGTTATAAATTTATAAATGTGGATTAAGTTACTTACCCGAAAAATGTAATCTTGGTATGAATGCTCTTCCGATTAAAGAATAATCTGGTCGTAAACAAATTATACAAAAAATGTTTAAGATTTTTAAAATATAATTATAAATAAAAACCATTTTCATTCCATCTGTTCCACATAAATTAAATATTCATGATTTACATTCTTATAATGTAATTTTTGCTGGCATAGCTTACATATTAAGTAACCAATATTGACGTTACATTATAAACGAAGAACAGTCATATTGAAAATTGATAAGCAAACAAAAGTATTTATTTCCTGTTATAATTTAATTGTAATTGCAATTATCAAATTTAATACAATGAGTATAAATTTAAAGTTATCTTGAGGTTAACATGATTGTTGTCTGAAAAGTGTGTTCAAACAAACGTTGAGTGGGAAATTAGTAGATAATTTCATATTTTTTCCTTTGTTGACGCTATTACCAATCAACTAATATTTTAAAGGAAAGAAAATAGGCAACAAGCAACTTTCTTTCGAACAGGAAACTTTTTAAAACCGATATATTGTAATTGCAACATTTTGCTCGTTTCAGTAGGATTGTAACAGGGAGCGGGTCTTTGGTGGATAATTAACAAAAATCGTATTCCACAAATGGAACTCTTGTTTAAAACAAAACCGATCAATCCACGTAGTTACGAATAGTCGCACACTAACAGAACACCTTGGAGTGGACTTGCAGTTTTGAATCTGTGATCGTTGTGCAGCCTGTTCTAGAAAGAACGCGAAAATCTGTATTTTGGCCATGCATTTTTTTTGACTAATTCTCTGCTGTTCAAAAAACTTCACTTCGCAAAGCCAGTGTCGTAATACAATGATCCGATATGTGAATATCCGAAAATAACAATAACTGGAATATTTACTTACTAGGTAACTTTAGTCCATGTTTTTTTGCATAGTGAAATCCTTGTACCAAAAGAAATTCAAAAAATATTATATTTACTTTAAATCACTCGTTCCAATGACTGTTCGACCCTCAGAGTCTATTTGACAAACATTACCCTCAACATGTGATTTTCATTGTGTAGTTTGACAACGCTTCATTTTTCGAGAATCTTTTTAAAACATCCGGCATTTATTTGCTTTCTATTACATTGATTGCATGCGTGTTGTGGGCAAAATACGAAGGCGTTTTGTTTGATTTCGGATGTTAGTGAAATGCACTTACTATATACTATTATTAAATAAAACATGTGGACCTTGTATTTTGCCAATAATGCTGGTTTAGAATTACTTCTGTCAAAGCGAAACTGCGCTCCATATCCCTAATGGTTAATTCATATTAAACCGATCTGTAAATTTCTGAAAGTGACTAGTTGGCGATTAATTATCTCAAAAGCAAACATCGATACTTGTATAATATCGATATTGTAAGTGAGCCGCGGCGCAATGCAAGCTTTTCACGTCCGCGTATATATTGCCGAACAAACAAACGGGTCTACGTGCGTAATTTCATACATAATAACCGATCGTTGCAAAAACCGCGACACGTTCCATCGTACACAACCAATGTTTGACTCCTGCTGATGCATTAATCAATCGAAACATCGAATGAGGCGGCACGCAATCACCTGACGCCGTCGAGCGACGGTCCAGCGGGGAACCGACGCGACTTTCAACTGTGTTGAACAGAGGGACGGACCCAAATTTATATTCTTTTGCTTTTTTAGTTGTAGAACGAATGTTACAAAATTGCAAATTCTGAATTGCAGCCATCGAATTCGATGTTCTCATCTTTACTCTTCTATCCTTTTGTAGTGTATTAGCCTGCGCTTCTCAATAGAGATCAAACCAGATAATAGACGTTACAGAGCTGTTTAAGATTTTGTTATAATATAAGAAAATTTGACCATATTCCACCATATTACGAGTTGGGTTTGCTTAATTTAGGTCAAAGACTCTTTCTCCGCGCAGGTACATAAGTTTTTAGAATTTCGCGAAGCGAACGTCCAAAACTCTATCAGAGCTCGTTCAGTTAGTTATATTGCAACAAATAACTATATTCCATTCCTGCCTGACCGTTTGATTGTCTAGAATGCGACTTACAGCTATTGTTTAACATGCTTCAATAGTTTCGCCTCTCCTACCTTCTCCACAGAGCTTCATCTATCTATCTCTTTTTTTCTCATGATGTAGTACTTATGCGAAGCGAAGTTAATTGCTTAGATTCTAATGTTTCATTGAGGTGACAAATTGGAAACATATTTTAAGTTATTTTGATTAATGTTAGTATTTATGCGAAGTTAATTGCTTGGATTTTAATGTAGTGAATAAGTATTTCTTAATACTTTGGTGAGTAGCTGTGCTAGATCTCGCCACGCTCCTATCTTTATACCCGGCCTTCATTTTGTAATGTTCTACTACATAAATAAAAACCTATTATTATTATTATTGTGTATTTTTCATTACTTTTGTAGATGTGTATAAATTGCCATAGATTTTTATGAATGGCAGTAGATTTCTGGGAGATTTTGTTGGTTGTAACCCGTGCTGTTTATTTAGTTAGGAATCTGTTATTGCTTTATCTCTCTATCCTGGGGTCTATTGACGGTCAACATATACACATATCAATGTAATATATTTACACTTTCAAAATGGTTTTATCAAATTACTAATTTATATAATAACGTTGTGAATTTAAATTGTAATATCATGGCAAAAATTCCAGAATCGCGAACTTTATTGAATTAACTAAAACAGCGAGAGGAGGTCTTCTATTAAATTAATTACATGTATAACAGAAACACTTAATTTTTTAGAAATTTATTTATTTTTACAAATTCCTGTATTAGTTTCTATGTTTTAGTAATTTCGCAAAAGTTAGGAAATAAATATTAAAAATCATAAAATCTGTGAAATATATTTTTTGAAAGTCCCACCTTTTTTTCAGTATTTTTTCGCAAAATATTAAAAACTTATATTTTATCATTCAATATTTGTTTAAATACAACTCCATTGAAATAATGTTATAATTTTATGTTATTATTTTTATTATTTTTATTTAATTATTAATTTTATTTTATTTATGAAGCCGAATGACAGGGTAATGAAACACTTTCCTAAGATTTTTTCTTCATCTCTAACTCAAGATTAATGTTGAATTGACATTCCACACTGTGCATGGAGAAATAAAAACAATTTTTAGCTCAGGAAGTGATCCTCCAGATTTTTGACTGAAATGTTATGTTAAATAATAACCTTGTAAAGCTGCAAAGAATTCTAATATCGAGTTCTAATAAGAATTAAGAAAGATTATAGTCCAAATTATCCGAATAAAGTTAAATTTTGCAATATTGAGATTTTCTTCGAAACGTCACTCGCAACGCTTGTCACAGTTTAATACAGCACCACCTTCAACACTGTTCAAATTAATTTCCATTAGATATTCTTAATTTGTACGGCAAAATGAATACAACTATACTACTAAATATTTACGGCCCCGATTTATTAGGAAAATTGCTCATTGTCCGTTATAAGGAGCGCTAAAAAGCAAGATGCAAAGGGGAGATCCCAGCGTTGCGGCAGCGGCTAAGAAGGCTCAAGGAAATCTCATGAAGTGGTTACGCTGCGTTAGTCTCAAATAAGGGGTTCGAGTATCCCGACGCGGATAAACGCAAGAGGGCTCGAGATTACTTAGCCGATGTGTCTTCTTAATTTTAGAAATCCCCGGAATTAATAAGGGGAAAACTTCACCCAAGGTCCCGACCCTAACTTTGGAATTAAATTCTTCCTCCTTTTTCAATTTAATCTCCTGTTAACGCCCAACTACCGATTCGAATTCTACGCAACGGGCGTTATTTCCTTCTGGTTGACAGTTTTTGTGTAATAATTTTTAAAAAGTCTATCTATATCTATAAAGGGCCTACAAATGTTTGCTGAAACTCACAAAATAATATGACTCAAATCCAAATATGACAAATTTTATTAGTACTATATCAGATATAAACCGTCGAGCAAAAAATTTGTTATAAATCTTGAGCAAAAAGAAGTTATTGCAAGATTACTAGCCATTTATTTAATATGGGAATCATGATGATTATTGGGATCCATAGCAATCAGTAAAACTTAACTAATTGAAGCAATCGACAACTAATAAAGCGTATTCCTGCGTCTTTGGTGAACAACTTTGATTTTTTATTCTCGGCTCAAAATTTACCTGTAAATGTGATTTTGCCTTATAGGACTTAATGAAATTTGAAAAAGTCATTGTCACAATCAGTTAAAAATTAGTTTCTATTAAAAGAGGTTATTATACTGCTACTGTGATGGCCTATCCGGAATATTCAAATGCTGAATATTGCGATATGCATTTCTGCTACGCATGATAATGCAGATCAAGCACGATGGCTTTATATCGAGGCTTATCCCAATAGAAACGTTTCATCTGCTAAAACATTCATCAACATACACAGAAGGGGAAAGGGGATCATTCAAACCTGATAATATGAATAAAGGCAACAAAGTATAAAAGAACCGCCACAAAACGAGAAAGAAGTAGAAGAAAGAATACTTCAAAATGTGGAAGCTGACCCATCAACGAGTACGAGAAAACTTGCTGCTCAGGAAAGAATTGCTTGCTCTACAGTTTGGGAAGTTTTGCATGGTAATGATCTTCGGCCCTTCAAAGCATTGTAAATGGTGATAAGCAATTGAGAGTAATTTTATGCAATCAAATTTTAGGACAAATTCAAAATTACACGCAATTCTTAAATGTCATTTTGTTCACTGACGAGGCTACATTCAGTCGTGATGGCATTGTAAATTTTTGAAATTTGCACGCATACATGCAAAAATTTAAGGAAAACATCAGCGCCGGTTTCCTTTAAATGTATGGGCAGAGATTATATATATATAGGAGATAAATTAAAGGACCTCATTTCTTTAACCGATCGCTTAATGGGGAAATGGGTTTGCCCTTGCTGGAAGATATACCATTGCAACGGAAACAAAATATCTGATTAATGCAAGATGGATCGATGGATAGGTCGGCTCGGACCTGGACCTTCGACGTCTGGCTCACCAGACCTTAATCAGATAGACTTCTTTTTTTGGGGGCACTTAAAGTATTTAGTGTATTACACACATATAACAGATATCAATGATCTATAAGAAAAAATTATAAAAAGTTATTAGAAATGGGATAGGCGTATTTTTTTGTGTTAGACAGCATTTTTTAAAATGTACAAGAAAATGTTTAGTAATGAACCGCTGACATTTTGAAAAAATTATTAATATTTTTTATTTTCGAAAACGTTACTTAAATTAAACATATTATTGCGTTGACTTATGCCATTTTTTCACTTTTTTAATTTGTAGCATACTGTTTTGAAAAATTTAGTCTCCTGTATGTTAATAATGCTGGCCTGCATTTCCACTTACTTCCCCGTAACAGAAATGCATATGGCTATATCCAGTATCATATCTGTAAATTAGAAGTGCGGGGTATTCGGGCCGAGAATAAAAAAAGTATATTTGTGATTCTATTTTGCAATATCAGTTTAAATAAATAAAATACAGGGAAAATGAAAAAAATTTCTAGGTAAGGTGTCCTCTAGTTACAAATTTCTGAAATACTTTTATTTTTTGACAATGACTCACCAAATCAGGGGTGTGAGTAAAATACCAGCTTATTCTGTTGAGAAATAAACCTACTGCGTTAAAAATAAAATTAAAAAAAAGACTAACTCGGAAAATATTCCATTATTTTACCACTTTGAATCTTTCCTCCACATCCACGTATACGTCGCCTATAGTTTTGGAGATCCTAATGGTTGGGATCGAAAATTACATTTCGTATCAAACAACCTGAAAAATAAGCATTACCAGTCGTGTATTTTACTAAATTAAAGTCATAGTATGAGTTATTTGAATGATATTATGAATCCCAAAAAATCTCGGAGTTAAATTTTCGAAAATGATACTCGAGAATGAAGCGAATTTTGAAAAGTGTGCTTTTGGCTACAGTAAAATGTAAAACTAGCACCAATAAAATTGTATTTACGTTACTGACCACGACCACATTTAATTTTTTTCCTTTTTTCAAAATTGGGTCTTTGTCTTTGTTCGGATGCGTTATTCGCACTGATATTGATTTGTTGGTTATAGAACTGGTAGGCTGATCAGCCTGAGAGATAATTTGTACAAAGTTATGCTTACCATTTTATATGAAATCTGACAAGAGAGTAGTAAAGTAGTAGTAATAGCATCTTTGAAAGGTAGTTCGAATATCCATGCTCTATACAGATCACTGTCCGCTTTTACTACTAATTAGTAATTCTTACTCATTTTGCGGCACTCTAAAAACTTCGAAATCTACTGCGAATTCACCTGATTCAAAAAATAGAATTCATTTTTCTTTTAGACTGTCACAAACATGCAGTTTCACTTTTCACATCAAAAGTCGTTGTGCCTGGCGCAGAAACAAATCTAACCCCCCGGGGTAGAATTCGCGTTCTAGCAGTTCTCTGTCAAAATCCCATTAGCCTTCGGACCACCTCCAGCGTCTGACGTAATACCACCCCTCCTCATTCTTTGAATAAACATTCCGCCCACGTAAATGGTCTAGCCCCCGCAGCTATTATTACGCCTTTCACTTTCTTCTGGATTTGACTTTATTTTTTTTACAACGCCGTTTCCGTCGCTTCTAAACACTTTTTACGGCTTTTTTTATCGTCTGACATTTGACGTTATTTAGGTCGCATCAAATGAAATACTGAATTAAATTTTTATTCCCAGGGCCGTATTTTTTGGTGGGCTGTTAGCGCGAGATATATTAAAGAAATTTTAGGGTTTTATAAAAAAAACCTTTTTTTCTAGTCAAAAATCTCTCAGTTGCCTATAATTTGCTAAAGCTGAGTTACTATTCCATAACCAGTATTCGAAGGTTGGCGATCCAAATGGCTATTGTCGCACGAGAAACTGCAACTCTGAAAATTCCTGCACCATCTGCGCAAGTTTTTCAGTCATGATTTTTGTCTTCGGCCGACCGACCATTTTCTTTCGCTCGTATCTTGTATTATCAGGCGGAGAATCTCATATCGCTCGCCTCTCATAATATGTCCCAGGTACTGCAGCTTTTTCTCCTTGTTTATCAGGGAGGAGTTTTTTATGTTTATCCATTTGCTCTATATTTGTGTTTTTTTTTTCATCCAAAATTTTCGCAGTATTCATCTGTGGGCATATATTTTGCACGCATCAACTCTTTTCTGTGGCTGAATCGATGGTCCAACTCTCGCCTCAGTACAGAAGAATAGCAAAGATATAACAGCGAAGTATTCTGGTTCGGAGTTTCAGGCTGGGGTTTCGGTTTGCCAGAAGTGTCCTCCTCATGTTGTTCGGAGATTGGAGTTTTGGGTCGTATTGCTGGTTGACGAGCGTATCTTAGAGACGACACTTGTTCAATGATATGTCCATGGAGCTTAAGGGTGGTGTTTGTTGTTTTTTTTTTAATATATCAATAGCTTGGTCTAAAATCCATAAGAGATCTCTGCAAAGAATATTATTTATAACGTTTTCATTGATCTTTGTGCCTGCAGTTGCTTTCTCGGCAGCTTCGTTTTTGTTTGGTGTCAGTAATGTCCTGTTATGCTCTTTAGATGTAGCACTATCCCTAAGCATATAATTATTTGTGATGACAGACTATTCTTTTGTTGAACATGCAACTTTTCTACATTTCTCAATACTCCCAGGATTTTGTGCAATGGAATGCACCTCATTATTATTAGATTTGTCCTTTATACTAATTTGTGCAAGATATTAATGGATCCATTCGCTTCTGATTGCGCTTAACATATTCCCATAGGCGTATTATTGGGTCCATTTGATACAAATCATTTTTATTTGGATGAACTTATAGTTCGCATCTAAGATTTGGCGTTGGAGCGTTGGTATGCTTTTACAGCGTTTCAGAATTTTTCTTCCGGTTAGATTAAAATATTTTGCACTCAAAATTTTAACCATATACCAGGTATCCGATTCAGAAAGGAAGGATCAGGATTCAGGAAGAAAGGATCAACAGAACACATAGTTATTGATGATGATACGCATAGTTATTGAGGTAGAACACATTTATCAACCGACACCAATTTCTAGTACCAAAATTTGAATGTTTGCTTTCCATCGGAACAAGCGAACTCAAAAAAGTTTCCATAATTTGTAACAATGTTTCTTAAACATGATATAATAAAGAAATCCCAATAATGGCGATGAACAAAAAGTGAATCAAATTATGACTTGTTAGTTTCAATAATTAGCGAGTTTGTTGTAGATCTGTCATATATCCCTCTAATCTTCTCCATTCCTCTTCTCTCCATTGTTATTCTTTGCATTAGTGTGATATTCCACAGCTTCTTGTTGGAAAATCAATATACTTAATAATACTTATATATATATATATATATATATATATATATATATATATATATATATATATATATATATATATATATATATATATATATATATATATATATATATATATATATATATATATATATATATATATATATATATATATATATATAGAAAGAAGAGAGAATGAAAAAAATGTATATAATTTACTATACTCACGAAATTGTGTTTATATAAACAATATCAAAATTACAACATTTAAATACCATAATTTTATCAAGTTACACGAAATAATGTGGAATATTATTATGATTTAAATTTGAAGGTCTATATCTAGATTTTATCCTGAAGTCCAATATTGGAACAGAGGAATTGACTGGCACTATAACTTCCGTGAACTAAAATAGCCGAGGTCCTGCCACGCTACTACCCAGGACAATATTTCAGCAAACTTGCGAAATTTGAGCTCGAGCAATAATATGGCAAATCTGCATGCAAATTGAAAATCTACCTTGCGCTTTCATAAAATAAATATTAACCAGGGTGGGCTTTTAAACGCTGCGGTTTATGTGCATAGAGCTTTAAAGAAGGACTATTTATTAGGATATTAAGATTTCACGATGTAATTTTAATTAATGTGGCTTGTTTTTGTTGCAGAATGGAAGAGACTGTCAGAGCGATGTTGGTGTATAAAAAACAGGCTGAGCAACTGCGGCAAGAAAAAGCGGCATTAACGCTTGCGTTTGAGGTAAGTTTTCCAATTGATTTATTGACTATAATAATCTGAGCTAAAATATTGCTGTAAAATCCGCCGGACAATTATTACATGAAGTCATTCAATATTCAATCGATGTGTTTGCAGTCGGATTATTTCCAACGATTTTTTTTCTACATTTTGTAACAATTCTAAATACTTTTATTTTCAATAAAATGTTAGTTATAGATCGTATAGTGTTACATGGAAATAAATGGAAAAAATGTGTATACAAGGATAATTGAGTATAAATGGCAAGCAAAACTTTTTAAAGTGTTTGCTGTTTAAAACAACTTGTTTATATTTCCATTGTCGCATAAACAAGATGTTTCTTGTGTTAAATTTAATGAGATATTGTTTAATCCTTGTGTGTGGCCGCGTGGGTGTCGTCTTCTTTCTGTGTGGTCAATTTTATTCTAATTTTTCGATTATTAGTATATCAGACTTTGTGATATGCTAATGTATATACTCAAATTTTGAATATAGTCTGAGTCCACTACTTTGTCATAATTAACAGTTTATTTGGTCTAGACTATTCATAGTATATAATATATAAAAACGAAGGCATGGATTCATGACACTGACACAATGAATATGATATAAAAAATTTGCAGTCCCTGTAAGTCTCGTAGAAATCTATAGTTTCACTTTGGAACACTTAATTCAATATACCCTGTATATGGCTGTAATATCGTTGGTTGAAGATAATAATTAATTAGCGAGAATCGGCTAGTAACTAACTTTATTAACTGAAAACAAAGTCTTTGCTTCATAATCGTTGTTGCAATAATATTAATTTTTGGCCTAAAACTGAATTTTCAACATAATATTTTTTTTCGCATATAAAGTGTTACATTGCAAATCATTTCAAATTGAAAACTGACCCTTTTCTCGGCTGTGGTGGTGATTAAACCCACACTTTTATAGCGGAAGAGGATAATAAAATTGAAATATGCGCGCATTCGAAAGAGACGTTTTAAATTTCCAACATTATTACCCCGTGCAAACGAATTTTATCGACTTCATATAAAACAAAATAAATCGTAAATGCCCACGTCATTACACCGCTACCTGTTTGAAATATAATTCGGACTAATAAATTTTCCGAATTTCGACGTGTGCAATAGGTTTTATTGTCATTGTGCTATTTTATGCACCCTATAAACTCGATCAGGAACAGGGCAACTAGAGGATGTGAGCCCGTCGACTCCTTAACAATATATAAACGCAGTAAAATTCGATATAGCTGTTATAATTGGCCATTCGATTCGGTAGTATCGGAATTTAATAAGGTTTCCGCCAATTAAGATTAAATTGGCGCTTGTGTTACATCGACATTTGTCGCATGTACAGGGTCGATACTCGTAAATTTTCTATTTCACATAGAATACAGGCTTTAAATCTATAAAGTGTCACATATTAACAGCATTCATTGAATTTCACCTCCGTTGCCAGGTATAATTTTTTCTCAAATGATCGATAAAAAAGACATTTTTCGAGTGCATATTGGGAGCAAATTTCAAATGGAACTAATGTTCATTTGAAACCCTCATCTTCCCCGTTTATAAAAATATATAATTATATAATATATATTTTATATATAATGAAAACAACTTATCAATATGCATTGGACAGTTTAGTGAAAACCGGATGTCAATCCCTTTTTTCGTTTTCAAGTTGTGAACTGTTAAATTGTGATACTTTATAGATGTATGTTCACTAGTACTACGTATTACTAGACATTAAATTTTATTAGAATTTTTTTTTTGCGGATTAGTTATATTCTGAATATAATCGTTGGCCTTTGACTTGACAAGTTTATTTTATGATTACAGTTACTGATAAAGTGAAAGCACGAGATCAATTGCTTTGATCAATAAAATATATTTTAAGCAAGAAATATTGCTACTCTCATGTTACAGACAACAGATTACACTTTGGAAGAGTTAGTTATTAGCTCTTTGTGACTCCTTCCATAATAGTAGAGCTTTATCGTGTCTGAGATTAGACTCCACAGTTGGCTCGCAACGGACGTTGAGCTCTTAAAGTGATACTTTGCGCACTCTTGACCCATGAATAATTATTTTAGAGTAGGGAGTGGAAAAAAACTTAGCAAGACGCCAAAATGTAAGTAGGTGATTAATGGATTATACAGAATACCCGGAAATAATGTCTGCATATTTATTTCGAGGTGAAAAAGTTCATATGAACATGCAGTGAAAAATAGTTGGTGGTTCGTTGGTAAAGCTGATCTCCTCTAGTTTGCCATTTTTACCATTGAAGTTTTAATTGATATGATATGATGCTTTGTGACGACACCTTAGTGCTTTCTAATCATTTTAAATAATACATTTAAAAATTAAGGATTGTCCCCATTTTTGTGTTACTGCGCTACTGCAAGTATGCAGATTCGAAAGTACTACAGACTCAATTGTTTGATTTTATGAGTTCAATTGAATAATAGAAACAACTCCTCCAAGGGGCTTGCCGCTATATTTTACGTCCCGCTCTCACTAGCTTCAAATATTTGGGAACTGCAGGTTATTCATAATATTGTTTTTTTTAGAACATTTTCTGTTCTAAATTTATTGCGTGCCCGAAGACTTTGCTAGGGAAACATAAAATAAACAGGCTAATTTAATACATCAGCACCTCCTATACATGTTTCAATTTAAGTCTTATAAACAAATAAATTAAGATCTTCTTTCAGCAAGTGGCATTACGTGCGTGAGGAATGTATTGGAATTGAGCACTCTTTTTGAAAACCTGTGTTTTAAAAAAAAATTCGAGGAATTTATTTTCGACAGAATTAAATATATTCCCCCCTGGAAGGTCAATCCAAAACTCGTCATCTAAAAGATCATTTAAACTCAGTCGATTAGTTCGTCCTAATTTCAACAAAATCCCTTTTCTTTCGGTTCATCAGCAAACTCGTTTAAAATTTAAAAAGGAAAACTCCTCCAATTTAATACAATTTTCTTTCGGTTCTGGAAGGGAGCACGAAAAATTTCCGTTTTAAGTGACTTTTATGACGTCAAGTTTTACCATCTTTCGTCAGTGTTTCTTTGTGAAACGTTTAGGGACTTAGACAAAATATTCTGTTGAAATTTAAATGGATAGAGACAACAAACTGATGTGCCTCTTGGGATTTCCTTGATTCAGGCTTCGAAGGTACCACTATAGTAGTAAAAGTTTGTCGGCCAAACAGAAGAAACACATATGTACCTTATTTAATTTAGTTTAATTATATTATAACAACGAAATTATCATAGAATGGTGATATTTCTAGCAATCTATTTTTACTTCTTGAATTAAATATCTGACGTTATGTAATTTGCAACGAATTAAATAAAATTAATTCTAATTTCTTATAATCCACAACAAATTTGATAAACGCAACTTTAGTCATGTGTTTGTTTTGGAACGAGCGGAGCCCAGGGGAATCCAGTTTTGCAAAACAGCACGATACATTCACACGTGTGACGTGACGTCGGAACTGACAAACGTCAAAATACCATCGCTAAAATGTACCGAAAACATTCGATCGTTTTCAAACCCGTGATTAAAGTACCGGTAATGTCCATAGTGGCTCGCAACAGACGTTGAGCTCTTAAAGTGATACTTTGCGCACGCTTGATCCATGAATAATTATTTTAGAGTAGGGAGTGAAAAAAAACTTAGCAAGATGCCAAAATGTAAGTAGGTGATTAATGGATTATACAGAATATCCGGAAATAATGTCTGCATATATATTTCGAGGTGAAAAAGTTCATATGAACATGCCTTGAAAAATAGTTACTTAAATGGCTAGAACCGGTTAGAATATTGTTTGATAAGTGCTGAATGCTAGTAACCAGTGGTAACCAGTTTTGTGGTAGCTTGTCAATAAATTAAACTCATGTCACTTTAATTTAAAAATTACTTTTTTCCACTCCCGTCTGTAAAATGCCTAATTACACACCGATCTAGCGTGCGGGAAGCGTTACTTTACCACGTCAGTTTCGTTTCCCACAGATCAAAGCCACTGTGGACATTTCCGAGATTTTATCGCACGGGATTGGGTGTAATCGGATGTTTTCGGAGATATTTCCCACACCTTGAATTTTGACGTTTGTCAATTCTGACGGTCGTCAGTGAATATATTCGTGTTGTTTTAAGAAAATGTACCCAAAAACTAACGGTCGCACAAAAAGTCTACTATGCAACACGTTCGGTCAACTTTTTGAGTCACTCGTTTATTAAACACTCGCTCCGCTCGTGTCAAATAAATTCGTGAGTGAAATGCCGTTTACCACACTTGTGTCATAATACACTATTTATACCGTTTACCACAAGTTAGTAAAAAGCGTTTTCATGGAAAACAGTGTCTTTGGACGGAGAAGTGTACCTTTTTTAGTTTGAAATATCTTCAGCATTCCCTCTGGAACAAACTCTAGGTTTTTTAGTTGTAGTTTGTTAAACAATGGGGCCTGTTAATATGCCTTTTTTTGTCTTATTTTCATCTCTAAAATCTTAACTCCGAAATGTGTCGCTATTATTTTTGACCTCCCTGTAAAACATCGATGTAGTTATAACTCTACGAGCAATTTAGTCCTTTTTATTTGTTGCAGCCCGCTGAGTGCATATGACGTTTTAAACTTGTTTTCGCCCTTCATACCATATTATCCCCAAGTTGCTATGCGGCAATTAACTTGTTGAAATTGGTTGCTTGAGCATATAGAGAAGGCGATATAATGGCAAAGTTGCTAATAGCGTTCAATAATTTACCACTTTGATTTGTTTAGGGATATCGAGATTTTAAGGTTAGTTAGTTGGGTTAATGAAAATTAAGGTTTTATTTTGGTTTTGCTGTTTCTATTTAATAAGTAAATGAAAATATTATTAAATCTCGTAAATATAACAACAATAGAGCATTATAACATATGCATTCCATATCGTTTCAAAAGTTCTGTTGCGTAGTACTTTCGGTTTTTCCAAGATTTGTTTCAAAATTTTCGTAGATTAGTGAAAAATATTTTTTTAATAATAACTTGACAATATGCAGAAATTTTTTTATCAAATTTTGGTTTGTCTTGGTAAGAAATTAATTGTTGAAATTTTAATTTCTCATTTAATTTTCCTATTCTGCTTTATACAAATATTACAACTTATTATAACGATTTTTGCATAACAAAGAACTATACGTTGCATCCATAGACGCCGGATTTCACAGACAAAAAAACGCGGCCCTAAGTATGCCCAAAAATTCATTCATTTACGCTGTATATTTAGGGTTTAAACTAGTTTGAATCAATAAAAAATGATATTTGGTTAATAAAAGCAAGGTGGCAAATCCATGTCCGTTAAACCGATGCGACGCTCTTTCTTGCTCAGTCTTGACTTTTAATTTAAATAAAACCGGGCGGAAAGAGAAATCAATTGACCATCAGTATTGCTATCGACCATAAAATCATAAGATCATAATATAGAATGTACCTTTCTACTGTTGGTGCTCTCAATAAGGCCCAAGTTTGAAGTGTCTTTTTGTGCGATTATTGGTGCTATATTAACTAACTCCCTTTTCCAAACACATAAAAGAAATCTCTTCGATGGTAAGTTAATTAAAATAATTTCCTTCGTTACAATAAACCCCTCCATACAATTTGTTCATCCAGACGAACTCCAGACGCACCACCTTCATATTCGCAGTGTTTATAGATCGGGCATGACTAAGTGCTTCCCAAGCGTCTCTGCGTGTCAAAATGAAGATTTATGACAGCGGAAGTAGATTTTAATACTCCGATCGTGTCTAATCTAACGATTAAGATTTTCCCTTGCACGTTTCGCAACTAAGTACGTAACGGACGAGTCATTTTCGAAAACTTAAACCAATTAATAATCGTAAACTTCGAATTTAACGATCAGCCGACAACGACATCAAGGAATTAGAGAGGAGTTCGTGGCAACTGGCGTCCATCGTTTATCATCTGTTACGTTTTGGGGGTATCGAACGAAGGTTTTGTCATGGGTTGTTTAAATGAAATCTAAGTGATGATTTCGTCGTCAACTTAAATAGCGCATGGAGAAACAGGTGTGAAGAAAAATGTGAAAATATTTTTTTGTAATTGAATTTACTAAGTGTATGCCCAATTTGCATATACCGTAGCCTGTGCTTCGATTTAATTGGGGACAATATGGTATTTAAATAAATAAATAAATAAAAATTCATATTGACGTTTATGTTATTCGAAAATCTCCAAGATTTATAAGTGGTTTTTTCTCTCCAATAAACGACTTACCGGTTTCTCCAACCAGTTTGGACAATGGGCCTTCGAAGTTCTTTAAGTTTCAATAAAGCTTATTTGACAAAAACTGTCTTCTATTTCTAACACGCGCTTCAGGTGTTCGTAGCGATGAAGTGTACGGCAGTCAGCATCAAGTAAGTTTTATCGTACGTATATAAAAATCCATAGATTTTCTTGTCGATATGCATAATGACTAGCTCAACTACTTATTTGCAGTCCGCTGAAATTAAATTAATTTAACCGCAGAAGGACATAAGTACGTTTTTGTTTATTGTTTGATTGTTTTTTTTAATTATAAATACATTTTAAAAATAAAAGCCGCAATACTTTCTACATCCTTAGCCGTGCCTTCCTAAGAAAACTCATAATAGTTGCGATTCTTTATTTTGCTCGACGTTGACATATTGGGGCATAGCGTTTTACAGATAAACAGATATGTGGAGTCTAAGGTCTAAATGGTGACGGAACTTCAAATAATATTTTTACTCATTTTAATCAAAGTAAAAATTTCTTTTAATTAGTTAATTCCGTCGAGTTTAAAACAGTTGTTCTGTAAAATTATTCTACATTTTCTCTTTTTCCAAATTTAGATTTGGTTTACAGCACCGTTAGAAATTGCGTCAGATGTAGTTAATTTTTCCCATATTCAACAAACAGTTTACAAAGTTTTTCTATTATTACTTCGATTTTTCGGCAAAACACTTCAAGATAGAACTGAGGAATCCAGATATATAACATGTTCTGTCTATTATAAAGAAATTCCAGAAACACATCCCCATACTCCCTAAGCCTTGTTCAAATAGACACACACAGTTTGGTGTTACTAGGCAGAAGCCGCTATGTATATTTACTGTGAATTTATTTATTATTATTATTGTGCATTTTGTAAATGTCATTTTCTGTATTAAAAAAATAAACGAGATTGTTGTTATTAATAATATATAGTATAATAATAGCATTGTCACGGTCATGTAATATATCATCCTATGCTTTGGTTCTTCGCTTTTTTTAGATGTCAGTTTTCGTCTTCCTATTTCACGTCACTTATCTATTTTATTAATAGCACGGCTCCTTCAGTAGGCATTAATGACGCGTTTCGGAAATCTGGGGGATGATCGTATTTATCCCGATAACTTCTTTTATGTGACAGCTTGCACTGATTTGTTCCTCGGTCTCTCTTTTGTTATAGTAAAAAATCGATAGGCCGCTCCACGCCCTCGGTAAAATTGACACCAAAAAATAAGGCAATTGGAATACAAATTTTTTAGTTTATTTTTTTTAATTTCGAGTGTTTTAGTTTATTTTTTGGTGCCTTTATGACTTCCTACCAAAACTGTTTGATAGTCAATTGTTCATCGTAGAGTTAAACTTCAAATTAAAAAAACTCCACCCTGCAGTGCATAGCTCAACATAAGACTAGTTGGTGTTAGAACTTTCATTTGAACTGCTGTGAAAATATTATTGATCGACAGATCATCAGCGACCAAATGTTTCTTGCTACATCTTTCCCATAAACGTCTAATTTGCCATCTATTCGGGATCAAGATCAGCTAAACAGATAAAAATTGAGTGGGATGACCTTCCCTAGGTAGGATTGCCTAATATGAAAGTTTTTGTTCAAATCTCCAAAAGCACGAATTTGGTGAATATAAAAAAACTGAAGCTACGAATGCGTTGTCTGCTTTGAGGATGGCCACAATAATTGTTAATAGTTTTTAGATTTTTCAGATTCAATTTCAAATTAAAACTATCGAGATTACTGTCTGTATGATTTTTATATTTACCATTAACTTTTTATTTAAAATTACTTAACTATTTAACTGACTTTTACAGGTATTTTCGCTCATTGTGCTAAATAACACTAGGACTATGTGAATAGTTCAAACAATAAAAAAATATCTGAAGCAACTTTGATGAAATGAGTACCAGAAAGTAGTAGTATTGTATATGGTAACTGTCAACCTCCTATCTTTGTGTATTTTTAGATTCTTTATCAAAAATTAAGTTAATTTAATAATTATCATTTCATTTCTTTTGTTACTCCTTTTCGAGAAAAAATGAATTGAATTGGAAATAAAGGTCAAGCAAATACTAAATCAAAAAATTTAATTTTTCTAAAATATTTAATAGTTTCCAAAATTACCACATCCTTTAAATAAACTATAAAAGTCACCTACACCCTACATATCATTCGAAAGAGAAAAATACTATTTAATTCGTTCATAGTTCATTTTTAAAATCTCTTAAGATTACTCGATTGTACTTAAAAAAAATACCCCAATAATGAGCAGACATCTTTTTGTAACTCGAAAAACAAGGAATATGACCACAATAATTCAAATCGTAAAAATGTGAGCTTTTTGTGATGAAAACAAAAGAGGATAGCGAGTTCTGGTTTTCTTTACGTCTAAAAAGTTGCCATCAAAAAGGTACCATCCATTTTCCATAGCTCTTATACCGAGATCTACAAAACATTTAAATTTTCCCATGCATCCAGTACATATGTTCCGTTGCCGACACTTTCAGGCAAAAAAGCGAAAGAACTTAATCCATGTTAAATGGAACCCTCACGTTGGGATTTAATTCGAATTCCGGGGTGTAAACTTGCATATGCATTATTTACCAGGGTATCACACTTGTCGGGTCGGGGAAGTCCTAATCAATTTAACTACCGTCGCGCTATGCAGCTGGGACCCGCTACTTGCTGAAGACCGCTTTAAATTTTGCAGAAATTTAATTTTTTGGTCTTGTCTCTCGGTACATGCGACAGGAGAAACTTTTTACTCGAGATCGCTAAATAATTACCGGGGGTTTCGTTGGCGTTAAATTATGCAGCGAAATTGATTGATGCAGTAAGTTCCTTTACGGTTGACAAAAGTTGAATACATTTTTCTTTGACATAATATAGAAACACTGGAAATGGAAAAGGTAATCGGATATTAATATTTAGTATATACCCACAAACATTTTTTTTAAACAACTTATTTGCGTTAAAATAAGACATTCTGAAAATTAAAATTAAAATTAAAATTTTAGGTCCGGTTTCGTGATTGTGTTCGGCAACAGCTGATTTGTCTTAGTCGTAAGGCTGTTTCGTGTTCTTCGAAATACAAATAAACTCATCAGCAGTTGTCGAACACACGTCACGAAACCGGACATAAAATTTTATTCGACAAACCTAAAATGCATGCATGTAAGTTCGACTCAGCAAAAACCGACGCAGGAGGAATCCAGAAGTTTTGTAAAAAGTATTAAAATAGCCTGTGGAAGTTTTTTGAAAAATGTTTTTCTAATTTTAATATTTTTGTTATTGGTAACTTTCGAATAAATATAAACTCGACATTTTGAATATAACATGAAATGATAAATAAATACGACATATAATACATAATACCCTTATTCATAATGTTCTAACATTTTCTCCACAGAAAACCTCTCTCAACGAAATTTTATGTAGTGACTCCTCAAACCCAAAAAAATGTTTTCTTCTGCCCTTTCCTTGCCCTTAATTCCTCTTGCTTTTGAAGTTATATTGGCCAAAGGTTAACTGCGACGCAACATCGCAAACTTATAATACATTTGAGTATTTGTTATCAAAAAGTAAAGAATCGTGCACGCTGGATTCAGCCTAACATAAGTTAGTGTTGTTGGAAAGAAATTGGAGTAGTTTTTAGGATTTTCGAATCAAGACTATCTATCTATCTATCTATCTATCTATGGTGTCATTAAAAATTTATTAAAAAATAAATAAAATAAATCAAAATAGGAGTATGTGATTTGGTGAATTTTGTTATTGTATTCTCGAGCCTATAGCTTGCTTGAATAGAACATGGTAACATGCACATTAAAAGCGAAATTGGGAATGTGTAAGAAAAGTAAAGTTTAAATTTTTTTGAAAATTTTTTTCACTCAACGTGAAAAAATATTCAAAAAAATTCAAATTTACTGTACTGTGTGTTTGGATATATGGTTTATTTATATGAACAACTATTATAAAAAAAAAATAAAAAATATAAATTTTTATTTTGGATATTAAGGTACGTATGAATTCCTCCCAAAATTCAAGACATGTTTCAAATATACAAGGTATTTCATAATTCAATATAAATCTTGAAAGAATAAATCTATTTTTTTCATATAAGTTTGCGAGATTCAGAGTGTCAATGTTTATCAATTATTAATGTTTATCGATAAAATCATGCTACGTTAGTTACGTTATCGTTTTTTTTTAGTTTTAATAATTTTTGGAAATTAGATTGAAATTATTTAATACAGATTTCTGAATAATTAATAAATGACCAATTTTTTAAAAACTTTTACATCGAAAACAAAACAACTTATAAGACAAGTTAGATTAAAAAACATATACATATACATTTTATTTTATTTACAAAACATAATTTATGTACATAAAATAATTTTCACAGGAATTCAACGATGCTTTAACATACAGAGTGTTCTATTTAAAATAACAAGTTTTTACTTGTATAAGTAAATTAAAACAACTGTTGTCATTAACTCAGTTTTTTTTATATTGTTTATAGACTCAGAGATATGGAAACATCCCATAATGAACTGACCCCGGCACAAATCAAAATAATTGTAATAACTGAGGCCTTAGAATGGAAATTTCCCAGCTACTGTTAATTTTACTCATTCCAAATTGTAAGTGTATAGTCACAGTGTAATAAAAACGGATTAAGGGAACCGCCGTAACGGCATTTGCCTATAATACCTACACTTAATAACTGGTAGTAATGATCCGAACTATATGTTGATTTTCTGGACTCTGCGAATGAGACAAGTTGGGTGCCGTCCTGTTGTAGGCCTCTGTACCAACTTAATTTGGCCTCTTTTTTGGGCATTTTAAAACATCGCAATATTTTATTAATTCGTTAATTCTGTGTTCACTATGTCAGAATTAGTTAAAACTTTAAGTAAACATGAGAGTGTTGTTAAAGTGTGAGTGTCTAGACAGCAAAACCAAAAAGATGTCCTCCCAAAAGTAAATAAAATTGCTAGTTACAATTCTTTCGGGCTCTGTACGTGTAAGTTTTATTACGCGGCTTAACCGCACATTTTAAATATTTATCTAATCAACTGATTATTGTTGCCGTTATTCGAACTGCACGTTACTCAGGCCTCATAAGGCATTAATTCGAAACAGGTATAGATGTAATAGAATTCCGATGTAGCTATTTCCAACGGATTAAAAGCCAATTTCGATGCGCGTATTCGCTGCCCCGGCAGTATTTATATAAACATCGGGCATAATTCGAACATTAACGAACATTAAATCCCTCCAATTACCCTTAACCGAATCCGCGCATGTATCGACTGCAATACGGGTGGGTGCCGCTGGCTAAACAAAGGGGAAACTTCTAAACGACAGTGGGGGTGGGAGACCGTAAGGGATTCCGCGTGACTTTTTTTTACTCAAATACTATCCGAATATCGAAATGTGTATAATTTTATGTCTTATTTTAATATAAGGAAATTTATTTTTTATGGAATTTTTAATTAGGGAATGACAAGCAGTCAAAATTAATATTAATAAAAAACAGACCTGGTTAAGGAGTGAGATGAAATGACTATAATTCAGTAGAATCCCTCAATAGCGTCCATTCGTGGGCAATCAAATGTTGATCGTTTAAAGCAATTGCCTATAATTTTATATTATTCATTCATAATTTTAATTACAACTTTCTTCTATATTTGCACAAAACATTTTTTTAATTCGGAGTTTTGCAGTTTTTATATTCCAAAACACTTATCATTTTTCAAAGCATATGATTTTCTTGGCAAAGAAAGGTAGTAGAGTTCAGTTTCATCTGTATTATACACATCTTTTGGGGCCTACTCTTTTAAAATTGTCATCAACTTTTCCTTCCAAGTATATGCGACGCTAATATCAGCAGGTTCTCCACAGATTTGCGTTAATAGTAATGCTTGTTTCGAGCCTTACAATTTCAAGTCCCGTCCACAGCAAGTCCTGCGGTTTTAGGAAACTTTCTTTTTTTATCACAATTTTTTCGATACAAACCACTTTTTTCACTTATTGTATCCATCTTTTTTCCTTATTACAGTCACACTCAATGGTAAATAGAAAATTTAATGTTAACTGACAACTATTCTAAATGTGACAGGTCCAGCTTAAAGCTTACAAATATAGGGTATAATTAGGATAATGTATTTTTTTTACGAAGTATGCCCCATTGACAAGAAATGATACCATTTGCATCTGGTAGTCCAGTAAAATTTTATTGTTTTATTGTTTTTTAAGTTGCGGAATGCAAAACCCTCTGAAAGAGCAGAGGAGGAATATTGGGGACACACAAGAACCAAGGAAATATCTAAACACGACAGTGTTCGTTGCCAAGGTAACCTTGAAGGTAGGAAATTACTGGCGGAACAAAATAGGAAATGATTAAAGCTGACTCTGCAATACTAATTAAACAAATAAATTGGACTACTGAGAGAATACCTAAACTATAACAAAAGGTTTGTTAAACATTGTGAGCTCCAATCTACGACTACAATATATGATAAATATGATATATGAACGTTAATCATTTAAATAAAATGAATCCGTGTAAAGTAAAAGTAGTGAACCGAGAAAAATTCAACACTATTTATATATAACTTGAATCCCCGAACACAGAACTGTTCCATTATTGACTTGTCAATTGTTTATTATCGTGCAGTATGTACCATCTAGTGAGGTTTTATTTTTGAGAGTCCAATGTTCCTCTGGCGAAGAATATATTGACTAATCCAGATTTTTTCTTAAGATCCTGAAAACCCTAATTAAAAGTACCCCATCGGCATTCATTGAGAGAGCCGTTAATAAATCTCAATTAACAATCTACTCTCATGAAATCAAAGAAAAAAGTCCTTTTTTCTAAAAAGAATATAATTGTTGTTTGTTCCGACTGCATACACATAGACTTCTTTACCTTGAAGAGACGTTTGTCAATGAGGCTCTTATAATTCAAACAATTATTGTTAAATATCTAAAGAAGGACCTAGTTATACAAATTTCTTTTAATTAAAGAGGGATAAAATATATAGATCAAAATGAAAATCACGCTAACCAGAGTTAGCAGGTTAGTGATGTGGTGTTTCATTTGTTACTTTGTTTTATTACATTCGTTTATTATTTTGCTAGCAAGAGCTGGTGACTTAATATAAATTTTGAATAAGTGTTTGGCATTTCTCTGTTGCTTACTGAAATTGCGAAATTAATTGTGAGTGTAAAGCACGGTCTAGAGGCTAGGTTTTGACTGCACATTTCAACAACAGAGGCGGCAGAGCAATAGACATCCCTGAATTGTGAATCGCCATGTGCAGACGTTAGCAATGATTTGTGATTTACGTAAACAGGAATGACGGACCTTCAAAAGTTTCTGACTAATCTGGAAAGTTTTGCTTGTAGGATTCTGGTTTACCTTCCTTTTTGAGGTGTATTAGAAAGTGGGAGTTTAATTAGCTGGAGCTATCCGAAATAACATAATATTATTAAATTGAAAATAACAAAAAAAGAGAAGCTAAATCGTATTAAATTAATTAATCCACTAATCAGACGAGCCGCTTCTGCATTACCCCGCGGTTGTATGTAAATAAAGGGCCGTTGCTACCCTAACCACGGGGTTATCTCTGCGAGAGGCAGAAGGAGGGCGGTGTTGTTCCCCTTTGACGTCCTTTTTATTAATGTGTCTTGCTTTGCGTTGGGTGACTCGCCCGGCCTCGTATAACTTTGTTTATATGCTCCATTGGGTGTCCTCGAATTGGCAAGCCAGTCAATCCACCCTTAAAATTTGGAGGAGTCGTCAAACCGACAGATTTCCTTTGGATGGTTTAGGCGGTGCCCCCACCCTACGTTTGTCGGTTAACGTTATTTGATAAAGAGAAGGGAGATAATGCGATACTGAGATTCGCAGCGAATTTACTTACAAGTGGGACTCAAGACGTTGGATTATATTTTAATGTTTTCGCCTTCCAAGCAACACGGTTAACAAGCTTACTCAGGTTTCATCATTCATTAAAAAAAAATGGGTTTTTTAGAAATATAAAATTAGCATGATTACAATTTTAGTTAAATTTCTTAACTAAATAAGTTTAGTTAAGCAATGCATAGGATAAAAGTATACCAATATTTTTGTTGAAATTGAAATTGATATTTTACTGGTTTTATTTTATTTATTTGGTCGTGAGATGAATTTTATGTTACTGGGTCTATTATTTTTTTTATAGCTAACGGTTATTGTTCCACTATAGCACAATAAATGAAGCAATTTTAATATATACAATTTTTATTTATTAGTTTGTTATACACAACGCGTTTTGGTATCTTCACTTTGTCATTTTTAAGGGATCAAGGGATTGTAAATATGGATAGCCGAACTAACTTTAAAAGTGAGTGTGTGAGTTTAATGCAGTGGTTCCCGATCTGTTTATTTCTAAATTTAATTTAAATTAAAACTGCTCAATATAAAGTTTGGTGTCTATTATATAAAATATACGCAACTTAAAATAAACGAATTAATCAGTAAATTTTTTTAGTGGTATCGATAAATCTGAAGCTTTAATAATAAGTTGGCGTCAATTTTGCAAGGTTTAATCTTAAATCTCCTCGGTTAGTTATGTCCAGTCTGTTTATTTTTTTCGATAGGAGATTCGTAATAGCGCAAAACCCCCGTTCCACCAGGTATGATGATGAAAAGGAAATAATAAATTTGTTGCCTATATTTCATATTAAGGGATATATAACAGGTATGTTTTGAACTTCAAGTTTTTCGTTTGTCTTAATTCAATCAATTCTTCTTGTATTATGCCATGTCACCATATGAGTTAATTATACACGGTGGTATTATCATAGTCAAAAATATCCTCCATCCTAGTTTTAAAATTTGAATAAAGGGCATTTAAATATTGAACATAGGTTGAAACATCGTTTTCCTGGCAGTTTGCTTGTGACAAATTGGGGAATTGAGAAAATTCGCCTCGTTAATAGTTTGCTTCATTGAATAACTCTGACAAAAATCTCTGATAAGACGGACGTTGTTTTAATTAGGGTTAGACTTTCGCCTTGTAACTACAAATTAACAATATTAAATTTTGTAAATAAATCTGTTAAATACGCGATGTCTGTTTTCCGTGTGTCTGATGCCTTTAAAAATTTTATTTTTAGTATCCAGAAATTCTGAAATAGTTTCCAAAAGTGCAAAAATCTTTTCAGCCAGAGTACTTCAGTGTGAATGAGTAATTGATGAAAGTGTCCGTCAATTTCTTTGCACAACCGCGCAAATAACCGCGTATTCTGTGCGTTGCTTCGGATTCGGTTTACTGGATCAATGACTAATTGAAGAGATTCATGCAATCTAACACTCAAATGTTTATCTACTATTGCTAACACTCCTGGCAGATTTTGTTTTAAATAGCTTATAAATCCACGACAACGTCCAACCATCTGTAGCTACTAATAAACATAAAATATTGATTCACCATTAGTGTCGGTTTTCAACGTTCTTGCGAAGTGTAGTTTTTCGTGGATTTCTTGATTCATGACAAACAATGATAATAATAACGCTTCATTACCAAGTACAATTCGCTCGTCCAATTTTATAGAGAAATGGGTGGTTTGTAAATAATTCCCCAAGCTTAAATGCCTATTGACATTTGGCGCCTTTTTCGTTTTGCCAGAATAGTTTAATTTGTCATATAATTCAGACTCCTTTCATCTCACTGTCCTATAATATTCGATCTTTGGCTTCTAAGAGACTCCTATTTGCACAGAATTTTATCCATGTCAAATGTTATACATTATATTCTAAGTATGTTTTGAAGAAAGCACGCCTTTTTTCCTGTAAAACTTACATTAGTATAAAAAACTAGGCGTATTTGCTATTTATTTAATTAATTATGTGTTTTATGTGTCTTTACTTTGTTATGTAAATTAAGCCTATATTATAAAAACGACTTTTTCTGATTTTTTAGTGTAATTTTGAAAGAAAATATCAACAAACGAGTCGAAATAGCTGAATGCTTCAGGATACATTTTTCCTTATGATTAAGGTGGCATGAGTAGGGTGTGAACTAAACCTCTTACAAAATTTCGTTCTTATAGGAAAAATTTAGAAAGCCAAAATCGAAGAAATTTATTTAGCTGAGGAAAAAGTAATTAGATTATAAAACACAAACTCGGATGATTTTTTGTCTCTTTTGTTTTCGCAACCATACTTTTTTTTTGGTTTAATATCAACAAAGCTTGAAAATTTCTAAGTAATTACTACATTATCCAAAATTGCATTTTTCTATACACGGTGTATAGGAAAGCTATTATTATTTTCGGGTCATAATAATAAAGGTCTATATTCGCCAGTAGGTATATACCGCAAACCAATATATTTTTTCAAATGTTTCTTAGTTTTACAAAAGGACGCCAAAGCGAATAGCTCGAAGCGATTTTTGATTTATATTGGTAAGTCGTAACTAACCAAAACTAACAATTAAAACAAACATGTGTCTAATCCATTTTTGTTTAAGTAATTTTTTGGTTGTAAATGTTTAATTTGAATTTACGTGTTTTCCATCATAAAAAGATATTAACTCTTTTCGTTTGCAGCACATATAAGATATTACAATCCTAGATAATGAAATCTTCTGAAATTGTTTATCTAGTGGGTCCTGAACAAAAAAATTTTAGTTCAGTTTGCCCGTAAGAATGAAATTTTTATTTTTTGTACGGTCACACCCTGTATATCCCTCTTTTAACCACAAAGACACTGTCTCCATTCCAACAGTTTAGAACGAAGCGACAAAAACTTGATACCAGAGGAAGTAAGTAATAACCAACGCCATCCAATGTGTTGATAAGAATAATAAGTCAAAATACTTAGAACAATACAATGGAATTAACAGATTCCAAATATTTTCATTTGTTAGTATGTATTGATTTTATTAGATGATAAATTTTTTGAATAACTTGTTACTGCTGGATGTAATAATTGCAAAGGCGCGCGTATTCTATCATCGTCGAATGTTCAAATTGACAGGGCTTTAGGACCTTAGGGTATTAACATTGTAACGTTATCATTAAAATGGACATTGAATCAAATGAATACTTCCAACAGTTTCGTTAACTGCTAATTTCACTATACAAACGACAAATTTTCCTAATCGATTTTTCCTGCACAGACACGGGGAAATCCCGGTGAAAGCGAAAGTCCCTTTTATTACCGTTCACGTGATCGCAGGGGTAGTATAATAATAGCCCTTTTGTGCGATATTAATACCGCTATTAGGGAAAAGGCAATTCGCGTCTGAGGAGGATGTATTTTAAATATACGAAACTGTACCGTTGTTTGGAGGGGGGGGGGGGGGGGGGGGTAGAAATTCGACGAAACAAAAATAAAACACTGGGGAATAATATTTAGCGATATGCGTCGAAGCACGGACATGCGAAAACGAGATTATTGAATTAGGGGATCCGCGCGACCACCATATTTAAACATTCGCTTTTGGAAGGGCAAAACATTCGCGAAATTTGATCACCCTAACGCATATGTAAATAAGTCGGATCAACGGAAGGCGGAAACGATGCCGTATATGTGGGTTGAAAACCAATCATGAATGCGAAATTGAAAACTCACCAGGCAAATAAAATCGTTCATTTAATTAAATATATTTTTGGAGTGGCATATTGCTAATGTATGTCTCAGAGAATTGATCCGATCTCCAATTGATTTCTAATAAAAGGCAAGAAATAATAGAATTATGTTATGCTCCAGACAGGATTTTATCATAATTGGGGTTAAACGCTCAGATGTTAGTGTTTCAGAGAGATTTCGTCACCAATATCTCAACATATCTCAATTTTATTGACCATTCAAGGTAGGCCCATAGTAATTGAGTTGCGGCCATCGGATACCGTAATCTTGAAGCACACCAACTTATGTAAATAGATCGACATTCTATGAAAATGTCTCTTAAAAATTCTAAAACTTTCTATGTAAGATACATATTTTGGAGATGAAAATTATGTTTTAGAAAATTTATTTTTTAAAGCCTATTGCTATTCTTACTGCACTTGACTAACATATAAAATAAATCTAACACATTGTTGTTTAAATATGGATTCTCCATATCAAAATAACTTAAGTTAATATTATTCTGCATTCCTCCTGTTGTTGATACATCGAACTTGCTGACGTTTCGGTAATCATCCTGGTTGTTTCTTCAGAACTTAACTGAACTTGGTTTGCACTCTACTCTGTGCCTGCTTATACTGTTTGACATGAACATTGTCTCGGATGACTGATTCCCATATGGGTAAAAGGTAAAGATCTGAGTCGCGATTAAGATTGTTTAGTTGTTTAGAGATTTCTATGATTTCTAAGATTTTTCTTTGGCAGAAGAATTGATTACATGTAAAAATTTTCGTTTGAGCGAATAAGACTTGATGATTCCTATCTATCTATCTATACATCTATCAATTGCAGATTATAATAATTTCTAATTCAATGGTTGTTAGGGTATATACAGTGTAAATCTAGCAGGGATTCTTGACCATGGGGCCAAATAACAAGAATAATAAAACAAATAACAAATAAAATCAATGTAGCGTTTCCATAGCTTTGGTTCTAGATGGAAGGTGTCGAGCGCTATCTTCTCAAAAGCCTATTAGTCCTCCCTTCCCCTCCTGATATCTGCGATGACTGGTAATAACCCATAGATGTTCCTGGTATTTGTTCATAAATTTGACCGTTATAACAAATATATGTTTCAATTTTCATTTAAGATAAAAAGGTTTGATTCCAGCTTCATTTGAATCTAATGCAATAGGTTTTAATTGTTCGTTGAAGTGGAAGGAATTTGCAACGAAACGCGGTCGATCCGCTGTTTGAGGGAGTATGTGGGTTGACTCGCAATCAGCATTGGGAAACTTTATTTGGGTTACAATGAAACGGGTTGAGATAATTCGTTAACAAAAGATATAACTTACAAAAACCATAAATGGCATTTGCCACACAAAAAAATATCCGACCTACCTTAACAAAAGGCAAAGGTCCGGTAAAGTGTATTGACTCAATACGGGGATATAACAGGCCGCAGGTTCTCTCGAAAAATATCTCAAATTACACAAGAGATAGAAAAATAAGAACTATTGGGTGAGATGCCGGCCCACAACTATCTCCTTGTCCGGCATTACCGGCTGTAGCTCGATATGTTATTCGTTTAATGGTGGGGCGCCTTCTATCAAATTATAATTCAACTCGCAGCAGCAAATAAAAACAGAAAAAGCTACCTGTCATAATTTGTTTCGCTACAAATTAATGGAATTATCAGTTTTCTAAAGGGTTAGATGAGCGACAAAGAAGAATCTAAAGCGATTGGTATTGAATGAATGCATGGACATAGTTCTTGCGTTTACGACAGACCAAAAACTCAAAAAAGTTACTTTTCTCACAAAAGGGGCAAACGTGGACGTCGTACAAGGCGTACTTGAAATCGAGGTTGAAAACCCCCCTACATGAGCGTAAGCGACTTTTTTTGCAATCCATATTAGAATAGTAATAAAGACTAATTTGTTATTTTATGTTTAATGTTTAACGAAATGTTAAGGTATATTGAGTTCAATTTAATTTTCCTATGCTTTTGAATACAGAAAAATATTATTCTGTGTATAGTGTATCGATAAAAAACAACGCCGATGTCGAGCACTGGTAACATTTTTCCGACTCCGTTAAGATATTTGCATCCCTTTAAAGTAGAAAACATCTCCCTTGATTATATATAAATGGCACTTCATTCCGTGCATCTGTCGAGTAAATTTGTTTGCAAAAAAAATTGAATAAATATTTTACGTAGTTTTGTTGTTTGTATTAAAGTGTGAGTCACCCCGTAAGCGCACAAACAAAAGCTCTCGATAAGGGTGGCAGCAAACGCCGGTCGGCCCGGTGCGAAAATTTGCAACACACGGAAAGCAAAGCGGCTCGCAGAAGGGTGCAGTAAATGAAGGGCATCCGTGCGTGGTTTTGAGTATTTCGTTCGTTTGTACATTCGTGCCTATTGAGTGGGTGCTTCCCCAAGTTAATCCGTAAATCAATACATATGGCGATTTAACGTGTCGTATTCCAAATACAATGTTTGAGTAAATGTACTATTCGGAAAACTGGAAAACAAGCTTTCACGACGGTGAAATTTTTTTTATGGATTCAAGACTTTTCTTGGTTCTAAGCCGAGCGTGTAATAGGTTACATTAATCTTGTAAGGGATTACCAGCAGTAAAGAAATGGGATTACTTGACCCAATGGTGCTTCGGATGGACCGCATCTACCAATTTTTCAAGGTTGATGATAAACTGAAATTCCAACTGAAAAATTCCAAATAAGTGTAGTCGACGAAGCGCTTCGGATGACCCACACTACCCACATCAAATCTGAAGAAATCCTAATTAGGAGTGTAAGTGAAGAACACTGCTGTTTTCCTTGACTATTCTAAGGCTATCCAAATAAGGTGGTTTGGGTAGGGAAACGTAATATTAGAGATTCTTATATCAAAATAAGGCGTGGTCTTCGATAAGCCAATGATCTATCCGGCCCAGTACCCCCATTTCTATATTACTGTTACCCGGAACATTTCTGCAATCTGTTTACCCACAAGCACTGAACTCGATTTAAACTGCAATATCAAGAACGTCATTTATTTATTATTCGGGTTGCAAACACTACGAACATCCCAAACAATAAAGCTGGAAATGAACACAATTCACTTTTGAACGAAAAAGTTAAAAAGGAATAGTAAAATTAATACATAAGATTTATCCATTTTGAAAGGAATATATTACTTTCAATATCTATAACGTTGGACAATATATCGAATCTAGCAACAGGCTGATTGAGTTGAGGAGATCAACCCGAAACAAATCCTAAAAAGTTATTGATGCCTACTATAGATGTTTTGACACTTATTAACCGAAGAAGCTAATAAGCCATAATATTGCATATATTAAAAAAAAAAAAGAAAGAATCGCCTGCCCTATTTGGTTTCACAGCAAGCAAGAGCCGTCTTTCTTTTGTTCCTAAGAAAAATCGTGGGGTGATGTTAGAGCCAACCATGCATCATGCCAATACCAATTGTTAATTTAAAGTCAAAGAATGTATAGGGTGGGCCGTTTATCTTGGTAGAATATCTTATCTCAGTTACAGGTTCAGGTGGAACTTCTGTCAGAGTATGGTGCGCTATTAGGAGGTTCAAAATAATAGGTCCAAGTATTTATTGATCAGAATGTAAATTCACAACGCTACTGAGAGCTTGGCCACCAAGGAGCAACAACTTCACTAACCTAAATTTTTTTCTATGGGGTACACCTAAAGATTTAGTTCATATTCACAATCCGTCAACTGCCGAGGAACTTAAACGTTGTATAAGAGAAGGTATCGGATGTTTAAATGGGATTGAAGATGTTAGAAATGCCATTATGTATTTAAATTATCCTTTGTAAGCTATTAATTTTTTATTGATTATTAATTAACAAAAAAAAATCACCAACGTTATCGCTTATCCTTGGTCTTATTCTGTATAAATAATGCATACATAATCTTTGGATCTTCTTAGCGTATCGGCAAGATTATGGTCAACTATGAAATGGTAAATCATAGTGGCAGTACTTTAGCACTTGTTTTGTTCAAACACCGTCATAGACACCTTACACTATCTGAATTTATATGGCAACAGCATATTATTTGTGATAGGCAAATGTTTAAAAGGAAATATTTCAAAAAGTAAAAGCATTAGGCATATACAACCATATATAAAATGGCCTTAATTTTTAATGCTAAACATGAAAAGATTATAAAAATGTTTAGTTTCCATTAAAAAAAAGTTTTTTGGCAGTTTTTTTAACTTTATTTTTAATGTTATTTTTCCGTTATCCGTGTTATTCGAGTTTTTCGTCAACAACAAAACTTAGTCAAATGAAACAATAAACGTTTCCGAATGAACATTATTTTTCGCATAAAAAATTGAAAATATCAAAAACGGTTAGACTTAGGTATAGGACATTATACCAAATATCTCTATTAAAAATAAGAATGTTGAGACTCGCCCATGGAAAATGAAACACCCTGTATATACAAAATTAAAATAAAATGAAATTTTATAATACCCAAATTAACTTTTGTATTTAACTTTCTATTCTTTCTATGTATTTAAATTTCCATCTACTTTAAAGAACTTGTCCCTATTAAAAAAAATAAAGGAAAAAAAGCTCATCGTACGATAAATGAGTATTTATTTGCAAAAATCGTGCCCACATGAAATGTGTTATGTTATGGTAATTGTGTTGGACAATAAGATCAACAATATGCTTGTCATTTTTTAAATGATTAATTAAATTTACCTAGCAATTGTGATCCCCAGAATTCACCACCCACTACAAAAATTCCCCGATTTTTCTTAGTTTTCTTATAATTTTAAAAAATTAGTTTGAATTCGTTTCTTCTATAAAAATGCAAAAGAATACAATTTTTCATTTAAAAAACAATAGGTTCAAGTTTTCTCTGCCGTGGTATAAACGATACTATTTTTGTCCCTAACAGTTAAGGGTTAAAATTCAGAATGTATTAAATAGACACCTACTTTATATAATAAGAAAGTAAAGTAATGTATGTAATTGCAAATTGCAAATTGATCATTTTTTTTTCAAGTATTATAAAATGAAATTTATAAAAGCCTTATTCGCCTATTCGTCGATCCTTTCTATAAATAATCCCACTTTGAATAACAGTTCTTACCGGTATCGGTAAAATATTCACCCTAATTTCGCTACATCCTGTTTTTTCTACATTTAATCACCCCCTTGTAATAACGACCGGCTGAGGCAGGCAACATTCGCTGTCAAAATACCGATAAGAACCACTTGAGAAAAAGAAAAATAAACGACAGTCTTGATATGAAAACTTACCCCATCACAAATAAAGTGGAGAGGGCTCTCGGGAGGACTAAAAAAAATAGGGTTTAAAAATATCTTCGGTGGAGCACAATGTCTTATTGTCGAGTTGTTTTAAAATTGTATTATGCAGGGTGTTTCAAAATTGAATTTCAAGACTTTAATGACGATTTTTGACGTCCAATTATAAACATGTATCTGCAAACATTTTGTGACCGATTTACAAAGTGTTGAATGATAAACAAATTAAAACAAAATTAACGAATAAACAAATTAAAACAAAATTAACGAATACACGATTACGCATAACCCTACTTAACTATTACTTCTTCAAGAATTTTAATTAAAGTTAGCGAAAATACATTGCAAGAGAATTTAAATAAAACCCAAAATTAATTTGTTTTGTGGAATCTACCAGCGGCCTACCGCAAAAAAACTCAAAGGGGCATGGCAGCTAAAAAAAGTATCTTCCCATAATTTTATTTTGCTTCTAGCTTACCGACATGTTTATATTAAAACGGAAACTTACGTTTAACCACCCAGTCAAACAACGGATCGCGTCGGTTTTCAACTACCGACTTTATCACGACCAGTCCGAATTGACGTTATGATGAATATTCAGGTCGGGAAAATTAGGCAGAAAACTTTAGCACATTGGGACTCGATGATGGCAATTGCAAGTTTAAATTGTAAATTGGCACGAAGTTGATATTAACTCGTCGCATCAGCTGGCGCTAAATTATGCAATATTTTAATTGTTCGAAATTATCCCAACCCGCTGTTATTACTGTCACGAAATTATTGCAACGTTAGGGGGTAAAACAGTTATTTATAATTGAAGCTAGACAGCAAGATGCATGTGGCTACATAATAATGATTAAATAAATGAAATGTGATTAGCAGAACATTCTTTAAAATTTTGAACAAGTGCAATTAATATAATAATTTTGAGTGTCTAATTGAGAGATGGGCAAATGCCGACTATAATGTTATAAAAGTCCGATACTGAAAAACTGAGATAGCTAGTAGATATTATAGAAGCTTTGTCTACTTCAAACTTCAAAAAAATTTTATGTTCAATATGCGCAAGCTTTTTCAAAAACTTTACCAATAAGTTTTGTCAATTCAAATATCAACCAACAAGAACTTGGGGCATTCAATAATCAACATGGCCGCTGGCAGTTTGTCGGTTTCACAGTTTTCAGTTTGAATATGGGAATACTTTGCGAAAATGTGCTACATCCCATCAAACCGTCCGTTTTGATGAAGACACTATTCATAAACCTTATAACTTTAAACTTTATAAATTATGTTTCGACCCGAGTCGATTTTATACTGCCAACTCTGTTTTTTATAAATAATTATTTTGACTAGAAATCTTTCAACTATGTAACAATAAATGCGTCATTTATAATATGTTGGCGTTGTAAATATTAGGGCCTCCTTGTAGGTATTAATTAGTCCGTCAGCTTTTAAATATTCTTCTTAACTGTGGTGATGCATGAATGATATTATAGTTAAAGTTCGCCGTACGATATACCGGTTCACAACATTTTGTGGTTTTGACTTCGGAATGAGTTTAAGACCAGCCTGTTGTAAAGCGGAAGGGACCATTCTTTTCAGCACGTCTGCCACAATCCAGGCCTGTATTTAAGATGTAAGATGAAATTTTCTTTGATTAAACTGTCATAATAATTCATATTAGTGTGCTTTTTATAAATCTTCCTAAAACAGTCCCTACTTGAGGTATCTGGATTTCAGTATTTGGAAAAATTTTCAGATGTGTTGCAAACCCATTACCATCTAAAACTGCAGAAAATAAAAAAATAAAATTTGGTTTTGATTATTCTTCCTATGTGCCAACTTGGAATTTAAAAATTAAATTGATTCGTAATTGTTATATGATAATATAAAATTTTCGAAAACTTTATACATTCTTGTCTAAACTTAATTATTTAAAATATGAAAAATCACAATTTTATTTTCTGCAGTGTGTGAAAGACGTTGAAGTACAAACCTCCCAATCGTGCTTTTTGCAAAATTTGTTGCACAATATTGTTGCAAAGTCACTCGTTTCTTAACCACTCGCGCCGCTGGTGTTTATTTAAATTGAATTTTTGACAACTTGCGTGGTTTAAAGAGGTAAAAATGACAGCACAAAAAGTGCTGTAAATTTATATTTTTCTGAACTTTTAACTAAGTGATCTAAATATTTACCACGGAAAATACCTTAATGATAATAAACAATTGAGTCTCCAGAATTGCAGGACCGGCTCTTTGTCGATCGGAATCGAACGGAAGTGGGTGAGAGTCTTGCGACATTCCAAAGGTTTCCGCTAGATTAAGCGCACGTAACGTAGCTGCACTATCTCTTTTCACACTAATTAGGCATCAACGGGAGGAAAACGAAAATGTAAAGATAATAACGGAGGACGTGCGCTGTGGCTGGCTTAACGCCGATGTTCCTCCCAAATTTAAAGATGATTCGGGGAATTCGAGTTTAATCGTTCGAAAGGCTAACGGCCGCTAAAAAATTGTGTGCGCTTCCGGACGGGGCTACGTGTCCCCCTCGTTAACGTTGCCATTTCCATTAACCGGGGGGAGAAAAATTGATTCATTTTTCAGATTTCGGGAACGATTTTCGCCTATTTTTCAAAAATGTTTTTACAACCGCGCTACTTTACCAAATAGATTGATAAAATAGATTTAAGCAAAAGCAAATCGAATATTGATAATATAAATTACAACACCGTGAGATCAAGGATCAAGATCGCGTTGCAAAAACTTGTATTTTGAAATTAAAGTTTTTAAAAAACCAAATGGCCGTCGCTTGAACATAAGATCCAAAAGATCAGAAACTTACCTTATAGTATAAAATTTGTTTTGGAATTTGGATTAATGAGATAGGATTGACACGATTTCTCTCATATTCCGTTAAACGAATGGTTTCATGTTTCGTACGTATTTTGAAGAAATGCATTTTCTTATTTCAGAATCGCTGTCAGCAATATCAGAGCACGATAGCCCGTCTCAATCTGGAAATAGCCACTCTACGACAACAATTAGAAGAAGCCGGACGAGACAATAATCCCGAAGGAATCCTGCAAGCTCACACGGCCGCATTGCAACGACACGCGGAAGAGTCCAGGAAGCAATACGAAAAGTGCTTGGACGACGTCGCCAATCAGGTCGTTAAGGCGTTGTTAGCCCAAAAGGTAATTGCAATGAATTACATTTATGAAAAGAAAAAGGAAATTAACAGTATCCGCAAATAAATCTAAAATGACTAGGAATATTTTACTTAATTTAATACAATTTATAAGAATGGAGACTGTGGATGGCCAGTTAGAGATTAATTAATTAAGCAAAAATTTCTTTAATACATTTGTATTAGTAACATAACGCATACCAAATATCAAAACTCAAAACTATTTGCAATAAATAATTCAAGTTGTGACACCTGGCTATTTCTTTTTAACGACACTAAACGCGCGGGAATGATTGTGACGTCATACCGCTGCTTTTCGATCGATGCGGCGACATGTTATAGTGTTATTCTCATGTTATAGGCCGAGAATTATATTACATACGTTTATTTTTGGCTCGTGTATAGGTGTGTTTGTATTTAACCCACCGCAGTTTGCATTTGTGCTTAGTGTGCTTTAAATGATAATCATGGAAGCAACCCGTAAAACGCCAGATAAACTTTTTATTTGTCTGTCAGAAAATAAAAGCCGTCGTTTTTTGTTAGCATTATGTTTAGATTAGCCTTTAACCGTGCAGACATTTTTAACTCTTCGCACTTGCACCCATCATATTAAAGTCTCCATAGGAATGGCTTCCTGATCTATATTAAATAAAGAACAGTTTAAGTTATCAATGCCAATGTACTTTGAAATCTGTAGTTAGGTTTCGACTGGTTTAAAAAAAATCTTTTTGTTTTTTTTTTGTTGAATAATTTACATTTTATTTGATATACCATTTCAATTTTAAAAACCAGAAAATTTTAAGTTTATTACAATATTATATTAGTTTACAACCTGCGGCTAAATTTTCTATCAATATATCTTTTAGCTTTTGTATTTAAGTTGCCACCATAAACATATCCTCAAAAGGGAAATTTTCAGATTGACCTTTTAAAAAATCGTCTTCGGTCATTTTCAAAATTTTATTTTTGATAATAAACACAACAAAATCAAGCGACAGGATCAAGGCGTTGTTCTCTAATGGATTCTCTAAGCTACCCTCCGGCTGGCGCGTAATCTAATGAGAGAATTGACGTCACAATCGGTCACAGCCAATGACAGGGCGATTCAAAGGAGATTTCAATTTTATTATTTTTTATTATTTGATATATGAACTGCGAAATTTTTTTTGTGAACTGTGGTTATTTTAATAGTATTAACTTACTTTTATAAGCAATATTTTTCAAACTAAAATGTTGTTTAAGTTCCGTATTGAATTGTGGGTTTTCCGGACACCACTAGAACCATTTGTGGAATTTTATAACTTTTTAACAAACTTTTCGAGATACTTATTTCAAAAAATAAAATTTGTGAATTCTAGGGGCTTCGTGAAGAAGTCGGTTGCCTAAATAATAAAATTCAAGAACTAGAATCTCAGAACCGCGCCCTGACATCGATGTTGGTTCATCAGCTTCGTGGCGATACCGCAGTTGATCTGGATACGTTCACGGGACCGATGGCTTTAGAAAACGGTGATAATATACCAGATGGCCAAACGGAGATTCAGCAATCGTTGCTATCGACTAGTTTAACCACGAAACATTGCAATTCGTTCAACTCGGATATTCTAGAAGATAGTCCAAACAGTGACAAATGTGATAAAGCTGTGGTATCGAGTATTGATAAGAGATTGTCCGCCGATAGTGTTAGTGTTTTAGGTGAGTCTTCAGTAACTTTCAGGAGTCGTTAAATTAAAAAAAAAAAGAAAAAAGTTTGAGGTTACTTGGAAAAAAAATGCTGATTTTGTAGGTAGATATCAGATTTTAAAAAAGTTTTTGTTAATTTTTCATTTCGTTATAATCATAATTAAATATATATTTGCTATTGTTGTTTCACCAGTTAAGAAAGGAAATTATTTTCATACTAAACTTAAATGAGGTTTCAACTTTTTCGAAACAAGAAAAAGATCAGTTTTTTGGATTTGCTATTTGTTTCGAATTTCTACCTGATTTCAGTCCTAGCTATAGGTGGTATGCTGTGGAAGCAGTAGCTATGAAATAAATTTGAGTCGTTTCTGTCTGTTCTCCAAATAATGCCGAACTAGTGCCGAACTGTCTGTTAAACAAACTACATTTTTGCTCGGATTATTTTGCCACAGAAAAATCAATGTTATTATGTTTGCTCCAGATACTAGATTGTCATTAGAAGATAAGAAAAGGCACCAAATTTTAACTAAGCTGTGGACAGATTTGAAAGGAACGGAGGTCACACCTAAAAAATTACTTGAAGCATTGACAGCAGTTGACTCAGCCCTGTGGGTACCACCGAAACGCCCGGTATCTTTAAACTTGCAATTGCCAATATTACAAACGACAAGATGTCGACGAACACGACCGGTGTTAGGTAGAGATTTAAAGTGAAAATATTCATTTAATTCCTTAAAATCTAATATTCATTTTAGCCCAGTCAAGTTCGAAGAGCGAAGAAGAAACCACTGGCAATGAATCTCCTGAAAGCGGAAATCGGGATGAAGGATATTCCACCATGTCGTCGGACGTCCAGGCAGACGTCACTCGTGGTTCTGGTGACGCAACCTTGCCACATCGAAGTTTAGAGGATCTCAAAGAAGCCAGCGACGAAACTGATATCTCAGACACTCGTCTTCTAGTCACAGATAATAAGGATCCTGATATACTCTACATTCCTCTTAATCTACTCAACTTGAAACAGAGGTTAGTTAATAGTTAGGTTAGAAAGTAGTAGTAATATAAGAACGTAAACTGACAGTAAAATTGAGAAGAAAATTTGATATAAAGTATCGAATATGTAGGGTTACTGAAGATGACAAGAAAATATCTTTTTATATACCGGGTCCCAACTATTTGGAAACGGTATTATTATTAGTTAATGGAGACAGTTGTATCATTTTTAATCAATTAATTAATTTAATTTGGAAAATAATTTAGGAAGATCTGTCTTTTCTGTACTTTTTGTCCTCCTAACATTACGATATTAAATTTGGAATCCGACGTCCCGTTTGTATACTGCCACCATGAATGTATTTGTTAAAATACGGATTTGGTTTTTATTATTTACAAATAAAACTGTCAAAGAAAATCGACTTTTGGATAACAAAAAGTGAACAAAAAATGAAGATCCATATTTACAAAATCGATGTTGATGATTGCTTCTTCGAAAGGAAATGCCGTAAAAAAAATAATAAAACGTTCAATGACTTTTTTCTTAAAATCCCGGTATATTGAGCTTTGGTTTTATTTGATATAAAAACTGAACTATTTTTTTTTGGTCACTCAAAAGCTTTAACAGGAAGTACCTATTACTATATGCCCTTAAAATATTTCATTACATAATTGCAGCTTTTTGTTTGCGAACTCAGCGTAGCGATACCTAATTTTCACAGTAGTCAATATTGGGTGCGCTTACAGATTTTGTAATATTGATGAAAATCGTGTTACCGAAGTATATCATATAATGTGTGAAGAGATTACAATTCTTTAGGGTTATCTTTAATCATAATCTTTAATCATAATCATAATTTAAGTACATAAGTTTTGTTATTTAATAAAAATTTTCTCCGACACGTCTTTGGCTAATAGTCGACCCAGATGGCACTGATTCATCCCAAGCACCAATTGACTCACAATCCCGCTATATATACTACTTTTCTACTTCTGTCACTCTAGCTGAAACGTCAAACAAATTTGTTTATTTCTTTACTCGTATCTGTTCCAAACACTTTAACGCGTTTTGCATTCATTTCAGTGTGCGATTAGTTTTTTTTTCCACTTCTTTGTTTGTGGGTGCTCCATAAGTAGTTCTTATTGCAGAAACAGCTTTCCACCGGGAAAAGATATCTTTCCTTTCCAACACATCATGCGAAGTTTCTCGGATTCCCACTTATGTATAAAGATAACCACCGCGCCGACTCCATGTTATACCTTCACGTCACCAATATCCAGTAGCCCATCAATATTCCTGTTGGACATAACGGAAAAGTCGGTGAATCCACTGAGAAGAACGCGTGCCACTAACGCGCTTTGGGGTGAGAATACGTTTAAGTTTGACTCCGTGTGTTATTTGTGTGCCAAGTTGAAACATTAGATACTTACAGAACTTGTTTCAACAGCGTGCATTTTAGGAAATTCCAATGTAGAGCTTACCGATGATAAATCGTCGCCAATATCTTGGTCCAGCGCAGTGGAAGACAGATTGGGTTGCGCTAATTGGGACGCCGAGTACATTCAGCACTGGCTCCGACTAGACGAAACGAGAACTGCGTTGCAACAGCAGCACCGAGACCTATTCGAACTCGAGTACGATCGCGCCGAACTTGAAGACTGGAGTTTAAGTCTTTCGAACGATGATCTGCGCGAGTATTGGAAGAAAATGGACGCGGCTACGCCTGGTCAGATATCCATATCCACTTTACCGAGTATACAAGAAAACAACACTCTTGAACTAGAGGAGGACTCTAATGAATGTCTCTGGAACAATTCGAGTTACATGATGGATAAAGAAGGCAGGGAACTAATTACTTTTTTAATGGACGGCTGCAATGGCGAGAAACAATGGCCCTACGCGGCTTCGAGCGCTGTTCATCAACAAATATCACCGGACAATAGCTGGTCCAGCGGTGGGTCTGACTGCTGCAACTCTCACGAACCGGAAACTTGTTCCAAGCGTTCGTCCGCTGCTAGTGATGACACTGGAGAATTACCTCAAATCGGAACCGACTTTACTAGGGATTTCTACAGGTACGTTCAACAGTACGTTATAATTACAGATTTTAAAAATGCACATAGATAAAGTAATGCTACTAATTTATCTTGTTTTTAGGTTATTTACGCATTACTGTGAAACTTAAACTTACGGTCCATAATATCGGCAGGCATTTGAAGCATGGTCTTTGCAACCTTTCCTTCTTTTTATTCATATTTATTTTTAAAACGACAACAATAGAGAAATATTTAAATTTAAAGATTTGTTAGTCCCTTTATAATGTCTCAAACGATATATATGTTTTAAATTTAATGTTATTATTATTAATGAAGCAACTGATTTATTATATCAAAACTATAAAAGCACCAATGGCTAATGACAGCTTTAGAACAGGCGAAAAATATTTTATTTATCTATTTCCAACGTTACTCATTTTCAAGAAAACAATTTTGTACAAAAACCGACCCTATAGGACAATGAAGTACTATTTAATCTTAACAAAAATGAATATAGGGAAGAAAAAACTAGATGAAGTGAAAACATATTTCATATTTTTTGTCTATTAAATGTGGTGCGGTACCAATTGAAAAGCGAAATTTAAACTTAATTTCTTTTATTTTTAATTTATATAATTTGCCCCCTTGCCTCCCTTAATTTAAATTTATGTTTTTTTTTTATTCGGCTAGCTCGTTTCCCAGGAATTTGTAAAACTTTTGTTCTTCAAAGTCATACCTTAAGTCCTATATCGTATAACAATAATTAGTTCAATTATGAGCTTCTAGACAATATTAATGTAGACTAAGCAGACAAACTTAATGACATTTAATTGTTTTTCTCAAAGAAACTTCCACAGGCTACTGTATTACTTTTTACAAAACTTCTGGATTCCTCCTGCTTCTGTTTTTAACGAGTCGAACTTGCTGACGTTTCGCCAATCATCCTGTTTTTTTTTTATTTATTTTACTCTTTAAAATTGGTTATTTTGTTTTCGATGTACGACATTGAAATTTTCGTCTTTCTTTGGAGATCATAAAATACAATAAAAATTTGGGATTGAGAAGTGAGATAACGAAAAAGAAATATTTTTCAAAAACAATGTATCAGTCGAAAAATCAAACTACACAATAAAGTCGTAAAAGGAACGCAATAAATCCTATAAAAGCAAAATCGACTAATTCAAGCGTACGTAATGTATTGAATTAGCGAAAAGCAATTCTAAATTACACTTATACGTATTTACTTCTTGTTCTTCTTCTTCTTTAAGTGCTATCTCCTCCCAGAACATTGGCGATCAGTCGCATAATCTTCACTTTGTCTGCAGCAGATCTAAACAACGTGGTGATGCTTACTCCATAGCACTGACGAAGTTTTTTGAGCCAAGACCTTCGTCGCGGCGACCAGGACCACGTTTTCCTTCTATTTTACCTTGCATGATTGTATGGAGCAATTCGTATTTTTTATTTTTCATTACGAGGTAAAATACTCCAACTTCCATTTTGCATCTTCTAACAAGATGTTCTTGCTTGAGTTACCCAGCACCCCAAATACTTGTATGTTCGTACTCTCTCAACTATTTTTTTGCTGATGTCTATCCAATTATTTTTCTTTATATTTAAGCGTACACTCATTTGTTGGGTTATGGTCTGTTACTGCTGATAAAAGTAAATCATCCTTATCTGTTGCTAGTGAAGACCGCATTATCAGCGTATCTAAAATTGTTAATGACGATTTATTAGCAATTACATGGTCTGTTCTTTCTTCGATGGCTTCCCTAAAGATTTTTTCGCAAAAGGGGGTAGAGCACACATCCTTGTCGAACTCCTCGTATGTCAGCTGTCTGGTTCCAGTATAAGTTGGCTATTATTCGAATGTCCCGATCGTCGAGGCCTATGATTTTCAATATAGCTATTAATTTATCAAGCGCAACAGTGTCAAATGCCTTTTCGTAATCTACCGAGCAGTCATATACATCAACGTCCACAGCTGGACATCGCTGAATGTGAATCTGGATGCTTGTACGGAAACAACTTTCAAAACTAAATTGAGACATACTAACGTTTTCTTCGCATTTTACTTGCAGTTATCTTTCTCTGGCAGAGCAACGAAAGTTGACCTGAACCAATCTTTAGGAATTATTCCGGTTTTGTTAATGCAGTTTAGCAAACTTAGCAGAAGTGTGAAAGCGCTATCTTCCTCCAACGTGGTGCATTTCCATTTTTATGTCGTGAATGAGTTCTGCACCGTCTTTTCGAGTATTATTATGTTAAGTACTCCAAAGAGTTTTTCATATTCACATATTTACTGGTAGGGTGTAACAGTTTAGTCATCGAAGCTCAAGCTGTTTTTGAAATGTGGGCATGAAAACATGGATTGCTTTTTAGCAAAAGTTTCATAATCACCCCGGCGTAACTTTTAAAGAAGTTGAGGATAATATTTACAACATTATAGTAAAAATAATGGGTTTTTAGGCTAGTGAAGTTTGAAAGTACAAAAAGTCTGGCGTCCACTTCCTCTCGCAGTATCGGCGGTGCACTCAGCGAAAACGGCGATCGGGACGCGACGCTTCAAAACGTTTTGACTTTCATAGCGGAACAACAGAAATACGTCCATTGTAGGGATAGGCCGAAATCGGCCAACGACTTTACGAAAGAGTTCAACATTGAATGTCCGTCGCAACATTTCGACGAAATAAGAATTCCCGACTATAACATCCAAAAAGAAGAACCCACATCGAAAGACAATGAAAACTACGTCACACTCAGACAGTTATGCAGGGAGTACGAAGAAAAGGAAAAAGGGAAAGAGAACGGAAAAATCGAAAACAAGGAAGATTTTATTTCCGACAAGATTTCTTACGCGGAAGAAGTGTGCCTGGTAACTCCTTTGGACGTGGAGAGTGAAAATTGTTCAAACATCGGAGAACGCGCGGTTGACATTTGTGCAAGTGTTAATGTCGAACTGATTTCGACGGGATATCAGTGCGAGGAAGTCCAGGATCGTGATCCGATTGACGATACTAGTGCCGGTGCGACCAAAGTTGCCGAAAATTTAGTACAGAACGATGGCGATTTGATAAAATCGACGGACACGAGTTACAGTGACGCGTCGACCCATAACTGCACGAGCGAGTCGTTAACATCGAGCGTGAGTACCCCAGAAACCGTAACGTCGAAAATTCCCCGCAGGAAAACCTCGTCTAGGATACCCGTAAGCCCGGCCAGGATGATTGTAAATAACAATAACAACAAGGAGAACTCGCAAGACACTAAGATACCAAAGAGCAAATTGTCATACAGAGGCAATAAACTGAAGCCTAAGGTAAGTGCTTTTGGTAATTTTCCCGTTACTTATAATTCAGTCCTATTGGCGAGATAATCAGCTGCTAGTATAGTATTTTTTAAGACTTAAGAAAGCAATCAGTCAATTCCGATTGTGTGTGTTTTCACGTTTGTGTGTCTATAAAAAAAAAGTAAGAAAATATCAAAATGGCAATAGTAGATTAATCTATAACAAAGGCTAGATCGCAATGTTGAGTTCCCCAAACAATATACCGTTTTTACATCCTTTTATTATTTTGACTTCGGAATGAGTTTAAGACCCGCCTGTTGTAATTTGTTGCAATTTAATTTGTAAGGTTTTCGAAATAACTACGATATTTTTGAATTAATTGGTGACAGTAATTGCGCAATTATTGTTTCAAATGTTTGGCAGATGCCAAAATTATATGCCTAAATCATGAGTTGTTGCTGATCGGAAGGACAGTTGGGGATATGCTGGCAAGTACGCTAAAACATTTATGATAGGTTCGTTCTTTTATTAATTTGTTTGTTTGTTCAAATTTCGTTTGAATTTCCTAAATATTTTTGGCGAAATTTTATGATATGGTTAATAATTGTTCGGGGATATCATCGGTGTTGAATTTTGATCATAATTCCTCAAAATGTTCCGCCAAGATTTCATTTTTCAGGTTGAATGTTAACGCGGCGAAACATTTTAAAAGTCGAGTCACTACGTGAAAACAATTTTATGGTGTTATCCACGGATAATAAAATTATTCGTCAAAACTGGGTTAGAGTAACTATTTTACTCCGATTTAACTTATTTTTAAGTAAATATTAAGTAGAACATCTTTTTAAAACTTTGGAATTTTTTTAGAAACAGTAATTTAGCGAATAATATTCAAAATGGCGTTTCATGGCTAAACAAGAACCTGTCAAGATAATGTGATTTTTAAGAATGATTTCGATTATTTAGAAAATTGCACGACCGCAGGCAAACACTATTTTATATTATCTTAAAAAAAATTTTTAAGGTAGACTCAAAAGTCCAAGTGTTTAAATTAATATATATATATATATATATATATATATATATATATATATATATATATATATATATATATATATATATATATTCATAAACGTCATCACTATCGATCACCCGGTATGATCAAATATAACGAACAATATTATCCATCCGTAAGGGCATCGCAAGTGGGACGAAGATACACAGAAAAGGAATGGAAGTAAGATTGTGTCGCTCAATTCAATATAGAAACATGATTTGTGTTAAGGAACCTGACTTATAAAAGGTGTTAACAAGCATTTATGTCTTCAAAAACATTTAGTTTATTTTTCTGGTGGGTGCATCATTATAAGTCCTATCCTACCTTTTGTATCTCAAATTTATAATGAAAATATTTTATCATTTCGAATATTTAGGAATTAGTAGATTCTTCGAATCGCTGAAACGCATTGCGGTTAATAAAATGCAATATGCTTCTGTGTCCTTGCTTTTTTACTGCAATTTATAATTAAGAATAATGTCGATTGAATTTGCAAAATATCTTTTCAGAAGATCGTACAAGTTCAACAGAACGTTTCGGCCCAGCATTTTATAACCTCAGAAAAGCTACCGGAACCAACATCAGGGGTATTAAGCAACATTATTGAAGGGCCACCACACCGAGCTGTCAGTTTTCACGAACGGGCCACATCCAAGGACGTAATTGAAGAACTGAATAGGATAATTAAAAGTGGCGATGAGACTGTTCCCGAATCAAGCGAAGCTGCCGTTGTTCCCAAACTGGATCAAGCATGTCGACCGACGGGTTGGATTCATGTGGAGAAGGATATCGATCTTACCGATCCAAAGGTAATCTCGTTTGCACCAGCCCCAGATGCATTCTTTGAATGGTAGCTGTGATTGTTCGTAGGCAAGAGCAAACTTGCTCGATGTCATGATGGCGTCCGTGTCAAGCGATTCGTCGCCGACTTCATCTTGCGGTGGAAGCGTAGCTAGTGATTCTACGGAAGATCCGCCAGACTACGGCCATCTTCACCGAATCCACAAATATCATCGTCAAAAGAAAGGTATGCGTTTGTGTTATTTTGTATTGTTGTGCAAATTTACTCATAGAATTTCATGTGCAAAAATATCATTCCACATCAATCTTTTTCAGGAAAAGTTCATTTGACAAAAATCCTATTAATAAAAGTTTACCGCCTTATAAGTTGAGTCAAAGTTTCGCTTGATGCAGATTTGGTCCATTTTGGAAAATTTCATAGGAGATGAAGAAAACATTTTAATTTTGCATAACTATAGAAAAACCCATCAGGTAAAATTCACCGAACGATATACCATTTTTACAACCTTTCATGGTTTTTTACTTCGGAATGAGTTGAAGCACCGCCTGTTGTATATTCTTTTCAGCACGTGTAGCACAAGCCAGGGCCGTAGTTAAGATGTTAGCCGACAAGAACTGTGCCGTGCGCACTGTTGTATTTTAAGAATAGGCAATTTTTCTTTGATTAAACTGTTATATAAATTCATATTAATGTTTTTTTATGAATCTTCCTAAAACAGTCCCTACTTGAGGTAGCTCTAGGTCAAGTTGAATTTGCCTATTAGATAGATTGATCTCCTATATTAAAAAACACATTAGAAAGCTTAAATTGATTTCCAATTTAAGGGTTTAACATAATGATTCAAAAATATTTTCCTGGAAAAGCAATACAAAATTTTCTGTGGATAATTGATTTTTAATGGATGTTTTCCCCGTTTACTACTGGTTGATGAGTGGGAGTTGGTGAAATCGTGAAAATTACATTCCGAGATGACTAAAACACCGTATGCTACGTGAGATAGTTGTAAATGGTGTACAAGAAAGAAAAACGCGGCAAAATCGTGGGGTCCCAAAAAGTCGACTTGCACCATGCCGGAATAGTGAGACGGTTGATATATGATGCGTATCAGAAGAATATTGTTTTAACCATTAAAACTTTACATAAAGAGTTGAGTAGTATTTTGAACATTGACTGTTGTGTGCATTCGTACGAAGAATTGTTTTTTTTTTTTACAAAACCATCAATAAGAGACAAGTTTGATGGAATCAAGAATTTCGGAGTGGAGGACAAGATATTTGAGAAAAATCCAAGAAATTCGTACTAAAAACGTCCCCATTATATATTTAGATGAGACCGGGTTTGATATCCACGATACCGCCAAGAAAGGAAGTTCTTAAGATAGGAAAGTTTGATAAGAAGTATAATGTGGACAAGTTGGCCATGGAGCGGGAAGGTAAAGTTGTGCGTTTTCCACCATATCACTCCAATCTTATCCGATAAAACTGACATGGGAACAGCTAAAACCCCGTTTCAGAAGAAACAATACCAAAAAACCAAAAAACAAAAAATTTAGTTCTGGGGTAATGGAATTTATTGGAAATAAAGTAGAAAAAACATCTGCATATCATATTCTAACATTGTTTTATAACAAAATTTACTCCTTTATTTATACTTATAATAAACTAATAATCCGTCATCAAATCCGTCAGGTTTCGGCAGTTGTATGCACGAAGTACCTAAATACGGTTTCGGAACGTCATTTTGGAATTGTGAATCTATTTATTGAGGGTTACAAAGAGAAACCCAAGCGAGGTAGGCCTGCGGTTAGACCTTCATAAAAATTTACCAAAGTTAAATACGGGATTATGTGGTAAAAACGGTATATTGTTTGGAGAACGTTATATTCTTGAAAAAAAACAACAACATTGGAGTTCGGTGTTCTCACCAGAGAGAGGCACAGACGCCTTGCGGTTTAGTTTTTAAAAAATGTCATGGTAAATAGCAATTTATTATAGCAGCTAATTGTCGCGACGCATCGTTTTTAAAAACGTACATTCAAGGTGTTATTGAAATGACATATAATCTAATTAGTGAATGTTTCAAGTTGATATTTTATTTAGTTCAGTTCCTATAAAACAAAGAGAATTATTTAGCTCAACAAGTATGCTGCTCAACAGATTTACTATTTTCATCCCATATATAATTAAGCCACTCAATGTTGTCATGCAAATTCGATCCTAAAATAGTGAAAATTTGCTCAATAGCCAGGAAAACTAAGAAAATATTAAACATATGCATATAGAAAGCCCGAACAAAATTAAATCATCTCTGTGCTTGTCTATTTCAAAATATCTCTTTCAAGTTTACAACGACTGCATAGGTTTGGAACTATGACCGGGTGCAAGTGAAAACGTACCAGTTAATTTTACTATTTGGTTAAGAACGTTAAGAATAGAGTTCCAAAAATCTGCAGGGAAGAGCCTGGCTCTGTTTAAGATATTGGTTATAAATTAGAGTTTTGATTTTGCGATTTGTTTGAGAAAACGCAGCAATTAAATGTTTACCTATATGATATATGCTGTTTTCACTAATAATATCAAACAAGCAAAATCTCAAGTACGACTTCGGTATTTAGAAATAATGACTAACTAACGAAACCGTGACTTGATTTTTTTTTATTAGTGAATCCTGAACTAATTTAGTCAAGTTTTTCTTCATATTTGCTCCTATTAAACAAACGATGCCAAGATTTGGTAACTCAACACCGTAGTAAACCTTACTGTCCGGCTTATTACCTTCTTTCAGGGGTTTTATACCAAATTTCAACAGTTATGGACCCTGAAATTCACCAATTAAATTATATGATTTCATTTCAACAACACCCAGTATTTTGCATATCAGAATAATAGGTATATACTTACTTAAGTTTTTAGAAATTCGATTTGAGTTTTTTAGAATATCACATTTTTTAAAATTTATTCTGTGAAAGAAATTTAATCAACTTTAATAAAACTTTGGTTATTCCTATGGCAAAATTTCCACATCAGTAAGTATGAGTAAAATAAAACGAATCTTTTTTTTAAATCATTATTATTGTATACTGGTGGCAACTGAAAAAATTGACACTCTTTTCTTTCTGTAATTAATTATTTGTCATGTCTATATTGGGTTTTATATTCCATTAAATGGAATTTGGGATGACATACTTGGGTAGTTTAAGTCAGTTAATTTATTAATGGTTTTCAAATTGAAGTGGTTATTACAAGCATTAACTAAATTTTCATCATCATCATCCCGGGATTTCAGGTCCCAAAGCCCTGCCTTTTTATTTGACACCCCATATGTAATTTAAGTGTATTCCCGCGCAATTTTTTTACTTTGTAATTTTATTTTTGTGAAATGAACTTTTTCAGGTTAACTTAAAAGGAGCATAGTATTTGTATTTTAGTATCGTGTTTGTAATAATAATTTCATCGTTTTACACTAACAAGCATGACTAACACATTATTACGTCTTATTTTCTTTGTTTCGCTAATAGTTGCAAATAATGACCAACGTAATCCCAAGCATTTTTACTGAAGTACAAGTTTATTAAACAAATTTATAAAAAATTGCTACTGCGATGAATGGTCATTAGATTTAATTGTCTTTTTTTTTCTATTTTCTTTATTAACGAAATTCACTAAACTCTTGATCTTTTTCTATTATATGTTTTGGTGATGGTATGACTATTGTTATATTTTCTTGTATCGGTAGATAAATCTTATTAATTCTGTTATATACATTGACTTTTTGATTTGTCTTTGTATCGAACTGTGTTTATTGAATAATCAACCTGGCATAGGTAAAACTGTGATCTATATAGCAAGGAAACTTACAAATCCTGAAATTTTGTATTCTATTGTACGGCTTTACTGACAAACTGACAAATATGTTGAAAAAGTGAGCCTTTCCTGGAATAGTGTTTCCGTTGTCGATGAACTACACTATGCCGGCGATGTTCAATTCCTTGGCTTTTTGATAACATTTTTGTAGTTTTCGTCATTAGATTTACTTTGTTTATCGACAACAACAAATAATAAAACTGTCCAACTATAGCGAACTTAGCAAAACAAACCATTTTTTTGTTAAGTTCAGTATACCCACCTTACGCATAATTTAATTTACGACTAATTAAACTCTTCCATTGTTTAACGATATATTTTAATATTATATTTTAATATTATTAATATTTCCTAGTTAATTGTTAATATCAAGAAATTATTGAGTGGTAGACTTGCAGTAAGATTATTCAATAACCTCAGGTTCAACCCTATCCCGTCTGTCCCCCAATAACTCATCCTTCCAACCATTTTATACCGAGTACATCAGTACAAATGTTGGGGATTTTAAAGCTTCTGCCTCGGCACCATGCACCCCAATGACGGAGACAACTGTGTGAAACCGTACAAGCGTGTGTCTGTACCTACTTGCAGCAAAGGCGGTCAGGCCTGACCTAGCTGCCACTTCGGTGGCGGTTGTCAGAGCGACCGTACCATCGGTTCGACCCACGATCATTGGAAGACCGGATTTCTTCGTAAGATATGGAGAAAAAGAACGCGAAGCGGTCGCGTCATTTGATTTTCTCAACGAATTCAGTTCGGAAAACAGCTCTCTGAGTTGTTCAGTCGAAGACAATATCGAGGAAGTGGTCGAAGTTGAGCCAACTCCGAGGGTTGTGAGAGTTAGTCAAGTATAAGTGTATCATGTACCTCTATACTATACTATCATTTGATAAATCTGACATGTTATTCGTGTTTTAAAAGACTTCAAGAAATAGACACATATTAGATTATTTGCTTAATAGTTCTGTTAAACCCACGAGATGTTTTCACGCCGTCCTCAAAAATTTTCTAGGTTCTTATTTCAGTTTAGTCCATCCTCCGTCTTTTTTAACTTAATTTATTCTGTTTCCAATTAATGTTTTTAAAGAATAACTTCTTTTGAATAACCGATTTTACTCGTAGTTACCTCATCGATAGTTCTTATAAATCACTTGTCTCCCACATTGAAATGCTAACTCGAACTTAATTTATGTAGTGTGTACTTTTTATTTCTCAATTTTGCGCTCATATACTATTACAATAATTGCAAATGGTCGTATCATGTACCAAACTTTGTACATTATTTTACTGTATTATTTATTTTACTCTATAATTGTAAATTTGTTCTGAATAAGATACGCCCTATTTATTAATACAATATCAAATTAAAGACAAATAAGAGACGTTAAGTGCATTAGTTTTTAGATAGAACTTAGATGTGTATATATATAATACTGTAATTTTTTTGTTAATTAGAATAACGGAAAACGAATTACTGTGTAGTACAGTTTATGTACATTGTGATATAATCTAAACCTTATTAGATTTTTATTGTTAATGACTATGACTACGATGATATTAATTACAAATTATTATTACATTATTACAAGATTGGCAGTAAATGGCAACAGCCTAAAGCACTACTTTGAATCGGTTGTTGTAAATTAAAATCTTTAAAAAGTATTTGGTCCACCGCACCAACCGAGTGAGTAAAAAATGCGTGTCTAACTTGGGCATTTTTTTTTAGTAGTAAGCGTTATTAGTTCCCTTTAGATAGGATCTATTTATATTAACATAACACACGTTGCTGGCCTACAGTCCGAACATAGACGTTAAAAAGTAATATGAACTGGAACAATTACTACATATACAACTTTTTTCATTAAGACTACTCACATAATGATGTCTATAATATTTGAAATGTGTGTAGAGTGATGTATTTTTATATAGGGTACTTATATATATTTAGTACAAATTTAGAATACAAATAAATCAAATATCAACTCAAACCGTGTTTATTTTAACCATTTGAGATTTTTTCAAATCTTATGGTAAGACGTTAGGTGATGCTGCTACAGTTATCTATTTTATTTTTATTTATTTATGTCATTACATTTCGAACAACAACGACGCTTATATGCCCGTCTTTTCTTTAATCCAGTCCCGATACGCTGAAATTCTGGTATTCACGTTCGGCTTAAATAAGAAACAGTTGAAATATCCATAAGAAACGAGAGCTACCTGCTCTCCGTTTACTACTATTGGACTTCCCGCATCGCCAACGCACGGCGCCTTGTAGTAGTCTGGTGCCAAACAAACATGCTCATCGCGAAGTGCTTCGGTGAAGATCGGATGATCGTATATACATTGCTCGTATGTAAGAAAAGTGTTGTTTGTCCATTGTAAAACCGGAGAAGCTATTATTTGGGCACCATAAGACGTACCCCAACCTAAAAAGTATATATATATATATATATATATATATATATATATATATATATATATATATATATATATATATATATATATATATATATATATATATATATATATATATATATATATATATATATATATATATATATATATATATATATATATATATATATATATATATATATATATATATATATATATATATATATATATATATATATATATATATATATATATATATATATATATATATATATATATATATATATATAAATCAATTAAAAATATTTCAAGTCTGATGAAAATATATTGAATTAACATTATTTACAAAACTTCTGTATTTTTCCTGCATCAGTTGTTGTTGAGTCGAAGTTGCTAACGTTTCGATAATCATCCTGTTGGCTTCTTCAGAACTTAACTGAAACTGGCTCGCATTTTATATACCTGCTTGTTTGAGGGGGGCGGATATTAAGGAGGGGCTTGAATTCCCACATTGGTGACAGGTAAAGGCCTGAGTCGCGGTTAAGACTGTTAGGTTGCTTAAAGATTTCGATAGGCTTTCTGATTTTTCGTTGGTAGAAGAATTTATTACATGCAAGAAGTATGTCCGGTTTCGCGATTATGTTCGGCAATTGTTAATGAGTTTATTTGTTTTAGTCTTAAGGCTCTTTCATGTTCTTTGAGCCTAGTTGATAGAGATCGTCCGATCTCTCTAATGTATTCTTCGCCGCATATGCATAGAAGGTTGTAAACTCCTGGCATCTAAAATGAAATTTTGTCTTTGACGGATCGAAGATGTGGAGAGATTTTTTGGACAAGTGGTAAATCTGGTTTTGACGTTATATTTCTTTAGAACTTTTGATATGTCGTCAGTGACGTTTTGAATGTAAGGAAGGACAACAGTAGCAAGTATTAGATTGTTTTCGGGCTCATCGCTGTTGGAAGGTTGTGGTGAAGTGTATTTTGTTATGGAACGCTTAATATCTTTGATGTGGAAGCAGCAGAGATAAGGTGTTTTAATTCTGGGTTCAGTGACTCGGACGGAGATACTTTGAAGCCTCTCTAAACAAGAGAGTTGATAAACTGATGATTTTTGGGTCGGGTGGTTATGTGACAATGCATTAAAGTCTGTGTGAGCTGATTTTCTGTAAACACGATAACCCAATGTTAGGTCTGATTTTCTATTGATAAGAATATCTTAGAATGAGAGGTTATTATTAGTTTCTAATTCAATGTATGTTAGGGTGTATAGAGTTTAAATTTACTAGGGATTCTTGACTATGAGGCCGAATAACAAAAGTATCGTCGACGTAGCGTTTCCATAATTTTGGTTTTAGATGGAAGGTGTCGATACCTTTCTTCTCAAAGCCATAAATATATTCTCGATAACTGGTGATAATGAAGAACCTGTAGCACTTCCCGAAGTTTGTTCAAAAATTTGACCGTTCTAAAAGTAAGTTCCAGACAAGCATTCTTCAGTTAAGCTTTGGTTCCAGATTCTCGCATTTTAATATATCTGAAATGATGTTGAAAGTTTCAGGGACTTTAGTAAAGAAGGATTCTACAAAACTAACGAGAGTTTAGCTCCGGCACCCTCAAACAATATATAAGTAAGTACAGAGTAAAATGCGAGCCAACAGGATGGTTGGCGAAACGTTAGCAAGTTCGACTCAACAACCAACGCAGGAGGAATCTAGAAGTTTTGTATTACAGTAGTGGAACTATCTTTGAAAAATATTGATAGTAGGTCAAAATAAAGGTGTTTTTCGCGCACCTGCGACAACTCCAACTTCACCGGCCAGATCTCTTTGGCTATCTGTAAGCTTAATGGGTTGGATTAAATCGTTGTACTGTACTGGTTGTGGAAGCTTAATTAGGGCAATGTTATGTTCTTCGAAGGAGGTGAAATTTTCGTGGATGATGTAATTCTCCTTTGATATTTTCTGTCTTATTTGGCCGGGTTCGACTACACTAATGTCCTTGGCACCCAAAACTACGATCCAGTCTCCATCCAGTCTTTAAATACATTGTAAAAATAGGAGTTTTCTAGTGAAAATGTAATATTATTCAATGTTTTAAGGGACATTCGCGTAAGATAAACACAAAAAGTTAAGTCAAGTCATGATTAATGATGAAGTATTAAATTTTCGCTGCAGAAAACGGAGTTTGGCATTTAGTAATAAATTGTATGTTCTAATCACAAGAGAAAGCCTACGGGGAGTGACTCTATCGTTGCTATTGTTGGGTGATAAAGGGCTGTAAATTTTTTCCTCTCTCGGATTTATCTAATTTTAAATCAATCTTGCTGATACGAAACCGTGTAAGATGTGTAAATGTGATTGTAATCGGATTGAAGTGAAAATCTAATCTGTAGGTCCCGAAAAATTTGAATTCGTTGATTTACGTTCAATAAAATCATTTTATTAATAAAAACGGACACCTTATCTCCGGAGATATGTAAACATCATTGAAGATCATAAATCGACAGCGTTGCCACGTGTGATTTTTTTGTAAGTCAACTTTGTTCGCTTATACTTACGATCATTTTATGGTATTTATGCTGTTCATTTAATAGTCGCAACTCTCAGGCACACTCGCAATTAATTAGAAATGACGTGTAAAGAGAGTTCAATTTATTCATTCGTATATATTCTTATTCACACCTCAACACAAATCGACCCGACCAGGCTGAGACCTAGGGTTTTGAAAACAATCCCGTAAGTGTAAACTGACAGAGAAATAACTGGAAATTATTTTGAAGTTCGTTCTTCAGCCGCTAGAACACGCAATCCCTATTGTGGTGCTTAAGATCCGCACTCAAAGTAACACGACGATTTATGATATTGAAAACAACGATGGTAGTAGTTAATTTGGTTTTAAAAAAGAAACTATTTTGCGAAGAGCTAGGAAACATCGCGAAGCCGTTTTCACTAGAATTTTGAAATGTTATAATAATTATGGTTCTGTCTAGAAGTCTATAAGAATAGAAAAAAACTTTAGATAAGTCCTTCAGTTTATTAGTTTTAAACGGCTAACGGTACAGGTAATCAGATCAATGGTTCAACAGATATTGAGATGAAAGTTTATCTCCTTCAAAAAAATCTGTTGTGGTGAAAGTTCAGGTGACATATTTATGGGCCTCGTACTGGTCAGGATACCTTGGGCATCATATTTTGAGAAAACTCCATTATCAGTTGCATAGCGTACGCAGATAGTGCCAAAACCAAGCAGAGTGCGGGTGTTCGTGTATACGTCGAGCACTCAAAAACCATTCGCCGGTCTGGGTTAATTACGAAGCAATTCTATATATTGCCGAAATTTCTACAAACTTGCTTAGCTGCTGGCAGAACCGCAACTTGAGAAGAATGGGAAAAAAAAATTCTGTCAAATAGGTCTGACTATAAAGTCTCTAAAATGAGGTGTGTGTGCCAACCAAGAAGTTGAATAGTTTTAACCAATTATAACTTCGGCCAGTTATCCTCGATCTATCCGTCAGTGGTGTCGAATGTAAAGCAGCCAAAATTTTCCATTTTATTGAGAATTTGGAAAAGTTGGGGGGTTCTCGAAAGTTCCTTATGACGTTGGGTGAACCAATGAGCGCTGCGGTACGGTTTTGTCATTTTTTGATACATTTCATTGCTATGGAAATATGACTATTTTGAAATTGCGTTTTTATTTTAGAACTAGAACGAAAGTATAACATATATCGTCGAAACCGCAACCTGACTTTTTTTGTTAATAGAAATAGTTTCAAGTTCAAGTTACTCAAAACAACAACAAAAATTAATAAAGCTTTGGTCCTCTTTTAGTCTCAATAACTGCATCATTTTATAAACTTCTTTTACAACCCTTTTTTTTATAAGCTATTAGTTGATGCCGTTTAAATGGTTTATGTTATTGTTTAGGTTTAATTTTAAATTAGAAACGCAATGTATCAAAAAGAAACGGAAGAGATGTTCACCTAGTGATTCACCTAACATCATAAGGTGCGTTACAGACTTTTCCAAATTCTTTGCAAAAAAATGAAAATTTCCCTACTCTCCTACATGCGCGCCCTGTATAACGAACAGCATTTGTTTAAAAATTACATTAAAGTATTGATATGATTGATAGGATAACGAGTTTGTTTAGTAAGGTACCGCTATACACCGAACTAAAAAAGACTACAACTGTTAACGTGAGGAAACTGTTCACAATATTAACAACTTCATAATATGATAAACTAATATAAGTACTAGAGGCGTACGAGACACATCTGGCAACAAACTCAGACACTACTTTCGTGAAGAGACGTTTATTTCCCGTGCTAGCAAAGATCAGACATTCAACATATCCTAAAAACTAGAATATTCGAAAAACTGCCAAATTGCTCTGATCGGCCGTTATATGAGACCGAACTTAATAATAACCCTCAGTAGAATTCATTGCTAAATATTGCTTCTTAACGCCTGACGCTGTTAAGCAATATTTAGCAAAGTGTATGGCACCCCATTGTTGTTTTATATTGTGAAATTTCCTGAAATTTACCGACACATTCAGTTTACTTACTCAAGGCAATCGGCAACTGTCAATACGTATTCTTCAGAAATTAAAGATCCAGCGCATGCACCTGTCAAGTCTTCGATAATGATGGCTACTTCATAGGGAAATTGTCCTAGAGATGCATCCTCGCCACCTGTTATTCTAAGATTGGCGCTTTTTGCCTGTAACAACGACTTCTTAGAGTTTCAGAACACTGCAGGTGTTTACCTCATAGCTTATAATAGTCACCAGCGAACTTTGACATGTTAAATTATTTGGTCTTTACTACATTCTAAATGAATAATTTTTACCTCAAGGAGCACAATTGCCGAAACTGCGAAAGCCAATAGGGTTTTAACCGACATCGTGCTCGTATCAAGTTACTGTGAATTGGCAGCTTAGTTGCTTCGTTTTATAAAGTTTAGTCAAGATATACATTCAACAAGCTGAGATAACGTCGTTTTTCAACAAATTAAGTCACTTACTGTCTCTATGATGAGCATGTCTGATAAATCAGATAAAAACTGTAAAAAATACATTTAATCGTATTTTTTCAAGGTTATTTTTTCGATATTCATTTTTATAATATAAATGTTAAATCGATCGGACAGATTATAGATACATTAGAATTGTTGCACATGCCTCTTTTAACAAGAACAAAGGTATCATAGGTTTTTAGCTATGTGACAGACGAGATTCTGGATTATACACCGGTATAAAATCAGTAAGCTAATGGATGTGATGTTATTGTGTCTGGTATCTACCACAAATTCTTCTTGGTTATGTCTATTTCATTATTCCTCGTTTACGGGGTTAGGTGCCACGGATGATGCCTAAAAACCCATGATGCCTTTGTACTCGTCCAGTGTTTTCAGTGAAAATAATAAAATTTATAGGTCTTGCATTAATTATTTAAAAGTACCATGTAAATTCAATATACATATTTAAGAAAGTCGCTTGTGAAAATACTACGAGGTGACAGACAGAACGAAAGCAATGCTTAACTACAATTTAAATATCTAAAGCTTAATTGATCACTCTTAAAGAACAATACATATTACTTTTCAAAAATACATATGTCATCAATCATCTCCTTGAGATTATACGGACTATATTTTCAGCGACACGAAATCACATGTTATTTAACTTCAAGTACTTCAACATAAAATGGAGATGTTCAAATACTAAAAAAAGGTAAACATTTTTTTTCTTCTGGAATTCAAAATATTTCTCATAGATAATTTTCTAAAAAGAACGTTTGCTCTATCCATCTCTTTTCTCTATACGCGTGCTGGTTTTGTGCACCTCCCGGTAATTCATAATTAATTAACAATTAACGTTTTTGGACGTAGTAATTAGCTATTATAAGCCTTAGCGTATAACTATTGTAAAATAAAACTATGCTCAATCTATCAAAGCAATAGGCTAACACAAGAAACTATCATTCTACCTCAACTACTGAAATCAAGTCGAGCTTAAAAAACGTCAACCAGATTTTAATTTAAAGCATGCCAAAATTAAACCGCCAGGCGGAATTTTATATATAAATTTGATGGATGTATGTCTGTTAATACGCTCGTTAAAAATATGTAACACATAAGAGACATTTCAATACAATATTTTTTTATTCGTACCGAGCAAAAGAATATAAAGAGAAATGAGTTAAAATGATCTTAGCTGAATGACCATATACGGGAAGCGTATCGTATCACCATGGAACCTTAGACTGTTTAGAAGTCAATTTTGGAGCTTACAAAGGGAAGGCACTCGTTTGTAATTATTCTGTGAAATAGAATTACTTGGTGTAGTTTCTTCATATTTTTCATATTTAACCATTTGAAATCCGACAATTTAGGTTCATATGCCAAAATTCATAAGCAAACAAGACTTCTGAACTCTCTCAATTTTCATTCTCGGTGACACTATTTAAACACGACCTATAATACTACAATCTGCATAAAACTGTGAAAAGATAGTTTTAGGGCCATATCGCTCAATGGATGCAATAATGGCAAAATGCGAGCCAGTTTCAGCCAAGCTCTGAAGAAACCAACACTCTGATTGGTGAGACGTTAGCAAGTTCGACTCAACAAAAGCCGACGCAGAAGGAATCCAGAAGTTTTGTGAAAAGTATAATGGCACATATCAAAAAATTGCTATTTTTAGTTAATTGCACCTTAAAACTAGCATATTTGTATTTTAATAACGAACAATACCGGCTAGTTCCGCTCCAGACAGTAAGTGCCAGTATTGAAGTTTTTTAACGATCTAACGCGCAAAACCGGCACATAACCCAATATATCTGTGATCGTCACAGAGTACGTAATGTTGGTAAAAAGCGCGAAGAAGACGGGGATTTCTTAGAAAGAAATGAGTTACGATGATTTTTTTGATTTGAGCCCAAAACTTCTTTTAACTTTTATTGGGACGGTTCCGGCGATATTGTCAAAATAAATGACGCGTGTATTTTGAAAGTAAAAAAAGATTTTGCTTTAAAACATCTTTCAGTGAACCTGACTACAGAAGCATAAGTATTACGCAAATAAAAATGCGATCAGGCCCGACTTTTACATCTTTTGGAACAGTGAATCTAGACCGCGCTTATCGAGATGTTATACTAATTCCAACGAAAAAATTTAATGACTTAATAGATTTGCTAAAAAGTAATGCTATTAAAAAATAGCACAGTAATTTTTATAATAGTCTGAAATGTCAGGGTTTTTTAGTTACTTTGAAAATTGCACATTGCAAGTAAGGCTAATAAAAAATGTCACTTTTATAATAGACTAAAATGTGTTTTGAAAACAGTAATTTTTGTTTATTTTCCAAAAACCAGGTCAGTTGGTTGATGCTTGTACTTTTGAATACCTTTGCTTTTGTTTACGTGCCATGATAATTGTTTTTTATAATTTTAAGAACAGTAGCTCTCTACCAAAACCTATAGGTCCGTTGCACCCAGTGAGCGTTATTTGCTTTTGTAATATGTAATATGTAACATGTTGATCAAACCGAAAATCAGTATTAACCAGCAGGCTCAGATTCCTTGCCTGATCAGTGCATAACATACTTACTATTAATTACCATTTTTTTAACCACACTTAATGTACTAGTAAAATTCAATACGGCAAATTTTTTACGATTAATCGTCAAATTATGCACGAATCTATCCAACTCCTCTGCCATCTTCAGGCCAGCTTGTGAAATATTGTTAAGTTAAATTGGTGGCATTATGTACTGTTCAAATTATCTAAATCAAACAACAGTGGTGACTATAGAATTTTATTTTTCTTTAAAACCTACAATGAATTGATATAATTATATTATATGTATATTATAAAATTAAATTTTACTAAAACGAATTATTAATATATATATAACAAAATAAGTTCATAGTACAACAAATATGGAAAATATCATTGTAATCATTTTGTTAGATTAAATTATTGGTCCGTAAAATAATTGTACGCATCCAGGTATGTACAGTTTCGAGTCAACTTTTCAATTTTACTTGCTTAAACAAAATGCAAAAATGAGATAGAATCTTTCCATTGTTAAAGTATTCAAACTACACAACATCAATTATTAAATCACTAAAATCTCAAAACAAATCGCTGGCCACATGTTTACTAATTCCTAGAACATATATTGGATGGTAGTGATTAACAATAAGATGTCAAATATCAAATGCGGGTAGCCAGCGAATATACATAACGATCTCATAAAATTATATTTTCCTTAATTTATACCCATGGTAGGTAATTTAACACATATTTACTATAGTTGGCATGAATTCGCTATTAATAATTACTAACAACAATGAATCCGCAACAGAATAAGTTTTGGTTGAAGTAAAGGATTACATCTACACACATTGAGCTGTTGCAGCAATATTATTGATTACAAAATTCGATGATCGGTATATACAATTTTTCGATTACCATTAGGCGTAGTTAATACGCATATATCCTGCGACACCATAAAAATACAGCGATGCTAACTTCATAATATTCTACACATTTACGACTAATTTGGCATTCATTTACAAATACATTACCTAATTAAAATGAGAATTAAATTCTTTTGCAAAAAAATTTTCCGCAAATTTTGGGATTTTGCTTTTGCTCCGAAAGTTAAATCTGCCTAACAAAGGTTTCCAAATATGCTCATTTAAAACAATGTTTTTGACTAGACGAAACGCAGTTCTATAGATCAAAAGCGAGTAAAATTGTACATAATATACTTCAGACAGAGGTGAGAATAAAGAAAAATATGATAGGTACGATTAGCCTAGAAGATATTAGTTGGTCAAACCCCAAATTCTGGGTGGTATATTTACCATGTGCAAACTATGCATTGGGTGACGCAAGGAAGTGGAAATAACACTCGATAACTCTTTAACCTACAAAAATTACAACTTTCAAAGTTACCATTGCTGCTTCCGTTCGATAAGAGCAACCACGATATTTCAAACCTTTATCTCAAACCGCTTTAAAATTTATTGAATGTTTCCCTTTCAATGCGTCTTTTGGTGTGTTTTCAGAAAAAAAATGCTAAGTCAAATAACAAATGAATGTCAGCATCTCTAAAATTTCGTGAGGCAATCGGATCCTATCATAAAAGTTCAGAATCGTTCAGGGTCGTTTGGAGTGACAGTCGTGACGGTGATATTCGAATCCGATACTTTGGCGCCAGATGGCGCTCCGTCCTATATGTGTTCTTTGTTAAGGAGTTTGCCGGTGCCCTGGAGGGTGGGACTCCGGACTGCGAATGATACCAAGATGCCAAGCGCGATGAGGCAGACACCCAGTGTATTAATGACGATACCTTCGTCGATCCATTGGGAGTAGGAGTCCCTGCAATAGTTAGTTTTGCGGTTATGGTTAATTAAAGGTATTTACAAGAAAAAATGTCAGTCTAACGTCAAAATTTTCAGTGCGAGCTTACAGTATAGAGCAGGACATTCAAAAAACATTCCTAACAAGGAGGGATAACCCTAGAATTAAACGATGACTGCATGCTGTGTTACGGAAGAAATTATTGGCTAGTGTGCGAATCATCTTAGGGATTACTTGTGTTACTTATACCCATACACAAGTAGCATGTGTATGGTATGTGTTATCAAAAATAAATAAAGTGGGGGGTTCATTAAACGAAATTAAAAGAGGAATAATAAAATTACACGTAGACTGTAAATAAAAATATTTTTTGCATTAAATATAATATAATATGTCGAAAAGCCACAAAAAACAATGTTAGACTTTGAATTTGAAAATGGTGGGCCGTAGCAAGAAAAGCAAGAGATGTTTTTCATTGCAAATTGAATTTGAATTTCCAATAGTCCTTTGTGGAACTAGTTGGGAAAAGAACTCGCTTGCTCGTTCCGCAGAAATGCGCTCGTTACGGAAAATAGTGTTTCCCAATAAGTTTTATTATAATTATTGAACTCCCGGTTGAAATATGGTTACTAACTTTGATTAAAAACAACGAAGCAATGGAAATTATCACCCTGAATCTCGGAGATATGTTTGGATTTTTTTTTCATAAAGAATTACGAATCGTTTAGTTTGTCGTTAATAACATTGTTCACCCTGTAAAAGAGTGTTTTCCAGTTACAGTACCAAAATGATGAGGATTGTAAAGGATCAGCCGCCACATGGCTTAATTTGCACGGGAAGATTACTTCAATAATCTTATTTGTCACATTTCGGATGAAAAGAAGACACATGCCCTTTTGCAATCAACATATTTGCCGAAATTATGTGATATCAACAGCGTTTTATAACTTTCTGAGATCGTGTCAAGCCTTAATATATGCGACGTCACCAAAAAATCATCATTTGGAAAAACTTTCATCACTACAATCGTGTCCAGCTTAACTGTTGAAACAGCCTACTATACAGCCGAATGTATACAGTTAGCAGAAATGCATGTCTTGGAGTTAAATGTCTTCACGTCTTTGCATTTTATCCAAAAAAGAAAAATTATACTACTACTACTTCAAGTACCAAACGCTTGTTGCTTAGATAGGGATTAAGAGCATTGACAATAAAACGTTAGTTATTAGTTTCCGTTCCCTTTCAGTTCCATTTACTTCCTTTTAACAATCACCTTCCAGCGTTATTTATTCTGCTCAAAGAATTCCGCAAGTCCTGGGATTGTCGTTTTCTTTAAATCCGTACCGAGTCGACCCTACTATTTATTCTACAGGCTTAGATAAATTCGTAGCGTTATTCTGTCAACCACAGCGACGATAAAAAAATGTTTCTCAGTTGTTGAGTGTTTGTTAATCCAGCGAACGGACACTACATATTATATTATGATGTAATTTCACCACTCTGTTAAATAACAGATATATTTGTGCCTCTATAAAATCCGACTGTCGATTATACCAACTGCCAAACGCAATACTTCCTGGGTGGTGGTTCGCCAATTTTGATCCGCTTTTGAACCCGAGGGGTAAATCATTGAAAAAAAGTTCCAAAATCTACCAAAATATATTTTCAAGATAAAATTCCAGTTAGCTACTTTATCTATCCTCTTTCTCGGGTCACAGAAACTTATCATTTTCCTTTTTTTTTAAATCATTTAAAATATATAAACCATAACCTATAACCATAAAATGTTCGAATAACTTGGATTTCTACTGAAATTCCTTACCGTTGTACACCAAAATAGCCCAGTCCCTCAGTACTCCTCGATTGAAAATAGGGAAAGCATGCAATTAGGTATAACATATTTTTACAAAAACTTAAATGGGAATGAAATTATTAGAACACAAATTTTAAGCTCTTTTGAGGATGTGATACGAATATAACTGAATTTTTGCTTATGGTGTTAACTCGAAAATAACACACAAAACACATAACATTTGGTGCTTCGGGCTCCCAAAATAATCAATCGGGATAATATTGTTAGATTTAAATAAATCGAGATTGTTTTAAAGACGACTTTTCCGATCTTGGCGTCAATGTCGAGCGGTGCATGCCAGAGCAGGGCATCAAACTGATGCCCGTCGCCACCCTCTGCGGCGTCCCGGCTCACGCGCGCGAATAGACCCGAAGATTTCCCGACGCATCCGAAATCGATAGATCGCGCCAATATTTAAATATTCGAACGTAATCTAACACGGCCAAACTGACAACATTCCGCTCTCGGAATGCATGACTCATTTGAAGTGTCACAGACATGAACACACAGAAAAAAAACAAAGTTTTATTTCTTTACAGCAACGTTAAAATATATAGATGTGTACATCGGTAAAAATTCGTAAACCTTTCATTCTGCAGATTTATCATCAGCCGTCCCAGAGTTCCCTGTAATGAACAAAAAACGAGAATTCATCAATCAAATGAATTTCACAAACAATTGGGACTAGATTTACGTAATAACTCACAAGCTGACAGACACGATGGAAATTCTGTAGTAAGCACGCATTTACAAATACAGAGTTGACTTGAGTAGCACGATGGAAATACTGCAATAAGCACGTATTTGCGATGGGCTCTCAAACAACAAAATCAAAACACAGAGTTGACTTGAGCAGCGCGATGGAAATACTGCAATAAGCACGTATTTGCGATGGGCTCTCAAACAACAAAATCAAAACACAGAGTTGACTTGAGCAGCGCGATGGAAATACTGCAATAAGCACGTATTTGCGATGGGCTCTCAAACAACAAAATCAAAACACAGAGTTGACTTGAGCAGCGCGATGGAAATACTGCAATAAGCACGTATTTGCGATGGGCTCTCAAACAACAAAATCAAAACACAAAATACTCCAAAGACTATTTAAATTAGTTTTATATACACAACTCAAATCAATCTAACACGGCACAACAAGTCAAATTATGTACTTACAATTGTCTAGTTGTAATAATCTTTGGAAATCGTCAGGCGTCCAATCAGTAGGCCAATGCCGCAACTGATCCTTAGAACATTTAAAAGTTTTCGGAGTACCTAATTTCTTAATCAAATACCGATTATTGGTAAGTGATCTCTTGATTATGTAAGGACCAACAAATTCACAAGAAAACTTTTCAGGTCTTTGACCTCGGCTTAACAAAACAGTATCACCTACTTTATACAGCTGATTGTCTCTTCGCTTCTTATTTAGATAATTCAACTGCCTTTCTGAATTTTGCCGTAGTTTCTTTATAACTGCGGAATAATCCACTGGAGATTTAGTTTCATCAGGGATTGGCAAATCGGTTAAGACTGTACGAATTTGAGGCGTTTGACCCTCTCGACCAAATACTAACTTAAAAGGTGAGCAACCAGTCGTCTTTTGTTTCGTAGTATTGATTACTAACTGGATCTTCCATACTTTGTTCGGCCAATCTGTTACTTTATTGGATTCAACTCTTAACAAATTGGTAATAGTTCGCATATAGCGTTCTATTTGTCCGTTGGAGCGATGAACACCGGGGGTTGTCACGTGTAATTCGATGCCAAAATATTCGGTAAATGATTTAAATATTTTTGCTATGAAATTAGTTCCAGCGTCGTGAATTAGTTTGGAGGGCGTGCCAAATATGCTGAGGAATTTAGCAAAATTTTGTGTTGTTTCTTCTGTAGTAACGGTGGATTGAGGATATAGGAGACAGAATTTGGAGAAGGCGTCAATTATAACAAGGATATATTTATAGTTTTTTGGATTACCTGGTAAGGGGCCCAGACAGTCGACATGAACTGTATGGAATGGTTCATCGGGCTTTGGGATAGAAGTAAGGAAGCCTTGTTTAGGACCCGTCTGATTTTTTCGTACTGCACATATCAAACAGTGTTCAACATACTTTTTAACATACCTGGTCATATGGGGAAACCAAAAGTAAAGTCTGATTGAGGCAAGAGTTTTTTCCCAACCTATGTGACTTTGATCATCGTGAAATATTTTCAAAAGACTATAACGGTTATTAGATGGTACAAAAAGTAAAGACTGAGACGATTTGTTATTTTTATTGGTTGTAATACGAAATAAGGTCTCTTTTTCTAATTTATATTTTCGTTTGACATCATCTTTAGCATCGTTCAAAGATTGAATGATTTGTTTACATTCCTCATCTTGACTTTGTGATACGGTAAGCCAATTTTTATGAAAATTGGGTTGTGAATCGATATGAGCTACAGTTTCAATTGGGTTCCTGCTAAGGAAGTCAACATGAGATATTTCAGAGCCCTTACGATAAACAATTTCGAAGTCGAAATCCTGCATATAAGCCCACCAGCGGGCGGTCCGCGGCTTAAGTTCTTTTTTGCTTGCAGATAATTTTAAGGAATTGCAATCAGTTACTAAAGTGAATCTTAATCCAAGCAAATATACACGAAAATTTTTTAAAGCTTTCACAACGGCCAGAGTCTCTAGTTCAAACGAATGATACATAGCTTCATCTGGATTGGTTTTTTGACTGAAATATTCAACTGGACGAAAGGTATCACTGTGTTTCTGCAATAAAATAGCACCGAAACCAATACTGCTCGCATCAGTATGCAATTGAGTCTCTAAATTTGAATCGAAAATTGACAATAGGGGTTTTTGAGTAAGGACATCAATAACATACTGCCTTGCTTTTTCACATTCAGTCGTCCAAACAAAGGGAACATCATTACGAGTCAAGTGAGTTATACAAGCTACTTTGGAAGAAAAAGCGGGAATAAATTTACGGAAGTAGCTCGCCAAACCGATGAATTGGCGCACTTGTTTCACGTTAGTGGGTGACAGACTTTCCTTGACTGCTTTAACTTTATTCGGATCAGGTCGGATACCATCAGCCGATATTTGACGACCTAAATAGGTGATGTTTTGCATAAAAAATCGACATTTACGAAGGTTAATTGAAAATCCGGCTTTAGACAAAGCATCAAGAACTAATTTTAGTTTACAAAATCCATCCTCAAGTGTGATGGAGGGTATTACTATGTCATCCATGTAAACAACCGCGGTGTCATATTTTAGGTTACCTAAAGCCATATTAATTGCTCTCTGAAAGACCGCAGGACCATTGGCCAGTCCAAAAGGCATTTTTAAATACTCATACTGACCATCCGGTGTCACGAAAGCGGTTTTTGGAATCGACTCGGGATTAATCGGGATTTGGTGAAAGCCCGAAGCCATATCAAGTGACGTGAAAAATTTATTTTTGCCTAAACGATCGAGCTGATCGTCAATACGTGGCAATGGATACCGATCTCTTAAAGTTATTTTATTCAAATGACGATAATCGACACACAATCGAAATGTCCCATCTTTTTTCTTAACGAGTATAATCGGGCTCCCAAATGGAGAATTGCTCTCCCGGACGATTTCGTTTTTAATTAGATCAGCAACGATGCCACGTACTTTCTGACGCTCAAACTCCGACATACGGTAGGGATGGTGATAAACAGTTTTGTTTTCTGTCAATGTGATGGTTAATTCCCCGGTATTGACAGGTTTAATGGTAAAATCAGTAGCAGTTGACAAATTCTGATAATTCCCCAGCAGTTTGATTAGTTCAGCCATTTCTGCATGCTCCAGATCACTTGTTATTTCCGAGTTATGAATGGTTCGAGTAGAATTTGTAAGCGCAAGCATGGGCATAATTTTTTGAACGTTTTTATTTTTTATTAAAACTACATTATTTTCGTAAACATTTTCACCAACGATAACGTCATATTTGGAATGACTATGCGGCACAATAACAAGATCAAGCGTTATTTTTATTTCGGGAAACTCTACCAATGCTTTGGTAAAAGAAAAAGAATTATGTATGGTACCGTCGAACCATCGTAAAGGAGTAACACGCGGAATTTTCTTTAGATTTAATTTGTCTACCAACGTTTCTTTTATTAGCGAACACGTGGAGCCGGTATCAATTAAACAATTTGTAGTGTAACCCGAAATAACGATAGGCACAGTTTTTAACTTGTTTTCATTAAAATTATGTGAATTGAGCAAAACGTGATGAGATTTAAATTTCTTTACGGTTGGGTCCTGTCCGGACTCTGAAACTTCACTTCCTCGACTTTGTTTATTTTGCCGACGAAAACAATTTTCAATGCCGTGACCAGGTCTTTTACAATATCGGCAAACATCAAACCCTTTATTATCCGAGTTATTGGTATTCTTAGTTTTAGATTTACAATCGCGAGAAAAGTGTCCCGATTGACCGCAAGAATAACAATTTGCCTGCGTCGTTTTTTTGTGTGAAAATACATTATTTTTCTTATTCAATTCGGATGCCGATTTTTCGACCAGAGGAATTTTTATGTAATTAGAGAGAAATGCAATTAAATCACTAACAGAGGCGGCACTACAATTATAGGCCGCAGTTCTGACCGCAAGATCGTCTATTGAATGAGCAATTATTTCGATCAAATCCGAATCAGACCAACTTGCCCGCGTGCGCTTTAATTTTTCTAATTTAATTCTCGCGTATTCAACATAACTGCGCGCATCGGAACTACGATAATTTACAGCATCGCTTAACAGTTTACCCAAATTCTTTTGTTTGGGAAAAGATACAGAAAAGTCAAATTTAAAATTTTCCCACGTTTCTTCCGTGGGTTGCCATGCCGAAAACCATCTTAGTGCAGATTTTTGCAAAAATGGACCAATTCTACTCACGGTTTCCCGATCTGACCAAGCAAATTCGTTCTTATACCCTTCAATTTTTTGTAACCAAATACCACTATCCATATTGTCGGGGTCAAAACTCGGCAAGGCCAACGAAATGGGAGTGGTTTGGGTGGCTGGCGATGTGGTTGATGTCGGCGACGGCTCCTTTGTACCGACACGCTGTTGCAAATTCTCAAGGATCGACGCTATGGCGCCCAAAGATCGATTCAGTTCTTCTTCGGCCATTATAGCACACTCCAAATTACGTTAAACGATTACACGTGTACCCCACACCTGATGTTAGATTTAAATAAATCGAGATTGTTTTAAAGACGACTTTTCCGATCTTGGCGTCAATGTCGAGCGGTGCATGCCAGAGCAGGGCATCAAACTGATGCCCGTCGCCACCCTCTGCGGCGTCCCGGCTCACGCGCGCGAATAGACCCGAAGATTTCCCGACGCATCCGAAATCGATAGATCGCGCCAATATTTAAATATTCGAACGTAATCTAACAATATTTTACACCAATTGTTTTGCGTAGCTATAGCAATAGCACACACTCTGGGAAGCTCTAATGGGAAGTTTAGATTTGAAAAATAGTACACAACAAGCTATGTAAGGTCGTGCAAAAGGTTTTGAGCTTTAAAAGCAACAACACTCCCTCTCCACAAAAAAAATACTCACCAGCATCAATTCTTTTCTCGTTCGCATTTGCCTAGGTTTCCTCTTTAAACTCACCTTTTACATTGTAAATCAAAGGTCAAAACATCTGGCGTCGATGTAAAATAATTTTCATACAACCAGTAGTTTAATTATAACTTAAAATTTCGTATACCTAACAAAAAAAGTCCGATTTTCATATCTCTTTTTTTTGCTTTTATTTTCACATTCAATAATGTTATCTTCACAAAACATGTCGAGTTTTGGTAAATGAAAATAGAACATACTACATTTCAGAAGGTTTTATATAGAAACAGCCTTGTTTTTCATCGTCAAAACAAATTAATTCGTATGCGGAAAATGCTGGTCGTATGCAAAAGAACGCTTAGGATGTAAGCCATGACAATAAACTGGAACGAATTTTCTAATACACGTGCACACATTTCCGATACACATGCCAGAGCCAGTTGTACATATAATACTACGAACACATACGCAGTAAAAAAGCGTTAATGTAGCGCAAAATTTCCCAATACCACTTGCCTTTTTTAATTTATTTCCTCAGTTGTGATAGAAAACTTAGATTAAAAAAAGAAAATGCAAATATCCCACGAAAGTTTTAGAACGAAAACACAAGTAAAATTTTGGTTTCGGAATTTTTATTGCTTATCACTAACATAAAAACACTGTAAACACAAATTCAGATGTAATTATACCCATACACACATGAAGGCGATTGAATCGTTACACGATTAATATCAATATTTTTATATTGCATTAACATTATAAATAAGTAGAAAAATATGTAAACCATTTACGAACACAATACATATGCGTAAACTATTGGCGTGATCTCAAATAGGATGCGTATAAAAATACCGCTTAAAAAAAAACGTTTCGCGAAAGCTAAAAAAAACAAACACGTGATAATCAGATATTTTAACTACAAAAACGCAAGTATCTTAATCTATTGGACTGAATATTCAACTCGAATATTAAATTTTTATAAATCACCAGACCATATTTAGCGTTTGTGTGCCTAATAATAATTGTTTTTTATTATAATAACTTTTTTTGTGTGTTCTATTGTTTCGTTTGGTACAGTTACGAATTATAATCGCGTAAACTCCAAGGAGGTATCGCAAACAAATCTAAACTCAGTCCCCTGTGAACCTCTTTGCAATGGAACTTGAAATTTCTTTTCATCAAAGTCGGTAGGTTTCAAGACGCTAGAAAAACGAACTACAAACTTAAACTAGGTTAGTTTTCTGTCGCATCTCTTCTAGCGATTTCAATTTAAGAATTGATACTAAATAAACTTCATTAATTATTGAGTTTGAGTTAGGTTTCATTAAGTTAACATAATTGGATAGAACTAGTTATAATAAAAATTCACTCAAAATTGATGCTCATTTCATAGGCTGAAACATAAAAATCTTCCAAATTTGTTAAATACCTATAAATCGGTTTTAGGAAAAAATAATACTGGATATTTGATTATTTTTTACAATCAACAACATGATGATTTGACCTAGGAAGGATATTTTAAAATACGGATCCCATTTTTTTTTCAGTTTAAGTTTAGATGATTTTTTGCAGCTTCACGTTATTTGGCACCTGCTTTTATAATGGTCTGCCCATGCGTTGTATTACAATTAAATTACATGAATATCATGACATAATTCGAAAACGATAAATATAATAACATTTCGAATTTTCGCCTACAATCTCCCGCACAAATAAAATATGTCGAGACAATTACATTGTACTTTGACGTTTGTGCTGTCGACAACAACCTCTACGCCGTGAAATTGACTGTCATCTAAATAAATATGTCCGCATATCTTGGCAACATCAAAAAACAAAATGTATAAAATAAAAAATTGTATCATCGAGACGCTAATGAACACGAAGGTATTTTTATACGCGTCCCTTTTAGAGATCGCCTGATCGAATCAGGATGTGCGCTCTAAATCTAAATTCGTCCCTCTGCAGAATGTACCCCACCACAATGGCGAGTGCCACTAGGCTAACTCCTATCGTGTTGATCACTATGGCTTCGTCGTTAAATGTCGAGTACTGGGCCCTGAAGCGCATGCGGAAAAGCAAGTTATCAAAACGGCGCCATTAATTTTTCAGTCATAGAATTTATCACAATGATAAGGTATATTTTAGTAAGTAGCCACTAGCTTAAAAAAAAAGATAAATATGGTCTCTTAGAAGTTATGATAATGTGGCTACCTAACAATAGATGGCGCAACACTTGGTGTAAATACAATAATGGGATTCTCGTAAAAATTTGTACACCCTAACTTGAAAAAAATCCTTTCTTTCTATATAAATACCATGGTCTTGTAATATATCGAGTTCGCTAGATTGATAACGATTTACGAGATTTGCTAAAAGGCAAAGCAAGTAATAAAAACCGAAACGTAACTAAACTTAAATACTAACAGCAAACGGAAATGGTTAAATCTTGGGAAAACTACTTACACTAATATATGGGACCTAGAGAAGAAATACTTCTATAGTGTTAGTATTTCCAGTATCATTACTGTTTCTACTTTTTATAATTGTCTATGTCTATGTCTTGCTATTTTCGAGACCGTACGCATCCCTCATCACTATCGCTTCCTTAACGTAAGAAATTGAAGTTATCAATAATAAAATAACACTTTGCTGCAAATACTTGCAAATAGTGTTTAGACAAAACTTTATTATTCTATTTACGCCCTTACCGTCGGTTATATCATAAATTTTAACATAATTTCTAGCAGTATTAAAAAAAAATTCTATATAATTAATATAACAAGTACAATATTTAATATTGACACAAAATAGATTTAGAAATTCAACAAACACTTATAATGACTCATTAGAATAAACACTTTGGAATCAAACTATACTAACCAGAAATGTGTATTAATAATACGGGTAGGTAAGACATAGCAAATGTCTACGTTAATCCGTAACAATGCACTTTTTTTCTTGTACAAATATGTCCAAAATTCGTAACTGAAAAATATCGAATTCCCACCTCGTTTTTTTTTTCAAAATAATAACATTGAATCACTAAAAATGGACTTATAATAAGAAACTTAAGTTTGCATTTTTATAAATAATAAGTGTCAAGTTTTGAGAATGACATAAACTAACTAAAAATTTTAGTTTCATTTACAAAAGCGATATCTATTTCGTATATACGAAAATTTGAGAAAAAATATTTTGACAAACTGATCTAAAAATTGAACGAATCTTTAGCATCCAGCAGCCGTCATACATACATTCACATAACTTTAACTCAGCAGAAAGCCGAAGAATAATCGAACTGAAATTAGAATCGATAACGACACATTCACCGCCAATCGAACTAGTAACAACCTTGACTTTTTATTAAAAAAATACACCTGAAAGAAAGTTGTATACGTGTATTTAACACATTTTTTAAAACCGTGTTTATAGGGGTTTCGTAACAATTCCCGCATTCTTGGAATAGTTCACGGGTGTTGCCGGATCAATACAGATGGAATGGTCTATTGAAAACACACACGCAAATTCGCACAAAATTGTAACCCAAAAATCTTCATATTCATATTCCCCAAAATATTTTTTTGTTGGTGAAATATAATAAACTATTTTGAGATATGAAGTTTAGAAACGTGGAAATCAGCTGTAGAAATGATAACAACGAACACTTTAAGAGATATGAATGAGAACATATTTCATCCCATATAAACGTTACATAAAAACTTTTTTCTGAAAACCAACCTTCTATGTTAGCTTACATGTCCCACAATGAACTAAAGCATAATGTCCAAATTCGTTAACGCATATTAGAAAATATAGGACTCTGAGTAAGGTTTTTTATGATCGCGAAATCATGCCATATTTTACTGAAAATTCAGACAGACAGACAGAAGGGGGGAAGGGAAAACGAACAAATGGAATTGTAAATCATTGTGGAATTTGTGGTTTTTGCCATAGACATTCATTGCACTTTTAAAACTTTTTGAGTATACTCCGAATCCGCTTTTTTTACAAAATTCAACTTTGTTGGGTATTTAAACAAATTGATAAAAAAGGATGGTTTTGATGTTTATATTAAACTGAAGCTCACGATATTTAGCAAAAGATATTTTAAAATGGTTTACCTCTAGCAGTCGCATCGTGGTATTCTAATCATTCAAATCGTGAATTATTTTTTTCTATATTTTCTCATTTGCAGTTATTTCTCTTTGTTACATTATCAACTTACAAATTTATTTTTCCTTAAATGAGCACTTACTGATTGAGCTAAATAAGACGAATAATTTTTATTTGTCTGGAGTACAAATGTCCGCACTGTTTTAATGCAACTACTAATATATATTTGGTTGAGTACAATGGACCCGCATGGCATTAATATCATATTATGATTAGTTAAAAATTGTACAATAAAAAAATATTCACTTAGTTTTTGGTATTTTTTTATGTTTATTCATTTTTGCTTAAGTTTACATAACGGTTCATGATATTAATCTATAGGACCGCGAAGAATGGTTTGTACTCGATTTAGCAGAATATTTTATTTTAAGTTAGTTTTTAAGTTAAAAACTAGCAAAACTTTTCCTTTCATTTTTAAGTAAATAACTATTTCCGTGGACCATTACTGTGTAACTGAATTGTCCGGACAGTTACTTATCTTATACCCGCCCACTTTAGGAAATATCTTGTTACAAAACGCGCCGACACGCGGATTCTATGGAGTCGAGAGTGTTACTACATCGATTTGCGGCAGATCAATAGAATTTACTGACCACGGTGCAAGACGCGCATTAAATGCGATACGTAATTTCATTATAACAGAGAAATATACGAAATTACTTTATGGGACAAGCTCGCAACTACTGTACTCTATTTTATTTTCAACTAAAATATTTATATCAAGACATGCTGTGGCCAAATGCTCTTAAAGCTATCATCCTAATAATACTTACCCTAACGTGAAAAGTGCTTTTTCCGTAAGACCGGACACGCAAGCCGCAATTGCCAGCATAAAGGTTGTAAGCCCGAATGAAGCGTGAATGGGCACCAAAGCTGCCCTGAAACCGGCCGTAGCTCCTTCGCAACACAGCAGAATCAGAAAGCTAAAAAATCCAACGACGAACTGAAATAGAAAAGAAAAATGACTGAGCGTTCAACGGCAATATACAATAATTCAGGGTTCATACAAAAATATTACTACATAATTTCAGTTTATTTGGATTGAATTAATTTATCAGTAAAAAGTCAGACTTATTGTGCGTGATTTCCCCATCAAATTCAGCTGTCGAATACTTAAATCCTGATCGGATCCCCCACTCCCAGCATCTGCAAACGATGTTATGTCGTTTCCTTATCCTCCCAATCACAACCAGTACTCTTAGTTATTCCCCATGTCCATTTTAGGTACCTGGTTTTTGAGAGTGTATTTACTGCTGCTAGTATAACATGACCAGCATTTTAAGAGTATTAGACGAGCACTAACATTATTTTAGTATCTTCAGTTCTAGTGGGCTGTCAGCATAAGTTGCTTTCAGTATCTTCGCATATATATTGAACTCATTGATTGGCTTTAACAACCTTGAATATGAGTTAAATTCAATCAAATGCCTGTCCAGTCGACCTTTGCGATGAACAACTAGTAAGAAACAAAAAATAATAAAATAAAACTCTATCTATATGAAAGAGTGAATTATATCCCTATGAGATCGCTCACCAAGAGCCAAGTGGGGATTGTCAATCTAGCACTTCTTCTTATTACATTTTATTATTTGTTAAATTGAAATTTCTCGTATGTTTAAATATGATGGTAAAAAGCAACTTTGTAGCATTGCTCTGTGAGTGTATTATCAACGGCCATCATTAATTTGCAATTTCGCTTTTTTAAATAATTCCTTCTATTTTTGCAAGTTCATCAGGTATGCAACTTGGTATTTTCTCTATGTGAATGGTAACTGACTATTTACGCAATATGTAAATTAATTTTAAAATATAGATAATCATATAGGGTATACCTATACTGATGAAATCCCGTTCATACTTGATATAACTTTCAATAGAATGTTTAAACAGTAAACGTACCCGGGGCATCGTGGCTGATCGATAGAACGGACAAACATATATTTATGCAAAATTGCCGAACATTCGGACTTGACAACAACGGTGCCGTTGTTGAAAAGCGGTTGCATGGTAAAATTTCAGTTATTTGAAAAGCAACTGTAAACGGTGTGGCAAATAATTCCGTATTCTGCGGTTTACTGAACGAAATGAAATATGTAGTAAAATAATGCCCGAGTAAAACCTAACAGCATAAATCAACGTGCTCATAAATTATTGCTATTAACCGCCACGGTATGTTAAATTTATGTAAAATGTTTATGCGCACATTGTAAATTGTGTTGCTATATTGCGTACCAGGCAAAAAGCAAAAATAGAACGGCATCCATATTGCTGCAAAAAATTCTGCGAAAATCAAACGAAATTAAAAAATTAAAATAAATTATGCGAAGGTATATATTATATTATTATATTTTTTAAATTATTTTTCATTCACAAAATCTTGCTATAACCATTTCGTTATTTAAATTAATCATAAAATAACGAGTATGGGATGTTCCGCTGTTAGTTAGTAAAGTAAATAGAAGAGCACCACTTTCTTATATTTTAAGATGTTATAGCTCCTGAACAGTTATCGGATCTTCAATATAGAATACTTATATAGAGTAAAGTCTGTTCATAGATATAAGAAAATGACTAACTGATACGAATTATGGAAAGACTAGTTCAAGCTGTAAGGATGAAATATGGAAATATGGAAAAATGAAATATAGGAAAGATACTAAACAATATTTATTTATTTATTTATGTATTTGTTTCAATCTAAAATAAAATTACAAATTATTTTTATTACCTTCTTAAATTACTTAAAATTATTCACATAATATATCACTTTCCCTATCATCGCCGGTTATAATTATTATTTGTTCTATATTATTTGCAATATGGATATACGATTGTTCTGCTTTTTCTATATGTTAAACAGAATTTGCTCAACTTTGTGGAGGGATGTTAAAAACTTCGGTTTCTATAAGTTTGAGGACATTGGAGTTAACACAGGGAAAAACATTGTTACGACGAATGGCAGATTTCAGTTGATGCCAAACATGTCCAATGGCATTAAATATATAGTGGTAAGGTGGAAGCCTTAAAACTGTATGCCCTAGATTTTTTGCAAAATTATCACAGACGTATTCCTTTTGTAGGTTCAAGCTTTGTAAAACCTCAATTAGTTGCTTTTTGGTATAATCTTCGTGAAAATAAATGTCGCTATTATACATGTAGTTTTGGATTGTTGCTTTTGTGTCACATGAAGAAGGGGTTTTAGTCAACTGTCTACTGTGATAACTTGCATTGTCCATTACAATTACGCTATTACCAACTTTCAAATCAATCAGCGGTGGTGTCTTCATGGTAATCCAGAAAAGAATCTTGAATATTTTTCGCAGACAAAGTCCATTTGGAATCCGACCATCTTTAGAGCCAGCATGCAAAATAGTTATTCTTTAACCTCTTTTTGATGGTACGTTTATTTTACACTTATCAGTTGAGTCAACCCAACTCTTTTCCGGGGTATCATAAGTGTCGAACCAGGTTTCATCCAAGTAAATAATGGGCCTTTGTTGTTCTCTGTCAATCCTAATTTTTTCTAGATATCGGCAGATAGTCGGCATTGCCTTTTGTCAATTTTTTTAAATCTAAAACCCATGCGTTGAATACACTTCCATAATTAAGATGTCTAATGTAGGCACGCTTTGTGCCTCGTATAACTCGAGAAAATGTCAGCATCGCTTTTTTTTCTTCCTCGCTGAAATGAATTATGAATTATTTGGGGTTTTGTTAGGAAAGATAATAAACAATATTTATTTATTTATGTATGTATTTATGTTTAAATCTAAAATAAAATTACAAAGTATTTTTATTACCTACTTAAATTACTTAAATTATTCACTTCACTTCTTTTTTTTCCTTGCTGAAATGGGATTATTCACAATTTTCCATACAGTTGATGTTGGAATTTTCGTCAATGTGGCCGTTTCTTCTAAAGATGCTTGCTTGCTGGCACCACGTTCAATGAGAGTCAAATAAACATTGTTTATAACTTCCTTAGTCTCAATAGAATAGTGTTTTCTACATTTGGACGGGAGCATCTCCTGAGATACACTAGACTCGCACATATTTTGCATAATTCGCACACGATTCGACACACGCTGTATTACACACGAAAAAAGAATGATTAACTAATAAACTTAAACTAAGTAGTATACCAAACCAAAGAATATTAAACACAGGTAGGTGTAATAGTGTATTATGCAACAAGTGCGGTAAACGGTATTTGACTCATGAGTTTATTTGACACGAGCGGAGCAAGTGTTTAATAAGCGAGTGAGTTAAAAAGTTTACCGAACGTGTTACATACTATACTTTTTCTACGACCGTTAGTTTTTGCGTACATTTTCTCAAAACACGAAAACATTCACTGACATGACTGTCAGAATTGATAAACGTCAAAATTCAAAGCGTGGGAAACATCTCCGAACACATCCGATTGCTCCCAAACCCGTGCGGTAAAATCCCGGAAATGTCCGAAGTGGCTCGGATTCGTGGAAAACCAAACTGACGTGGTAAAGTGACGCTTCCTGCACGCTAGATCGGTGCGTAATCAGGTATTTTACAGACGGGAGTAGAAAAAATTATTTTCTATTAGGGACCACAATTTTACCTGAATTTAAATTCCGAAACTTTAGGTAATAATCTTGTTGACCACCCTTGGATAATCCCATTCAAAAGCAATTGGTTACTTTCTTATATCTATGAACAGACCATACCTACTTCGTATATTCTGCCAAAATATATTAAAATATTTTTTTTTTAAAAACATAGATTGCAACATATGACAATTTCCAGATGGGTTGAAGAATATGCATTTTTGGAAAGTGCTTTCAATACAATGTACATCCTCTCTCTCAACAGTAAATTGTCTGCAATGTTGTCAATGTATTAATTCATTGTCGCAGGAAATATAAGAAAGAAAAATTTATAAAATAAAAAGGATCACGCAACAAAATGCGGGATGATCCGGGACTCGCGATGACTAACGACCACTACATTGTCGAGTTGAATACACCAATTAACAATCGCCTTTCGGCTGTTTATAAGCAATTAAGATCGTGTGCATCTCCCGTATAATCTTGTATAACTTGATTAAGCGTACACAAAGCGTAGGTAGACAAACGTCTTTGTCAATTTCTCAATTGCGCCTCTATGCAATATGAAGATTTCACGTAGGCAAAATCACGACATAGTTAATTGAACATAAAAAAAGTTTGTTAGTTTATCTAGTAAAAATAAGACCAGAGATATTATCGGTTAATCAGATTGAATTGCGGTCATGTTTTAAAAAGACGACAATATTTTGGAAGCAATTAGTTCAAACATCCATATCTAAAGCAATACAATTATTGCTTAATATTAATTTCAAAAAGAAATCTCGACCAGCAGCTCGTCATCCCTATTTTTTCAACACCAAATATTTTTGATATTGGTTTATTTGACGGTACAACGCCCTATACAGTTAGTAATTCTAGAGCCACTGTCTGCTCTACCACAAGTTCTGTTAGGTTAGCTTAACGTCTGTAAATCGATAACAATCACATTATAAAAAAGATCGGAAACGTCATTCATAAATCTGCAGACAAAATAAATATTTATCAACGGCAACTGAACTAGAGTGGAATTTACCAGATAAGATCCTCTATACCCTTATTTCAAAGAAAAAAAAGGGTTTATGTTTATGAATTATTGCCCATTTATATGTTTTACACATAAAGAGAGTTCGGTTTTCCATGGACAGGTGCCAAATTTTAAAATATAAATGGAACATTCCGTATCTTATTTTCGATATCGATTCCCCATAAAAATAAGGACGATTTAAAGTCAGATAATCTGTGGTTTAAGATGTAAATATTTGCTAAAAACGTGTCTAATAAAGATGGGTCTATAATAATGACATTCTACAAGGAGACTCTACAATCATTCATGAAATTTTACATTTTACATTTTATATAAAACAACATTTATGAAAGACGGTGCTGTGTTTTAGAACAATATGATTTTGGTAAATTCTAGAGAATTTTGACAATGTTTTTGGTCACTGAGACCAACAAGATTCAGAGCGGCACACCCCTAAGGTAAGTTTCCCACAGCCGATTGAATTTCTTAATAAATTATACCTTTGTAAAGAAATGAATAAACAGTGCCCTTATTCCAAACTGTTCCGACAATTTGGGTTGCATAGTGTTTGGGGGTGGCTGATATTCATATACCTCTTCAATACAAGCACCGAAACAATATACCAAAATAACAAAAAATATTTATAAAATATGTTTAAAAAACGACATTCTAAATAGTCAAAAAAAAGGCAAGAAGAAAATTGTGAAACAACGAAATATTACTTTATACACAATTAAATCTTACAATGAAGCTGAGCTAGCAAGAGTTCTTCAGACACGTGATCAAACTCGCGAAGTCCACAGCAGTAACGTAAACATGAAGTTTAGAGCCTTAGAAGGCTCTCTTTATCCTTATGAATTATAGCTGATCGGTAAACTATTCCACAAAAAGGAACTTGGGAGGCACTCTTGAGTTTTATAATATCCATACGGAATATTGATAATGAGATCCTACTGTCGGGTAGTTGGTTGGCCAACAATTATTTCGAGTTTGCACACATCGTCCACTTACAAAACCCAATACGGTCTAAAGATCAACCATAACAAAACCAAATTTATGGTCGTTACTAAATCACCACGCAGAAATATCCATTTAATGGTAAAAAAACACGAACATCGAAACTAACCAAAACGAAGCAAAGAAATAAAAGCACGAATTGAAACTGCACAATCAGCGTTTGTCAGGCTTAAAAAGTTCTATACTAACTGCGACTTGAGTTTGATACTGCGTGAGAGAATGCTTCGGTGCTACGTATTCTCCACCCTTTTATATGGTATGGAAGCATGGACGCTAAAGCTGTTGTTACAGAAGAATTTTGAAAATATCGTGGACAGGATCTCAAACGTTGAGAGGAAACTTGAATACCTGGGACATCTAATGAGGGGACTAAGATATAGCTTGCTGCAACTGGTTGTACAGGGGAAGATCCGAGGTAGACGAAGTGTCGGAAGGGGAAAAATATCCTGGCTGAGAAATTTAGAGCAGCTATCTACAAGGTCCGCATTGCCATGATGATTTCCAACCTACGATATGGAACTCTGAGAAAAAGAAGAAAGTTTCCTAGATTTGTATGCTTCCTTTCTTCACATAACCAGGCTTTAATTGTGTTCCCATCAGACCAGTTATTTCAGAGCCTACAGATCCATAAACGATATATAAGAAAGTCAGGAGTGGGGTAGTCCAATGATCACATATTGCTTGGAAATCGCAAGTCTATCAATAGTTTATATCACCCCGACCTTCATTAGTCTTTTCATAACCACATGGAATAAAATTAAGGACTACCGGTTTCCCAGCATTTTTCCGAATACAAAAATATCCTTGTATTTTGAATAAACGTTCAATGAAATTCGCAATTCAAATTTTTTCATAATACAAAAAAAAAGAAACAAATGTAAAATATTCGTGTGCACTTCGATTTTAAGCGTTGAGCGAGCAATAGAGTTCAAAAGTCAGAAGTAAACATCGTGTTCTGGCGATACTCCGGTTGCAATTAATAGTGAATAAACTTTCGGAATCGTTTATATCGTATAATCGGAACGCGGTTCGACGTATTTTATCACTCGCGCGAAACGAAAAGAGTTCGAACATTCACGCTGGGATCGTATCTTGGGGGGTCTCGCACGCCGCAATCGTGAAATGTTAAACAGTCAAGAAGCAAGTGGATATTTGGGTGTGTATCCCGCTAACTACTTGCTCCGCGCCAGGGTAGGGCACATTAAATTCGTAAAGGTAATCGCAACGTTGGAGAAATGGTGCAACAAGTTCTAGCAAAAAAACAAACTATTTGAATAATTTAAGTGTCCAAGTAACAATGGTTGGTTGTCTGTTGTTAAGCAATTTTGTTCCTTTTCCTGGGCTCTTCGCTTATCAGCTGGATTTCAAAGTAATGATGTGACAGTAGAGCCTTCGTGGTGAGAGGGGTACGAGGAACACGTAATATGTGAAAGATATTTTTACCGCAAAATACGTGTGTTGCGTTTTCCATGAATACTATGCTTAAAATTGTAATGGTTTCTGTATAAAAATAAGTGAGATGAGGACAAAAAGTGATTATAGGTTATTTTAGATAATTTTATTTCATTCCATTTATAATCGGAAACTCATTAAGTAATATTTTTAAAACCCGTAGCGAGAAAAAGACAAATTTAAATCATTTATTGAAGACAACAATTTTAAAATAGCTTGCAACCACATGCCGAAACTACCTTAGAATATTTCCAAATATTTCTTCGGTATTTTTTCTCCAGCCAGTTAAATATTTACTAGGTGATTTCCCATTCGATTGATCTAATTTAAAAAAACACACCATGCTTGCCTTGCTTGCGAGATTGTTTTTAAAGCGAAATTGTCCACTCGATTAATGCTGGTAGGAATATTTGTTCTCGGCGTCCGTAGCCCTGTCGTGACATTTGCCATTAGTTTCGTTTGCGATAACAAATAGCAAAGCTATTAAATGAACAAATTTTAAAAAATTGTTAAATACACATGTTACAATAATAGCAGTAGATAACTTTTTAAGAATGAAAACCTGAATCCATGACTGATCGGTGAAAGGTCACTTTTATTTGGAAACTAAGAAAGTATGCTTAATTAATAAAAATATTTTCACCGAAGCAATGCGACATTACCACTTCAAATAAGTAGCGATATTTTAAATGACACGCTCTGTATATTATAGCACCTTTTGCAGCTCTATTGAGGCGGTACAATGCTTCCCTATAGCAAGATTTTTAATTTTTTTCAATTTTCTTCATTTTTATTCAAATGCTTATCAATTAAGCAAATTTTTGAATTCGCAGCATTAGTTCGAAAATAATTACATTTTCTTCGAAATATAAATATTGTTTAAGGGAGTGGAACACTCAACAAGCGTAATGCCAAACGTAAGTAGATAATTTGCACTTAAATTTAGGTGAAATAAAATTACACCAAAAAATGAATTTACCTGTATAGCGAACAGTCCCATGGTGACCAGTCCGATCCAGCTGTGCAGAGAATAGAAGTTAGGAATCGGAGGCTGTTTCAGATTATGTGAGTCTAAAACTGCCAAAAAACCGATTGCTACACACGGTATTGCCAACGCATGGAAGACTGTGTGAAGAAGTTTTACGTAAATCCGCCTGCAGCACCTGCATATCCTGTAGAGCAGCACAGCTGTAAAAAACGAGAAAAACGACAATTAAACGAAATCTAGACAAAGAAAACGCGACTTGGTTCCACATGCTAGTTGGTTTTAAGTTTCTTACTCTGAAGAATGAACTGAAATTTCTTTGCAGGTGTTTTGTCATTATTTTTTGTACTTAAACTATACATCATAATATTATAAAAGATGATTGTTTAAAACAGTTGAATCAGATATCCCCAAACTTGGCGACTGATCCAAAAGCATATGAAAGTAAGATAATATCAATAAAGAATAAATTGGGTGATAGTTTTGGTTAGTTTTCGATTTCTCCAGTGTCTGCCGGTTTGCCAATTTCGACAGTTCTTCTTGTAAAATAAGCTGCTAAAAAAGTAAAAAGGTACACAACTGAAAAATTAGATTATGTTCGGTTAAAATATCAGGTGTCTTCAAAATAGCGAAAAATTTATTTGACAATCTCGCTGAAGCCTATTCTTTTTTAAATTAAACTTTAGAGAAAAGATAACCAGGTTCACTACAAGTGTGTTTCCTGTATTGCCTGAAAATCCCAAAAATACAAAAATTAAAATTATCTGAATACTTATCGTTTCCCCTGATTTGAAACTCTGGATAAAATACAAAACAATAGTGCAAAAATTAAATTTTTGTCTGTTAAAGAAAAGTTAATAAACTATCAGTTCAGAAATTGAGTGTTTAAGATGATGTCTCGTTTTGAGGGACAATTTTTCTGAAACTATGCACCATAACCAGACTAAAACACACACAGCAGAAGAAGAAGATAAACAAACTTTTCAAAAAATCGTGACTTATTCTGAAAGCGGAAACTTCCGCTGCTCTCCTTGAATTTCTTGACTTTTCCAAGTTTTCCAAGTCGAAAATATAAAAGGTATAGCCAAACTGTATTACACTAATCATATATCTTTTACATTATTCTAGATATTTGTATGAAAGTTTGAACATTAAAAACTATCGTCTCTAATGCATTGCTTTTCGGTTATCATTCATTGTAAGATATGCAAATATATTAAATTGCATTAATATCGCGACAGTGATCTTGAAAACCAGTAGTAACGCATACACTTCCCGATTAATTTTTTAAATTGTGCATGCGAGTGCATATCGCAATTACTTTTTGCGAACCGTATTACAATTTTATATTTCCCGCTCGCGTTTATTTTATTAATAGACAGGTTACGCGTATAATTATACTCAGTGGCATGAAGAAACTAAAGAGGTGTGCTCGGTTTTTTTTCTAAATAAAGGAAAGTGACGAACAATTACGCTGATCTGTGACTCAAAACGATGCCTTCGTCCGGACATGGATAGGAACTGCATTCGTTTAATTGGAGACGGTTTAAATCGATGACACTGCATCAGCAGAAACAATAGATAATTATAGCACAAGCGAAAGGTATATAACGCAAAAAGAAGGCGGCAAATTCTATTTCAGCGTGAAATTACACCCATTATTTTACGAGTCACTTTTGAATTTCACTTTTCAAAAGATAACATCCATAAAACCATTCTAATTTATCTCTTTAAAATAAACTGTAAATAATTTTATTTATTATTTAACGTTATTACTTTTATAAATAACGAGTTCACAGGGTTGAAGAATATTTAAATAGATAATAATAAAAATCTTTATTTGGAATAAAGACCATCCATCGTATTTGGAAAGTATATTAAAATGAACTTTTATGGTATTTCGATATGATAAAAAACGTTTTCGACATGTCGGCATGATTATTAAAAATAATTGGTAATAAAATTTAAGTCGAAATATTGCATTTTTTTATTTTATTACATAGTAATCAAATAAGAAGGCACATTAAGAAGAAACAAGAAATTGGAAACTAGAGTAAAGTTCGAACTTGATGAAAATCCATTTAACACAAATTAAATTAGAACAAAAAATGTTTAGATTTTCACAGCTGTTTCGGCAACACCGTGCGTTTATCAAATACAAAATATGACTATATTCCGACACTTATACATAAAAACAGGTAGTAATAGATATTTAATTACAGGCCTGTAGTTTCTTTTGTAACAGCACTATGAGTGACATTTTCAACAAGATTAATTAAAATTTTAGAATATAATACTTTAAACCTAGATATGCTATCAAAAATTCATTCGAACTAATTAACAAGGTTAACGACATAAAAATTCCTTCTAAGGCAATTCTAGTTTCATTTGATGTTCAAAACTTATTTCCTAGCATTCCACCAATTGACGTAATAAACATAATAGACAATATTCTCACGCAGAGACAAGTTAACCCTATCATAAAACAAGGCTTGCCAGATGGTTTAATAGTTTGTTAAGGCCAAAATTATTTTGAATTTAATGGTCAATTTTATATTGCTAAAGAAGGATCAATTATGGGAAACCCACTTGCCCACAATACTTGCAGAAATTTTCATGGACAATTTAGAAAATATCATTCATAAACATCTTCTGAGTAAAGGACTTCTCTGGTGGTATAGATATGTAGATGATGTTTTAGCTTGTTTCACTGGAACCGAAAGACAACTGTAGTCCTTCTTGAATCATATTAACTCGATACATAACCGCCTAAAATTTACCATAAACCATCACACACGGACACAATAATACATAATAACTCAAATCACCCTTACACACACATGTCTACTTTTTATGCTTTTATCAACAGACTACTTAATGTACCACTTTCTAAAGAAAATTTTGAAAAAGAAGAAGAAGAAAGCTCTTTGATAGATAAGATTATAACTAAAAAGCAGTTTAAAATAACTCTGAACTCTATCTATCCCATATTAAACACCGAAAACAAAATTTATAAAACAATAAAATACATAGGAGACCCTAGCAAGAAAATTTCGAAACATCTATCTAAATTTGGTATTAATATTGCTTTTAAAACTGAAAACACCATAGGACATTTTCTAAAAAAACAATAAAACTAAATTACGAAAAACACAAAAATCAGGAGTCTACAAGTTGAAATGTTGATCTTGTCCCAAAATTTACGGACAAACAAGTAGAACATTTCAGAAACGCATTAACGAACATAAAAGGGCGTATAAAAATAAAAGTTCGTATTCTAACTATGCAATTTATTTAAATTCAGAAAGGCACAACTTTGATGATAATTTTGATATTTTATATAATCATTCAAAAAGCAAAACAAATTTGTTGGAAGCTATGGAGATTAACAAAATGAAATATTAGAATTTATTACTTAACGACCAATTGGATTTAAATGCGTGTAATTAAAAATCTATTACTACCTGTTTTTATATATATGTCGGAACATAGTCATATTTTGTATTTGATAAAGGCACGGTGTTGCCAAAACAGCTGTCATAAAGTATTAAAAACTGTGAAAACCTGATCATTTTTTGTTCTAATTTAATAGTAAAGTCTGTAGACTTTAGAATTCAAAATAGTATATTATGCAAGACCTATAAACGACATTTTAGTTTTAGTTTTTTTTTTAATTTAATAAAATAATATATGAAGGACTTTATAAATGTGTTACATACTACTTCTTCTACGGCAGTAACATTTTTGCAGAACAGCACCAATACATCAATACTGAGTGACACCAAAACTGACGGACGTCAAAAAATTAGTGTTCTAAACATCTACAGAAAATGTAATACGTTAATAGGTAATAAGGTATTTTAAATTCGGAGGTAGAAAAATACATTCCTTACATACTTTGAGACTTTGTGAAGTCACACCAGCTTTAGCAAACATTTTGATGACCCACTATATTAAAAAAGCACTCTGGTGGTGGTTTTTGTCCCAGATGTGAAAAGTGTTTTATAAAAACTATTTTCCCACAGCATACTAAACATATGATTGAGTTTATAGGCCATATGAACCACTTGGCAAGTATTTTACAAAATCAACCCTTCACGGAGGCGCTTTAAACAAATCGGAAAATTTAGACACTCACAAAATCCACTGAACGTGATGAAACCGGCCACCATCAACACGGGATGCAAGTTAAATTGCTTGACAGGATCGTCTCTCCATGCGAAACCCTGTCGGTACTGTATTACCCAAAACAGTGTAAGCCCAAGTGAACCGAGAAGGAGGATACTGGCCAATACCACAACCACTGTATATTCGAGCCAACTACCACAGCTCCATTCGTTGTCATCTTCATAATGCCGATGGCTGAAACAAAATAACCCAATAAAACATTTCATTAAGTCGTTTCGAATAAGATATAAAGATATAAAGAACGTCCTTTGAGAAACCACCGGGTATATTGCTACATACGTAAAACAATATATCTTTGAATAAACTTCTGACCTAGTTAGGACAATTTTTCAAAATGGAAAAATCATGTAAGACACGAACAAAGTTCTGAACGAAACCAGTTAATCTACCGTCTACGCATTTTTTATCGTTTGTCAATACAGAAGTAAAAGTTGTCCGATTAGTAAATGCAAATTAACGGGTATTAAAGAATCAATTACGCTTTGTGTAATCATTGTTGTGCTGCGATAAATAAAAATATCTTCTGTAAAACAGGTAGAGCTTTATTTGTTTGTCTATGTCGAGAAGGAAGTGAAAGAAATTATTTACGGGCTTGTCGCAAACACTAAAAAATAGCGAAACCTATCTGTAATAAATAAAGGCGAAGCTTTAAAAAATACTGTAGACGTTGAAATTTTGCATTCAATTTAAAATTCAACATCTCAAACAGTGTCGTCAGCAAAACATGTAATAGTTAGGGCCACCATATTTCGCAAATTGCAAAAGATGTTTAATTAGAATCCGGATTCAAGTTGTTTAAATTCTCTACAGCTTTCTTACATATACTTAGGGAAATCTCGAAATATTGCTTAATATGTATAGAGTTAGAAAGAGACGGTAATCATCGAGGATGTGTAGAGTGGGTAACATCACCCAATGCTCGGTGAATGTGATATGGACTATTCTTTCCTTTCATCCTTATTGTATACCAGTTATACAAATCAAGAAAGCATACTTTCTTTTTCAAAGAAATATTTCAAAAATGGTATTTTTAAAAATGGACGCCGCAGATAAAAATATATAAAATTGCGGAGTACGAAATACCAAACACTAAAGTAAAATTACAATTTAAATAAAACCTGAAAAACAACACAAATAAAGTGAAATTTTCACATTTGAAATTAAAATGAAATTAGCAACAAACTACAACCTTTATTGCTCTGGAATAATTGACAATACATCCAAAAGAAAATTCAAATTTTCTGATTTATTTATTTACATTTACATTTATATTTAACGATTAGTAAGCCAAATGTCACGATAATATTCTTTGGTACTCTTTATATTAACTTTTATTTTGCCGCCATTTTTCAAGAGGGCTAGAATGTTATCGAGACAACAGAGAAAAATTATCAGGAACATTATGATATAGATGGATATAGAGGGGAGAAATATTTATAACCCAAAAATTGGAAAATAGCAGACATAGAAAACTCACTGTGCACAATAGATTTAAAAAATAATAATAATAAATAAATATCTACGATAAAATGATAAATAATCAATGATTAATGATAATAATTTACAAAAAATATCAAATTACCTGATTTCTGAATGTGTACGTAGAACTACACAAATTTTTGATGATGTTAATAGATAACAATGTCACAATATCTGCTTATTTTTACCTGAAGATGAGCTAGAATTCCACAATGCTATTCGGATAGTTTTCAGATAGGACGACACGAGGTAGCGAAAGTGAAAGACAAACTAAATAAAATCGTTTGCTATGGATCATAAATATTTAAAAAATACGAATTCTTGATACTATACTACAACTATAGTGTTAAACACACAAACATCGATGAGAATAATGGAATGTGGTCTTTAGAGGTTAGTTCACCAATAGCGTTTATTGCTACCTGACAACGTGATTCGGACAAGGACACGGCTTGTAGAATTTTACACTGTTCGTTCCCTTCATGCAGAATAACGCTATACACATGATTTATTTAAACAAACGATGAAATATAATAAAAATTAGTAAGGCGTTGCAACCGCAGCGTAGCGTTATTCACATCTCTCTTCGAACCACTGTCAAACACTTTTATATCGTGAATATATTAATAGATCGACTGGTATTGCAAAATATACGTGAATTAACATCTACTGATGATGTCACACTATACATCATCTATACGTAGGAGTGTAATATTTATTTATATTTTGGTGGCAAGAACAATCGTTTTAAAACCAGTTTATTCTCGACGAGGTGTGTATATATACAGTACCTCGGACTGTACTGAATATTTGATAGGACTAAAAAGCGTACGGTATTCTTATCAGCTGGGTCTTTGTATCTAATAAATTACTGCGTTCAACGTAATGTTAATTTCGGTAATTAAATTCGATAGAGCTGGGCGCTCTTGTTTAAAATATCGATTAATAGGAATGTTGTGTCGATGTCTGACCGATTTTCGTGTGAATAAAGGAAAGACAATTAACAAGCCATGATACAAGGCGGCTCAGAAGAAATTAACGCATGGCATCCACAAGTCCGACACTGTTTTATTTTGAAGGTAGTTTTGATTTAATGACAGCTAACAAGCACTTTTCGATGCTGGAAAATAATATCAGTTACCCTTCTTCGTGATCATCGCAAGACATTACCACCTAAATTAAAATTAAAATTATGTTTTCTGATATCCTCTTGTGATAAAAGCAACTTTCACTTAAGCTGATGCTCTCGGCATCAAAGATACCTCTGCATAGTAAAGTTACCTTTCCCATCTCACATATGCAGGCCTCTGATTCAGATTCGTTTCGCCCCGGATCGACAAATGGTTCCGGTCATATATTTCTTTATATAAAAACATTGCGATATGACTATCCAACAAGTGTGACACAATTTTAGTCACGAGTTGGGTTGGTTAGTATAGTTAGTTAGTTAGTTGAGATGAGCTGAGCGAGTACTTAATAAAATACCAAGACTAAAAAGATATGATCGATCTTAAACGCATAACTAAAACACCGAAAACGACCGAAGTGGCTCACGAACATCACTAGAAAAGAAAGAAAATTTTAAGAATTACGAATGCTACATACACATTGCTGACAATTAGGTTATAAGAGAGACCAATTCTTTTTATTCTTTTACTTCGCCCTGTCGAATTGATGTGAACTAATAAAATTTTATAAACTCAGACGCTTAGAATAAGTATGTATATGGTCGAAACTCGTGTAAAATCTATACGAAGTCAACTGGAATAGCATACAAACAACAAAAACAATTCTAGTTGGCTTTGCATTTGAGATATTGAGTGAAACAGAAAAGTTGACCATTTCAGTATTTTAACGCTGGCGAATCAATTTTTTTTTATAAAAGATATCATTTTTAAGAAACAAACTAAAGTTATGTCTTTATATACGAAACATCCTGCATATACAAAAGTACAACTGCTCAAACTGGTTTTCACCAGCCGCCAAACATCTTTCGCATAATTAACGAATTCTTTGGGCGGAAAATTGTCTGGAACATAGATTCAGTAGAATTCAGTGACGTAGTGAGATTTTTTATAAAATTTTAATTAATTATTTAAAATAACTTATTTAGACGACCATACATTTTTGAAAATCATATTATAAAGCAATCGAATTAAAATAATATATACAACCATACATTTAAAACACATCAGTTAGGCTCATATAAAAATTACATCTTCTACAAAAAATGTGCTAATGATATGATGATATGATAATAGGGTGTTTACGAAACAAAGGGTAATTGAAATGGACAAATTTTCTGTTTCGTTATGTTCTAATAGTAACTGAGATACCCCGCAATAAAACCAAAAGTGATCTTTACCAGTGTACTTTACCAGCGTTTTCCGCTTCGATCCGATGCTATGTTTCATAAAATAAGACGGAATTATCTTTGAACAGCATCTCGCAGATTTACGTCCGTGTATTAAACCAACAAATGAGCCCGTCGTTAGTTAGAATCGATCCACCTAAGGTTTGTTGCTAGGTTAAATTACATTTAACGCATTTCGCAATATTGGCTTTGATGGTTAATTTAATTTGTATTAATAATTAGCACCGTGAAAGCAAACCGTGTCGGACAACACAAAACCGGTCGAGTTCGAGTTTGAAAGGGTCTCTGGCGAATGCTCCTTCGCCGAGCTATATATAGAAATGCAGGCGCAATTGGATGCAATTCGTCGTTCCTTTAATGTGCGATTATATAATCGGGAGTTAAACAGGAAAGCAACAATTATCATCATTAATATCATCATTATAATATTATTATTAACGCCTAATCGCGGTTTAATTGTTTAAACACTGTGGCCGTGATCTGAGAATCTCCCCGACTTTTCTTTAGCAAAAATAAAAAAATGCAATATTTTCAATCTGCCACAGACTAGGTGACAGAAAAGATACTAAAATAGAAAAACAGAATTGTAAATAAAATTAAAAATTTAATACATATTATACAACGGTTTATAAGGGCCACATCTATCAAAAGTCGTTTTTTTATCTCTTTAATATCACAATTTGTTTCTAGTAAATCACATTTCAATCACTGTCACTGTTTCCTCGAATGATGTTTTACCATGATACGTTCAAAATTTCATAACAGCTATCCACATGAACATTTTGCCATGAGATAACAGTGGCAAAATATAAAAAAAAGTATTTGTTTCGAGGTGCATTATCTAATTTTTGCTAAATAAATATTTAATAACATGTACATATTGTTAAAAAAGTGGGTAGAACGAAGAATATATATTTATTTTAAATTTGGACCAAAATCCGAAAAAAATTAGGCAACACGTTGCGAAACATCCATCGATCACGACAAGACTTTTTAAAACTGGTTACATAAATACCTGTTTTAAAAATTTTATATAAAAATTTAGATAGCGCAAAAAACCAATTAGTAAATTCCTTTACTTTCCACAAAATGGAGAAAAATGAAAATTTCAGGCACAAAAGCACGACACTGATTAAGAAGAAAAAGTTCGATCCAAAAAACAGATCTTGAAAATATCAAGAAACAAATTTAAAATTAGAGTCATTCTGTTGCTAAATCGCAACTGCAATTTGGAAATGGTAAAGAAATATGATAAAACTATAGCTACCGCAAAGGCAAAAGTTTTCTTCACTTTAAGAGTTTTTTAAATGTGTTATTCTTCTTTGTTTTCGTTTCCTGAATTTAAAACTTTAAATAAGATACTACAAAAGCGCTTGACTCCTGTCGTACTTATCACTGTACTGCTAAACATTATTGACATTAACGTTCCCAAAAGCGCATATATTTATAAACCTTTAAGGCTCTTTAAACCTTTACTAAATTTGCTTATTTTTTACAATTTAAAAAGCACTTTTCAATAGTGAATGAAAGTTCACATATATCATTAGAAATATAAATAATTACCAAATAACGTAAATACCATACGTCAAGTCGTCCAAAAATCAAATCTAACCAAGCGTTTATGTAAATACGAAAAGTCTTTATTGTTAAGGTTAGAATACAATACTTTGAAAAGCCACCGTTGTAAAAGCTAAAGCAGCGGATAAACAGAGTGCATGCGGGCTTATTTGTAGCTTACAAGCCCGCTAATGAAAAAAAAAAAAACAAAGCGAAAAAGCAGTGACTGGAGATACAAAAGTGTGAGCAGCAGTGAGCGGATTTGTCAGTGCCTTCATTAAAACAGCGAAACTATAGTACGTATACATTTTGATGGATAAGGTTTAACAGACCACATTTACTTTTGGTCAAAATACATAAAATTGATCCCAGCAAATATTGACTCCTTCAAAGATTTAAATTTTTCGATCTTGGTAGCCGTTGTGCCATGGCTCCATCTCGCAAGAGCTTTTATAAAACGAAAACCACTGGTTGCCAATTGGTTGGTTAACAGTAAAAAACAATCACGAAAAGAAGCAAAATTGGGCTCATTTTATATACAAGCAAGCCATAGCAACAATTTTTAAAATTGAACCATAAAAATTATAGCTGCGTTGCGTTCGACAGCAGTAGTGGAAAGTGTAGTGCGGCCACTACTACGACTATGTGGCAGATAAGCGTCCAAAAATGTCACTAACATGAACTAAATTTATTTTGACATATAGTTATGATTATATATTCCAAAATAATTATAATTCATGTGCCGCTATGTAATTAACGTCTAATAATGCAATTTATTAAATTATAAAACACTGAAAAACTTAATATATTTTTCTTACCGAGTTCGGTGGTTCATTCGAAAAATTAATTAGGAAAATCACATTAATCCTTTGGGCTAAACTTTCGCAGTGACATACTGATTGCTTAATATCATTTTCTTTTCACAAACTTTTCGATGTAATTTAATTTTGTTGAGCTAAGAAGCGTCTCATATTTCTAGAAAGTTACAAAGTTTTTTAATCCGAGGGATGAAATCTTATTCAGATTTAGACATTGTTTAATTCAATTTTCCATGGACGCAAAATGCCAATTCAAAATTCGAAAATTTCGAAATTTGAATATTTTTTTTTTATGCGCTAGTTTGCGTAATGCATTTTTTAAAATGCCGTTAGCATATGAAAATTTGGTACGTCGAGAGCAGAAGACCAGCAAGATTTGAGGCCATGGCTCGGTTTACGTAATGTCTTTCACAAACCCAGAGAAAGATCAATGAACCTCGTTGGTGCGGTTATCGTTTATTTTCTCTTCCTTATTCTCCTTTGTAACGAATTTCGTAGTGAAATTACGCAAGGCGGGTCCATCTTACGTCAGGTTTGAGGTCGTCTTGGATTTCATTTCGGAATCAAGAAACCGCGCACTCATTAGCTGTGGCGGTTACATTTACTACAACACTATTTGTTTATCATAGAAATTTTAAAAAATTACCAAAACCGCTATGAACGTTAAAGATGGAACTTCGAAGTGCGCAACTAAAGAGTAACGATGAGATTTGATGCTCTACGATATGGGAATACTGCATAATATTTCGCAGTTTGTAATAATGTATCATTTTTGGGGAAGTTCTACTTTTCGGTTACATGAGGTTATACGAGTATGGCGCCCCAAGTATTTAAACCATTGGTCACTTGGAAAATGTGTGTATCGTTTTTGCAGTAAGGATAATCGGTTTCTAAAATATAAATAAGTAATCTCAGGTGAAATATATATCATTCGATTGGTGTCTAAAATTTCGGCTACGGTTTACCCCTCGTAATAAATTAAGCATAGCTGAATGTAAATATTGTTATCTGACCCAAAACTACCCAATTAATTTATGACTATTGTCCTTTAGCAGTCGACTTAAAGTTATTTAACCAAATGAGAACACATTTCTAGCAGAATTACACAATGTGACTTATAGAGACTTATAATGCTAGGACTAATATAATATATAATTCCTTGTTTTTAACGCACTTCAGGTATTTCATTCCTGTGGGGTTCTAAACTTAAATTTGATGCAAGATTGTGCAGAATAAAATATTAAAGATTTTATTTAATTATAGCCGATTAATTCTCAAGGAAGATCTATACAGGATTTTAAACAGCATCTGGAACCTGGATAAAGTATTGAGTTTGGAACAATGTAACCTTACTTTCTTATATAAATAATAAATAAACTTATAAATAAAACTCAAAAAACAAAACTAAAAATATTCCACTGCAGAAATATACATTCTCACAACACCAGGACATAAAATTATATACATCATAATATCATTAAAAGTAACAAGGGTTTATATAACCCTATTTATCAAGCCGCCAACATATATACACAACTTTCTGATAATATCCAAAAAATACTAGAAACTATGAAAGATTTGTAATATGCAACTAAAATCATTTGTAAACTTGACTTAAGTAATTATTTATACTAGGAAGCTTTGTCAGTATATAGTGTAACGTTTTAACATAGATGAGTCGTTTATTTATTATTTGTCCTTGATACCAGTGCTCCTAAGCACTGCCCAGAGCTAGATTTATAAAAGAAAGCGCACATTTTAATTACCTATCGCTATCACTAGGACCTGGCGTTTTTAGACAATACACTAGGTTAATAATTTATGGGTTTTTTAAATAAAGATTTAATGTATATGTAGCCGCCAATTTAGAAATATCAGAATAATGTGTTTAGTATCTACAGTCTGGTTTGTTACGATTACTATTGCTATATTATGTTCAGCATTTTTTTTTTAATTCGAACATAGCTAGTCGGTAAACTAACTAATGAAGGTTTTCCACCTAAAGTTTAAGTATATTATGTGCACAAAAAACGTTCCGCACATAATATAACAATAATATAATAAAATAATAAAAATTGGTGAAACTGAAATTTAGACCACAAATACTTTTACTTTTGCAAGTAAATTTTAGTGCAATTTATCATGCTGAATATTTTTTCGTTGCTTCATACAATAAATTCGAAAAAAAAATTAACTGAGCGGAAACAATATAATTAAAAGAGACAGTGCCGCCCTGGCGCGACGCTCCGGTTTTTGAAATGTTGCCATTTAATGGCCTAGATTACGAAATATGCAAAAATTTAAAGAAGATTTTTAATTTCCTTAATGCTATTCTTTCAGAAACTGCTGTAATGTCCTGCGCCTTGTTAATGTGACACGATGCAAATTACCGTAAAATATCGACTGAACGGAAAATTAAAAATAACGTCAAGGTAAGCAATTAACGTCTAATTCGTTTCTAACCCTGGAAAAGTAATAAATTATGTTTCACGTAACAGGCAATAATGTCTAACAAGGAACTTAAAAATATAACAAAAATCAAATAGAAATTAAATAAAAAATATCTTGTATCCTGCAAGTCAAGTTATCTGAATCGGAGTTGAGGGTTGCAGTACTTGTAACAACCTCGGCTATTGGGGCAAGAGGACATTACATATATTGTACCACTGTTAGGTATTGAATTATTAAATAAGCATTGTGTTCACTAAAGTTCAGATACCGGAAATAATTATTTAATATGAGAAAAATAGAAACAAATAAATGTAAAACATTAAATTTTGTTTGACAACAATAATTTTTATAACCACTACCGCATCAAAACTTTATTTAGAACACTGGACACGTGTTGGTGGTTGGCGAAACACGTGTCCAGTGTTCTAAATAAAGTTATGGTGCAGTAGTGGTTATAAACGTAAGTTTGTTGATCTCCAACCACAGGTTCCTCTCCTCTCCCCGAACAAATAATTTAAAAATTGGTTCTTCTGAGAATAGAAGGTACGTTAGTTTTAAACAAGTAACATATGCGTTAATATTTTGTCAGTTGTAATTGTCATTTTAGGGATAATGGCTATATATCGTTTCAATTGAACTTCGCATCAAAATTAAAGCACCCCTAAAAACGTTGTTAAAAAACGCAATTTTACATAATTTTCTTTAAGCATGTACAGAGTGTTAAAAAAAAAAGATTTTATACTGTCACATTCTGTAGCAATTTCGGTCAAGACGATTAGGTTTATCTAAGTGCATAGCCCCACCTTTGTTCTTTTACTGACGCCCTTATCTCAGTTATTAAATAAAATACAGAGTTTAATGTACAAAAGAATAAGTTACAAATTATCTGGGGAGTTTGATAATGTCCGAAGAGATACTTCAAAATTGTTGAAATAGGATGAATATTGAGACCTTGGATTGAACTCCTCCACAACATAGAGCATTTATGACACCTTTATCATTGGATGATGTAGACAACATTTACAGAGAAATATGGACAAATATGGATCAAATAGAATTTAAACGTTTGGTTGCAAGTGTGAGACATTGATTTCAATCGTTTATATAACTGACTTATTTGTCTAATGTTTATGATTTTGTTTCAATTTTTGTTGCTGTAACACGCTGTATTTGTTACGTTTGACATTAAATTTCAATTTCAGACACTAATACAAATCGCACCAGAATGGGACAAAAGGTCTTCGCAATAATTTTGTATTTTTTAAATTTGTGTATTTAGTTCGGCTACAAATTATACAAGCTGATGTCAGAAAATAATGCCAGTCGGTATACATGAAATCACATGATATATCAAATAGAACAAGTGTATAATATCAAATATTTCATTTTACTATAAAAAAATAAAGATTTTTGTATAAAGTACCTACCTATCTATACCCATCTGTCGTCATTAAAAAGATGTTCACCTAATTTTTGAAAAAAACTACCGACTACTATAACATTATTTACAAAACAACCGCGTCGGTTAACTAAGTACACAAAATGGCAAAAACATTTTATGATTGTCTGATGTTATGAATAGTTAAGTAAATAATGAAAATTTAACTAGAAATTAATATTATTTTTGATAATTTTTTATCTTACCATTAATGGCGCAAGGGCACTTTGACTCTAAGTTACATATTTTTAGTTCACTTATGTCCCATTAAAAATGAAACAGCGCATAAAAATTCAAGACTTATGTATGTGTATACGTACCATACTGTTACAAAAATAATAAGTATTAATTTAACTTTACTTAAACTTTTTTCGTTTAAAAAAGGAATAAAATACGAAGTTATTACGAAACAATATAAAAAAGCCTCCCTTATTTGCATGCAGGTGCTAAAAATGGGTAAGAAAACATGACCCATATGTAAATGGAACTATTTTTAGAAACTTCGATAATAATTTACCCGCAAATATTTAGACAGTACCGTGACACAGATTCTACCATACAGCGAGATAAAAAAAAATGGGGCACAAAATAAAATGCTTTGGGTAGTCAAAATCACAACCAAACACTTCATTCCTGAAATTCATCACTCGCCATGTGTTAAACGCGCTGCTTTTAATCGAAAGAAAAATAGATAGTAATTAACATATAAATGTGGGCGAAAAGAATTACTAAACGTACAGTTATATTTTTACAACCGTTGTAAAGAATGAATAGACCAGCGCACACCTGTTAAGATTCGCCATTTTACGCCATACGCTAGTGGCGTAAAAATTAATGCAAGAATTAGTAAACCTCTCGATACGGACACCCCTATTAGGCGGACACTCCTCTTTAAACGGACATGTTTTTTGGAACGAAATATTTGCCTACCCTATACCTTTTGCATTTTTCATATCATATCGTTACGCCTTGACTTGCAGTTTTATTTTGCAAGCAAATGCCGTAAGTGGATTCCACAATTTTTAAAATGGCATCTACAAAAAACTTCTTACTTTGCGAGAAAAAATGGAAAATTGTTAACGTTTCGGAAAAGGAAAATTTGTCAGTGCGGAAGCTCGCAGAAAAATTTAAAATAGGGAAAACTCAAGCGGCGGAAATTGTGAAAAATAAGAACAGCACTCGTGTACAATGGGAGTCGGGAAGCAATATTGATCAAAGAAGAAATTTCTTAAAAATTAAGGGACTCTGTTGCGAGGTCAAAATATTCCCATATCATGGCACTTATTAAAGCTTCCAATGGATGACTGGAAAAGTGGCGCTAGAGACATGCGATAAATTTTACGTGTATCACCGGAGAATCAGCAGATGTGAGTCAAGAAGACGTAAATAAGTTTAAAGATAAGTTGCCCACACTACTCCTCGGATATCAGCCACGCGATGTTTACAATGCCGATGAGACTGGCCTTTTCTTTCGAGTATTACCTAAGAAAACACTTGGTTTGAAATCCAAAAAATGTAGTGGTGGAAAGCTGTCCAAGGAGAGGCTTACAATTTTATTTTGAACTAATATGGCAGGGTAAAATGAAGATTTGCTCGTGATTGGAAAGGCTGCCGGACCTACGGCATTTAAAAATATAGCATTAAAAATAAAACAACAAATTATTAATGAACGGTTGTTACAATTTGATAGAAAAATGGCCCTACAAAAGCGAAAAATTTTATTATTCTAGGTAAAATTACAAAACATAAAAATTATCTTCTTGACTCCAAATATGACATCAGTATTTCAATTTCAACCTCTAGATCAGGGTAGCACACAAAATGTTAAATTCTATTATCGTGAAATCATCCCGAAGCATATTTTATCAAAGATGGATCAAGTAATATCCGCGTCAGAATTAGCAAAATCTGTAAATATTTTAGAAGCACTTTATTTATTAAGATAGTTAAGATATATTTATATGATAGTGGGGAAGCTGGCACAATTAACAGCTATAATGAAGCCTTAAACATAATTACCGATCCAAAAGTTTTTGCTAAGGAGGATTACATTTCATTTCAACAACTTAAAAATTTTAGAAGATGATTTTCAGTCAACCTTAGAGTACCTTAGAGTTTGCAAACAAATAATTAAAGTTCATTCACCTACATTTTTTTCTATAGTTTTTCGTATGTTTTTAAAGAAATAAACTTAATATATGTTTACGATCGATGTTGTTTTTTTTTTCATGCACCTCTAATGCGAGGACACCTCTAATAAGCGGACAAAACTACAGGAATATACCCCATATTATTGCATTATACATTTAATTTTCTCCTTTAAAATAACGATGGCCTGGCAGTAATCATTTGAACAGAAGCTATTCGGGCGGTTTACATGATTTAATAAGCCCGTTTCAGAAACGTTCTTATGCGCAATAAAATTTAAATGAAATGAAAACTTCCATTCAGAAGATACGATGGGATAGAAGATAGTTTATTTCTTTCAAGTTCAAATTTATTTTTTCATAGATGATTTAAGTTGGTGAATATGTGTATTACAAGTTCTATGGTCGGCTGGTTTTAAGGTGCTCGCGTATAACTTGTAAACAGTTATTACTTTTGTCAAAAGGATATTTCTTACAATGTCTACTTCTTATACGGGTTTTGTGCAATAAGCCTTTCGTGTTTCACAAGCATTAAATATATACTTTAAAGAAGCTTAGTTTCGGATGTTTATTCGGTCATCTTCAGAACACTAAATATAATTTGCGCATTTGCTCCATAAATAATGAAGAATAGAGGTCCCCGTAGCGAGCACTGAAGGACCTATCTGTCAACTTTGTGTCAATGTGTAATGTGTAATGTTGTCAAATGATATCTGTGATCCAGATAGCTACGAATCACTTGAATCGTCTTAAATTTATGACGCAGGGTATCGAATGCTTTACTAGAATCTAATAAGACCAAAATCTTACTTACTCACCCTTATCTGCTGCTGAGATGTCATCTAAACTGAAAAACTCAGGTTGTGAATCAATGATTGTAATAGGTGTAAACTGTTAGCGGTTTCCACAACCTGGGCTGATTATCAATACTTATTAAAACACTTTCGTTAAAGCTAATTATGTTTCCGAAAAGGATGACAACATATTTTGTGGGATTAAGTTTCAGCATATGCGTAGTTAAAACATTACCAAACAAACGAAAAACCTTAATTTTATTAATTATTAATTACTTGCAATCTAAAATGCTTGAATTGGTTTCATTTTGCGAACTAAATTAAAGCGAAATAAAATTAAAACAGCTTACAATGGGAAAAAAATATTCAAAAAATCAAACAGTCATTACGACGACCTACTACGTAAAATGCGCAGAAAGTAGGTACGAAATAATTGCATCTAATAACGCGCAAATTTTTAAATGTACATCGGACGCTATAAACGAGATCCCAGAATTTAATTGTGCTAATTAAACGACATTAAAAGCTACCCAGACTTTAATTTCGTCGCCGGCACTTGCAACGACATAACCGTATAAAATAATTACAACGTAAAACTTGTATGGACCATCTTTTTGAGTGCTTGTGGACATTCGCCTCTATGTATGTTGCAAACGAGCAGTCAAAGAACCTCTTAATATAAAAAATAATTTGTTTTATTAAACGTAATTTTCAAAACAAGCACTTTTTTTGCTTTGAACTTTTCGAACAAATTATCTACTTATTTGTAAAAATATTTTGTCACCAAAAAAGAAAGAACATTTTAAGTAAAACAGCTTATTGGTCTTAATTTCCCCTTACATGTTTTGAAGTATTGTTTGATATTCAAATATCATTATTATTTTCAATAGCTATTTTTGCTGTATTAGGAGTTTTATGGTTAACCAGGAGAATGAGCATAAGTACTTCGGCATTTACGTGTATCAATCACGTGTATTGTAATAGTATTTACAAAATCTTCTGAATTTCCCCTGCTTCGGGGAAACTGTTTTAGTTAAACTCTGAAGAAACTGAAACACTTTCAGTTTAGCTCTGAAGAAGCCAACAGGATGAATGGCGAAACGCCAGCGAGTTCGCAGGGGGAATCCAGAAGATTTATAAATAATATTACAGCAGCCTGCGGCAGATTAGTGCAAAAATTTAAAAAAAATTACCTTATTGGATGATTATGCACACATTCACCGTTTCTTAACTAGACATATGAAATAAGACTGTCACAATATCACCGAGAACGATCAACAAACAGAATTGCCCGGGTTGTTTTCAAGACTTATTGTAAATATTGGCAAACAGGATATAAGCGAATTTTAGCATTTACTATCAGTTACATAAAGAAATTGTAGTTTTTTAAATGAGTAGAGAATTTAATTGTATTCTTCAACAATGACACGGAATAGAGCAAATAGTCTATAGTGTTGTCCGGTTTTTTTTTACAAAACATAGCATTTTTTTCTGAGCGAGTATAAAGACAAAAAAACGAGAAAATACACGTACATATATTTGTTCACTCATTTTTAAATTCCAATTTTAATTTTATATATGGATTAATTTTATTATTTAGATAATAAAGAAAAAAACAAATCCGTCCATTATCATAAACTGTTTAAGAGAGAACCATGAGCATGTACGAAAATGTGTTAACTGCTTTAGATTTCTTATAGATTTTGGTTTTAATTCAATAGAATAGAAACCATATAAATCGAAATTAGGTGTACAGTCAGTTTCTTCCTCTGTTTAGGTTCTTCAAGCCGAAAAATCCGAAATACAAAAACACAACAATTTATTTTGAAAAATTTGTTAATTATATATATATATATATATATATATATATATATATATATATATATATATATATATATATATATATATATATATATATATATATATATATATTTTTTTGTCCAGTTTTTTTAGATATGGAAATACAAAAAAAAAGCTTTAAATAAGCGGAGGTTGCTAAGAAAATATTTTTCGCAAACTAAAAAAAAAGATGTTTTGACCATTATAATGGTATTCTGGAACAAATCTAATTATCCAATTAGACGCCTATTATAAAGAGACCAAAAATAAACTGGCTGTGCAAAAAATTAACGACGGCTTTTAATTATCAGGATCTTCTTAGTAGCTTCGCTTTTGCCTTGATGCCTATTTTCACAGTCACATTAAACTTACAAAAAAAAAATCGCGATTTAGAACCGTATTGAAAATTTACTAAAATAACTAAAATTTTAATATATTTATAAACAAGTGTATACGATATGAGCGCAATGAGTGTAACTGGTTACTAAAAAAACCTACCCGTATTTCTGTGTCAGAGGAGGCAATAAAATATCTTAATGGCTTATTATAAAACTGGCATTTATTCGAATCGGATAGCTATTACATAATACAGGGGTCATAAATACTATAAATTTGAGGCGGGCGGCTATTCAATTTTTATAGACAAAAAAGATCTTCCACGCATATCCCTAAATTTCAGACCGGAACCTGTACTTTGTGCCATTTTATTTCTAAACAGCCATCGCCATATACTAATCTTTTTTTCCTGAGACCAATTACATTGCGTGAATGGACGAAGCATAAACATGAAATCATTGATTAAAAAAAAATTATAAGCGCACAATGTCAAGGGAGTTTAATTCCATATTGATTACACTGTGACGAATTCCAGTTTAAAGCGATGCATAACTTAATGATTTCGCCCGTCTCACTTTTCCTCTGAAAACCGGACAAGGTAGTTTGCATAAATTTAATAAAAACGAACGACGAGTTTTTAATTTCCGCAATTTAAATTAGACGGGTACTTGATTTGTTTAAAAATTAATAACATTTCCATAAAAAAGGACGCAGGCCTCGAGTCTTTAAGATTATTTAAATTAACGGATGCTATGGACGCAATGTCAATCCACACAGTGAGAATTATTAGGAGACGATAAACAATGCTATAACAAAATCATGTTCTTGTGACTAGCAAATCGAATATTTAACTAATGCTTACGTAGTGAAATGGCTGACTTTATGGCACGTCCAGCTCATTGGCATTCCACTATCGCCATCGACAACTTCCTGAACAAGTTGACGTGTAACATCAATGCCTGTGACCTACTCTACTACTTTACTATAATCTTCTTAACAGGATTTATAGTTCGACAATGAATAAAATAGGAAAATTGCGTGAGAGAATGTAGGATGACCGCTCGGGATTTCCAAGTAGCTAAGATCATTATCGTTTTTCTATATTTTCATAGTAGATCAGTTACATCTCGATACGGAACAGACTTTCCGTAGAATGTGCTAAATATATTTTAATTTTTTTTTTCTTGAAATTGTAAAGAAGTGGACAATAAAGTAGCCCGCGTGTAGCATAGATATGTATGCGGTTTAAAAACAAAATTAATCAAACCATATCTCATAATTTACATCATATAATCACTGATTCAACTCTAGTAGATTAAGCACTGCTCCTATTTTTACTGAAAGTATTAGTTGGTTTTATATAAATGTTATACAGGGACCACTAAAAAGAATGAACATTTTTAAAATTCAATAACATCCTATTCAAACAAATGTAAACAGAAAAGGAAAAGTATAATAACTAAGATATAGTGGAAAAATTCTTAATGGAATAGAATCGAAAAAACTAGATAATTTTAAGTCGAAATTTAATGTTAGTGGTTTAGCCAAGTACCAATTTATAAATTAACAAGGTTTATATTACAAGTGTACCAACAAACAACAATAAACAATACTAAGAATTAAAAAGCATTCTTACGTCAAAAATTTGGTAGAAAGTTGTATACCCTGCATTGATAATATTAAATTACTTTTTTTTTTTGCATATCGACGGAACTTTGCTCGTTCACCTACCGTCTTTCTCTATTTTCCAAACCAAGATTGATTAATATTGCTTCCCATAATATGGCATCAGGCCGTGAAGTTCCTCATAATAAGGCGACCGTCGGCTCCGACTACGGAACCAACGAGAGATTTACTTGTAATTGGCCAGTCCGGTGCGCTTTCAATAATTATTGCGAACCTAATTCTTCTTGCGTGAAAAGTCCATCTCTCAGAACAAACGCCATGGAGCATAACCTTTCGCGTAGCATTTAAATCACTTAAAAACAACTCTCACTAACCTACTATAATTCGTATTTTATGTACATCCAGCGACAATGGGAATAACTCCAAATGCCAACGTTATTCGGCTTAGAAATTGGATCGTGATAGAAAAACGAACAAGCCGTTTGGATTTTCATGCACGATTTACTTTCTTTTCCTAGCCGTTTTAGTTTAGAACCTTTAAGATTTAAATGGGTATAGAACTATAGAATTTACATCATACTTCCAGATTTTGTTAATATTTTCCGGCGAAACCATATAGACGGTACGAAACTTGGGAACTATGCCAGTTACTCTGCCGACTTTTAAATATTTATTACATTATTCTATTTGAAATAAATTATGCTGTATTTGTTCTCAATAAGGTAAAAATTTATTTCCATTGCGCTATTCTCGAATCAGAACAAATATTGGCGAATGGCAAATTTTAAAGGTTTTAAATTTTTATACATATACACTATTATTATTATTATTTCAAAAAGTTATATTCAATCTATGTTTGTAAGTATGTACGTATGATTAAGATCTTGGTGGATTTAATATTAGAAAAAATACAAAAATAAAAGCACAAGCGAAAACTTGCAGGTTCGTCCCCCAAATTTCAAAACATCCTCTCCATTAGGATGTATTGCGAATTCATACACAAAAGAACGGTTTTCAGTTGGCTGCAGAATTAGCAGTTTCCACCTCTGCCTAGTGTAAGGTGATACCTTATGATTTTCAAGCCCACTTCTTGGTAAAGGTTTTTCCATTGCTTTCCTACTCCGATTACTTTGCAACTCTCTTTAACCCTGGTATTTGGTAACTCGTTGAGCTCTTTGTTTATTATTCGAAAACAAAAATTATTTCCTTCCATCCGCTTGAAATTTACTGTGAATGTTAATAATTTTTTTTATATAAGACATTCAAAATATAGGGGAACTCATCACCCGTTGAACTGAGGCTTAATATTCGTGACACTTTATAAACCTAATTATTCTTGTACAAAGTCCTACCTTGCGATAAAAAAAAAAAACACACACACAACGCTAAAAGTCAGATACAACACTGGCGAAACTATATAATGACCTGTCCCATTTCCTTCTGAATAACACAAATTAACAAAACAAAACATACTAAAAACCTAGTTACTTTTAAGAACATAAGGGAAAAAGGGAAAAAATATAAATAAAAAGAACAAAAAATCGAAGACACCACAGAAAGCAGGAACCACCAAACCACTGCTAGAATTTTTAAAATATTTAATGTACATACTTAGCTTATAGTTTTATTTACAGAGGTAGGTCTAAGTCTCTTTTTCTTCCTATATATAGAGGTACTTAATGAAAATGAAAATCTTAATTCAAACCATGGTGAAGTACGTATTTTGTTGTTTGAAAGGAAAGGTGTAGTAATAAGCAAACAAATACGTTATTATTATTACTATTATAACATGAATGTATAACAATGAAACTTGCGCATGATCGACTTCTGGGTTATGTATGATAGACCATATTCGTTTATCATTTGTTCAAATTTCATCAAGTTCATAATGCATTCGAAAATACATAACAAGTTAGAAGTTGGGACGACGAGAAAATTGCTGCTTCAAATATTTGCATCGCAAATTCGTCTTGCTACGGGCAAAATCGAATTCGAGGAAAGTTCTTGAAAACGCTGTTAAATCCCGACGTCACAGCGGGGCCCGAACCAAATCGCAACTCGAATTCGGTGCCGCGCCAATGAATCTGATTTAATTTGAAATCGCATTACCCCCTCGTTGTCAGTTTAACTCGATCTCCTCGAATCGATTCAGCTTAACTTACTCGCCAAACAGACTATTTAACATGTTGACCATCGGGTGTCAAACACCATATAAAGAAGCTTAAATTGATATTTATGGGTTGATAGTATGAACAAAAATTAATAGAAAATGTTCTGCGATAGATAATGCAGATAAAGGAAACTTCACAAATGCACTTTTAATTATATTTTCTATCAATATCAATATTATTTTATATACGCGGTTTTGTTTTCTAATAAGCACCGATCAAGAATTGAATTTAAAACCAGAACTATATGTGTTTATAAACGATTTCATCAAACATACATTCGGAATGTCGATTAAATTTTTGGAGTGCAGTGCGACGTATAGCAGTTTTTAATATTTTACGGTCAGCATTCAGCAGAATTTAAATATTAATTATTAATTAATAATTAGTTATTTAAATATGCAAAAAACACAATATGTTACGGCCAGTACTTGGCAGTAATCGGATATAAATGAATAAATAATACAGAAAAAAATCCATCAATAGTATTCTATACATAATAACAAACACAACAACAAAACAAAAAAATATTATTTCAATTGCGTACATAAACAAAATCGGCCTTTTCCAGTTCTAGTAATCGTCAAAATATTGTTGGACACCTCCGAAGCTATGTGAAAAGCCATATGCTGTAATAAATGGCTCTTCCAGAAGAATCATTTCAAAAACATATCCAGACCAACCAACTTATTTTCGATTTTGCATGCATACTACGCTTTTACTGATACCGTTATAAAAAGATTCACTAATTCTGTCTCGTTACCACGTGCCATCATCAATATCGGTGTCAGCAATGCGATAATTAACCAAAAGTATTGTGTTCTGTATACATTTGAACGTCCGCCAGACTTTCCAACCACACGTGCATTTTTGGGTGATCATTTATCCTCGAAAAAGTGTTGACTTGTATCCGACAATCCGAGAGATTTTGTCGTCGAATTTGTACAGCAATGATTGATAAAAATAAATGATTAGCAAAATATTACTACTCTTGGGTATTACAGCTACACAGAAAAAGTAAATTTCATTTGATCTGCTTAAGCAAGTTCGTTCGATCAAGAAAAGGAAATTAACATTAATGTTAATTAAGTTAAAACTACTTTAAAGTGTGGTTTGCCTCTTTAGCAAACATAACGAAACTAGGTAAAGCTGAATTATATTTATGCTGCACTGGTTTTGCTTAACTTTAAAGTTCGTCATAATTAATAGTGAAATTCTCGTCTCAATGCTTTATTACATTCAATTTACGAACATGTCATTTGATTTTCTTTTTTCTTTTCTAAACAAACAAATCTCCAGCGTCTGTCGTTATCTCATCTGGTTCTATCCGGGTTTAATCATTGATTTGCAGTAGTGCAGTACATTGCGTAGAGGTGCTTTGCTTGGATAATACCCGGCAATAGAAATAATGTACGGTGTTAATATATCGTATCTCCTTTAGACTGACTAAACATGTACTAACTTTGGCCGTAATTAAACGGTGAGTCGAGTATAGGACAAAAAACGTACCTACAGTTTCACTACTAAAGTCCGCGTCATCTCTTATAGAAACATTATTTATTCATTTATTGATATGTTTTTACTGTATTTTTTTAATCACAATAAGTAATTTAAAATATAATCATCAACTAACCCCTATTTCTGCAGGTGAACTTGCAGTATTCGTTCTAGCCCATTTAAGTAGTAATTATTCCTACTCCATTAAACTGGGGTGTACTAAAAAATGTGAAAAAACAAGTTTGTCCGATTTTTCTGAAAATTGAAGAAGAAATAAAATTTTCCAATTAAAATATTTCGATATTTTCAAAAATTACCAATTTTTCAAAGGCAATTTTTTTTAAAACTTTCCTCAATTGATTTACTTATTATTTTTGATGAATAAATTATCCCCAAGATAAAAATTGACACTGTCTGTGAGCAGACCAAAAACTCCTGATTAGATAGACTTGACTAGATTACATATATAATTTTTAATATGAACTGTTACATTAGCGACAATTATTATTGTATTATTAGGTATTAAAAACGGTAATTTTCTAGAAATATCATTTGATGGCAAATAAAAAGGTTAAGGCTTTCGCGGCCCGTTGATAAGCTATTATCTTGATTCGGGTTTAAAGGCCGTCGTCGATTGGAATTACTTCCTAACGTTTCGCTAGCACGAGTGGCGAGCTTCTTCAGAGGTCCTTCCATCCCAGGAGGAGACCCTTAGACTCAACCAAATCTGGAACCCGATCCTTAGGAACGCCCGAGCAGTACCGATCGATATCCCGAGACCAACCGAAGCGGAACAAGCCCCGCCCACCACCAATCGGCATAAATACAACCTGCGCAGGAGAAATCGTCAGTCTACGTCCAACATCGGAGATGGAAGGACCTCTGAAGAAGCTCGCCACTCGTGCTAGCGAAACGTTAGGAAGTAATTCCAATCGACGACGGCCTTTAAACCCGAATCAAGATAATAGCTTATTTGATGGCAGTAATAAAAAAACACGATGATGTATTTTATCGTTGAAAACATTGCTATGTCCAGCTGAGATATTTTAATATTCAATGAACCGTTTCACCTTCTTGTGCCTCGTATTATTTTTTAATGCAGGTCGATCCTTTTAACCGACACACGTAATTTAAATATTGACGTAGCGGTTTATCCTGTTTAAGCGATGCTGATAAAGGTTGGGCTTTTATGATCTCTCTTGTTTAGCGGTAATTTGTGCCGAGTTATAATAGTTAAAAAGCGACGGAAACGATATTTTGATCTATGAGAAACACGAGATCGTGCCTGCGTATATTAATTAACGAATTAAAGTCGTCTTTGATGTTGAGTCGCGCCAAGTTTTCAGCGAAATTACTGACCAGGCGCTTAATTTCAAACCGTTTTTTAGTTGCGCCCTAGGCAACGAAGTTTTAATGAAGTGGCGAATATACGGTTGGAAGCAGACTTATTACGTATTTGAGTTAATTGTACCCGAATGAAGTTTTCTGTAGGATCATAATTATTTTGCTGCTTCATATAAATAACTAAGAAAAATAGCATTTTGAAGAAAAATGCAAAATCAAGATGCATATAGCGCTAACATGGAAGGCTTAAAAGCACTTAAAAAATGTCATTGTTTTGCATTTTATGTTTAAAAAGAAGGAAGAGGCATGCGGATGATACAGAAAATTTGAATTTTACAGCTTTTTACATCTGCTATCATAACCTTCTGAAAACAATATTTTACAATTTATTTAATCATAAATTTTGCTATATTTAATTCTATAATATACCGTTATAATATTTGTATAAATTTGATTTTTTCAGTTCCGACAAATGTAAATTTCAAAAATAAGATTCTGAGGATATAGTTTTCGCCTTTGGATTACGTTTGAAGTTTAACACACCTCGAGTATGTCCAGGAAGATTGGTTTAACAATGTAGTTATATGAATAATCTACATTTTAATAAAAGTAGGCACACGTGACAGTTTTTAAGAAGACTACCTGCAACACGGCATGTCATCTTTATTTTAAAATCAATATCAATTGCAAATATTTTATTCCGACAAATCTCTTTAAATTGTATTTCTGGTATAATATTTAATTGGACCAATGAGTGAAATGTGGATTAAACACCTTAAAGCAATCCAACAAAATTTTAAATTAAGATTACAATATTTAAACGTCTGCGAATATCACCAAAACGTTTCGCAGCATTCGCAGCACAACTGGAGCAATTTCCCACAAAAAATTGTTCAATTAACTCTAATTGCCTGGCTATTAAGTTAATTAGGGTCACCCATATCCTGTTTTAAAGCACGAAGAGTGTGTAAATTTCCCGAAGAAATGAAACAATATAATTTAAAATATATTTAATGAAATAATGAAAAATAGTTAAACTGTACAGAGCAAATAAACTGAAATTTACTAAATAACAATGAAAAGAATAAATATTTAAGGGGATCCATTACTAGTCGGTAATTAATTAATGTTTCTACTGAGTGTACATTTTAGCTTTTATCCTTAATAATTTTATATGATGATGAATGTCGAATGTCATTGCGGATTTTATATTGTTTAAATTGATAAATTACCTCGAGCTATTATTCAATGTAGCACAATAAATGTAAATATTCACGTCATAACCTTATCTCTTACATAATTCGCGTGTGTACACTTTATTTATTGTTTGCCAAGGTATATACGTCCCATGCACATTTCTGACTAAATTTTCACTTATAAAGTATAAAATTTATATCTCAGTTCTAGTCCAATAATGAGCAGTATATTTTTCTTTAATAACCTTCTCTCGCATGGTTAAATGGTAAAAGAACAGAAGAGCCACAGCGTCGAACACATGACACGCGTTGTCGATACCAAATAAAACTTTCTTTTGCATTTCCACTAGACGTTTTTATTCGCTACAAAGGATTTTTATGGGCAATTAAGTTTAGAAGCATATGTTGGATGAAATGGTTAAATGAATCAATGCATGTTAAAAGTGAAATGGTAAATCTCTGACGGGGAATATTAAAAAGATTGATTTAACTTTTCTGTGTCAGTCAACGACCCAAATTATTTCCTTTCTTTTTTAGTTACTGTTGTTTTGCGAGTAAATTATTTTTATTAATTGTTACGAAATTAGGACCCCGAGTTAGGAACGTTAAAGAAAAAGAAACTAATAATAACAATAAGAATAATAATGATATATTTTTCTTATCGAAGCCCATACATAAAAAAAGTGTAATTGGAGTGGTGAGATCTAGCTTGCAACTACTCATATCTGGTGGAGTTTTACAGTTTGTGTTAATATGGGGAGTAATGTTTTGGTATTACTTGCAACATTATTCTACACTGCATGCTTTACTTAGTTGTAGTTGTAAGCAATTATAAAACTAATACTCTGATATTTTAAATACGCATACAGAATTTCCGTTAGAATATTAAATCAAAGAACATTCTATTTCTATTTAACTCATTCTTTTTATACTTTAGTATTTGTTTTGTTTATTTTTGTCTCTTGATTGTTATTATCTTCTATTATATTCTATTATCTTCTACTTGGTTGAGATCAAATGATCTGTTAATTCCGGGCTTGCCGTTGTCTTTATCGTGTCCTGAGATGTGGACTGCAGTCTCTCCACCTCTTCGGCGGTCTACCGGGCGGACGACTTCCTACTGGTATTCCCTCGAGAGCTATGCGGGGTAATCTATCTTCGCCATCCTCTTGACGCGGTTATACCATTGCCTTCTCCTCTGCCTTCCCCATCTTACAATATCCTGTACGTCGCATTGTTCTCCTATGTCGGTGTTTCTTACGTGGTCTCTTCTGGTTTTGCCAGCTATTGATCTCAGCACCCTCATCTCGGCTACGCGCACCATTCTCTTTGTTTTGTTCGTGTCTTCTCTTGTTTCTATCGCGTACGTCATTATTGGTCTAACGCATGTTTTGTATATTTTAATCTTACTGTCCTTCCGCATGTATCCGTTGGCCAAAGACAATCTCTCTTAGGCAGCCTGAAGTTGCTGATGCGTTGTTGATTTGGTCCCTTAGATCTTTTGTTGGGTCGTGGCCGCTAGACATGTTCATCCCAAGGTACTTATATTGCATTACCTGTTCTATGGGCTTATCTTCGATTACGAGCTTGCATCTGATTGGTTCCCTGGTGATTGTCATGCTTTTTGTCTTCTCGACCGATATGGTCATATTAAGCTGTCGGCACACTTGATAGAACTTGTAGGTCATTCTCGTCTTCTGCGAAAATTGCTGTATCATCGGCGTAGCATACCATGTTGATACGTTTGTTGCTCATTCTGTATCCCATATTTAAGGTTGCTACTTCTTATATGATTTTGTCCATAAGAAGATTAAATAAGAGTGGGCTGAGGCTGTCTCCCTTTCTAATTCCTCCTGGTTTAATTTGAGTGGAGTTGTCGGTGTTGAGGTTGCAGATTACCTTTACTATGTTGGCTGGTGTTCATTTTTTCGTTAGTATATTGATGACGTCACCTAGCTTGACCTTGTCAAATGCTTTAGTTAGGTCGATGAAACAAACAATTGTTATTATCATTTTGTGCAATTGTTTTTTGCATATTATTTTATTACAGCTCTGCCGAATCTTAGCAAGATTAAAGAAGAGACCCTGTATTATGAAATAAATAGTCAGGACAAAACCTTCCATACACTTACACTTACTATTTTACCAAAACAACATGAAACAACCCTAGCTTCAGGATATTACAAACGATAAGATGATTAAAGCCTCCGTTAAAGCAATATAAATGTCAAGAATATGACCAAGTATTTATAGTAACTGTTGCAGAGCTCTCATAAAACTATTTCTCTAGGCACTATTAATACGTCAGGTCATAGAGATCAAAAGCATTATTAAAAGAGTGATGAAAAATTTATACCGTCGATTACATTATGGATATTTCATATTGCTCGAAATTAGTGTTAGTAAAAATTTCATGGCTGCATTATTTGAGAAAGATGTTTCGCGATTGTTTTAAAAATGATAATACGGAATCAGCTCTAAAAATAATTGCGCAAGTATTTATAAGCTAAGCTTCTTTCTATCTATCGGTTTTAATTACTTTAAATGTTGCTAAGAATGTAGACAACACACTAAACAAAATATTTAGATAATTACTCCGATATCAGCAAACAGAGAAAATTTTATTAACTTCTAGTAAACATAAAAGTTGGACTGGCTAAATATTGTGGGATTAAATAAGCATTGTTTAGAAAACCCTTTAAAGACGTAAGTAAAAAGACCCATTAAAAAAACTATTATTACTGATTTCAGTTGGTTCTAGTATTACTGCCAATCGACAATTAAAATAAAAAGAAAACTAATGGAAATACTTACTCGAATTGAAAAGAACAAATTAACAACCAAATTAATTTAATTAATTCTAAGCAGTGTCGCACATGCCGCTTTGCATAAATCCTCAAAACATAGAGACTACTATATACATATATAATCACTATGGTCTCAAATTTCCGCGCAATAAGGCTTCACAACGCGAATCAGTACCGACCGACTTCAATTAAAATCTTTCCAATATCTTACAGCTATCCGATTACGATAATTTCTTTCACCTATTTAAATATCAAATGGTAATGCAATTACCATCAATACATCAGCTGTACATAAATACTTTGCGATACTTCAGTAAAAGCGAGCGCTTAGAATAAACGAAAGTTATAAAATAAGAGTACAATTAACCGATATCGTTTGTTAAAAGAAAAACAAACGCATATTCATTGGGCAATTTCAATCTTAATCTGGCGTGACTAATGAACATTTTTATTCGATCGGCAGTCAATGGCTTTGCGCTCACGTTATTTATGTATAAGAAGTAACCTCATTTTCATGACCTTTATGCACTATTTGAAATTGGAAACAAAAAACGCATTAATCGGACACCAGAATTTATAAATTTTCTATAGCAATTTTAATTCTACTGTTTTCTGCTACACTGCTTTTCACCCGTAACAGAACTCAAAACGGTCTTCTATTAAGCATGAATATGTTCACCGTTCCTTGTTAAAAGTGGGATTTACATCTAGTTAGTGTTTAGATATGTTCTGGTGTGTCACGTTTGAACTGAAAGCTGAATTTTTGAGGATATTTTACCCAGAACATGCAGAGAAGTTTGTCCTGTGTTATACACCTATATTTTATCCTGGCAGATGGTTAAGAACTTTCGCAACTTTAATTTTTTGTGATATTTTTTACAGGTTCTGAGAGATGTTATCCCATAATCGATGAACCACAAGAATGGTATATGGTACTGTTACAGACAACTTAGATGGCCCCAACGCCACTAACCAAAACAATCCGACCCAGTAGTTTGCAAGATTGCTTGCAGATTTCATTTCGGAATTATAACTACATAGATATAGAAACAATATATAAGAATAAAGGTATTTGGCAGGATTGCTATTTCGGAATTATAACTACTTAAATATAGAAACAACACTTAAAATTATATCAACACTCTAGGGGGTGCCATTTAAAAAATGAACATTTAATTGTTTTTGTGCATTTTTTTCATCGTTCACAAGGTTTGTCCGCTCCCTCCCAAACACAGAACTAATATGGAGCTTATATTTTGGACAAAAAATATGAAAACCTCTAAAGATAGGTACAGGGGAATATTAAACAAAAGTAATCAAAAAGTGACGACGGGACGAAAGCAGAATAACATACAGTGTTCGACTTGAAATATCAAAAATGTTGATACTTTGTCTAAGAAGCGGCAACCTAGCAGGAAATATTCTACTTTATCGCCAAAAAAATCTTAGGGCAGTAGTTGGGATGAAACAGTGCGAAATTCGTAGATTGCAGTTTTTTGGTTCAGAAAATAAAAAGGTAGTATGCAACGTGCAAAATTTTCCATTCGAGCGGGTTTAAGTTGCTGTTTCTGGAAATAAGTTTTATCGAACGTACGGAGTCAGGAACTTTAATCTTGTATCATTGTACGAATATCGGTTATACGAGCTAACTTGAATTATTCGTCATTTGTCTGACCCACGATCCGATTATGGGACGCAATATCTGTGTTCGCTTTATAATGTCATATTCCTCGCAGGATGCTGGTTTCATGTCTCTTTTTTGGTATATTCGTTAAGCCCGCATCTAGAACTTCGAAGGAAATTGAATTTTTTTTTTAAATCGGCAATTCTTGATGTGGTTGTGAGCTAAATACTAATACTCGATTCTCCTCGCCACAACTACTACGGTTACAGATCCTTAAAGTTGAGCAAATTGTTGTTTTTCAGCTAATTTTTTTAAAACTATATCCACAAAAGCAATGAACTAATTAATTCGACGGAGGAAATTCTTGGGTACTCCCGGATATTCAGGGTGCCGAACTTTACAATTTTTTCATGTGGTAGACAAGTTCGAAAGTTTTCTAAAGAATAAGATAAATCGGCGTTCGGAAATTGCCGGCTGAATCGTAGTATAAAATATATATGCATATACCCAAAGGATACCCCAAGGAAAGAAACTGGCGGGACTCGTCTAAGAAAATTGAACCGGAGACGGATTGCTTTTCTAAAAAAAGTTTTTTAGTCTCGAGCAGGTTTCTGTACTCGGTCTGGTGATTACTCCGCGAGTCTCTCGGAAAGTTCTACAAAACGTAATTGGAGAAATGCTTTCAGCGGTGCAATTTTATATCCTGCACGGATGACTCGTTCGGTGGGAAAGGTATCGATGCGTGATCGTAGGGTGTTAAAGATCGGTAACCTGTAGCAAAAATAAAAAAAGGATAGTTAAATAATAATGTGTTTCTAAATATCATATAAAAGTGAATAAATTTACAACAAAAACGGATATAATTGAGGTAACGGCAGAATTTATCTTGAACATATTGAATTAAAGATTGGTGTCATAAAAGAATATGATAAAAAAAATTACAAACTCGAATCAGAAAAGACGCTACATTTAATATTTCCGGTTTGATTTAATCTTTAGTGCCTTCAATGAAATGCATCAATCTTATGACCTTAGCGTGTCAGTAAGAGTCAATAGCAATTGGGTTTGATTGTCGTTTTTCAAAATACTTGTTCACATTATATGTTTTAACGCCGCTTGTGTCGATTTACCACTTTACCACGTCAGTTTCCTTGCCCACGAATCCGAGCCACTTCGAACATTTTACCCCACGGATTTGATAGCAATCGGATGTTTTCGCAGATATGTCCCACGCTTTGAATTTTTACGTTTGTCAATTCTGACGGTCATGTCATTGAATGTATTCGTGTTGTTTTACGAAAATGTACCCAAAAACTAACGGTCGTAGAAAAAGTATAGTATGCAACACGTTCGGTAAACTTTTTAACTCACCCGTGAGTCAAATGCCGTTTACCGCACTTGTTCCATAATATACTATTTCAAAACAGTGAAATCAATTTTTTTCTTTTTAGTGTTTCGGATGTTTGAAATTGTAAATCATTAAAAAGGCAGTAAAAGAGCTAAGCATACAAAATTGCGAAAGTCTAATTTAGAACTGATAAAAAATATTAATGCCTTTGGCAAACGAAACGCCCTAAGGGTGCTTGCAAAAATGTTTTCCTGCCCTCTATCTAAACCTAACTAGACGGCAACAAATATTTTGTCAAAAATAAAGAACACCTGTTACTGCTTTCATAGCGTAATGTTGTCTTTTGAAACAACCGTAATATAGTCTCTAGTACCTACCTCCATGTTTCGTTACGTAGCATTTGGTTAAACAGATACAGAATATAAATAAAAACATTCCCAATTCTGGAGTGGGATTGTTGTCAGAATTAAATTATATTTGCTAATCGAGAGTGTGATCACTGCGGAAATCTTTTGTCTTGCTGGAGATTCAAGGGTATATGTTGAAATATATAGAGGTCGGGTGGAGAGATATGGAGATCCGATAGGGATATCAAATAATTTTAAGCGGAAAAAAGCAAAATGATAGAGATCTTTTTAAACAAAAAATCGAGATTAGAGCATTTCTATAAAATTTCATTTTAAAAGTAAAAACTGGAGGTTTATTAACGTTTCGATGCGACCCTATAATATTGCTGATAGATTTAAAAGTTTGACATTCGTGACATTTTTGTTTCTGCTAAAACTTTCGAAACATTTTGTACAAAGTCGCGTTTCCAGCAGAGTTCAAATAAATGTCTCAACAAAATTACTTAGTAATTTTATTAAAAAATATGACTTCCAAATTATGAATTTTACGGTTAGGTCAACAAATAAGGCAAACCGGCTGTAAGTTTGAGATCCCAGAACATCTTTGCAGATTTATGAAGATCTATAGAGTCACAAGAAAGATCATTTGAAAAATCACCCTGTGTAAAAAATGTCATTATTATTAGCGTTATTTGTTAGGCAACGATAATCAGGAATTCGCCATTTTACAATTTCAGTCCAATGCAATAACTATTAAACCATTAAGATCTAAGGTTAATTAAAACAATTTAATAGTTTAAGTGTCAATTATTAACGTTGTCGCCGTTGTCGCCTTCCGATCGAAACAAAACCTAATATCCACCAGCAATTTGTCTGCGGAATTAATTAAAACAGTCGTATACTATATCCGGTCCAAGACAATACCATTCACCATGTTCCCACCCAGGAAAAGAAAAACAAGAAAATATTTATAACCTGGGTATTTATATCTGACATTTTCCAATATCGTTAATGTAGGCATTTGTTATATTTCCTTAATAACAAATAAGCGAATCGATGAATAATAATATGTGGGTTAGACAGACGGTAAAGCTTAAATGGTGCCAAAGCTGTCCTCTGTATGTCGCTCCAGAGATTAACAAATGCAATAACGCTCGCTAAATATCAGAAAGCAATTTCCCGCTGAGTAAGAGAGTTGAAATTAAATGCAACATAAATGGAATTGAGGGAATATTCGAGCAAATAACTTACCAGCTTTGAAATTAAGTCTGCAAGCGATATAGCATTCAAGCGACAAGCCTTTCATGTAAGTTTTATTTACCTACTGGTTGGCCAACTGAAAATTTGGCAGTAATATATGAAAGTCAGATGAAGTATTAGATGAAAAATTATTTTCATCAAATGGGTATATAAAGTTTAGCTAATTTCATTGCCTATAGCTAACACATTAATGACAATTAAAGCCAAACTGGAAAACTTTTTCAAATGGAGTTATTTTCTTTTATTTGAATCTAGTTTAGAATTAAAATTTAAGCCAACTTTTTTAACATTTTCTCTTCCTTTTCGTTCAATTAATCAGACAGCCCAGGAAAACAATAAATAGATTTTTTTCAAATTCTTGTGTTTCTTTAGAAAAACTTGACCTTCCTCTTATTTTTAAATAAGCTAAAATTATGAAAATACGTGGTTAAATTGCATTAAAAAAATGAACTTTATAAAAGGAGTTTCAAAACTAAAAGCAGGAAAATGTTTACGCCAATACCGAGATCCGCACACTGCGAAAATACCATCTTTTGCGGTTTCTGATATCACAATCCTGACAACACCATATGCTTGCTATATCGAGGTAAATATATATTGCGGGATGTTTGAAATTTGCAATATACATACATAAATGTAATACATATTAATTAATATATAATATATTAATCTATAATATAATTAATATATAATATTTTATTTTTGCCTACTCAAATTTAATTGAAAATTAGAATGCCATTTGCCAAAACCGACGTTAAAAAATTTGAATTTGGAAAGTTAGAGGAAGGGATACCGAGAAGTATTCATGAAATTTGTGACCTAATTTTAACGCCATTGGTTATTTTCGGAATCTTTGTTAAAATTCACATTCCCTGTGGATTTATCCACAAAAAAGATACACCTCTCGATACGTAACGCTTTAAGAGAAAAATGCTATTCTATTACGGTGTTCTCATCAGCGTACAAGGAATTTGCATGGAACACATTAACAGTGGTCGATTTTTCTTGAAACCATTAACCAAATTATGAAGGTTGTTATAAGCCTTTTTTGTGAGAAAAGCTACGCTAATCCTGGGAGAGATGGCCAAGTGGGTGAACTGGATATGTTCAATATCTTCAAAAATTTCAAATCCACGTCACTGTTACTTTGGTGATTTTGGTGCGATCCTGAGTGACATTAAAAAGATTATTCTCGGACATGAAAAATATTTTCAAAAATGCTTATTTGATTTGAGCATTGGAGTTTTTGGTTGTAATTGCAGCCAATCTTTATTTTTTTGTTCTTTGAGATTTTTATAATAGCACTCAACTTTCGCGATGTTATGCGGGTCACCTTTCCAAAATTTTTGTAATAGGATAACCCAAAGCAAAAAAGATGAAAAAAGCACAGAGAAACTTATTGAAGAGAAAGACTTCATATTTCAAATGCTAATGATAGACCAGAAGTGTGGTGATGGATGCAAGGTTCTATCTAGGTCAGGGGTGGGCAAATACTTTAAAGCGCGGGCCAAAATGAAATTTTCAAAATGTCTCCCGGGCCGGAGGACTATACCGCGTATGCTTTGCACAAGCGGATGTTTTGGATGGAGTTTTTTCCCTGCCCATTTTTTTTTGACAAAAACACTAAGTATCATTTCAATTTGAATAGAATATGTCACGTAATTTTTAAAGAAATATTATTATAAATAAATAGCTATTAGATAAACCAGTCAATGAAAGATCTTATTTTGTTACTTATTTATGTCTTAACGATACAAATTATACACATAGTTATACATACAATTTAACATTTATATTGCATTTCGTAAATATAATAGTAAATAGAATTCAAAAAAGAAAAGAAAAACATCAAACGTTAAAATAAATATTTAAAGTTAATGCGAAACGTGAAATCTCGAATGTTCATCTGACATTACTTCTTCAAAATTGGGTTCCAAATCACTTGTAGCAATCCTTAATACCGAGTGTAGATTTTCGTCAGTAATTTGTGATCGATATTTCTTTTTCGTCGAAACCATTAAAGAAAATGTTCTTTCACAAATATGTGTCGAACCAAATAAAACAAGGTATTTTTGAACATAGTTCAAAAAATGTTTGAAATGTTCGTTATTCAAAGCGCCATAGAAAGCACTCAATTCGTTTGAGTGAAAATTTTCTTTTAGTAAATTATTTGATTGTAAGTCAATTAGTTCTAGATGAATTTCAACAGGAGCTTCTTGCACATCGAAATTGAAAGGTTGGCTAATTAATGATAAAGGTTTTTCAATAGCTTTGAAATCTTGAAATTTTCTTTGGAATTCAGAATGCAGGTCTTGTGTTATTGCACTATATTTAAAAAAATCTGTATTTTTCAAAAAGTCCACTTTTTCAATTTTATATTTGCAAACTAATATTAGACTCGAACAAAAAGGAGTATGCGATCAGTGCTAAATCAAAATTAACAATACGCGTGGTGTGACCTGTCGTCCCTCGAAAAGTGAGAGGAGTGCAACATATGCCGTCCACACATACATTTCGAACCTAGCGCGATCTCCTTTGTGTTCGACGAAAAAACCGCCCTGAGAGCGATCGTCGCGGGCGACCCGCATGAGAATCGCGCGAGGATTGTTTCAAGCTCGCGACATCGTCCGCACTAGTGTAGTCAGCCGACCGCCCATTTTATTACGCCTATTATATATACAGTACCAATAATGTTGATGTCAACAAAATCTCATAAAAGAGTTTAAAAAAAAATTGCGTGCGAAATTTTTCAACGAGCCGGATAGAATTAGCAAAAGGGCCGGATCCGGTCCCCGGGCCGGCTTTTGCCCACCCATGATCTAGGTAATGTGATTCCGATGATTAGATCAAATACTAGAGACCAGGAAAATATTTCAAAGTAAGTTGCCAATGTGGTAAAATATGGTACAAATATAATAAAATACCAGGGGGGGTGGGGTCAACTACGGCATAGTATCTGGGATAGCTGTACCAGATACATTTTATAAAACAATATTTTTTAAGCTGCAGTTGTCGAATTATATACTTCCGAAAGTTCTAATAAATCATTTTTAATTAGAAAATTCGAAAAATTGAACATATTCGTGGTACAACACTTTGTTTGTTGAAATCTACATATGTACAGATCGAGTGTGATTTAGTACTTCTGAAAGACCCTGTATATTATCTATATACTTAACCACTTAATAAATCATTTGTGCAAGTTTGTAGCAGTTTACGTTTTGAAGTTGCGATAAACGTAAAACTGTTACGGATTATTGAGCGATATTAACATGGAATGAGCCGATTTATTAAAAAACTAAATAAACAGTACTTCCGCGGCGTGATTTATCGGGCAATCGCACAAGGAACGGTTACCTACGGCAGAATCTGCAACGATGTTTATTATAATGGGAAAATGCAGACCTATTGATGATACAGGGTGACTGCATCATCCCAGGACAAAACTATAACTTGCAGAAATTAGAAAAATGGATCGTTTAATACCAATTTATAAAGCGCAGAAACTTTTCATTATATCGTGTCAGATTTGTTTTTCTTATAATAGAACCGTTCTACAGAATTACTAGATCTAGTTGATGGGTCAATGCCCAATACATGAAGTAATGTCTAGATCGTTACAAACTTCAAAAAATATTTTAATACTTTCAACTCCAGTTAGTTTCTTTCTTACTTCTTTTTAAACAGATTTTGAAGCAATTCCAACTTTAGAGTGCAATTTTAAAACTCGTCATTATTAACAAAATCGTCGATTATCACTGAATAGCATAACAAATGCGAGAGAATTAAAAATTCCTAGTTAGCATTGCTATCACCTACTGCGCTGCTATGGTAAAAATAAGCAAAAATAAATAATTACGCAAGGAAAGAGTTAAATCGTAAGAATACAAATTATAAACACTGCCAAAAGTGCATTAGTTATTTCACTCGAAGATAAAAATTGACGGATGTCATAACTCTTTTATACATATTAAGTGTAAAGAGAAAATTATAAAGTAATACTTAAAAATAAGCACCTGAAGAATAAATCAAATTATTTTGCGTTTTAACCATAAACCTTGTATCCACCTAAAACATTACTTAATTTTGTTCACATGTATATTATTTGATTTTTAGAATCGCACCGGACAAAATTGATTTGGATTTACCGATCTTTTCCGCAACTTGCAGATGGATTCAGGTATATTCACCTTTTTTATAAAAAAAAGTTTAACTGCATCTTCTTGATATTTTTGCATAACTTTTTTTTTAATTTAGATTTTTGAACAAGGTCGTCAAACACTATCACGCGCTCCATCACTGCATTCACAAACTTGAGGCTTGGGAATTGAAGGTTAGCTTAACAGCTTTTCGACAGCGCTTTAAACTTCATAATGAATAACCTCGAGAATACATTTAGAGAGTAATTAAAATGCACCATTCATAAATAAAACAGGCTGTTTTATATTATTTCTCTGGCCCGTTAACCAACTAGTTCTACCTTCCAATGTGAACCATCCTGTATATAACTTCAGTAATGGTTTCGAAAAAAATGATGAGTATTAAAAAACTTATCTCTCGAATTACATTCTGTATTCGATTTTTTTATATTTATAAATGAACCCTACTCACGTAGAAACCAGTCTCGAGGAAAGCAAAATTGAAAAACACTTTCTCGAATAAAAAAGAAAAATTAATTTTCCTTGTACCTCCCACCCTCGTACTCATCATAAATAGTTTAATCGGGTGCGGCATTGTAAATTCAACTTAGGAAATGCGAAATCACAATGTTCAGCTTAATTTTATTACCGATTACATAATCATAAAAATGTTAACAATTCCTGCCGATCTGGAACCAATCAACGAAAAAAATCCAAACGCAAGAATTATAAAAGCCAGACAATTGACATTTTCAGCTGATGACGATTAACTCTCATTACTAATTTTAAGTAACTGCGCATATTTAAGAAGTGAAAGCATGAAAATCTCAATTGTAAAACTGAACACTGGATGCAAATATTAGGTTTCTATGCATTTTAAAATTTTACATAATATTATACTTTTTTTTTTCTAGGAAGGAGAGAAACTTCAAGAGAAGCCACGAAAATGCTACTTCTTTTTATTTTAGTTGTATGCGATTTCTGACAACCTGGTCAAAGCACAATTGGAATAACCACGAAATTTAACAATATATGCAACACAACATTGTGCAACGTTATTTTTAATGTTTGTGGGAACTGCAGGTTTATCATATTTATACCCATTTCATGTAGCGCACGTGATCTGAACACATTGTACTTGCATGGCATGGCATATATCCATACATCATTGGCCGTTGTACGTAAGACGGATGACGTAAGTGGAATATTTATACTTTTTTGGAAATTCGATTGCTTTCTATGTACTGTTTCAATGTATTAAAGATTAAAAACAAAAAATACGTTCTTGAAATAGTTACCTCGCGTCCATTCAAATAAGTACGAAATCTTGGGAAATAGAAACATTGGAAAAGAATAACGTTGAAACGTGAGAAATATTACGCCAAAAAAATTGGCGCGGAGGAGGAGGGGGAGTTCAATCGGGCTAAAAATTGCTTGCTTTGTCGATCCTTATGGTTTCATCGATAGAGCAGCACAGCCAAAAATGTATATGTTATCTCTGTTATCTTAATTGTTAGTTTTTCAAAATTTTATTTTCTCGCAGACTGCTACTCACTCGACTACTCGTTTACGACTAAGTTATTATTCTGTATTTTCTGAATAGTTTGGCAGTCGTTAATCGTTCCTTATGAAACTTCCCTCTCATTTTCCTGAATGCGCAACAATATTGAACTCGAATTCAATAGGTTTCAGCTAACATTTTCGTCTAATTTAAAAAGTGGTTTGAGGTTTGGGCAACGTTTAGTATAAGCCACATCACTTCTGATCTAAAGAGCCACCAAAATTTCATCAGGAAACATTTGTATTTTGTAAGCTGTTATTTTGAATTGATTTTATTATCAATTTTCTCCGTGCAAGTTTTCAACCTGCAAAATAAAATTTCTGCAACAGAATATGTTTTTGGGAGGAGACCCCTCCAGTTTTTTGTACAAAATATTTATAGCGCCCCACATAGGTATAACAGATTTCTAAAAATAAGGCAGAATTGGCGAACTAATATACAAAAAATTAATAAACATAATCTATATAACTTTTCACAATTGTACGATGAACATGGAATATTCCGTCATGTATAAAAAATAATTAACAATAAACAAAGTTGGACCAAACACTTCACTACTCTATTACCTCTATTACTTATACCTAATTTTTAACCTCACTTCCTAAAAATCCAAAAATGCTGAAAACACAATGACAATTTAGGGAAACTCCTTAGCTTTCCCAGGTCGACCTCTAAATGTTGGGTTTTCAGAGCACTTCTCCAAATTTTTCAAGTTAGTGGGGACAAATATTTTTCTAATTTATTAAAATAATAATTTCATTTGCAAATTATAAGGGTACAAATTTAATTTTAGATCAAGGTGCGATTTTAATTTGCGTGCAATCGAAAACAAAACTAATTAATTTAACTGCTTGATTGGAACAATAAACCAAGGCGCAGCGCGGAACAAAAGAATTTGCTAACGCAGAATTGCTAATCGTTCGATGAATAATTGGAAAAACTCAGAATAATATCTATTTAATGACTATATAAATTACGCAAAACAATAATAGCAATAAAATAATAACAAAAAAATATTTTTGTTAAAGGGCGTCACCAAAGTATTAAGAACGCATTAAAACTATCAAAGATATTTACAACAACCAATTAGACAAAGACGTTCCCGAGAAAAATCAATAAATAAACTTACGTGGAATGCATCTTATTCTTCGCCATTATGATTCCCGGCACTCCTGAATCGATGAGTAAAAAAAATCACTGCAGTCTTAGCAACGACAAAAAACCCGCCGAAATCCGCGTGCAACGACGTCGTTGTTTACGAAAGCTTCACAATCTCGCGTGCACCACAACGTAAACAGTCAAACAGGTAGTTTTGAGGACGTCGCGAGCACCGAAAGCTGCGCGTGCAATAGAACAGCGCGTCTAAGGCAACTGCGATGTTAACAGGTACGGTCGGAAAAGAGACAAGAATGACGGCAACAGGGCGCCCGGGACACAACCCACTTCGTTTTTTGTTACTGAGAAAGTTTTTGTTTTTGAATCGAAACTCCGCGGATTGGCGGTTGTTGCGTCTGTCCTTGATTAATGCGACGTTGCCGCACGATACTTAACTTTATTGACAAGAAGCCTTAGTTCAAAATAAAAATAAATAATATTTAAACGTAACTGCAGGGACGACAATAATATTAATCATAAATGCATTATTAAAAATAATGTTTGTTTATAAACGGTCGAGTACTTAGATTTTTTAAAATATTGATTATTTTATGATAGGCCTCTACGAATGTCGGAACGAATAAGATTGTTTGTTGTATACGGCAACATTGCGTGGATTTAATTTTATTTGGAATCGCGGCTCGTGGCGACATCTACACGGATTCTGTAAAAGCTCAAAAGTAGTTCTATACTAAGCGTTGGCATCGCGTGCGAATGAGCTCTTAATATCCTAAAACGCCTATGAAAATTATGTGGAACGTAATACCTACCTAGCCTGGAAATTGCTGTAATAGATATTAATAATAATTCCGCATGATAATGGTTACGGATTGAATGAATCAAATGAAAGGCTATACCAAATTTTACAACGATCACAGCGTGCTTAGAATGTCACTTTAAGATCTCAGCTTCATTACGCATGGTCGCAAGCCATTTCGGACATTTTTGCCACGTACACTTTACCCACGGATTCCAAAGCAAAATGTTGTTAAACTTCTTCAATCACTAGTTTATTCCCTGCACTAAGCTTCGCTCCATTTATCAAATTTATTGTATAATATAATATACTATTTAGTCTAATAAGCCGATTGATTTTTGAAAAAAAAAACGCCCTGTGTGGATTTACACAGGGGTTTGTTAAAAAAAAAGTGAAGAGACAGAAATGTTGTATATTGACGCGAATATATCTCAATTATTAATAAAAATCGCCAAATACCCCAGGGTGATATTATTTCGGCAAAAAAACCACTCGATATGTGAGTGAGCTCAACCATGTCCATGGAAAACCTGGATCAAAAATTGAACAATTAAAATCAATGAACTTCCTATCTCGTAAAAAAATCATGAAATTGTGATGAAACATTAAAAAGTTATAAATCACAAAAATTAAATTTTTGGGTGGCGGATTTTTTTTGCCGTGGAGAGTATTTTATTAAGAATTATATATATTATATATGATCCGTTTAATTACTTCTAAAAGAGTAGAAGTTCAACATTTTGACTTTGATAGGAAAGAAAAGTGAAACCATTAACTGATGTAAAACCAAAGAACATTTTCTGGATTACGTTAAGAGACCTAAGGGTTCCTGAAACCGTCACGTATCTAATTTACACGCAAACGCGCATAGAACGCATTTGGAAGTCGCCGTTTAATTTCAAAGACATGGGAGTGGAATGTGCAAACGTCAATTAACATGTAAGAGTAACTGAATTGTCCTTCCTCATTGTGCCTATAATGGCCCGTTAGATTGGCCGCTTCCGAAACAACCCACTCGTTCTTCAACACGGGCCCATTACATTTTTGTTTCGCACACCAAAAATCAAACATGGACTTGGCAATAAGACATCTAGAAATAAAATTGTTCCATTTTCCATTTTTGTCTTAAGATGAGATAAAAAGTAAAAAGAGATAGATTTCTGCACAATATTGCATTAATAGGCGCCGTTTAACATTTTTCAAAAACTAATAATGTCAAACATCCTGTAGATTTAATCAGAAAATCAACTGAAAACCGTAAGGCATAATTAAATCTATAATCGTGGGATGCCACTAAATTAGATTGGCTATTTTAAAACTCGCGATCTATATAGGTAGATACATAGTTTGAAAAATAAATTTATGTAAAAAAAATATTTATGCTACCAAATAGGTAAAAAAGTCTCACATTCACAACATTTATGGGAATTTCCACTAAAAATTTGTAAAAATAATTTATAGGTAGGTACACATTATGGTCAGTAAATCAGATTTGAATTTAGTCCTTCTTTTCGTAGGATCCTTTTAAATTATTTCAAAATCTAAAACTATCTAAAACACTGCGTGAAAGCAAATATCTCCATCTCTACTATAAATAACAATAATAATGATTTACACTTTTTTTTTTGTTTATGCGTATGTGATTCCGTAAGTTTGATGAGCTGAAAACTAAATTTAAGATTACTATCGAGAAAACGTTGGCACAAGTAAATCTGGTTACCTAAATAAAAAGAAAACAGACAACAGAAACAATAAATAATCATTGCTTCCAAACCAACCAAAATTTTCGCTACTGTTCTATAATACCGTGTTGCATGAAATATATAACTATGGATTAACTATGGCGGAAATTATGTTTGAAACATTTCGTATTCATTACGGCCTAATCGACACTATCATTTTCAACACACTTTCAATGTTCGATAATTAGAATGTGCAGTACGCGCGATATAAAAGCAATTTACTTCTGCCGCATTCTACGTGAATTATTGTGTTTAAAATAAATGAAAGTTTAGTACGGCGAACGCATATAAATGCGACAAGTAAAATAGAGGATTTTTTTGGTTACTATGACAATTGGCTTACCATTTACGTCTGCCGAAAGATTTGTTTGCTACTGTTGAAACGAAACGATAGGTCGATAGTAAAAAGCTATAACGTAAAACAGCTTTATTGGCAAATAAAACATTTTAAAGGGAGGAATCTGAATATGAAGAAAGTCAATTTATATTCAAAAGCGCACTTTATCGTATCCGTCTGTCTGGTCGTAGACTGTTACAGGTGACCATCAAGATATATAAAAATTAGAGTCATGTTATTGCCACAAAAATTAAACACAGAAAACAAATAAAAAAATAAATATCGTAAAAACAGGCATTATGAAACATCCTGGGAAAAAACCAGCGTTAATCCAAAGAAACAATAGAAATTTGTAAATAATATTTCTCAAACTTAAAAAAGACAAACCATTTTTTAAAGTTTAGAAACAAGGAACAACAAACTTAGTGATGCTTGTCAAATTGCCAAAGAATTAAATATTATTCTCAAGTTATTTATGCTATTGCCTTGTAATAATTGAAAATAAAGACCAAATGAACCTGAACGGGCAGCTAATAAATAATCTTACACTAAATCAGTAGATTTAGTACAACTTTCAAGTCCCATAACAAAACTAAAAGAGAAACTAAATGCTATTGATATTTCTGTACTTGGAGCCTTTACCTTTTCTGAATGACGAATTATTTTCCTTATAGATTTTTGAGCAGGTTTTTGCTTTATACTAGAATTAAACAATTCTTTGTCTGTAAGAAATATTCTCAGTCGGCTGTCTAATTTTTATCTTAGCTATATGAATAACCTCTTAAATTGTGGATTAGGATTTCTACGGCAATAAAATCCATTCAAGTACGAGTCTTATTACGCTCATATCTTTATTCGTAAATGAAGACTGAAAAAGCGACGCGACTTCGGCCGGCAAAAAGAATACTTCCAGAATATCCAGAAATCGTTCTTAGAATCAAGTTCCGATTTCTAACAATTACAGTAATTTTTTTCGTAAATAAAGAGAAAAAGAAAGGGAGTAGAAAGCATCCCAAAATTTTTCTTACTTGTATTAAATAAATCTACACCAAGATCTTCTCTAAATTGCGCAAATCGACGTCATATTAAAAATAGTCATGACACACGTGATTTTACACCTCGCCTATATTTATTTAAAATGTTTATAGGTATATGTCGTTGGCGCATATTTATAACAAAAACAACACCAATAGTCAAAAATATTTTTGTACATTTGTCAACAATAGAATTTTACATATATAAACATATAAATCGTCAAATATCAAAAATAATGAGAACTTTATCATTCAATCGATCTCAATTACAATAGCCCCTACGAATTTGTGGTCAACGCACACAGCCCTTGAATGATTCATTAACTGCCGAGTTCACTGTACTTCCAAAAAAAATAAAAATGGAATATAATCGATACAAGCAATCATATTGTGGAAAGTGTTTTCGTGAGAAACTGTGACAAATAATTAATTTATATAGAACGACTCGAAAAATATGTAATTGCAAAAACAAGTATAACGCATGAAAAGACCTTTAGTTAAAGCAAAAATGAATGATTTTAAGCAGAAACAAGGAAATACAAAAGAAAGTTGGAAATAAAAACAAAGAAAATTATAATTAAAGAATCTGCATAAAATTTATACTCGGAATAAAATTTCGAAGGTAGGCGAATAGGTTATGTTCTCGTTAACTTTTGTTTACGATATGAGGGGATCGGCGGGGGGATGTGTTATTCCTAAAATTGCGAAATAATTGTTTCGTTCGAGACACGCGCTGGAAGCAAAGCCATTGATCGTTCCACAGGAAGTGTGACTCAGCCATAATTTATTTAATCACATTAAAATGTCTCTCCATATCGAAAAGAATTCGAGCTGGGGTAAACTTGCTTGTTTTTACATAGGGGGATTTTCGTGCCGGCGCTTAGTTAAACCGTCACGCGCAACATTGTCCCAAACCGCAAAATATTGTGTTATAAACGAAGACCCAACAGTCGGGGTAAAAATTTTCTTAACATTGAAATTCTTTATTTTTATCAGATACACCAACTGTTAGTTACATTAAAAACATACAATAAAATATAAAATATTTACTGTAAGGCACAGAACGCTGTTTGTGAGGTATACTATTTTACATAAAGACTATCCGAATGCGAATAGATAAGCCGAAAGTTCTCTCATAGGCTACGCATCAGGGTGGAGGTTGGATCTATTAGGGCTCTTTTTTTCTTACGTCACCACCGCAAAAGAGAACTAATGTAATTAATTACGATATCAAACAAGTTAATAATGACCTGAATGTTAAAATACATCTAGGACTACATACCTCTGTGGCCATCGATGCTGACAGAAAAATAATTTATATTTATATATATTAATATATCTTTAGAAACACAAGAAAGTTTCTATTTTTACTAATTTATTATAAAATAACTAATTCTATTCTAATAACTAACTCCTTACTGTTTTCTCAATACGAGGAAAATAATTGTCGGATGTATTAATTTTCTCGAAGAACTGAGCAATCTGAAACCGTTATTGTATTTAAGGAATAAGTAACCGCTTCAATCAAGTTTAATGTGTGCTTCATACATACAGTGCCTACGTTACGTACAATTTTCAGTAACACTTTTTGATATGTATGCTTTTGAAAAGCAAAATAAAAGAATATCGCGAAAGTCAGTAACCACAGTTCATTTTCTGCACAGAATACAGAGACGCGGTTGAAGGTATTAATATTCATTAAAATTACACTATTTCATATCTTCTTTATTTTATTGCCTCAATTTTTGGCAATAACATTCGTGTTTCAACTGGAAACAGGAATAGTTTTGAATTGTTTATTTAGTTGATTGTATGAGAAACATAGATGTTGTTATTAATTCATTTAGACTTTAGAATAATAATTTTGAAACTACGTGATATACAGTTCGATATAAAATACCAGTCAACTGGAAGCCATGTTTTAACAAAAAAATTTATAGAATTTGAAATACTATTTTTAAAAATGTTTACATATTTTAATACAAGGATACAAGTATTGTCTGACATATTGAACCTTTCAAATGAAGTACGACTCGACTCCTCATTGGGACATTTTTATAGGGAAAGTTTTTTTTCTAAAAGAGGTAGACGTCTGGTGAAACTAATGGATTGTTAGATATCATTGGAAAAATCGTTTTGTAAACTGGACACCATGTATGATTCAAAAGAACCTAACCAAAAATGGATCAAAGATATTCACAAAAGAATCGCAAAACGATTACAATATACCAGATATCTATCTAAATATCTATGGTTTTTACAACTATATTTTTTATGACAACTAAGCCTCAGAAACATATTCATTATAGTCTATTTTCTTTAGAAGTGTTCAATTCGTCGATCCTGTTACAATACAAAAATCTAGACACGAAAATTTTCACCATATCAGTGTATACGCAACACAAGCTTCAAGTTATCGACTGTAGGGGAAGATTAGAACCACTTAATAGAGAAACTCAAAACCCTGAAATGTACTTACGCTTCGGCCTCCGCTTCCTTCTCTTTCTCTTCCTGGACAGTGACAGTAGTGGGCGGAGGAGGCAAATCTTCCATCGGCAAAGTATCTTCCGGAGGAGTTGGGGGAGTCTTGTCGAATTCCGCAATAGGCGCTTGCGAATTACATTCTGGCATCGGTGATACCGAATTGCTGTCCATTTTTTTTTAGTATCGCAACTTTTCCGATACCACTTTTAACACGATAATTTCGGGCCACGATACACGCGAGAACGATAGTTAGTCGGGCGGAACTTCTACAGCAAGCACGATAATTTATTGAATAAAAACACCGGGGTCACAATATTTTCTTTTATCCACCGAATTCAACGCGTTTACTCCGTTTTTGTTCGTTTGTTTTCGAAACAGTCGAACGATGATGGCCAAGCGGGAGATCTCAGTCAGTGGTTGAAGCGTCGCCTGTAAAAAAAGTAAAAGTAAAGTCGGCTTTTTTGTTTTCGTGAAGCATCGCAGAGAGGGTACAGAATTTATAATTAAGTTCCACCCGTAAATGCAGGACCACCAACCCGTGAAATTCTGTTACGATGTCTGAACTCGACACGAATCGTGGTTCTCGGTCGTAATCGTCTCTACGCGCAGTGTGTTGCCGATGGAATTCAATATCAAGTCAAAAACTTAATTAATACGTTCGCCGTAAACGAAAGTGCGCGAATTCGCGATAGTTGTGCCTTTAGTTTGGAAATTGCCTCAGGTTATAAACGAATTTGTCAATTTATTTCTGCTCGACAGATAAGATAAATCGTTGTAGTGTCAGTCGGGATAAGAAAAAGAAACAAACCATTAAAAAGGCTTGAGGCATTACATTTATACAAATACAAACTAATGTCGAAAATATGTTATGGGGTGCGGCACGTATGTCGTAAACAAATGAAAGAAAGAAATGATTAAGCAAACACTCGACAAAAACAAATAATATTTTGAATATTGAGAACACGTACAGTTTGGGAATTCTCGTTGGTGAAAACTTGGACTAGATGATGGAAGTAAATGTCGGTTCGAGTTAAAAGCGTTGTGTAGTCCTAACCTCAACCTCAGACAGCACACGTGTTTACTATACTTCTGTAGAAGACTCAAATGAAGAAATTCAAAAAAAGAAAAAAAAACAAACGAAGTTATCACATTTGAGACGAGAAAGATGGCAAAGTAATCTTGTAATATAAGGAAAGATTGAAAGTACGAGGTTACATTTAAGAATATATGTGTAGGAAGTTAGCATCACCACTTGCAATTTGCTTGTTTGCTTGAAGTGCAGGTTTGAATGGTGATAACTTCCACATGAAGTTGGCATTACCAGGATACAATGTTGGTAGGCAACACGATTGCCAACGTTCGATAAAGAATAAAAAGAAAGAGAAGAGAGTTTCAATTTGCTTTGAATAATTTATTAATAAAACCGTTTTATTTTTACGTTACAACAACTCAGGCAACTCAAAACAGGATACGCAGAATGTAAATTTGGAAATCAGAAGTTTACAACGATTTGAAGAATAGAGATTTTTAGACTATAATGTCGTACTAAGGAACATCTAACACGGACTTAGGAACTTAGACCACAACAAGGGCAGAAATAAATCCGTGCTCTTCATTCAATGCTTTGGACGCAAAAATAAAATTGATGGATTAGAATTCTGACAACTGACAGCAAGAAAACAAGATCAAAAAAAGACTGCATGTACTAGAAATCGATTTTCTGAGAAGAGAGTGTAAAACTTCGAGAAAGGAAGATATGGCAACAAGTATCTGGTATAGGCATATTCGGAGGGTTCAAGACCAGTGATAACATGGGAAAAATGAATTAAAAGGACAATATTTTCGGGCAGATTAGAGGAAAATTTAGTCAAATTTCACAAAAGAACTTAAATGAGACCTTAAAAATATTTTTGGATATTATCTATCAGTTCCATGAAACTAGTAATAGTAACAGTAAACTAGTGATAAAATCAATCTTTATACTTTGTCTTCATTTCCATCAAACCATGCGTTTAGTAACATCTAACATCTTGTCTGTTCTCGAAGCGAAAAATCTGATGCCTATACACTATCGAGTCACATGACCTTTTAATTATAAAGTTGAGCTTCGATTATAAAAGTTTGTACCTATTAAGCAATGCAATTAGATTTCTTCGACAGTGTTACAATTAAAAGCTAGTTTTCTTCTGCATTTTCGAATAAGATTCACGCCACCTACGAAGTTCCGTAATTTCCGGATAGTACAGAACAAATAAATCATTGAAGCTACGCCCTCGTTGGAGTTTATTGAGAAATATACGACCATACTAAAATCCAATTCCAAGCACGAGAGGGCGAAAGAGCACGCTTACGTTGTTCTTTTTATTCCGCTACATACTAGAAAATCACATAAATAATTTGGATGATGCAAATGTATTCTACAACAGGTTGAATAAGTTTCATTGAACAAAACTAACAAAACTTTTCAGTTCCTCATTTTTTATGTAAATGTCGACTCAAATTATTGCTACTAAAATGTTTTACCCAAGGATGCTAAACCAAAAAGAAAAGTTCAATCGACCATTTATTTCCATAAGTTTGTATATGTAGATAATACAGTTAGCCTTTTGGTACTGTTGTTTTGACTCTGAATGCAATAATAATAACAGGTATTATAGAAAAATGTAAGTAATGCCAATTTTTTGGAATGAGGGACGTAGTAGCTCACACATCCAGTAGATTTTACCCACAGTTCAGGTATTTTAACATTTGTGAGTTCTGATGATCATATTTGTGCTGTTTAAGAACAGTATATTCAAAAACGACTGGTCCTTGGAGACTAGCAATCTTTTATATATTTAGTATTTATTTTTTTTATCGTCAAGTGTTTAATCTGTCAGGAGTCCCCATGTAATCTAACTTAAAAAATGCAATATTCTGCATAGATTAGTTACATATATTTGTACTAGAACCTATTAGATAAGCTGTGTGCTATAAATTTTAAGTATCAAATTCTCAAAAAAAATCCAGGAAAGGAATCTTGATATATGGTGGAGGATCAATTTTGAATTATTTTTAAAGAGGCAGGACTAACTGTCTAGAGATTGACATTTCCAAATTTCGAAATTTATACAGTAAAAAAAAGGTACCCAGTATACTTTTTGATTCGAAAATCACAAAAATTCATTAAACCCAAGTCGTTTGAAAATATTTGAAGATTTCTTAGCATGCTGATTTTTCAATAACAAATATTTCCTAAACCATTTGGAAATCAAATAGGTCGGTTTAATGAAAGTTACGTCTGCTTTTAAAACTAAATCTTGTATAATGCAAAAGTCAATAATCTAAAAATTCCCTGAAGTATAAAGAACTTTTGTATTTATTACAGGTTTTGAGAAAAGTATATGGGTCACCTTATGTGAAACACCCTGTACGTAATTATAGGAAAAGTAAATCTTGATTATTAGAAACGTGTAAATTATCATATACAGTCTCAAGTTTTTATTTGATTGTGGTGAGTCGATACACAAACCATAAAATTAAAAATGCTATCAGTAGAAATCGTCTTCGTTGCCCAAATATCTGACGTAATAATTATTTACCACGCAAACAAGCCATGACATCGATTGTGCAATACATGAGGATGTGAATAATTAAGTACTAAGAACATAATAACATAGACTACTGTAAAACTTACGTTACATATATCGATCGTATATTAACAATTTCTTTACAGGCGTTTCGTAAAACTTGAAACAAGCGGATTAGCAAATTTGGAATCCCGAATTTTCAATTTTCATAAATCACATAATTTTATACTTTGCAACAACTAATTTGCGACATTTGGGTCTATTTGGTTTGTCCTCGCTTTCTATACAGCGAGGGAAATAATATTTCGTTAGTTTAATGAATTTTCTCATAGTCTATGGGTTTATAAATTCATCTGAATTAATGTATCTCAAACCAAAAATTGTTAAGCTGCTTTAGCTGCTAGATCGACTAAGTACCTAGTGTCAGTCGATAAGTCATTTTCTAGACAATCTTATAGGTTTTACCGGTAATAAATTAACCTGGTAGAATAGCAACTGTTATAAGAAACATAATCATGATCATGATTAAATATGATTCCTTACATGTAAAGAGATAAGAAAAAAATGAATAAAAAATAATAAGTGACTAGACAGAGGCTTAATAATGATTGTTTGTTTGGGGGTTATAACCGGCCTATTTGTTTTCATGCTATTCCTGAATGAAATTATGAAGAAAAAATCAACTTCCACAACTTCCGATATCCAACAGCCCAATTCCAAACGAGAAATAAAAAAGGACATTTCCGCATCAATATTTATTGCTTTGAATAATCAACAAGTAAGTGCCAATTCGTCGATAAAATGAACTCAGATTTTCCAGACTATTGATTGATTGATTTTCGTTAATTTCACTTCTTATTTGTTTTTATTAAAAAGTTGTCAGGAACATTAAGGAACGCATTTAAATATTGGTCGCGTTTCTTTGAAACTGTTAGATGTGTCTTTATATTTTTGCTTAATTACATAACTTTTCGGATAGGTGGATCAGTATCCGTGAAGCATTCTTCTGACGAAAATACACTCTCACTTTTAACCATTCCGTATGTAAATGATACATCAAAAAGATCAGACGAAAAAAATGTTATATCATCAAAAGTTGTTTTCGTATGAGGAGCAGCTTTAAGAAGTGCCTAAACAAAAATCAGATCCGGAACATCGAATAAATTAATAAATAAAAACCCAACCACAATTTTTCGCTTTCCACCATAAGAAGAATACATAAAAACTTAAAGAAGTTTTAAAAAACCCCACTAATTACCGGAGCTCGCGAAAATGCTCATTATCCAAATACGAATATTAAAGTTCATTAAAATCGATCTCAGCAACCCGCTCTTGACCTACTACATAAATATATCGGCGCTGAAAGAAAAGAGAGTCCGTTTGACTCATTACTATTATCACTATCATGGACCGGATCTGGATCGTTGGTTTTCTGATTTCGGAAATACAAATAATAATATTAAAAGTATCGATAAATTTAATGCATAAGCAGAGGAGTTCTCAAATAAAAAAAAAACAAAGACAGCAATAAACATTATACATGAAGTGACAGAAAAGCTACAAACACACAAAATTTACATCGCCATGTGAGAGGCGTATTTTGAAAATTCAATGTTCACCAGTTTTAAGCTTTTGAAAGAAATAAAACTTCTCTCATAGATATACCATTAGATTCAAAATATAAATAAATAAAATTAAGACATGTGCCTTCGTATACATTTTACTTACATGATAAAATGATTTTTGAGCTAAGTATATATTATCCACGACTTTACAGAAAGATCAGGCGTCCAAAATTGTAGGAATGCGTTGGCAGTTTTATGAAGAATACATCCGATGGATTCATTGATCAAAAGTTGTTCAAAAACAATGCGGCACAGATACAATAAAGTATTACACTGACAGGTATCTTACATCTGTATCTAAATATTGTAGACATGTAAATATTACATTCAAGTTTTCTAGAAACGATTGTCTCAATCTGAAAGCTAAACTCTTACTTGCGCTAAAATTTTATACCAAGCGTAGTTTTTTAAAGCTGTCAGAATATTTGATTAATGCTTCCAAAACCACAGCCCTTTTAATCCTAAAGCAGTAACGTAATAAAATGTTCAGCTTTATATCGTAGAACCGGCTCAACATTAAACTGATGTTTTTAAAATGCAGAAGCCAAGCAGGTTGTACCATTAAAGTAATTTAATAGTGTAATTTCTTTTGTTCATGTCACCTCTCAGCAAACGAATATTGCACTCAATAAGTACTCAAATTCAAGTAACTATGACTATTTGTAGACATTTTTCGTCAAAATCAAAAATTACAATAGCGAATCAACTCCAGCCCTGCGCTGTAGACTTTGACAAAATGAGGTCGTTCGACTTGAGGGTGCTCCAGCGCCCGTAATTGGGTAGGGCAATGCGAGCACTAGAAATACAGATAATGGTTTAAAACTAATTAGCTTGCCGAGTAGGGCAATATTCGAGATAAATTCGGCGTGTAGATAGATACTGGGCGTTTAATTACGTTTTGATTAAATGTCCCGCTCTGTGCGGTTTGTCCTGTAAACTTTGATTTTGATTTTAAATGAATTATTTGTCAGGGGACGTTATTCCCATTGTGTTGGAAATGTTTGGACAAAGACATCCGCAAAAAAATCCCGAGTTCCGATAAAATTGCGTCGCAATCACCGATTGAATTTTTGTTATTGTTCCTGCGTTGTTTTCGTCGACAATTTTGTTTGCAATTTGTAATGTCGTTTGGAAATATTGCAGTTGTGACGGGTATCCCAAATTAATGTACGTCATGGATCATTTTTTTATGCAAATACATCATTTTACTGTATAATACATTTCCAGAAGTCATAATAACTTGTAAGTTAGCTTTACCCGCGAAGATGCCAAATCTTTCGGTGTAATTAGCATTACTAGATTAAAGTCTACGCAATGGTTCTGAACTCGATGTGCTTAAAGAAATTTCACGTTAATTCTTCGATTTCCGCATTGCCCAAAAGTGCTATTTTTAAGCACAGTATTTCTCATTGCCAAATCTTACTACTTCCGCTCAATAGTATAAAAATTCGCGGTTCAGTTTTAGAACGAACAGCTGGAAAAGTAAATATTGTCGTTGATGGATAGTCTGCCTTTGATTTTCTTTTCGGATTTTTGTTAAATAATTGCAACATTGACGTACCGCCTCCACCACTAGTAAAACAAGCGCTTGCATAAAAAGTGTTTATTATTGCAGTTTTAAATTCAGAAGATTATAAAAAAAGTATTCCCATCTGTCATCAGCAATAACTAAAAATAAAACAGTGAACATGCTTATTTTGGAAAGGTTGGATTTATTATTTAAAACCCTTATAATGAAACTTTAAAACAATTAAAATACATTTAACAGTAGAGAGCCCTATTTTTCAATTTCAAAGTGTTTGGAATAAAACCTGTAATGCTAATTCGGGAGAAAATTGCCCACTAAATCAACCAACAGACCAACAGAGTGAGAAAGGTCGTGGAATTAGTTTCATCTTGTTGAAGTTTTCATATTTGTAGTGTGGTATCTTGCAATTTTTATCATTTTATTGAAAAAAAAAATAAAATTTCATCTATTTTGAATTTTATTTTTCGAATAAAATGTGGTATATCGATTTGAGTTCTAAATGTATTCTTAACCACTGCTCGAAAAATCCGATATCGTGGATGTAGAGAGAATTTCTTCAGTTACCAAGGTTATCAGAGTTATCAAAGTTGGATGTTTAATGATTCTATAGTTGAATAGAGTCTGGACTAGAGTTATTTTCGGCACCAAAGGTTATTTATTTCCGTCGTCAATTCGTTTTCGAATTTGGTATATATAGGAGGGAGAAACAGAACCGCAAACGAAAAGCAAATGTTTATATGTTTTATGGGGCCGTTGACACTGACGTTTTGATCTAAATTTAGTTCTTTTTGCAGTAGTTTCGCTGGGAGTCGAAAGGAAAGGCCGGACGCAGATGGTAAAATGATTTTAACCCTTGCGCTAAATATAACATACTTTTACACACACATCATTTTTTTCTAGGCAATAGGTACTTTGGAGAAAATAATTTTCAAATTTTAACGAGCGTTCGTTTTAATGAATAAAGTCGGCTCCACTCATTAAGAGGTATTTGTGAAATCCAGGAATATTTCATTACTGTACATTTGTTATTATACCGAGTGCCACAGAAGTTGCACCCAGTACATGAAATTTTTATAACGTTTTGTGGTAAACTCTAAGAGCTTTATCCCAGTCTGCTTCATAAAAAAAACAATTTTCATTTGCTTAAAGCAATTCAATTCTATTGTCTTTGAGATACTGCAAATAATGCCCCTTGTATGAAGACGTGGACTGAGTAGATGGTAGCCACAGGATTTACTGAAGAATTAGAGCTTATGGACTACAGTCGTACCGGCCCAGCTACGTTTCGCATGGTATTAACATCAATTTTGATGCAGACTGCGCTTTTTAGGGACGTTACGGTTTCGGGTGCCATAACAGTTGAAAATAGGGCACCTTTAATTAATTACTTGTTACAATCTGTAGCGTTGCTGCATTTGCTAGAAACTCCCAAAAGCTTATCTATTCCTATGGATAAGATTATCTTGAGAGAATGACATGACTCCCAGCATGCTACGAAGAGTTACAGTCAAGGTGGAATGTGAAATAAACTATTTAATTTTTATTCATATTATTCCTAACTACTGATATACTAAAATTCTAAAACATTTCCAGGTTATCTCAATTTCTATGTCACAACACTGTATATATATATATATATATATATATATATATATATATATATATATATATATATATATATATATATATATATATATATATATATATATATATATATATATATATATATATATATATATATATATATATATATATATATATATATATATATATATATATAAATTTGTCACAACACTGTATATATATATATATATATATATATATATATATATATATATATATATATATATATATATATATATATATATATATATATATATATATATATATATATATATATAAATTTCCGTCAAATCAACTTTGACATATTTACCTATTTATGTTTGAGCCTATGGAAAGAAGCACAGATATTTTGCTAACTCTCTTTTACTCAATTCCAGCCGCCAAAAATCTCTGAAGTGCTTCTTTCATCCAGAATCTCACAATAAATACATTGATGGACGGTTATTGCCTTTAGTGACGGTTGATGATGGTAGGTATCGACTGAATATGTTCGAGTACCGTTACTTTATTCAGGTTTGAGGATTAATTTTATAGTCGCATTTAATCCATCCGAACTATATTAGCTGTTTTAAAAAACGAGACAATATATTATATTTTGTTACCAGTTCTAGATAGGCGGGGCAACATCTTTCATTTCAAGGGCACCCATCCCTTACACCCCTTAGGTATATCAATGTTTCCTCTACATACAACCTATCTATTTCGAAATGGTAATTAATTACCGCCTGTTAAATAATAATTCAACCCAAGCAAAAAAATCTTAACAGTTTTTTTTTTTATTTCAACAGAACCATAAGGTCTTTCAAAACATGAACGGTTTAAAAATATGGATACGTAGACAAATGTTATGAACAACATTTGCTGTTTTTTTTTTAATAATAAAACAAAATCGAATTCTATAAGAAAGTTTCTCTAAGTTCTCACTTTTAAGTTATAATTTTTGAAATAACAATTAATATCCGGTATTTTTATTTGGGACCGCCAATTTTGCATATAGGTCCACTAACATTTAGAAAAACCTCACCTTCATTTCATTTCAGGTCTGTGGAAATTATCTTATCAGTTTTAGATTTAGTTTTTAGATAATTTTAGATAATTAGTTTTAGTATTTGTTAATTATATTCAATTATTTATGTTTGCCATAAATTCTATTTATCATTCATCCCTTAATGTCTTCAAAATCTTCCAAATTTGATTATTAAGTTTCAAAATGCATTCTACTTTCAAATTTTAAGTTAAAATTAAATCATGAAAATAATTTTCATTGCAAAAAGGGCAACCCTTAAACCGAATTGAGAAACATTTTACAAATATCTCAAAAATAAAAAGGTATTTTTTTAAAAACTAAAAAAAGTAAAACTGTTCTGTAAAAATTGTGATAAAACGTTTAATTAACAAGGCACCATCAAACAGCAAACACCCGAAAATCAAAGGGCAAATAAAATTTTCGCCCGTGCTTTGATTGATACCCTACTTTTCTGGAAGTGAAAGCAAAAACTAATTAAGATAAGAGTTGCCTTTACGTGATTGTGTGTTTTGGGTGAAAGAAAACTAAGTAGGGCGCCTTTAATAATTAAAGGTGGTCTGTATCATTTCCCTCAGTCCTGGAAATTACTCTGTGAAACTTTAACGACTATTTGTTTTCACGCACTCTTTGCTAACATCGGACTGTTTCTTTGGAACCCGGCGATGTTATTTCCCATGTGGAATAAAGGAGTAAGGGTCAAGCAATACGATGTCCAGCATATTGTAGTAAAATATTTAAAATTTTCTCATACCCCAAAAATAATACAATAAATTCTTCATAAATGTTTACTTGACCAGAAAGAATTAACGGAATACCTGCAATTTGAACTTCACATGAATAATCTGTTTATCTTTTTATTTTGATCATTGTCCTGCTAAAACTTTCGAATATTTATCTATATTGTTGACTAGTGTGTAAAAAATTAAAAGTATTTGCATAAAGCGTTACCTGTCAACATGGCTAGCAATACGTAATAACCAATCCGTTCTGTAGTTGCTTAATCAGTATTTCCTTTAGCCAATCTGGATGCAGTTTATTAAAAATAATGCTTGGTAGAAGAACATAGCTGTTCAATAAAACATAACTTCACTACTACTAGATAATAGATAAAACAATTTAAAAAAAAAAAACAAAAGTAAAATTATTAAAACTATTAAAAAGTACTATCGTAAATGATACGTAAATGATAAACACAGCCTGACATTTATAAATCTTTCATAAACATTTAACGCTCACTAGCATTCCTCAAAAACGAATAAATTTGTTAAGCGGAATGAATAAATACTAATTTTTACACAGAAGAGATGCCTTAGAACGTTTGATATGAACTTTCAACTAAATTTGGACAATAAGTAACCCTATCGATCTTTTGTTTTCATAGTAAATTTGATGACAAACTAGACAAAATAAAAACAGTAAAAAGTTTTTTCTGCCTGGCTGATATAGATTTTATTTTCGTTTTTTGAAAAAGAATCACAGTAACCTACTATATTGAAAAACGAGTTCGCAGACTATTAATGCACAGTATGCACATTAAAAAAAGATCACTTTTAGAAAACAACTCGGGAACGCGACATACTAACCAAAACTAACTTAACCGACATCAATAACAAAAATATTTGCAATATGTTCGATAACTTATCCGTCCATAAGGCAATAAATGATACTAGAAATGAAAATAAGAAGGTAAGAAATAAAATTTCTCTTTCGAAAAATTGTAATAAATCTAAAACGGGTAAATACTAACAAATTTGGAAAAAAGAAATCAAAATTCCATATTCTTTTCAACTTTGGGTCAACCTAGAGGGAATCATCATACTTAATGATAAATTATCTTTTAAATAATTTTTTAAAGAAACTTCCACAGGTTACTGTAATACTTTTTAAAACACTTTTGGATTTCTTCTGCGTCGGTTTTTGCAGGTTCGACTCGGCAAAAACCGACGCAGGAGGAGTTTTGTTAAAAATATCTTTTAAATAGTTCTTGGCCCTACAACTAAGACCGTTAAGCCTTCATGCTAGAAAAGAGTAATTCTTTTTACTCGCTCTTAGTTAATATGGATATCTTAAGCAGTTTGCGAGGACCAATTGAGTAAATATTTTTTTCTATTCCCGTCTGTAAAATGCCTAATTACACACCGCGTGCGTGAAGCGTCACGTTACCACCTCAGTTTCGTTTTCCACGGATCCGAGCCACTTCGGACATTTGCGGGATATTACCGCACGGGTTTGCGAGCAATCGGATGTTTTCGAAGATTTTACAGCACGTTTTGAATTTTGACGTGTGTCAATTCTGACGGTCATGTCAATGAATGTATTCGTGTTTTGCAAAAATGATCCCAAAAACGAACAGTCGTAGAAAAAGTTTAGTATAGGTTTGATAAACTTTTTAGGTCACTTATTAATGAATACATTTTCTAAAAGTATATCTTTAGGCCCGCCGGACACGAGCAACTTTAGTTGCTGGTGATTAAAAATTGCGTGAATAAAAGTTACCGTTGTTATATAGACACCCCGCAAGGGCAATTTGATCGTTGCGCTTTTAAGTCGATGACTTTCCAAAGGTCAGTTTCACCAGTTGTTCGAAGAAATGAGGAAAGGACCTAGTAAAACTATTCAGTTAGTTCCGACTGAGCATCGCGAGTTTGGACAATTTGTACAAGGTACTCGTAATCTGTCATGGCAAGTTACCAACATGCGCCTGATATAACAACAGAATTAATATTTTAACAAAATCTACTACTGAAGACCAAGATCCAACTGACTTGGCAACCAAGGAATCATCACTACGGCGCGGCGAGTTTGAAAAAGTGCATTATAAATTTCTTGGAAAATGTCGGCAAGAGTTCACTTGTATTCATCCATGTATTCTATCTCCGTAACAAAATAGTTGCCAGTCAAAAGTCGCTCCTGCGCGGGGGGGCTTTAACAACTTAAATGTGCCAATACATTTATTATTTATTATCAATCTTAAATTTAATTCAAAATCTATATATTATATTATAGCATTATATATTTCTATTAATATATTCATCTATCATGATTAACTCAATATAATAAATATATCAACTTTACTTTTCAAGTTTAATATGTATGTTTAATAATTATAATTATAAAATTGTAGGTTGATCTCTCTAATTAATTTTTCTGGACAACTCTCACGTAATATCTACAAAGTTCTGCTTATGTTTTGCGATAAGTAAACTGAATAGCAACGTTATGAAACGGCAATAGAAATAAAATGTGACAATGAAACTAACGCTCAAAGAATCCCATTTGTATCCCTAAAAGAATGGAACTTTGCCCATGTAAACTTTAACGACAGACATTTTCAATTTCTCGGAGCTCTCACAAAATGGATAAGTCCATTTATAATACTGTCAAGCATATCAGGGGTAATGAAAAATCTTTATAGGAAATAGCCGGAGCAGTATTATTTTAAAGAGCAATTTTTATCGACTTTACGTATACAAGTCTCTCGGACATTTTTTTTAAGTTTAAAGAGTCAAATATGAAAAATAATTTCAATTTCCATTAATCCAATTTCAATATTATTAATAAAAAGAAATTATTGGCTGATTTGCCATATTGAAATCAGCCACCTGAGTGTTATCTGTAAATTTGGATAATAATAGTAAATAAACTAGTAGCTCGTAAGGCGATAGCTCACCAGATATTTTTTAGTCATTGTTTTTTTTTTGCGTAGATAAAATCTAATCATTGTAAAATTAAGTCCCTTTTATATATAAATCACGTTCAACTGTCATTTCAACATCAGAAATCGCTTAAAGGTTTCTTATTCGAAAATCGTCAACATTATATGAACATAACCTGGTAACAGCGTATAGGCAGCTTAACGTCATGTAACATGCTCCGAATCATAAAAACGCTATGGATTGAAGAATATAAAATGCCAAATAAGTACATTATGATCTGACTTTAAAAATAAAACGCACCATGTGTTTGCCATATCTTTTATTGAAGGGACACAGATGGGACAACAAAATTTTTAATCGGTGACTTTAATAACGGGTGCACGACTTTGCCGTTGAGTCAATGAGTTCACCGTTCAGAATAAAATTGTGCGGTTCATTCCATCACATTCAAGTATCCCAATCTGCAAAGTAGCTTATTTTTATAAGACACAAATTGAGTTGATCGCATGCAGAACCCACATCTGTATAAAACATCGCACGCATTTGAAGCGAATTTCCCTTTGAATGTGTACAGCTTATCGTTCATTTAGAAAAAGTAAACGTGTCTTTTTTAATTTACATTTAGGTTGAAGACTGTTTCTAGCCGACGGCGACGGCGCTACCAGTTTCAGTTGGAGGAAAAATTGTGACCGAAACGGGGCATAGCAAAAAGCGGTTGTTTCTGTTCTATTTTTAATACGCAGAAGAAAGTGCACATCCGTTACACAGCGAATAAAATAAATCAAATAAGTACACTAACATACATGAAGCGTTAGTCATCTTTTACTGGTGATTTTTTGCAACAAAACAAAGTATAGTAATAGTAAGCACTGTTTAAAAATAATTAAAACTTACAACGCTCCTATATGTGAACCATAATAATTGATTAATGAAACATTTAATACTAAGATTTAATATGAATGCTGTATACAAGTAAAGCGGTCAATATAAGGTATGTGCTGATCAATTTCATTACTTAACTTGTTTTCCAAACATGGGAAGAAGGTAATTGAGCTCAAAAATAGGTTTTAACTGAAAAAGAAAAAATCTCTAACCGTGTATTTTCACTTTAAAAATTGTGCAAATCAGTTTTTCATGCATCTTCGGAAAACGTTCTTTTTCTTCTCCCATGACCCGCATATATTTTTCAGTAGGTATTCGAAACGGGAGGCCTTGAGGTCAGCGGTTGATTCACGTAATAGGTGCTAATGCATCCTTAAACAGATCCATTATTCGGAATTTCCGTCTTAATTGACTATAATTAGCGTGAACTAATTTTGAATGAAAACCACGGTTTAAATACAGGAAATACAGGTAGCCCAGAGTCCAGTACTTTGATAATTTTTATTAAAAAGTTTTATTTATTTAATGTTATGAAGTGTTTATTAAATATTAGTACAACTTGAATTTTAAGTAGCATATTGGAAATTTACTACTTTATTCTATTTTGAAAATTCTCCTAAACTATAGAATTAATTTCTATTTCTTAAGATGGCACTACTTGGAATAACTACGTTACTTGTTTCATCGTAATTAAAGCTAACTTTTAGCAGACACTAATTTTGATGATCAGACCTGCTCATCACAATTTTGGAAATTTATTTTAAAATAAGAAAATCCTCTATAATACCTACAATAATATTAGTATTTTAAAATTACAAATAACAGAGGTTGCGGTATTTACAACACAAACGTCAATTGAAACCAATAAAGTATATCACTCCAATCACACCAACTGTGTTCTCGTGGGTTTATAACGTAATTTAAACCAATATATAACCAGTAGATAGGACTTGTCGGGTCGCGTTTGGATCATTGATTGTGATCGCACTGAAATATTGCACATTTGGCCTATATTAAACATGTCCAAATTTCGCGTCACCAGTTAGTGTCACCCGATAACTATTATTCTTAAGACAAAACTGCTGAACAATAGCACAGTAAGTGCCATACATGACCTCATTTTCTAATAATCCATGAATGAGATTTCTGATGGAATGCCTTTTGCCTTAATCCCGCTCTTAAACATTTGAAAAACGACTTAAATTCGAAAATTTATACCCCCAAGAATTATTTCCATAAACCTAAATGACCTAAAAACAAGGATGTCAACTTAAAAGATCACTTGCGCGGCGTTGTTATCTCTCATAATTTTTCTGTTCATTTTGAAACGTTGTAGTATTTCAGTCCGTTTTAATTGTCTACTCATGCTTCATTGCAAAACAAGACCATCAAACTACAAATTTAACTAAACAACAAAATACCGACATATCCCTAACAAAAAAAAAAATTCTAATACCTATTTTAATGCAACTCCTTATTAAAAATTTTGTTTTTTTTTAAACGGAAGACCCAATGTCTACGTTATAGCTCTATGATATTTAAACCAACTAGATTACCATGACAAGGTACGACAACACAGTATAAAATGTAACCTACCGAGAAACATTCATTCCTTTGCGTCTCACCAACGCCTCTCTCCAATTCAGGCGCGTGGCTCGATTGATGGCTCTTTGTTAAGGGCGTTTCATCTTACCCACAAATAGGCAAAATATCTACCTACCTAACTATTTCAATATTAATCAACCAAAAAGAAAATAATTGATCCAAAACAAAATTTCTGACGTAGGCAATGCGAACGGCGCAATATCCCTCCGAAGACCTTTTAATTTAGCCAATCGCACGTCATTGGGTAGCCTCACCCGCCCTTTTGGGAAACCAATGCTTAAGAACTAGGTACTTAATAAAAATGCCAATGCTCGCCACTCTTACCGGTCAAAAGGACTTCCCACCATAATCCCAGTCACAATTTGAGTGGCGGAGGTATATCCAACTTCCGGTTCGACGGAGACTTGGACGAGAAACCCCGCGAAACGTACTTCAATAATTGAATCGCGAACGAAATTTTACGATGACCCGAATTATGGCTGCGTTACAGAACAAAACTCTCCGCCCGTAAACAAAAGGCGGAGTAGGCGAGTATATGTCGATCGCGCCAAAGCGATAATACGCGCGACAACAACACGGGAGGATGCACCGTGGAAACAACCGCGAGTCCCAGGCAGGGTGTGTTGACTTTGTTGTTCTTTCTTTTCCGTTCTCAGAGCTCGTAGCGTTGGCGCGACGGATACCCGCGATTCACGACGCAGTCTCGCTGGTGCCGGAGATGTGCTCCAGCGTAGTCATGGTTACGGTCGTTTAAAGCACGCCGACAGGAGCTCCGTGCGCGCGGTGTCGCAGCGGCAGCAGCGTCGGAAACTTTTTGCCGTGCTTGATAACGTCCCGGCGTCGACACGGAAGATTTACGACCGCGATAGAAGGGATATAATGATAATTTGGTCTCGTTGTGGTCCAACGAAAGGGATGGGGGAAATGTGTTTGTCTTTAAAAAATTTCACTTATGAGAGTGAAATAATTAGGATTAGGAATACCCAGCTGGAACAAACGTATTTTCTTCTTCAATTGACATGTCCCTATTGAACGTTGACGACTGCCATGTCCACGATCCCAGATAGCACACAATATCCTCAGTATATCCGGTCAATGTTCCATTCAAGTCGCATGTCCCGGGACATGTCGAGAATATTCTTAGGATATACCTTAGCATATACATTAAGGATATACTGTAAAATACATCCCAGGGATATCCTCTGAATGGATAGCTTGCGGATTTACTGTACACGATATACCACAGATGTCCTCTAAAAATAGATGGCCTGAGGATATCCCACTGCGCCATAATTTGAACATTAGGCATTGAAAATAAGGCAAAAAAGTGAAAAAACGTAAAACAAAGTGAAACTTAAAAAGTTAAATTTTGAACAACTGAAAATACTCAGGGAGACATTTTATTGGCAATGTTGTCGTGCACATCTACATCGACCTCAGTGTTAGCAAGTCCTAAAAAAAACGGAATGAAACCTTTAAAATCAATTTGCTTTTACTATTTTTGGACACGAACGAGACAAGGAACGCTTTTTTAATAAAAATACCACAGAAAACTCGGATTCATCTAAGTAAAAAAAAATACAAAAACGTAAAAATAATATATTCGTTTAAAAGCATCCATTTGACAACACTGTTCGGCTGCAACCAATGACGCAACTACTCACGGTCGTGCCGTGCCGGACTCGTTCGAGTCTCGTCGGCTTGTCCTCCGTCTCGTCGTCCGCCATCATTTCCGCATTCTTTTTGTTTGCGGTATACGGTATAGGGCGATTTGGCGTCTATTTTGAGTATTTTGTGTGCTTTCATTTCAGTTATTTTTTTGTGGTATTATTATTACTGAAAAAAGAAAGACATGTAAGTAAAGCTTTATGGTACTATATAACATAAGATTTGATAAATTCTAACCTGAACGAAACATTTTTTTGTAATCTACCAACATCATGCCTTGTTTTTTATTATTTTGCTAGGTTAATTAGAGAGTAATATCAGGCGCTCTGACTGAATTTCAGATGAACTTGAAATAAAATTTAATTGGTTGGGCAAGAAAAAGGAGAAATTTTCAAAATTAAAATTTTCCTAATTAATATTGGGTAAGTAGGTATTGTGTTTTTTTTTAAATAAATAGGACGTAAATGTAATATAAATAAAGTATAAGAAATATAATTTAATAAAATATATATTATGGCGATTGCTTAGTTGATGCTTTTTTTAAGGAGTGATTGCTGGACCCAGTTAAGATAAAACTGACTTTTTTGTAACCTATATACCTATATTATACGTTTTAGATTACGTATCTTTTTTGATTCTAGACTTCTTTTCGTATCTTCTTACTTTGTTTTTGAAAACAAAATTAAAATCCACTTTCTCTTCATGTTTTTTGAGTATTTATATTTAGGCAGACAAAACTAAACTATTTTTTTTTAAGTAAGCAATATTAGAGAAAATCCCCAGAACAAAATTATATCCTTAATTATATAGTATAGTATATCAGCCCCCAAAAACGAAGTATTAAGCATAAAGTACAATTTTCACATTAAAATGGTTGTTGGGTTGGGTTAAAACGTTCTTCCTATTTTTTAAGGCTTGTTTTCATGGTGATAGTAGGTACCATCTGAGCAATAAAACTAGGAAAATTTTTAGGTCACTTTATCCCTTATTTGAAAAAACGTTTTTTCGAAAGGCTAACAAATTAAAAAAAAAGATCTGTTTTTACTTAATTGTACTTGGAACTACGACCTTTCAAATATTTTTATTTCACTAGTTTATTTGTTGTTTCTAAAGAACATCTAATTTCGTCATCCAAAAAAGTTTGAGTCACTGGTTTAAGGGGAAATTTTTGTATCAGTCATATAGTTTTCTTTTCTATTTTTTGAAAATGCACAATATTGAAAAGCGAATCAGTTTAGCGATAATGACGACCTAGTGTTGCTGCAGGAGGCGAAAATCGTGATTCAGGTCAAATGCTCTTCTGTATCTTAATAAGAAATTTAAGAAACATTTTCTATTGCGATAAACACAAATTTTTGGTTCAAATAACGAAAAACCCCAAACTTAATCTAGTAGTAGAAACGGAATTCAAAATAAAGTCAGAAAAATTGACAAAAGTGACATAAGAGTGAAATTTCATAAGAGGTGCAAGAACTTGAATATCCCAATGTCCGTAGTTTATTCAAACAGATCTTAAAAAGTTCCGAAAGACGTTCCACACGACGTTAATATAATGCAATTATGTTTTGCTTTATAGGACGCATTTTAATATCCACATAATGTTTCAAATCTCTAAATTACATCTTAATAGGTCATTGTGTTGACTAAATGATAAACACAAAAGAATTTTACAATCATACAGTTCCACTTCCAAGCTGTTAGTTTTGGTTAGTTTGCTGTTGAGTTTCTGCATGAAGTTCTTGCATACTTCGCAGAAATGGTAATAAAATATAGAATAGAAAACCGATAAACTGAAAACTCCGTTACAAAAGATAAAGGAACTAAAAAGTAAAACGACAAAATTGCAAAAAATATTTAGCTTGCCTATGAAACGAAAATATTTTATTTACTGGCTTTCAGATTATACCTATAATCTCAGGTTTATCCAACATGTTATATTATGTTATGATATGTTACCGAAAATGTATTATCCAGTTAGGTTAGTTTTGTGACATCCGGGTATTCCTTTTAAACGACACAAAACGCGCGGGAACGATCGTGACGTCATACCGCTGCTTTCCGGTCGATACGGCGACATTATATTATTTACGTTTATTTTTGCTTTACATGTTAATAATGGAAGCAACACAAAAACAATATTACCAATTGTGCCCTCGTTTCTGAGTATAAACCCGTAAAACGCCAGATAAACTTTTTATTCGTTTACCAGAAAATAAAAGCCTTCTCTTTTTGTTAACATTATATTCACTTTAGGTCACTTTAGCCTTAACCGTGCAAATATTTTTAACTCTTCGAACTTGTACTCATCCTATTGTAGTCTCTATAGGATTTCCTGATCTATATAAAATAAAGAAGACTTCAGTATTCAGGTTTCCACAAGTTTAAAAAAATTGCTTTTGTTTTTTTTTGTTGAATAATTTACATTTTATTTGATATACCATTTGAATTTTAAAAACTAGAAAACTTTAAGCTGATATAATTTTCTATGTTTTCTAGCTTTAACACCGCCTACCTCAGCAAAAGAAAAACTTTCGGTGTTTTGTATGTAAGATGTCACCATAAACATATCCACTAAAGGTAAATTATCAGATTGATCTTTTAAAAATTCGGCTTAGGTCATTTTCAAACCTTTCTTTTTGATACTAAACCCAAAACAACACAAGCTGTCGTTCTGTTATGACTTCTCTACGCTACCGTCCGGCTGGCGCGTAGTCTGACAAGCGGTCATAGCCAATGACTGGGCGTTTTTAAGAGGATTTAAATATTACAATTTTTCATTACTTATATTTGTTACATAAAACCTCGAAATTATTTTTTTTTGTGAACTATGGTTCTTTTAATACTATAAACTTACTTTTATAAGCAATATTTTTCAAATTAAAATTTTATTCAAGTTCATTATTGCCCATCAACATTTTTTCTGTATTTTACTTAATCCAGATTATTCCAACCAAGATCATGATCAGAAATTAATGTTAGAACCAACACCTAAAATTGAATTGCTTAAAATCAAAGATCTCGTTGGTTAATAAAAAAATATTATTGAGTTACAGAGTTTAATTTTAAAAATTTTGCTTTTTTAGAAATCCTTTGCACCTTACTAACGCCTTAACTTATCGAAATGGTGAAAACTGGCCTGGATCGGTCTTAGTCATTTTTCCTCTGAAACTTATAAAATACGATATACAAACTAAACTCATGTTTTCTTAACGGAACACCCCGTATGTCTATTAATAATTTTATTACGTTTGTTATTGGCTTCTTAAAATATCTTTAATTCAATTTTTTTGTGGGTGGTTCATGGATAACAGATGTTCTATTTATGTAAATTACATAATTTATTAAAAAAAATGGTCAAAATAAACTTGTGTGTCCAATATTAAACAAGCAGCAGACAGAAGGTGAGATAAAAATTACGAAAGTCACGTCTATTTGAAAACTAAAGTACTTAAGGAAAACCTACTTATAAAAAAAAATAAAATGAAAGACGTATGCTTTTTATTTGAAATACCTCTAACGTGTTACATATTTGTGCAAAAGCTTACAACAAACGTAATAAAATTTTTAAAATACATACAGGGTGTTCGCTTTAAAAAAACTCAAGTTTAGTGTTGGTTGGTAGAGTAACGAAAGCCGCAACACACATGCTTGCGACTCACTGTACAAGTCCACACTATGTACTATAAACGTATTGGTGCTCAGAAAAATCGCGTATGCCAGACATCATGCATACATCAGCTTTGAAGTTGCGCACAAGCATTAAAGCAACAAACTGGAGGCAGTATTATTTATAATTTCTTCCCCTTCGTCGATAATCTTCACGCGGTTGAATCATTTTAGAACGTACTCCTATGTTTGAGATTCCCGTGACGTGTTGATAAATGGAAGCTCGCAAAGTTCCGAGAGAGCGCCTTCTGCGGCGAACGTAACATAAACTACGAATTGCGGGAGCGGAATATTTCTTCTCCCGAGATTGGAATCATTTATTTTACCTGTTTTATGGCAGCCTCATTTAATGGAAAACAACCTCAGAGCAACTTAATACATAAACCGAAATATGAATCTTCAGAAAATTTCGCCTCCTAAAATAGATCTTTCAATCAAACAAGTTAAATCAGCTATCTGTGTCGGCTTCTTTGTTCTAGCATATTACAATATTTGACAATGAAGTAATAGGTCCGTTTTAGAAAAAGTTTTTGTAAGTGCAGCGGAACTTACCCATAGACAGATGAAAAAACTTTTACTAAATTTTGCATTTATAATTCCTAGAAACTATTTCGCAAAAACTATACGTTGTCCTTTCAAAAAAATATAAGACAACTTACACGTTTTAATATCTTAATACGATAGCTATAATTGCAAAATTGACACAGTTTTATATTATATATTTCTGTTATATTTTCATATTTTGTAATATATATAAAAATATATTAAATATATCTTAAAACATATTCAAGCAGTTTTATAAACATTTCTCTTTGTAACTGTCATTATAAAATTATATTTTCTTTGTAGTATATTATTTTGCATATGTGATTTTCCAAGAGGGGAGAAGAGCGGGGTTGCTATTAGATAAGCGGCTTATCAACGTGTTTTCACAAGTACTATATTTTTTCTATGGCTATTAGTTATTCCATATATTATTGCAAAAGAGCCCAAATACATTCATTGAGTATCAGAACTGAGAGACGTCAAAATACCATCGGTGGCTAAAATCGATCTAAAACATCTGAACCCGTGACCAAAGCACTAGAATGGCCGGAATTGATTCGCCACAGTGGGTAACGAAGCTAACGTTAACCTCTTAAAGTGACACTTCCCAGACCCCTGATCAGCGCATAATTCCATATTCTTGAATGTGGGAGCGATGGGATGTTTTGTGTAGATTTTTAGTCACGGATAGTAGTCTTACATGTCAGTGCTGTGGTCACATCACACATCACTCAGTGAATGTATTCGTGCCGTTTTGCAAAAATGTAATGGTCATAGTAAAAGTATACTATACAACACATTAATTAACTTCTGCAATCACTCGTACATTATACGACTATGAACACTCAGTCCGTTGCACTCTGCTCGTACTAAATCAAAATCGAGTTGAGTTTATTAAACTTGATACATAATAAAATATTATAAACAACTCTATAAAACTTTTTATAAAACTTCTGGATTCCTCCTGCGTCGGTTTTTGTTGACTCGAACTAGCTAACGTTTCGCCAATCATCCTGTTGGCTTCTTCAGAGCTTGACAGTTTCAAAAAACTAGTTCGAGTCAACAAAAACCGACGCAGGAGGAATCCAGAAGTTATATAAAAAGTATTACAGTAGCATGTTTATTACAAGACTATAAAATACTATTCGTATGAAATAAATATTCAAAAAAGTGGTAAAGTGAATTTTTAATGATTCTAGATATAGGTACGTTATTGCAATAAATCATTTCAATTTGAAAATGGGATATCCACTACAAACTATAAGAATTAACTTAAATAAGTTTTATATTTTTTATAAATTTCGCCGCATCTATCGTAAAAGTATCAGGGCCCCTAAACCAAGAAACAACTGTTCATATTTATTATTATTTTCCATTCTCCTGCTTTGGTTCTTGTGTATATGACGGTAAGTTGTGGTTTTCCCCTGAACTTACATATGCTTAAAAGACAACCAAACATTTTTTGGCACCACTACCACAACTGTCTAAATACATTAAGATGAGGATATTCCTCTGGTTCTTCTAGAGCTTTACCTCAAAAATATAAAGGCTTTAATGGTCAAACAATGAAACGTAAACGTAATAAATCTGCTTCAAGTTCCACAGATATATTTTAGTATGCAACATAGACTTAGAGGCAGCTAATTCAATACTAAATATTTTGCCCTCTTAAATCCTTTTCTGTAAAGCAGGCCATAAGGTACTGCGGTCCAACAGAAACTAGCAAAGTCTCTTATTTAGAAAGTCTGAGAATTCTAAATATTTTGGGTCATTCTTTTTTGCTCTAGTAACTCCAAACCCAGCTTTTCAGAGGAAAACAGAAAACTTGGAAAAAGGAAAGAGCTGCTTGAATTCCGATAATATAAAACGGACCTAAATAATTTTGTGAAAGTACAAGGACCACAGCCTACCAAAAGAGATGCAGTTTAATTGGCAAAGTTAAAATTTAAATTTGAAATTAAAGCTTTTAGCTAATTCATTCAAAGTTTTCAAGTTAGAACCATCTGGTTTTGGAGCAACCAAGGGGAAGAGGAAATGAATTGGTTTCCCACCGGCTAGCAGAGGTGCCCCCTTTAGTTTATGCTGTGATTGTAGTCTTGAAATCATTCAATCAGGATATAACTAAACTGTCATTAAAAAGGCGCTAAAAGTTGCTTTTAAACAGCCACAATGGATCTGCCAATTGGCTTTGGCCCTCCCAACAGTTGATAACAATGCCACGCTAAAGTAACCGGCATCGTTCTCTTATCAGAGTTTGGAATAGGAAAGCTAGCGGGTCGACCGGAGCAAAGACCACAACTGCGGTCGTTCCCGGACCATAATTTTGGAACCGCTTTCACATTTTCTTTTTTGATCATTGCCATTTTTGTTAAAAAATATAATACGTGACGCAACCACAGCCCAGAACATGGCAGACAGAGTGCTGTTGCATAGGAAAATTTTTGTAAGTTTAGAGATTATACTTTCACCTAGAATAGATTCATGATAGATTCTTGTAGTAAAATAGAGGAAAATATAGGGAACTGTCAAATTTAATGATTTTTATTCATTTACTTAGGAAAATAATTTCTATAGAGGACTTAGCCCCAATTACAGTGAATATAATAGTATATTATGTAACAAGTTTGATAAAAGAAATTTAAGTCAAATGTTTGTCTTGGTACTAGCAGACGGCGTCTTTAATAAACGATTGTCTATAGGGTATTTTACGTATTTAATATTAAAACAAGAAATTTATAGACCAAGTACCAAAATTCCAAATGTTCATGCATTATTCATGTTAGGCCATTCTTGCGCCAAGATTGCAGTACTTTTTCTAGTTTTCGAAATTATTGGTTAGTTTACACAGACTTATGCCAGAATTTTTACACCTTCATATAAAAAACTAACCCAAACTAAACAAATACGTGCTTATAAAATGCAGAAAATAAATTGTTTAATGGATGACCAGCCAGAAAATTTTTCATAGACATCAAGATTTTACTATTACTTCCAATTTTAATTATCACATTTAATTTGTTTTTAAAAGTTTTCTGGGGTATTGTAGAAGTAGGTACGGAAATCATTATCTATATGTTGGGATAAGGCATATGAAGTTTCGCTCGGTTTGAATTGAATTGAATATTCAGTCATCCTCAAACGCTAAAATAAACAGCAAACAAAATCGCAAATGATAAATAATCGGCAATAAAACATATCGAACTTTATTTTAATTAGCAAAATTCATTTATTTTTATTTTAATAGCCTCTACATTCAATACTTGGCCGCCAAAAACAATAATCTGAGTATTCAGATGGACTCAAAATTAAGTAACTGATTTCAATTCACCTATAAAGATTTCCTGTCATTTGTGACATAAAAGTAACCAAAATTGCCTTCTTTAATAGATTTTTGTTCAAATCACCAATTATTTCATAAACGGCATCACTCAAATGCTGCTGATGGTCATAGTGAAGTTTCATCATAATAAGTCTCTTGTTTTTCTGTTTCTAGTAGATTGGTAATAGCATTGATCTACAGGAGTATTGTTGGCAGATTTGTTACCAACACTTTAGGTTTCCTACTGCTCAAAATTCCGCAATTCGAACATGAGTGGTAGTATCAGCTCACCTAATAAGGGGTATTATTTTCAACGTTCAGTTCGACGCAACACACTTTTGTACCTGCACTATTGTGTGGCAACCGAATTGGCAAATTTACCCATTCACCATTAAGCAATATTAGGTGCAGTATATGCTATGTATTATCGGTATAATGCCAGTTAAAACAGAATTAATGAAACATTGTTTTTCTACTCCCTTCTGTAAAACAACTAATTATACACTAATACAGCATGCGGGAAGCGTCACTTTACCACGTGAGTTTTTGTCCAACGGATCCGACCCCCTTCGGACATTTCCGGGATATTACCGCACCGGTTTGCGAGGTATCAGATGTTTTCGGAGATTTAACGGCACGGTTTTAATTTTGACGTTTGTCAATTCTGACGGTCACGTCAATGAATGTATTCGTATTGTTTTGCAAAAATGTACTCAAAAACTAACGGTCGTAGAAAAAGTATAGTATGCAATACGCATGATAAACTTGTTGCATAATATACTATTTCCACAATTGTAAAATATATATTTCTTGCAAGTTCGTTTTTGTCCCTTTTAAGAATGAGTTTACTGTATTTTCATGTAGTGGTTGATTAATTAGATTATCATATTATTAATAATGATAAAATTATTCTCTTTTTTTTGTAGAACTAGCTATATCCAAATGAAATTGAAAAAAAGGCCGATACACAGTGTAAATTTAGTTTTTTAGTTAGTTTTGTATAGATCAAAGATTAAAATGTAGGTATGTCACGTAGCACAGAGACTAAATATCATATCTTCAGGTCACGGTTGAATTGGTTATTTTTTGGGATTTTGTAATGCACTACTTTTGTTTATAGCATTGAATTTTATTGTTTTTCTACTCCCGTCTGTAAAATACCTAATTACGCACCGATCTAGCGTGCGGGAAGCGTCGCTTTCCACTTCGGACATTTCCGGGATTTTACCGCACGGGTTTGGGATCAATCGGGTGTTTTCGGAGATATTTCCCACGCTTTCAATTTTGACGTTTGTCAATTTAGACAGTCATGTCAGTGAATGTATTCGTGTTTTGCGAAAATGTACGCAAAAACTAAAGGTCGTAGAAAAAGTATAGTAAACTTTGCCGTTTACCGCAGTTGTTGCATAATGTACTATTAATTAATTAAAGATACGGAAATTAAGGAATATTTAACATGGTGAATATACCCAATTCATTGTCATGCTAAAAATTAGCTTAAATAAACTAAGAACTTTAATGTTTGACTTTAATGTTAATGATTTTAACGAAAATGTACTTATCACATAATAGTAATACAACCAGATTTTTTTTACATTTCCAACAATTTTCCATCTTTATAAACTATCTTGTTTATCTTGTGTTTTTTCAGTTTTACTCCACGCTTAAATGCTTCGTGCAGGATCTTCAGACAATCTAAAATTAAAAATAAACATTTGTTTTTCGAGATAGTATCCAAATAACCTCTCTAATCAGGACATCAGAAATTTTTCAACAATTTTAGTTGTTCATTTTGAACTTAAAGATTTTTGGAAGAAAGAAACCAGGCGATTTGGATTTTTTATTAGCTTTGTAAGTTCGAACTTTGGAGCCAAATTTATTTTGCACCATTTTTTCATCCACAATTACAATATATTTGAAAAATACTTTTTATAAAACTTCTGAATTCCTCCTGCGTCGGTTTTTGTTGACCCAAACTAGCTAACGTTTCGCTAATCATCCTGTTGGCTTCTTCAGAGCTTGACTGAAACTGGATGATTGGCGAAACGGTAGCTAGCTCGAATCAACAAAAACCGACGCAGGAGGAATCCAGAAGTTTTATAAAAGGCATTCCAGTAGCCCGTGGACGTTTCTTTGAAAAATAATTAATAATCTTTGTTACATATATTACCTTCCAATTCCGTTTGATTTTCCTTAGGCACAAGTTTGACAACTAATTTTTTTAGTAACATGTATATCTTTAATGGAGTAAATCCTGGAAATTGTGACGCATAGTAATTCCAATCCACTGTTTTCCAATCTGCTTCTCGATTAGTATACATCCTAAAAAAGTAAATCAGTCAAACTGTAGAAGAGTTAAATATCACCTCTAGAGTCATTATATATGCAACATTATTTTAATAGCCCTGGCAACTCCTGTTCTCCGAGTTGAAAAGTCACAGGACCTTGAAGTTAGGTTAAGCTATTAAACATAATATATCATAGGAATCTCTTACTTGGTAACAATTTCAACTTTAATCTGATTCAAGTTGCAAAAATCATCTTTAATAAACAACATGGGGTATATTTTGCCTTGCCATAGAGTTTGAAGTATCTTCATGGGTGTATTGTCTAGTTTTTCTGATAAAGTTTTCCACTCTATGCTGGTCAAAGTTCTCTGTTTAAGTTCTTCTGTATATTGACATTGAGTAACCATCAACAAGTTTTTAATAAACTTTTCTATATGGTCATTCCGCCACACACCCCTTGGTTTGTATTCATGCTTCAAGTAAAGTACCCTCTGTTCAACGGAAGTTCTAGTCCGTTTCAAATCCTGCGCGATCTTCTGAATGTGGTGTTTAACATGACGGTATTTAATTAGTGCCGAAAGGATGTACTTATCCTCATCTGGTGTGAACCTACAACAACTTAAACTTAAAAAAATATATTGGGTGTCATGAACCACTATAACACTTTTGGGGACACAGTATCTATTCTCGGTACCTCATTCGGATAAAACGACAGTCTAACGGAGATAAGGGTGTCTGTACTGATCAAGCAAACGCAATATGTCACCTTAAAGTGGGTTTTATCCCTTTCAGTGCATAGGGTCCAAGTTCCTATTGCTTAGCTTAGATTTTTTTGGAGGTGGTGGGATTTTAACTGATTTGGTGAATGGAGTTGAAAGTTTTCGAAATAAGTGCATGGTTTCTCTTTTTGTGAAACAGATAACACTAATTGGTTGGTCATTCCTTTAATTAGATCTGATCCGTACCTTTCTTAATTACTTATTACTTCTTAAAATGTCCTAAATACTTAAATATACACTTAACTACACAATAGCAATACCTGGGCATCCTTGCCAAGTACTTTATATACAAAATTAATTTATTTACTGAAACATTTAAACCAACAGCCATAAGGTTTATAAGTAACTAATCTGATATTACAAAGCAAACAATCTTAGCTTGTTAATTAGATGGTCCATCCCCTAGTTGCTTTCTGTTAGTTAATAATGAAATATAAAATTATTAATAATTTTATCTCCTTTGGACTGCCTTCAACTACTATATATCATCTTGCTGGATATATGGATAAATGGACACGCGGAATAAGATGTCAGCTTTGTTAACCAGGATCACAAGCCAATGCAGATGTTAGATTTTAGCATTGACATAATGTGTGTAGATGAAATTTCTAATTTATAGAGACCCAATTATTTGGTTAAAGAAGCCACACAATATTTGTCACCACCTAGTCATTAATGAAAAACACACAAGCCAACCTTAGCTTCTTTTATTTTCTGCAATGAATGGTTTTCATGTTGGCTTTTTGAATTTGTATATTAACTCTATGAAATATTTATTGTAAAATGGACTTACATTGACTCTGACATATTAAAATATGTGAATTTTAAGCTGAAATACTGAATTCCTGATGGTAAATTGGATAAGGTTAAAAAGTGGAAATAATTTTAATCTCTCATTCCATAGAGCAAAATATTTTATATTTGGTATATTTCAGAAATTTGTAATAAATGTTCTTTGTTCAATTAAAACTGTATTTTACTATTTTGCTATCCTACTATTTACAAAACTTCTGGATTCCTCCTGCGTCAGTTGCTGTTGAGTTCAAACTTCAGTTAAACTCCGAAAAAGCCAACAGGATTGGCAAAACCTTAACAACTTCAACTCAAAAACAACCGATGCAGTGCTGCTATTACAAAAGCCTGTGGAAGTTAATTTTGCTATGCTAAATGCTGAATCTTGTAGATATACCTACATAGTGTCACATACCAAGCCAACCATACCAAAACACTTAAATACTTGTATAACTTATCAACTTGTGATAAAATATATAACATTAATGGATTATATATACCTAGTTTACAAAAATATATAAGAATATATTTCATCAAGCAGAGTAGATGACAGGTAGAATAGGTTGGAAAAAATCCATGTGATTTAATTAATTAATGAAGTTTTACCTGCCTGAGTGTTGTTTATTAAAAAGTCTCTTGAACCTTTGGTAAACACTATATAATGTTCTATCAGGCAAGTTTTGTGCGAGATGCTGTAGGAATTTTATTCTGTTACCTTTGCTTAATACTTTGGAGTCTAAATTGAAAAAGTGTGATGGCTCGTCCCTTAAATTATGCTCCTAAAACAAACCAATTCTTGATTTTTATAAGTAAATTATTATAGTTACACCAACTTTAACCTAATTAATTTTACCTTTATAAAATCGGTCCAGTTTCTTTTGATTTGATTATCTTCGCATTTGCTAAATTTACCAGTTTTAACGGTCAAATTGCATTCCGATATTGTCCTTCTATCCTTTGGAATGAGCTTCGCACATCTAGTAACAATTTCGTGTAGAAGAGGCACGGCAAAGTTGACAGATACTGATGTGCACTACAATTTGAATTGTTTTATGAATTTGTTTTTTTTTTTAGATACATTTCTTTACTTGCATTTCTTTCCAGCATTTTATGGCGTAAGTACCAAAACAAAAAAATATTTTAGTTCTAGGTTAGAAATTAAAAATTTCTTCCTTTTTCAAGTTTTAAATACATATAGGATAAGCAAGATTACTATGGGGAGGGATTCTGTGGTGGAGCATTGCAAGCGGCGGTTTAACCTCCGTTCGCTCCCGACAGAATCCCTTGTATTCGTGCCCAAAAGTTTGATATTGGTTTCCACTGTGTGGATTTAGTGTTTTGAGTATTCAGTGTATGTTTAAAAGTGATAATCGTCCTCGGCCCTGTCGTTTTTCCCTGTTCACACCGGTATGGAGACCGGATGGGCCCGGATGGTCCGCGGCCGATTTTTTTTTGGTATCGGTCAAAATCGTTTTTTGCTAGCTGAGCAAATTTTGGTTATATTTTTTCTTCGTACGTGTTGGTCATTGATCAAAAGCGAAAATGCTCGACGGAAGTCGGTAATGGGTAGTAGTCTAGCCTAACAGTTTGTAAAGAGCAAAGGAGAGAGAGGGAGAGAGAGAGAGAGATTACTATGGGCGATTTTGTCGGTGCACTGCATATGGCGGTTTAACCTCTGTTCGCTCTCGACAGAATCTGTAGTAATCGTAGTTAAATTTATGAAATCGGAAGTAATCGTCGTCGGCACCGCTGTTTTTTATCGTCCACGCCGGTATAGAGGCCGGATGGGCCCGGTCGGTCCGCAGGGGTGCGGGGAGGCCGTTTTTTGTCATCAGTTCAAGGTTTTTGAATAACGTTTAATTGTTCTTTCCGTTCCTATCGGAGGGTAATGGATCCGTCCAGTCTCTTTTAATAAAGGCACCCTCCAGCTCTATAAAGAAACTACCAACTATTGTTATAAATAGCCGAGTGATCCTAGTAGTCTTGACCCAGAGAAGTAAATAGAGGGGATTACTGTGGTTCATAGCCCATTGTCAACAACTAGGATTGATTTTTTTTACTTTACATCATCTACACGCTTCCCAAGGATTGCTATACGACCCCTTTTTGCCTACTGGTAATAACGTTACTGTGACAAACATAAACACTCCAAATCTCCACACAACTATTTTTCCATGATGATAATATTGTTCGGTAATAAAAATTTACATTTCAAGCAAAATTTATTGTACTCGCAACCAAAATAACTGTAACAAAAGGTCAAAGTCTTTAATCTACCAACGTGAAGGGAGATCTACCTGAATTTCGTTCTATATTTGCAGGCGAGATATGAACGTGAACGGTAAGACAATGGAATCATATAGAAGCTATTTATCTCGACCGGCTTTTGCGAGGGCGCCTATTGATGCCATCTCGTCCACTCGAAACGTTATGAGTTTCTTGTATGCAATAAATGTCTACAAATTTTAAATCAAACTAATTAATAGCATAAGCAATTGCCTATCTGCTTACGCTTGTAGAGGACGTTACTAAAAAATAAGTAATATGTAAGTATCATGAAATTCTGGTTTTTAAAATGCTGAGTTCTGTTTTAAATCGGCTTTTATTTTAAACCTACTATGTGCAAAAATTTGCAATTGTAGTAATAAGTAGCTCCTCTAAGTTGATTAGAATCATTAGGTCCAGTTTCATTCCCGGTGGGTTTCGTTACCAATGTGATTGCAAATGCAATGGTTTTAAAACTACCAAGAACGAAGTTTTGTATAGCAAAAAAGAACCAACAGCAAAAAGACGCAGCAAGAACGTTAAAAAATGGCAAGTACCATGTGAATAATTTTTTTTTTAAATTTCCATCATGTCCGCGCCTACTACACCAAAACGTAAAAAAAAAATTAAAAACCCGTTTTTGTGGTTTAAACAACGTAGAATCATATAAATTATAGGATACATTTGATGATGATTTCGCCGAAACTAAACGGCGTACTCAAAATATCTCAATTATTGTTAATGGCATACCAAAAAATAGTCGAAACAAGTCAAACTGTCTATTTTTACTTCGATATATCGCGGGCGTGTTGAACGTACCAACGATCGTAAAGATTATGATTTTGAAAAGCAAACCCGTTGTCACCCTTGTGGCCCTCGTAGGCATTTTTGCTTTGTCGGTGCTTCGCCACCTTAATAATAAACACGTGGTGCGGGGATGATTAGTTCGTGTGTATGAATATTTATGAGCCACCCTGGGAACTACGTAGGTACGTCCAACAGTAATGATATAATAAATCACATTATAAAAGCCTTTCAAATAAACAATATTAATTGTTGAATAATAGTAATACTTTATATTACAATATTATACATATTTTATATAATAAATATAACTGCTAACACAATGCTATATTATAGAGCTCAAAAAGTGGTAACGAGAAAGTCACCTTTATATATTTATATCTCTTTAAATAACATAAAAAAAAGAAAAGCGCCTTTTCGAAAGTAACAGGATTTTTTTTAGTTTTCTCGACAGCACGCTATCAACATTTCATCCTTATATAAGTCCATCGGCAAAAACAAATCAGATATTTTTACAATTTCTAGCATTTGTCGCATTAGATTAGAAAATACCTAATTATACACCGATCTAGAGTGCGGGAAGCGTCACTTTACCACGTGAGTTTCTTTTCCCGCGGATCCAAGGCCCTTTGTCAATTCTGACGGTCATGTCAGTAAATGTGTTGTTTGCCAAAAATGTACCCAAAAAGTAAGGGTCGTAGAAAAAGTATAGTATGCAACACGTTTGGTAAACCTTTTTAGTCACTCCGTTATTAAAAAGTTGCTCCGCTCGTGCCAAATAAACTCGTGACCCAAATGCCGTTCACCACACTTGTTGCATAATATACTATTTCCAATACAATAAAATTCACGATGGTTCCAATAAGACAAAAATTTATTAATTTTTGTAATGTAGTTAAATAGACTTTACTTCTGAAATTTAAATTTAATGATAGATATATTACATATATTCCACTGAAATAAAACGTATCATGGTGGTACTGTTTAAATATATTCTAATATTACACAGTAATCGTTGAATGTACAGATTTGCATAAAACTGCTACAACACCCTTGTTTCTATTTTTTTCTGTTGTGGGCTGCTAGGAAAGAATTCGTGTTATAGTAGACTGGGTTCGTGCGAAGCAGAAAATATTTTGGTTAGTTTGTGAATGCCAGTGCCACAGAAGAGGCCTTGTCTTAAAGAAAAAATTACCAGCAAACTTTACAATGCAGTAAAACTCTCGAAGTAATCATTTCACTATTTTAAACTTAATACAGCAACAAAATGGCTGTCTATTACATATTATGGCATTGTTTTTACGCGATTTTGTAAGTACTGCCTTATTACCTTACTTTACATTTTTACATTATCTTCATGTCTACTTCGCTCTCCTTTCTTTAGAACCCACAGCGCAAATATACTTCACGCTTATTGGCAGGTTATATACCAAACATGATGCAGTTTAGTATCTTCCAAAAGTACTGAATCATGACATAAAAGTGGATAAAAAGCCCATTCGTCTTAATAAATATTATTTAGTATTTTTTTTATTTTGTGAATCAATCGGATGTGTTCGGAGATATTACCCACGGCTTGAATTTTGACGTTTGTGAATTCTGATGGTTCTCAGATGTCAGTCAGTGAATGAATGTATCAGTTTTACATTGCAAAAATATTCGAAAGTTGTCCAACAATGGGAACGATGGAAACAAAAGCACCTAAGAAGATGGTTATTTATGTTTACCTGAATCTAAGCATTTTGGTCTGTCATAAATCTGTTATATTAAGATTATTATTAATAAACACATTAAAGGAAACAAATATTTAACGGTAAAAGTAATATTAAATTAAGTAATATACTCAACCAGTTTGATAAACTTCACTTTAGTCACGAAATTGATTTGACGAGAACGGAACGACAATGAGTGACGTCGGATATGATAATTAGAACTGACAACCGTCAAAATATCATTAGTGTTTAAAACCGAATATATTCGTCGCGCTTAAACCCGTGACTAAAGTACCGAAAAAGCTCGAATTTGTTCCCAACAGTATTCAATGCAGCTGACGTTTTAAAATGACACTTTGCGCACTCTTGATCAGTGTGTAATTGGGTATTTTAAGGGACAGGGAGAAGATTTTTTTTAAGCATAGTGTACATAATGTTTAACGTTTCAAACGTGCGACTATAAAACGTTATCAAAAATGGAAAATTTTGTATCGTGCAGTAGACGGCTTTTTCGACATCAAAATTAAACGTGTCTTTGTTCGTAACGTTTAACGTGAAAACACGCAACATTTTAAAGTTTATTATATGTAAAATATAAAGGAAACACTAAATGGCGTTTCTAATTGAAATTAGCGTGAGTGTTTTGGGTAAGTACTTGGTGTTTGATTTAATAGTCTGGTCGGTTTATATAAAATAGAAGGCTAACGAGTTATTCTAATCTAGTTATTTCAAGACAGACTGAACAGTTGACAAAATGCAATATCTAACAATATGTGTAGTAATTTGGGCCGGGATCGCAAGTGAAGGTGCATCGATTGAAAATGAAACTCTAAACCTGGCGGCCCCTCTAATTTTGACTCCTCTGATTGAAGGAAATCAAACGGATCAGGCACGAACCGCCGCGAAAGTTAACGTCAGCGATTTTCCGGATATAGAAAGTTACGCGGGTTACTTAACGGTGGATAAGGACCACGATTCCAACTTATTCTTCTGGTTTTTCCCAGCTGAAAACGACTACGAACACGCACCGCTGATTTTGTGGTTGCAGGGCGGTCCGGGGGCTTCTAGTTTACTCGGACTCTTTGTCATAAATGGTCCTGTTCAAATAGAGACGAAGAGTAGCGTGAAACCGCGACCTACATCTTGGACCAAGAACCATTCCGTATTGTATGTAGACAATCCTGTCGGCACTGGATACAGCTACACCAGAGACGGGTATGCTCAAAATGAAACCAAAGTCGGTGAAGATCTGCACGAAGCTTTGCTGCAATTTTTGCAACTGTTACATTGATTCATACGGTTTGGACAGCGTACACGAATACGAAGAGAGGATCGTCGATTATATCGCGAAAGGCGAATTCGTGAAAGCATTCGAGCAATTTGACTTGCTGATAAACGGCGATAGAACCACTGTTCCGACCCTATATAAAAATCTCACAGGTTTCGATGGTTATTTCAATTTGCTGCACCCTATAGAACCCGCCATTGCCAATATACAGCTTTTCTCATCTTACGTGCAACAAGACTACGTAAAATCCGCGATTCACGTTGGAAACAATACTTTCAACGCTATTGCGCTGGACATTGAATTGCAGTTGCTGGAAGATTTTATGCAGAGCGTAGCTCCGTGGATCTCAGAACTCCTCGACAACTATAGAGTGCTAATTTACAACGGACAATTGGATATTATTGTACCGTATCCGGCTACGGAAAATGTCATTAAAAATTTGTCATTTAGTGCTGCCGAGGAATATTCACTTGCGGATAGAAATCAGTGGTTCGTGGACGGCGATTTGGCAGGTTACGTGAAAGAAGCCGGCAACTTGACAGAAGTATTAGTATTGAGCGCTGGACATATGGTGCCGGTTGACCAGCCTATTCGGGCACTAGAACTCATTTCCAAGTTTACCAGAAACCAACCACTTATTACTTAATATTTATTATTCCAAGTAACTTGATAATATCTGGAATTAAACCAATTGTTATCACATTTAACCTTTTCGTTTTAATGCGTTTTATTTACGTCGTATTTCATTAAATTCTTTTCAAATCCTCAATTTTTATTTTTTTTGTTTGGTTGTATTTCATGGTAAATAATAGAAACTATAACTGAAACAAATAGAAACCCATTTTCAACGAATTGTTTCATTCAAAAATGACTTTAAAGATTGTATAATGTAAAATAGGTATACTCTCCAAAAAATTGCATCGATTCACAATGTCAGCGCTATATTTATGTAGGTTTAATTGGTATGTTTTACCTGGTAGCCCGATTATTATGGGATGACACAGAATCTTTAAAAAAATAGATATCAAAAAATTTAGGGTATCAAAATAGTGTGTTAAAGTAGTATACAAGGTGATTCACAAATATGTGGGAAACCAAATTTCTATATTTTGAAATTCGGATTTATGGCCACTTTTTCGTAAAAATCCCATGTGTTTATTAATACCCCATATTGTTGACGCCGTTTTCGATAACTGTAATTTTATTATGCCAACAATTTTGTAAAGTGGTCATTCATCCTATACTTGCCTTGGAGTTAGTTCTATTCATTTATACAGGGTGAGTCAAAATGAACAGTATTAATTTTCGTGAAAAAATCAAATGGAACACTCTGTAAATTATACTTCCATTGACGCTCTTTCAATTTTAGTATGCAGGTATACAGGTATAAGGTATACACATTTTTAAGAACACACTGAAAATTTTCAAATCGTGCCAAAATATCACTAAAGACTGAGAACAACATAAATATTACCTGAACGTGAAACGTCTAAAAAGACGAATTAAGTATAATTTTTTCAGATAATAGCATTCGTTGCATGTTAATATAAACTGTAATGCGGAAATAATTTATTAAATCCTAGATTTAAACAAAAATAAAATTATTAAGCTGCGTAACTTTGGAATATCAATTTAAAAAGTATTTTAAGTTAAGGATAATAATAATAATACAATATTAATATTGGTAGTAGTTCCAGAAAAAACACTTAAAAACTAAGACCAAAACCGCAAAACGAAAAGGAACTGTTTAATTAAGTTTCACTTTATTTATTGCTCGATCCACCGACATCGATACACGCTCCAACACGGTCTTTAAACGATTGGGCAGTACTCGCTAGCATTTCATGACTAACACTTTGAAAGTCTTCTCTTACCCTCTGTTTCATGTCCTCTTTTGTTATGGGGGCAGCTTTGTACACCTGGCCCTTAACATGTCCCCACAGACAATAGTCCATCTTTGTTCGATCAGGGGACCTAAGTGGTCAACTAATTGGACCACCTCTTACTATCCACCGTTGAGGAAATAAATTATTTGGTATGCAGTAGCTCCATCATCAAGGAACCACATTCTCTGCCTCACTTCGTTTGTAATAGTTCTCCAACATATTTTGCAACATCTTTTAAAAAAAGTCTAAGTAAACTTTCGCATTTACTGTATTTTCAAAAAAATGAGGCTCCACAACGTTATTTCCTATTATACTTAGATTTGAATGGTCAACTTACATTTGCACTAAAAAATGTGATCAGAAAACATTATCTATAGTTAAATAATATTTTGAGCTTTAAGAAAGGCAGAATTTCTCAATTAATGAAAAAAAAAAACATTTTTTTCACAAAATTAAAAAATTACCTATTTATTTTTATTTGTCAAATTTGACAAATTTTGCGGAATGTTGTTGGTAAAAACGTGCATACCTCAAAAAATACTAAGTTTAGTAGAATGCTTTATAAAATTGAAAGAGGATTAATAGGACTAATTAATGGGTGTTCGATTTGATTTTTTTGAGGAAAATTAATATTTCCCATTTTATGTATAAACGATTCGCAGCAACTTCAAGGTAAATATAAGATAAATGACTGTACTATTTTATAAAATTGTCATAATAAAATTATAGCTGTTTTTTAACAAAAAATAGCCATATAAGGGAGTATCATTCAGTACCAAAGCCTAGAACTAATTTTGAAGTGTAGTGAACAAAAAAAGTTTAATGTTCTGGATTGTTTTCAAACAGAACTACTTTTTTACTAAAAGACTCTTCCAGCAAAGCTGTAAATTCAGGATTAATTTAATTTTTTTTAAAGTATCCTGATGATTTGGAAGAAACTTTAATGAATGAATATTCATTTGCATTATCACACACTATTAAATGATGTATCGATGAGATAAAAAACAGTGTTGAAACAAAGTCTGGAAGACACAATTTCTACGTGTATTTTTTCATGTATTGCAATGTGTCTACTGTTTCTCCCGAATTTGTGCATAAACTGGATGTAGATAAAATGTGCATAATATGTTGAAATCATGAAAGTAGATGATTATGAAAAGTGTAAATATGTATTGGATGTGAATTATGACAAGATTCACATTGATTGGTTTCTCCGTGAAAGGGTAAGATTTACCATTACAATTAAGATAGGCAAGGCAGGTTACGTGGCTTCTCTTTTTAAAGGTCATTGTGATACCTGCCTCTATGACTAAATTAAAATTTTAAAATTTTGTCAATTATTTTTTGAGACATGGCTAAGAAAGTTTACAAAAAACAATTTTTTCTTATAACTTTCAAAACATTTTAGAATTTTCTTACCACTTTCATTGTGAAAGGAGATGTACCTCCTTAATTTTAAAGTGGATCGAGCTATAAGCTTTTTTAGATACTTGACACAGATAAGTTCGGTGCGACAAAAGATTTTTTAAAGGACCATCTTCTTCAATGTAGTAATAGAGACTTTGGTCAATGGCTTTTCAAACATTTTCCAACATGGCTGGGGTTAATCTTCTGCATTCATCCCCAATTATTTCACACAGCTCTTGGAAATACCTTGGTCTACTTTATTTTTTATGTTATGTAACGAACGCCTTGATTTCTTCCGGGTTCAATACGACCTAAGACAGTCACTGCTGTAGCCTTGTCTCTTATTTCAGTGGCTCCAAATTTTTGAATTAGCCTACCAATGTAGCAGCATCTAACATCCGATCCGGTTTTTAGTCAGCACTTATTCAAATATTTCCATTTCTCCCGCTTGTCGTTTGGAAATTATGAATCTTTCTCATGCACCCACATGCGTACTAAATACATTTTTGTATAAAGTTTAGCCATTTAACTAAACCTATCAAAAACCAATTTTGCATTTTTTACACCAATTTTTATCTGATAAAAATACATGCAGAAATGCGTGTAGGGATTGTATCGTGTCTACCCGGTTTCAATGACCTTATTTATTATATCTTGGGGAACCTCAAGACCCTAATTATATTTATAAACAATATGCTCTTTTCTTTCCTTTCTTCCAACATAAGTAAGGCATGGTCCGACGAATGACTACAAGGAATTTTGATTTTGAATTTGATATATTTCTTCCGTTCTGGATTTGAAATGAGTGCCCAAACAAGAAGGAAGTCGATAGAATCTGCGCCATTTTCAAAGGCGAAATTAACGCACTGCGTATCACGCCCAAGGCACATAAGATTTACCAATCCTTTATCTGTGGAAATAGATGAATTAAAAATCTCAGTATAAACTGCCTAAATTAGATAAATTTTATTCTGTCGTAGAGATAACCTTTGCAGCCCGGGACATTTATTTTTAATTCCGTTATGAAATACTCTGATAATACTCAATAAAATAAAGTCAGTAGTGTTTACTGTATTTCGCACAATTGATATTATGGCCTATTTGAATATTTGCATTGTTTTTGCTAGTTTGGGTATTATTGCAAGTGCATCTTTTCCAAACGTATATCCAAGAATTAAAAATGAAAAATTGAATGGAGATCCGGGAGTACCCCTCTTTTTAACACCTCTTATTGAACAGAATAAAATAAAAGACGCTCAAGATGCTGCACAAGTGCATTTCAACGGTTTTAAAAACATAAAAAGTTTTGCAGGTTACCTGACGGTGGATAAGGGGTTTGATTCAAATATGTTCTTTTGGTTCTTTCCTTCCCAGACGGACTATACCAACGCGCCGGTTCTTTTATGGTTGCAAGGTGGACCAGGAGCATCTAGTTTAATTGGCCTTTTTGCAGAACATGGCCCATTTATAGTCAAGCCGAAACATGGTTTAAAACTAAGACCTTATGCTTGGACTAAAACCCATTCTGTTTTATATATTGACAACCCTGTGGGCACAGGTTACAGTTTTACAAACAAAGGAAATGCACAAAATGAAACCAAAGTGGGTAATGATTTGTATGCGGCTCTGCTGCAGTTTTTCACTTTGTTTCCAGAATTACAGAAAAATAATTTCTTTGTGGCAGGTGAGTCCTATGCAGGGAAATATGTACCTGCAATTGCATATACCATACACCAAAATAATCCATCTGCCAAAATTAAAATAAATCTGCAAGGATTAAGTATTGGTAATGGTTTGTGTGATCCAGAACATCAACTCAAATATGGGGACTATTTGTATCAAATTGGTCTCATTGATTTGAACACCCAACAATTAGTGAAAAATTTTGAGCAACAAGGAATTAAATATATTCAGAACAAAGATTTTGCCAAAGCTTTTGAGGTATTTGACTCATTGCTTAATGGTGATATGAACAACCACTCTTCAGTGTTTAAAAATTCTACTGGTTTCGACAACTACTTCAATTTTCTATACCCTATAGATCCCAATGACGCCGAGATAAAGCTCCTAGGTGCTTATGTGCAAAGGAATGATATAAGAGCTGCTATTCATGTTGGGAATACTACTTTTAATGGAATTGCACAAGATGTTGAAACCAATTTATTGACAGATGTGATGCAAAGTGTAGCTCCCTGGATATCTGATCTTTTAGAAAGCTACCGTGTGTTAATCTATAATGGCCAATTGGATATTATTGTTGCGTATCCACTAACAGTAAATTTTCTACAAAATTTAAAGTTTAGTGGTGCTGATCAATATAAAACTGCAAAGAGATTAAAATGGTTTGTTGCTGGTGAAATTGCAGGTTATGTGAAACAGGCGGGCAATTTAACAGAGATCTTAGTGAGAGATGCCGGACACATGGTTCCAGCTGATCAACCTCAATGGGCATTTGATATGATATCAAGGTTTACTAGAAACAAACCATTCCAAAAAAGTCAATAGAAAAACCATGATATTAAATTTTCATTTAAATTGAAATGTAATTTGCTCTCTATTTACTCTTATAAAATGACCAAAATATATTTTTTAAGTAATTCTGGTCTCCTTTCATACTCATGTGAAATCTTGTCCTCTGAACACTTGTTAAGCAGGCAGCTATTAATTTAATGTTTTGATGTCAAAAACATCCAAGTTAGGCTCAAATCTTTATTAGTTTGAAATTTCGGGGGGTATGTAATTATAAAATAAGTCTAAGAGCTGTAACTAGAAGTTTTTAATTACCACTATACATACACAGAAAAATGTTTTTTAATCTTTACCAGAAAGAAATTTTGATAAAAAATCTTTGGGTTTGGGTTCCACTGTATCCTTGAAGTAAGACATAACATGGCCCTTTTGTTTCCAGACGTTTACTGTTTCCTTTAGTTCCATTTGTCCCTAGAAATACCTCCATTTAGCACAGAATTGTATTTGTCCAACAAATTTTGATAGTGTTTCAAATGTGTGTCATTATTTTTAAGGCTCCAACTTTGACAAGGCTGAGAAATTTTTTCAAACACAGAATAAATATTAATTAAGTATTGAAATTTCAATTATTCTTACCTTGATAACCAACATATCCACAAGACGTACATCTTTAATTTGACCATATTTATTAAACTCTTCTCTTAATTTCTCCCTGCACTGCTCAATGGATTTAGGAATATCATATGTTTGTACTGCAAGATATTAAGTATATTACATAAAACCAGTGAGGTTAAAATTAGGATTTTGTTCAAACCTATGTAAGGAATCTGACGATACCACGCTTTGTACAAATTAAGTACCCTTTGACGTCCTTCTTCATTATTCAATGATAAAATTGGTTTTACTTGTTTAACAGTTGATCTCAAAGCCTGTTGTGACATCCCCTTACTTTTTATTCAATTCTAACTTAAGTAAATATTTAATTTATTCTTCTCGTAGGTGCAGAGATAATTCAATTCAATTCAATTATGCGTTTCACAAAAAACTGTTGGGCACGACTACTACGATCATTCGCCCATTGCCGACTTCAATCGAGGATTTTCGGATCTTCTCCAGGAAGGAGACTAAATTTTGAAGTTCTAAATGTCGAGGATTTTCGGATCTTCTCTATGCAGAGATAATTCTTCTTTCTTCTACTTATATGAATCTACCATAATGTCAAAATGTCGAAAACTTTCCAATGCCGGTTAAAACTACTAGGATCATTCGCTCATCGTCAACAACCATTTAATATTATTTCAATCAAATCGCTATGTTCATAAAAAAGTTCTAATTCTCTTGTTAGAATTACCCGTAAAGGCGCCATGTTTTAAATGAACCGCTCATTCTATATTATTTTATGTAATTAAATAAGTAAATAACCGTTATTTTTTTAGCATAAAACTAATCTAAATGTTGAAAGTAAATGATTTTCTATTATCACTATAACAAAATCACACATTAGACCAGGAACACATTTTCTGTTTTATTATTCTTAACGGTTTACCCAGCGCATTCACCATTCTTAGTCATAAGAGAAGCGACCAACGATTTCATTTTGTCTGATTTGTTGATAAATAACGGTGTCTTTGGTGTAAAAATTATATTCCGGCAAACATTGGTTACAGAATATAATTAATATTGCAATCATATTTGCGTTACACAAAAAGCAAGCGCGGAGTGTTAACCAACAATAAAAAAATCGTTTAAGCGCTGTAATTTTGTTGGTATAATTTTTAATAGACGAGCATTTAATGCACCGCATAAATGGGATCGGCAACGAAACTAACATAGCCTTTAGGCCTGAAATGTTCAAAAATTACAATATCATTAGAGCCTTTTTTTAGGAACGGAGCGGGGAGATACAAGGTTTGTTGGGGACCCATTCTTCTGTATCTGCCGAGTACAAATCCATTAACTATAACAATGCCATTTGTCCATTCTTCCATATAGACGTAGGTGTCTCTTGGGGTATCGTTTATTTCCAAATTGCCTTTAAACAACCTCGGTTCATCAATGCTCGATGTAGATGATACATCTGTCCAGTATTTCAGAGAATTCGTCCAGGATTTTTTAAATTCCAGCGCGTAGATGATCCAGGAGTAAATAGGCTCGTCGTTGATTTCGACTCCACCCTGCCAGAGTCCTTTATATTGTTTAAATAAACCGAAATATACACGGCCCCAGTTTTCGACAAACAAATCTACCGTAGCATCCTCTAGGTCGACGTCAGTGAGGGTTATCGTTGAGTTAACCGTGGTCCATGTACCAAACTGATTTAAATCAGCGACAGTTTCCAAAATCGGAGATACTCGTATGCCATTCACCAATACTATAACCGAGTCGCAAACCCTACCGACGATTTTCAAAACTGAACCAGCTTTTAGGTTTAAATTTCGTTTTCGGTAAATTGTATATCCGTAGCTTTGCCCGCTACCGTTGTTGATATCCATATCTTCCATGCCTATTACGTTCACACTTTTAACAGACGGCACCGTTGCCAAAAGTATACCCAATGGTATTTCCTTTTCTATCGCCACGTTTGCATAAGCAACCCTCGGTATGATCTCCGGCATCGGTGGTAACTTGGTAGGGATTTGGACGTATTTTGCCACTAAGTCCTTGACAATGTAATATTTCTCGCCGTAGTCGCCGTCTTCTTTTAAACAACCATCGAAATCGTAATTGTTTATCTTACCCCCGGCAAAACCTACAAAAGAAATTTGTATTACCAAGGTCTACAGTAAGTTACAGTCTATTAATATGAACGAAGTGAAAATATGGCGCAAATTGTTCGTCTTGGATATATAATAATAAATTCAATCAGAGGTTAAAATTTAGTTTTGCATTACAGTGTTATATGCTTCTTGCTAGTTTCTCCTTGCGAAACTCAAAAGTTCGGCGTTAAAATCAACAGTTCCCGGCCAAAGGCGTATAATAGTTATTAGATAATATAGCCGTCGTAGGGGCAGTAAAAAGTGATGGTCGTAAGGTGGCTACGACATTTTCGTAAAAAAGGGAATGATGTTTCGCGCATGTCCTTAAATTTCGTACACTAACCTAGCAATTTGCGCCATTTTCTTTCAAAACAGAGATAACCACATCGAGCTAACTCGTTTTCTCGTTTTAACGGGCCCTAAGCATATTTTTATGTAATGCTACCATAAAATCGTCACATCCAAATTCCAAACTGTCAAATTGACGAACTGTCAGCGGTCATGTGTTGTGTTGTGTGTTATGTGCGTTGGGATTTTGAAAAAAGTATTACAAAGAAATCTCCGTAAACTTCCAGTTGAATTTTTATCCGCAGAAAAATAAAATTAATTAGTACTTGCTTAGGCAACTTTTTTTTGGTGTCAACTAACAAAAAATAATAAATTATTAAATATTTTGCTCGATTATGATAATGCACCTAATATTACGTTTTCTGATAAACATTTGTTTTTCAACGACGTTTCCCTTTTTACTCTCGACAGAGTTTGTGTTAAATCAAACTGTGTTAAATAAAACTAAATACCTACAAAATAAACTGACCCTCTTTTTTAACTTTTGGTTTTTCTATTGTGCCTTTTTTTTGCAAAAATAAACATCTATTCTAGTCTATTCTTTTTAGAAAATTTTGAATTTTATATCGCCTTTGCATATCGAAATCTCTCTTCAAATATGTTTTATTGTTTGACAAACATGTTTAGTGAGCAATACACAGTTAAACAGTGCTACTGAAACTTTTGAAAGAAATTTTCTACCTGAATTGTAGTCGTCATTGTTCGAGCTCGTCCCACCACTTAAAAATCCAAAACTGGTTCCACCGTGAAACATGTAAATGTTTACCGAACCTGGATAGGCCAGAATATCTTCGAAGGTTTGTCCAAACTCGGCTGCATCCTTGTGCCCGTTGTGTGTGACTCCCCATACGTCACTTCCGCCTGTTAAAAAATACTACTATTTGAGAGAGCACACAAAAATCTTCCTATAGCGACTAGCGATATTGAATGTAGAGGCCGTAACTATGCCGATAATACACGTTACTGTGGTTATGAACATAAAAAAAGTAATCGGATTGATACTCAATCTAAGTTATTTCAAACGACGGTCTCAACCAATAAGATTTTGGCGTTCAACATGGTCGTCGACAGCGCTAGCTGTCAATTTATGAGTCAATTTATTAAAGTATACAATTTATGTTTATGCGTGGAAGCGAATTTTACTTATTGCAGACATCTACATTCAACTTATCTAAAGTCTGTTTCTAAATAGCGCGGAGTAATAAGACAGGAGATTTTGTTGAGTACTATTAGATTTAAAGGTCGTCCATGGTCCTGGGGGGAAAATTACGATATATTAACATAAATAAATACTCTTAATGACGTATAAAAATTTTCCGTATGTGCTGTTAATCTACAATGTCAACAGTAATAACGATATCAGTAAAATGAGGAATATTAGTGAACGAAAAATCATTCTTTGAAATTTATATATGATAGATATAGATATAGATATAATACAATGATGGTTTTATATGAAACAATGAAATATTTCTTCATCTTATTTTAAAAATGAAATACTCGCACTCTTCATTATATAAGAAGGAAACTGGTATTGCGCTTTCAAAAAGCATAATAGCAATGAGAGTGATGAAGCACTTATCTTTATAAGACGTGGATTTATGAGGATTCTGTAGTACCAAGAATGTGTTTGTTGGAGTGAAGAGGGATTTCTAAAAGAAATTTGATTGACATTGAGTCATTTTGAACGAAATAAGAAGGTTCGTCGAACGGTAGATCCATCCTAATAATATCAAGAAAAGAAAACAGTTCTTCAGACGAAGACGAACATCACCCTTATTAATCTGTAATAAATTGCATATTATTTAAAATTAATTATAGGGTATCTTCACAATTTTTGTATTTCCGATTTCTTGATGTGACTGGTAATAAAGCCTGTAAGTGTGTGTCGAAATATGACTGGACTCAATATTGTGTAATACAGTTTTATTGTTAGAATAAAAATGGGGTTAATTTCTTTTTATATTTGTTACAGGACAATGGGCAAACTAAATAAATTGACCTAAAACCGAGTGGTCCTACCAGCATTTCATAAAAAGGAACAAATTTTTATGCCCCACTATTGAATTCGTATAAATTATTATTTGTGGGTCGCACTGTCGTTCTTCTACTTGTTTAACGAGGTTTTATTACTTCGCAAGTAACTTTATGTTAACCTGTATAGTATTCCATCACCATAACCGGTTTGTTTGGTTGTACACTTTGCAACTGCTGAAAGTTCGATGCCGCATTGGATCCAAAATCTCCGGTCATAAAGAATAAATCGGGAATGGTACCGGAAGATTTATAAGACGGGTTGTCAGTGGTGGTTAAAAGTTCGACGATACCTGTATAGAAAGAATTTACTAAACTTCACTATGCGTCTTAAGAGGTGGATTTACCGTTGTCCAACATCAGTTGCCTAAGCTGTTTCAAATGTTCTTTATCCACGCCGCTGAAATACGCGTATTCGTTTTCCACTTGCAGGGAAATGATAGGTCCGCCTTTGGTAAATTGGTGTTTTGCCAAAATGGGCATCAGCACATTAAACCATCTGCTTACGTATTTCGTATATACTTCGTCAGACGTTCTGACTCTGATGTTGTTTTTTTCCCTTAGTAACCAACTGGGGTAAGCTCCAAATTCGAATTCCGAGCAGATATACGGTCCCGGTCGAACAATTACGAACAAATCTTCTTGTTTCGCGGTTTCGAAAAATTCTTCTAGGTGCAAAAAGTCTTCCATTGTAGTACCGCCGTCACCAAAATCATAATAGCCTTAAAATTTTTAGAAAATAATATATTACTTGCAGGAATAATGGTAATAAAAACATATGCGATTTAGCAGAATTTTGTTTGGTAATTTTGTAATTGCAGCTTTGTGCGTCTATATCTACGACTATTAAAAAAGAAAGAGGAATATCGTTAAACCTATGTACACATTTGTAATTGTCCTTGTATGTCTACTTTTACCTGTGTACATATCAGTAGAAACTTTACTTTTAAAAGTAATTGATTCCTTTTTTTTGTCCTAAAAAGCATCAACAACTACTGTTTGCGACCAGTAAATCGCTTCTAAAATAGAGATCCAGAGCCATCTCTCATATTGCTGATGCCCAAATTAAAAAATTTTGGTCAAAAACTATATACATCATAATCCTTTTTACACGACCTCAAGTTGATCAGTTGAAAGTGCGAATTTCAATTTTTTTTTGTAAAGTTTCAACAAATTTTTAACCAAAAATCTTCACACTTGCCATATGGTCATCATTCGAAATACAATAAATAGAGCATTTTAGAAAAATTTAGTATTTCCGTGATGGCACACTTATTTAATTGAGATTTCCTAAAGTTGAGCTTTCGAGAGGTTCTAATTACACCTTCGCTGCCAGTTTAATATTGCTTTAATAATTTATTATTTATTATTATTATTAAATATTTATTTAATTAATAATTAATATTAATATTACATTAATATACGGTATATACGCAAAATCGAAAGCTCTGAATCTGCATTTTAAAAGGGCCTACAAGAAGCTGTTGTTGGTGTTCTTTAAAACAAATAACGGACGATTATCTTGAAAAATAATTTTTTCAAGGATTCGTAAATCTCTACAACTACACCCTTTATATGTCACTTAATAGCTTAACAGTTAGTTCCAGAATTATTACAAAACTTTCTACCCTCGTTTCTACCACATTTTTCCTATACTGAGCAAATATGAACAGGATAGGAATTTCGGAATCGAAAATCTAGAAAATACAGTTCGCCTTTCGATTTTTTAAAAATTTTGTTCTCCTTGTAACCTATATAAAAAAACTTACCGCTAATGTTTAGAGTAAAGAAAATATTAAAAAATAATTTGGCAAATAACGATGAAGACGGAGCTCTCTTAATTGAACCCCAAAAATACAATTATAACATTTTTACTGTTTCTGAAATAATTAATAATTAATTACTAAAAAAAAACATGTTAATTCGGTCAGCTTTACATGGTAAAATCTCAAAAACCAGTAAATTTTTTGAAAAACACATTTTTTTCCAAAAAAAAAACAAAATATTCACATAAAAAATGTTTGTTGGTACTTGTGGGCTTAATCTTATTTAGGAATGATGATCCGTTTCAGAAATAATTAAAAATATACGTTATTTTTTAATATTCTATTTTCCTTAGAAAATAACGAAATATTTTTTGAAATACTCTCTATAAATGCAACTTTTATGACGAAGCAAATGTCACTCGTGTATATGACCAAATTCAACAAAATCTTACTATTCAGTTTATACGAGCCCTGCTCTCAATTTGTGAATTACTATGAATATTAAAAACATAGGTTGACTTAGAGACGAAAACGATTACAATAATGTTAACATCATTCCATGGATGTACATCTTTTTAAAAATAATCGAAATAAAACATTCTAGAATTTCTGTTTTTACCTTCAGATCGTATTTTTAAAACCATCGTTAGTACAGTTTTTCTCTAATTTACAAAAGGACTTTTCCCTTTGTACTGACGATACGATATATTATTACACGACGTTCAGTTTTGCTATTCGTATTTAACCCGATCGCTTTTGATCTGAAGACAGTACGAATTAAAAACAACTTTTCCCTCACCTGACTCGGGTTCGTGGAGATTCCAAGCTATGTAAGTTTCGACTGCATTGAGACCGGCTGCTCTAATTTTTCTTAATCGATCCGACCAGTATGCTCTAGGTACCCGAAAATAATGCATGGCGCCGCTGTATATGGAAATGTTTTTATTATTCAGGGTGAAGTACGGTTGATCAACGGATAGTCCAGATTTGATACCATCTGAGGTGTAGTACTCGTAGTTGGTGGGCAGTTCGGAAGAGATGGACAAACAAGTGGCTAGGGCCACCGAGCCTAGTAACAGTAAAGAACGGAACATTTTAATGTTTGACGATGGTGTACAAGGGTTAAATTTATAGGCGATTTTATCTACTATCGACAAACAAGTAGCTGCGAACTGAAGATAAGAATTTGCGAATAAAAATGTAAACAAATCCTTCAAAATAGGCACTTGAACTCAATTTTGAACAAAATCGTGATTTTAGAATTTACACCGTTTATCTCAATCGGAATGTTTCAGTACGAATTTATCCAGTTGAGATAAAAAAATCAAAACATGCTGAACCGTTTTTGTGAAGCTTTCTTTTAATTTCAATGATTAAAAAACATATAATTCGTTTATTTGGTTTTAATGTAAAAGAAAATCTTGATATTCTTGTAATATATACTGACTCATAAAATTCTTTGTCAAAAATGCCAAAAATTATGATTTGATTTGATGATTTTAGAAACAAAAAAGTCACTTCAAGAAATATTGAAATATTAAAACTTTTTTGACTGTTTTTTCAAGCCACCACCTGACTTACATCGATAACAAATTACTTTAATGTTTATTCCATCTTTTTTGAAGTAAATTTTTTATTGGTCAGGTTGAAAGTTCTTAGCTGCATATGACCAGCTTTCTAGGTTTTAGTTGTCGATAGAGTTAAAACTGAGATGTACAGGGTCTTCATGATTTTACCGGCTTACTCAAAATTATCATAAAGACGGTTTTTCTAAACATACATATATATATATATATATATATATATATATATATATATATATATATATATATATATATATATATATATATATATATATATATATATATATATATATATATATATATATATATATATATATATATATATATATATATATATATATATATATATACATGTACATATATGTATTTATGAAAAATTGGCTATAGTCGTTGTCAATGCAAAGAAGAAAGGATTAAAAATGATGGAAGATTATTCAAATTAAGTAACTAATTTTCCCCTAAGCAATTTTGCATAATTGTTTGTTTGCTTATTTTTTCCATTGCCGAGCTTGTGACCCCGGTTTCCGATTGCTATTCGAAAAGCAAAACCTCGATTGTTTTAATTGCTTTGCCGTCCCTGAACAACCAACGTACAATTTTGCCAAGAGCACGTAGATACCAAACGTTGTAATTCTAACTGGAATACCGTAGACTGTAAACCGTTTCGATTGCTGTGTTCTCAGACGTGGCGTTCTTCCTGTCGTAATATTTTTCGATAATTTCTTCCTACGTGTGGAATGCAAATGTCTGTGCCTTTATTTTGCCTGATTTTTGCCAACTTAAGTAATTCGACATCAAGCGGAATGGTTATTTGCCCAAAATACGTTCCGGGATATAAAAAACTTACGTGATTTCTATAACTCGATGGAACGTTTTCAGTGAGAAAATTGACGGTATCCCTCATCCCTTTCCGGCACACTGTTAGCCGCTTCTACCACCGTGCATTATCCAGTCCCAAATGAGAGTTTACGATATACCGGCAGTTACCGGGGAGGCCGGCACATTCGAATGGGCTTTGTTGCCATCGAAACTGTCAAATCCGAGCCTGATGGACAACTGTCGGACGTGCGTCGCATCCTATTGCCCTTATTTCATCCATGTTATGTGAAATCGATACGGCACTATCGAATGGAGAAGATTGTTTTATCTACCCAGCGACTATTGGTATTCGTGGTTAAAAGTTTAATCTTGTTCCGTTGTGAAATTGAAATATTTACATATTTTGCTAATAGCAGAACCAGCTCAGACCCTAAAATATATCACCCATAACGACATAGGCTCGTTCACTTTGAATGGAATGTTACAAAAAGAGGTTATTTGAAAAGATAAAATAACAAGATAATAATTTTTTCTCTTCTTCATGTGTCTATTATAAATAATTGAAATATCATCTGGTGAAACCGTCAGCACTAATTTCATTATCACGCAGATTTTCACGTGAAACACGGATCATAAGGCGACAAGGACTTATGCATAACTTCTCTAAAGTGCAACGTAGGCAGGCATTTACTGCTTAGCTGTTTAGTAGGTAAAAACTGCATTTCGGCCCAATTTCTCGAATCTCCTCGCTTTAGAATATGCATGTACAAATACATATTCAAAATTTTTATATTCTACTTTAGGATTTTGCCCTTGGCTTCGATCTTTATTCAAATCATGTACAAAACTAAATTTTTGTCAACATATCGTTACGTTTTCACTCCGTTTAAGACTCAACGGAACTTAGCTTACTTCGTCCAAAACATCAAAGTCACCAAAGATACTAATACTAGGAATTTATGTAATGTCTGTATTTATATCCGACTATTAATTTGGATATACTTGCCCGTGCCGGCTTCATTTTTCAATTAACTGACTAATGAACTCTGCACTCTGCGTTTATAGAATCCAGCGCCTGCTCGCGATTGAGGTGGAACATTCGGGGTCTTTCTAAAAAGGGAGTGTCTAATGATATCGAACTAATCTCTGCGCACGCCTGAGTTTTTGGAAGGTTCAGGCTCGGGCTCATAATCTGGCTCGCTCGTCACAATATTAATGTATGGCTCCTGGTTTTTGGAAACATAATTTTTAATTATCAATATTTTTGCAAATTTAGTGTTTTTAGATTTACTCGAATCTAACGGTAAGATTTTGCACCATACGCCACTGTCCATTTGTCCAAATTACTATAAATAATGGAGTACTTTATCAAACTATTGGATCCCTCATTATATTCTTATTTTAAAACAATAAAAATAGCGGTAAATAAAATTACGTTTTTCATGTGTGACGTCTAAATAAGAGCTAACAAGCCTAATTCCGTTAGTCATTAGGTCGCTGTAAATAAAAACTAGACTTTCAATTTAGTGGCTTTGACCTTGCATATTGGCTGTAAGATCTGATATTAGATAATATAGAAGCCGTAAATACGTTGAAATTGTTACAACTCTTGGGAATATGACATTTCTCACACTAACGTGTATTTGTCACCATGTATTTATTTTCGTCTTATTTCTACTCCCCTAATATATTCTGCGAAAAAAAATCCTATAACAACCGGATTAATATGATATAACTTCAACTCAATAAATGCTAATTGTGTTTTTAACATGGGGGTGACCTCACTTACTAACATTATTCGTCCATTAGTCCTTAAAAATGCTGTTCTTAATTCCTTTCCGAAGCAACATTTGAAAGACCAATTACTGGCTGAACAACGGGATAATCACTATTTGCTATCTTGGATAGAAGTGCAGAAGATTTATGTTACCGATGCTCTGTTAACATAAGGTTTTAAATCTGTGTTATTTTTCGTTATCTCTGAAAAATAAGCTCTACAAAAAAAGATAAATACTATATGCTATAATATATGCCTAAGTGCTTTAAAATGTATTTTTTGATAACATTGCGGTGACACCACAGTGAAAATATAATACAATAAAACATAATAATATCATCGACAAATGTTAGTGTGACTCAACTCATGGTTTTAACTGAAATTGTAAGTTGTTTTGACGACGAAAACTATATTATAAATATTACCAATACCACTAAATTTAATCATTGAAGACAACATAAAATTAAATATGTTATACACATAATTCATACATACTTCCAGTAAAATTGTTTCACTACTTACAAAAATATTTATAAATATAATAAACTGAGACGACTGTTGCGAACAGAATGTGAATCTATAGGGGACAAGAGTGCGAGAAAAATTGGCATTTTTGTTTGATTGCATTATTTAGTTAGTATTAATTAACCTAGTGGAACGAAATATATGGCATCTACAAGTCTGCCAATTAGCAGGAAAGCAACAAAAGGGAAGATCAATTGAAAAGATAGACTCTCGCTTTGATAGCCTGGATCAAATAGTGGGTCAATAGGATGCACAAACTCAATAGAGAGTGTCATATGAAGGTAAATGTAATATGCGTTTGTTTAATGGTAATTAATAGAAAATTATTTTTAAATATATGAGTTAATGTAGAGCACATTTTTTATCATAATGCATAAGTGTATCTTTATATAGTAAAAGTTTTTTCCAATATAATGCCAATTAATTTGCTTTTAATTTGGAATATTGTAATTCACTCTAAGTTAGGATTTTTTTTATGTGGTCCGAATTTCGCCTTACGAAGAGCATGGTAAAAGCGATAGCTCCTCTCAATGCTACACCATGTTCAACAAGTGGTCCATAAAGCAGATATTCGCATATAGCGCCAGCGATTGATGTCTGCTCAAACGCTCCACTAAAAACCGCTCCTGCCACGCTCTATTACGCCCTTAAGTGTGTAAACATTTGCGTTTACGGGTTGACGGAAATCTGACTGGAAAAGCAAATCGATTACTGCATTTAACATACACGTTCGTGTTCGAGTACTCATAAAATCGGACATTTTAATTGACTCGTTTGTAATAATAATTAAGTCACGGAGATTCTTTTTTAGTTGTTTAACGATGCGAGCGAGCTATTATCGATGTAGCTGAAGTTTTCGATCCCGTTTCCGAATGATTTTCGACTTGAAATGGTTTTTGGGTAGTATAGATTACCATGTTATGCGCGGATTGTTAAGCAACTAGCCCCCTATAAATCGTCATTAAATCGGCAATAAAATTTTGAGCCCCGGAAAAGAATGTCCGCTTCATAAACCCGGAGTGTCTTAATTAAGGCCCCAAGTTTCCCATGATCTATGTGGCGGATAAAGACATTCAAACTCGCACACAGGTAAGGAAAGTTTGTGCTCACGGACTCCCCTGGTTATAATAATTTTAATTAGACCGGTATTAATGCTGCTAAACCCTGACATTTGATTTTACGACAGTCTGGGAGACTTAAAACATCCGTTTGGTTGTCTTTTTATCTATTAATTTGACTGGGATGATTTGTGTCGATGTAGAACTAACGAGTAAAATTTGTGTCAAAATCCAAGAAGTCTTCCTTCTGTGCCAAACCGTTTTCCATTAACTAATAGCACAAAGAGTTATTATTTCAAGGCCTGCGTTTTGTTGGTTGTTGGAGTTTGTTGCACCAAGAGGTTAAACTAATAGAAATTATTAGAAGTTATATTGCTAGTGCCTAACCGCACACTATGAGGCATGAATAAAAAAACTGAATGGAAAGATTGGCATAACATTGGTATTAAAAACATTTTTCTAACAGCGATCCATCATTTTTAAGAAAATATCGCCGTAAAATTGCTACATCTAAACTAAAACCTGTTGAATTAACGGCCAAGTTGCTTGTTGAACGCCGCTAGGTCTTATTGGTTGAAAAGGAGATGTCAAATGTCCGCCCAAATCGCCTATCTCAATAAAATGAGGAATCTAAGTAGGAATAAAAAACAGTGTTGTTCAGTAAAGAAATTCTCTCTAATGCACAGAATGCGTTTACCAAAAAAATATTTTTTCATTAAAACTTTTTTCCATAAATTTAAAAAATGAACATTTTTAAAAAAATATAGAAGCAAACGCTTCTCGCACAAAAATATTGAATATTTAAATATATTTTCATAAGACTTAACGTAATCATCCTCCTTAAAGCAGAACAAGGCTTGAAGGGTTTGACAATAAAAAAAAAATCTATTCTTATCAGTGAATTCAATAGAGTGTTTCAAATATGTACTTCATTAAATTCCTATTTTTTTCCATGTTTAGTATTGATTTGAAAATTTAAAAGACCATCTGGAAGTGTTAAGAATAGAAATTTTCTGTTGTCAAACCTTTTAAGTCTTGTTCGGTTTTAATGGTTTAATTTTTCGTTCTGCTTGATAGCTTCTTTTTCAAGATTTGTAGTAGAGCATGATTACATTAAGCCTTATAAAAATAAATTTAAATGTTAGGTACTTTTTATTACAATAATTAGCTAAATTAGCTAAATACATTGGGAAAAATTAAAATTCTATTTTTATAATTATATTTGTTTTATATTATTTTTATATAAATTTATTAACAAACTAATTATTTATTTTATATTTATTAACAAAATGGGTGTCCCTAAAAGAATGCCCATTTCCATTAGCAAATACGTTATGACATTTTCGTTTTTTTTTCGACAACCTTTAGCAAATAAACTGAGCCATAAATAGTTGAACAACTATAGCTATCTAAATGTAAATACCTTTTTGATATGAACATCCTGCCTGGCACCCAATGCTTGCAGTGTTAATTTCAGTGTGAATGCATACATCTTCCTTAATATAAGATTTATTTTTGTATTCTTCTAAAACATACATAGACCAGTCGATAAGTAAATTCGGCCGTTTGCTAATTACACAGGAGAATCTTACCATCGGAAGTAAACCTGTCACCTAATTGGTAAGAAGGAATTGCAAATTTTTGAAGGCGATTTCGTGCTTTATTTGCAAAGCTGTCACCACTGAAACGTAAACTGCAAATTCTTATTCGACTGTGACTTTGTTCTAAAGTTATATTTGCGTATCTATGAGTGCCTATACATCCAAGTAAATTTTTCCAATCGTGACACCTGCAAACAAGGGTGAGATTGAGTACACTATGAAAAATAGCGGTAAGCAATAAAATCAATTAAGAAGGCTACTGGGCTTTTTCTGCAAAGAAAGGGAAAAAAGCTTCTAAAATAGTATTACATGGACAACGAAAAAAAGACAGTCCTTCTGTTAATTTACTGCCACAACCATCCGCTACACAATACGTCAAAGACATTTTGCTTACTTATTTCGGTCACCGAGTGGAAGAGGCGTGACTTTCGTACCTTGGTCGCCTACTACCAACCTACTGGAGGGAGGCGGGACACACAGTGGGCCAGGGGAAACGGTGGTGTTTGACTAATTCGATTTTTTTTGTGATGCCAATAAATTTTACTTAATATTAATAAAAACACAACAATAAAAAGAAAGAAATATTACGAAAAAACTCTATATTTGCAAACAGTTTTTAATTAAATCATGAAAACGGTTTAATAACACTACACAAAATGTAGAAACATTTTGAAATATTAATATTTAAGTAAATAAAAAAAAATTATAGAGGGCGTTCCAAAAGTAACAATTTAACAATTTAACAAAAAAAAGTTATTTATTTAATATAGATAAAAACAAAATATTGTTATCGGATTTTTAAAAATATTTAAGTTTGTTTGTTTGAAAGTAACGAAATAAAACAATAACTGGGTTTTTATACATCTATTCTAAAGTACCATTCAGTTAAGCATTTTGCTCTGTTTTTGTTATAATTTTTGCATTAGTCATAGCTCTAAAAATGTTAAACCATTGTTTTGGAATAAGAGCGTTCATTGAAGGTTTTGATTTATAGTTAATCTTAGTGTCAAAAAAGCATCACAACCCATAGTAAGCAAAAGTTCACTCTGCTCATTTTTCTTGCATGTTCCCGGTATCGTCTGTCGGTATTTCCATCAATACTTGTTTTACTTGATCTACTATCATGCCAAGGCTATTTCTAATGTCTTCTTGAATCCTGTGCTTTCAGTTTTGAATTATCTTTTTAGTACCTTATCTATGCTATTCATTTGCGAAGGTAGAGCCCCACATATCTAACACTTCTGTGACGATATATTTGTCAAGGCACTAACCATTTTGCCATCAATGATTGACATTATTACTCGAGTTACAGCAAGATTTTGTATTTCTTTATCCATGTTGCTCTTCTCTTTTTTAGAAATTTCACTTTTTTTTTTAAATTGCATTTTGATAGGCTGGCAAAGAAGGACGCGGCTTTTGCCATGTAAAAGTTTTTTCGTTTTTTAATTTTTTTGAGTATAATTATAAAGGAATCAAACAGGACAAAAAATTACTTTCAGTTAAAATCACCCTCCTGAAAACCTTGTTTGTACTCTTTTGTCCCGAACTCCCCACTTACTGACCAAAGTATAACTATTATTTTCATCAAAATTGTCGGAGGAAAGCTGAAGGACTGAAAACAATCTGGATACAGTATGGTTCAGCAATGACTGTAATGTAACACAACGGAGTGTTTTGTAGTAGTGATTTCTCAGGGGTAACAGGATTGTTTAGCGTTTAGAATATCATTATACTGTTTTTTCTGGCATTGGTTCGTAACAATTGATATTGTCGCTTAAAAAGATTTCTATCTATTATTAGCGACAGCGCTTTTTCTAAAGACATCTTGGATTGGCTTGTTCTACTGTTATTATTTAATAATTGTAAATGATGGGCTGACTCGTTGCATGATTTTGCTACTTGAGCTAATAAATTTGCCGCTTCTGGTTTACCCGAAGCTTTTACACTCATTTCTGCAGCAAAACACAAGTTCATTGGTTTCACATTCTCGGAGTTCTTTCGTTCTTTTATATTTCCCTGCATAGCTTAACCTGCCAAAATGTATTTTTTGTCGGCTCACGGTGGAAGTTTTTGTTTTATTGCACGGCATTGTAACATTTGTTTCCAGACATTCTGCATACCTCGCCAAAATTATATTTTCATTCCTGAAATTGGAAAAAATTATTATTTATCAAAGATTTTATAAGTTTTTGGTTTTCTTGACATATACTCCCAAGTAAAGTTTCTTTCATTGATACTTTATGTTGACGGGCTTCATAGAAAGAATTTATCGAAATCGAGTGATTTTTACCAAAAGAGACACGTTTTAGTTCAATTGTTCAAGGTTAAAAAGTTTCTCAAATAAACAGATCTCTGTGAAAAATCAACATTAAATTCAACTGCCATCTGGGATTTTAAGATGGCTGACAAAAAATATTTCGGTTTAAAACTTTGATCGATTTTCCCCAAAGTGCAATTTCTTCCCAAAATTTGGCCACATAGGTCAAAACTTATAACAGAAAACATTTTTCTCCGTTTTTTTTGCAAACCCGGTAAATTCGTTAAAAATTATTTTCATCAAATGGAGCAGGTGGGAGCAAGATTGTGCCTTACTCGTAATACCACAACATATTACTTTAATACATAGTATCAACAGCATCCCTAAATTATCCCTAAAATTGTAACATATTGCTAAATAAATTGCAAACATACTTTTTTGGGTTATTTTTTTAATATGACTCAAAACAGTGTAGAATTTTTTGAGGATTATTGCCTTTTAGAGTAAAATTACGTAACTTTATTACTAAAACTTATCTTTACTGGCTTCCTGCATTTTGAATTTTGTCAAAAGCTAATTCCTTTAAAAAAATCCTGTCCACCGCAGGCACGGAAAATTGTATAAATAAAACTTTCTCAAAATGACACTGACAACAAACGTGACAAAATTATTGTTGATATTTCCATAGTAACAAGGAGACTTAAATCGCTTGTTTTGTGAAGGTTCATGGTTTACTTGATTAGTCTGTGAAAAGGAAAATGTATTATGCGTTTATTTCAATAGTTTGGTCTCTCACTGGCTCACCGTGTTACACCTTCCAAAGGTTGAGCAACGCCACGTAGCAGAGTGCGGCAACTTATATTTTAATTCTCAAAACTTTGCTATTGTGATGTCCCGGTTTCCCAGAACGCCTAGACATATACCTTCGACAATGTTCTCTCTGTTGGTATGGGTTCTGTATGTTTACAACAGAAAAATGTACCAAAAATTGCTAAGTGGAAACGTAGCTTGACATAACCAACAATAATTGTTATCACAACCCAATAGCAAGTAGTAACGCACAAGGGTGTACGGAGTGTTAATGGAGGGGAAAGGCTGTCGTTACGGAGGCGATTTTTCGCCATAAACGCCAAGATTATCGGCCATACAACCGGAACAGGTTGCGTGTTTCGGATTAGTCGGATACAGGAGAATTGCGAATATTAAACATATTTACTCGTTAACGCGAGCCGGCGGACCACACGAGGCGATGCCGATACAATATCGTTTAATTAGGACGACGGACAAACTGCCTGTTTAACCGGGCTGCTTCTGCAGCGGCCAATTTCAATAAAAATTATATATGCCAACGGGCGCAACGTCTCTTAATAACCGCGGCCGCCGTTATTTCGTATGATCTTTTTAATAAAAATATTGAGCCATTTTACTGTCTGAAATCTTAATTGCTTATAATTTCGGCCGTAAACCCTTATTAGCGTTCCGGCGAAATAGTACAGACCGGGAACGAATGCAGATGGGCTTCGGGATAATCTTTTTCTGAATATCGACTTCCTATAGCTCTGGCAAGAGGGCGCTCGTCGTGGTTACGGGTGGCACTACCGAGGATATGATTACGATCACCGACTAAACTAGTTTCATTATTTGCAAAGGCACAGGTAATTGATAAAGTAGGTAATGACGAAAAAGTCCACTGTTACAGCAATGGGTCGCCTAACATCAGAAAAGTAAAATAATTTATATAAACTGTAACATGATTTAATAGTGCAGAAACAACCTCAATTTAAGATGTTTATACTAAAGACTTGTTAAAGAAATGTTCACTATATATCTAGTACAAAGGCAGCCACCCTGTCGTTAAGACTGAGAAATGCAAGAAAGAAAAAATTCTACCCACGAAAGATTTTTCGTTTGTTTTTCTATTTCTTCATATAAATAGAAAACTCCGGTGGTCTCTAAATTTCAATTCTGAACCGTACTATAGCATGTATCCATTTTTAGTTGATATTACGGGGCATCTCAGTTACAATTACAGATGGAGCGAGGTGGCTTTCGCAGTTATCGATTTTCTATTGTCTTAGAATTACAGGGAGAAACAGAAAATTTATGTAATTTTTGTTACGGTTTGTAATGTGAACACCCTGTTTCATCATGATATGAATAACACGGAATCTATATATTTTTCATGTAGTATCCAGTGGGGTACTCACTTTTTTTTTTTTGAAAGAGATATGATTTTTAGGATAGGTGTAAAGCATTTTTTCAAAATACGATTGGACTTGTTAAACGCTTTTACAATAGAATATGATATTTTAAATAAACCTATAGTTCGCCATTATGTTATTATTATTATTATTATTAAGTTAAATAAATTGTACATTACTTATTGCAATGCTCTACCAACTGTTGTCAAGGACCTGTCTTAAACTAAATTTTGTAAAATAATAAAACAATTTCTATTGAAGAATGCATTCTATACTGCAGATGAGTACATCCGTATTCCCTCACGAGTGTCTCCATAATTCGAATTGAAATTTTAATTATGGTGCTCCCTATAAATGTTATTAGAGCGTTTGATCTTGCGTTTAATCATTTTTATTAACAGTTTTCACTTGCCATTTGTTGTTCTTGTAATGTATTTAATGGCCAATAAAGCCTAAACTCTATAATATTAATAATAATAATAATTATTATTATTATAATTGTTAACCTTAACATAAAAATATAAATCACAGTGTACTAATGTGCTAATGTGCACAGTGTACTAAATTAATTGTTAAAAAAAACAAATTATGCTATGAAAATGTTGGTTATTTCTTTTATCCGAAAGCCAATTGGCAAAAATATATTGTAGAATTTTAGGACAGCTTAATGAAGCGAAAAAGCGAAAATATATGCATTTGCCGTGTATATCAAAAATTAAATTCTATAAAAACTATCTGAGAACGCCTCTGAATTCTGAATTTTACGTCTTAAAAAATTATGCTTGTAAATGCCGAAAAAAGAATACGTAAAATATACGACAAATGTCAGGTAGCTGGTGACAATCAGTTTCAGCAGTTTTTTGTAATCAATTCACGTTTTTTGGAATAAAATAGTAATAATTAACGTTACTAATAATACGGTAAATGAATAACTTAAAATGGATATACAATGTGTCCTAGATTGGTAACTCTATACAGGGATCTCCACTCCCATTATAGCTGCAGTAAAGGATCAATTTGGAAATGTTTTTCGCCAGTGAGACATCACTAAACCGGAAATTTTACGATTTTTCTAAAAATTGAGGCATGCCATACACGCTGTCTTAATCGTGTTAAAAAAGTGGCTGAACAATATCGCATTTTAAATTTTGGGTTGTTCCCTGTATCTCAAAAACAAAGACAGCTATTGTTTTAAAATGGCATCTTTTTTTTCACGAGAATCACTATAAACTCTTTGCAAGAATATATTTTAAATACCCTTATGCAATGCAATTAAACCAGTAAGCATAGCAGGTTTTTTTTTTTCGTTTCCATGATGAAAAAAACGATTTGTTTGTAATACTGTAAATATTCGAGAGGAATTGTATAAATAACAGATTCTTCAACTATTTTGGTTCATTCATAAGCAAAGTTAAAATTTTTTCCATAACTTACAAAAACAAACAAATTTTGTGTTAGGAACATTGTCTTAAGCTGATATAAAATACATATATGCATTTAACTTTCCAATTTGTTTGGATCTTTTACCTCTTGCGCAACTTAGTTAATCCACCGCCCGAAAGATGGGGGTGGCGGTTCGCCAACGAGGGTTTTCAATCGCGTAGATATGTTCACATAAACGTGTGCTCGGAAATATTTTCAAACTTGCCAATGTGGAGGATTCAGTTTTTTTAATTTTTCTTCATATTAAATAACTGAAAATACAGCAAAAAATCAATCAATTTTCAATTAAATAGCCACAATTTTTATAATGAAGTACATATATATGTATTTTTATTTGCTTAATCCTAGAAAATACAAAAACTGGAAAAAGTCAGCAGCGCACATTTTTTTTTGTTAAAAAAAAGTTGACTAGAAGGTAGGTACGACATTTTAAATAAAATATTAAATATGCTTCACAAAAAACAGAAAAAAGCAAAGCTATTCATACTGAAAAATCATTTGAAGTTTAATTTCGTTTAATTTAGAAAATGTAATTTTTTATGGAGAATTTCCTTTATTTTGAACGGCTATGCCAATGATGTGGACGGTGATGCATAAGTCAAAAAAAGAGATTGTTAAGTACATTCTTATTTTGAAATGACATTTAAAAAGCACTTCCACTATAAAATATTTTAATATCCAATTCTTTTGTATGATTCGTGGGACCATTTTTTTGACAGAGGGCACTGAATCTATTCCTCTTTACTTAAACGATATTCACCTCCACAAACTGTGTAAGCAGAATTATGTTTCTCATTATTTTTTTTTGTCTTCTTCATTTCTTCTTCTACTTCATCCCGCTCTATTTGACCTAAATATTCGTCAAGATCTCGTGGTTGGAGATTGACCGTGCCCAGAGATTTGAGTGTCCGTCTCTGAGTCACAAGTATATTGTTCTATTTTTTCGTCTTTCGTAATTTTGTTATCCCTCGCCCCAATTTTCTTTATTTTATTTCTTTCTTCTTCCGCTTTTATGGGATTACATTTTCAGCTGCCGTTTTTTTTTTGTAAAGGCTGCATGATAGGGTCCTATTATTTCTAGAGAAACTATTAATAACTCTTCCGTCTTTCGTAATATTTCTGTTTATAATAAAAGGCAGGTTTAGATCGATTAGTTTAGCTATTTCCAATATTCTTAATATATTAAAAAAAATCTGGAGACTGCTTGTGTTTTTTACCAAATTAATATTTCGAAGTACTTAGTTTCGGCATAATTCATGTTTTAGCCATCACAAAAAATGTACAAACAAAACGGAAAATTAAAAATGTTATTAAAGACGATAAAGAAATGAGCCAAGTACCGGACGATCCATTACGAATTTTAGGAAAAAAAATTATATACAAAAGTTGTAGAGTACAAATGGCAGTTTTACTTCATGTTATTTTTATGTAGACAGGAAGATGCGAAAAGGTAATAAAAAATAGATAAGAACTAAAAGTTCAGATTTTCACGAAATTATATATTTTGACATAACAATTGTTTTGACAACACCGTGTCTTTATCAAATGTTGATAAAGACACGGTGTTGTCGAAACAATTGTCTTGTCAAAATATATAATTTCGTGAAAATCTGAACTTTTAGTTCTTATTTGTTTTGATAAATGGATTTTCATCAAGTAAAAGCCTCCTCAGTTCAAATAATAAAAAATAGTGTATTGTAAACGGGATTTACCGAACGTGTTGCATACTATACTTTTTCGACGACCGTTAGTTTTTGGTTACAATTTCGCAAAATAACACGAATACATTCACTGACATGACCGTCAGAATTGACAAACGTCAAAATTCAAAGCGTGGGAAATATCTCCAAAAACATCCGATTGTTCCCAAACCCGTGCAGTAAAATCCCGGACATGTCCGAAGTGGCTCGGATCCGTGGAAAACAAAACTGACGTGGTAAAGTGACGCTTCCCACACGCTAGATCGGTGGGTAATTAGCTATTTTACAGACGGGAGTAGAATTTTTTTTTATTATATTACTATAGAATTTTTATACCTTTAGGTGAGAGCTCAATTCTGACCTAAATATTAAAGATTACCATAACGGGTTTCATATTTTTGAAAAATCATTTTTGAATTGAGTCTCCCACAAGGATATAATATATAGGACGTTCCATTGCAAAAAAAAACTGTGGTATTATACGTGTCGTTGAATCGGACACGTTACTTCTTTAGCATCGAAGTGTCCATTTCATGGATATTAAAATATTAAAATATAATTGTTACATATTGCTTTATCTTACATATTCGTTTAATATAGCACCATCGCTAATTATGCTTATCTGAAAATGATTTACTAATCGCCACCAAACAAGATGTTGCTAGATGCTGCAGACATGAAAGTCCCATAGTGAAGATGTCAAATTACTGTCGAGTTGTAGTAGAAGTCTTAAGCGTCCTGTTTATAAGCGGTCTAATTCAAAGGAAAAATTTTACTTTGTTTTACAATTTTTCATTATTGTAAAGTCTTTCTTGCAACTGTGAGCTTAATAAGAAAAATGTATGCTTGAGTGGTGGCTTTTTGTTTACTGTTTATAGTTTAGAAAAACTAGTTTTACGAAAAAGTATTTTTATTTCTACTCGTATTTATTGATAAATACGACATACAGGTTACTATTTCAGATTTTGAATCATATTTAACATTAGAACTGTACTGAAAGACATGAAGTTAGTAATATTCAAGTCGGTAACTTAAAAATTGTAATCATATGTTCAACATTTTTTCTTTCTATTTCTGATATCTACTATTAACTTATGTATGTGTGTTAATGAAACGCCCTGTAGTTGAAACTACGATCTCTTAGTTTCAGCATTTCAGCATAAAATTTTGCACATTAGGCCGCAAAAATTTGAGAAAGATCATTATCGAAAACCGGTTAGCTACAACTTATAAATTTTTTGATTTATTTTAATACAGAACTGGCGATTAATTAGAGAAAAAGGGTATTCGCACCTGTAGCAAGGGCGCGACCGGCGTCGTTCGATTTATATTCATTAATTTTTCCCTGCAAAAATGGCGCGTTAATAACCATCAACCGGTTGGTTTTCGTAGGCAGTTTTTACGCCACCGTTGCTTTTACAACGTCGTAAAACGGCGTGGCTGCCAGAAACGTGATTTTTACCTGGAACATTTCAAATAATTTACATTAAACGGTTCTGTTAATCGAAGTTAAAAAATAGTCTATCGAGCCCTCGCAATTCAGACTGGATAACAATAAAGCGATCGAAAAAACTCCCCGAGAAAATATCCATCAATTAGACTGCAAAACGTAATAATAGTAAACATTTTCGTATATGCACAGTTCCAAATTACATCTGGAGCAATAAAAGTGTTAGAGCGCGTAATACACAAATTTCGGACGGCAGCAAATTGCGGCACCAGAGAAAACGGAAAAGGTAAGCAATTCCGAAGCTGAACGCGACAGGACAGCGCCGTTTTTAGTTTCGTTCATTTTATACTCGATTCTTGAACTAGTCCCGCCGCAAATGTCCTTCACTGCTGTCTTCAGTGTTATTCAAACGACCATATACATTTTAGACAATATGTAGACAGTTGTTTTTTAACTACTGATAGTGGCTGTAAGAACTAAAACAAACCAAAATGAAAGCAGACTGAAATTATCTCAAAAAAGAAACGAAGTTTAAGCACTGAAGGCAAGTTTATCATGCGGTATCGAAGTCCAATTGTGTATGTTAGGGCCCCATGTGATGATTTTTTGGATTCCTTTGGAAATGACACACACATTTCTAATGTTTTTACACTTTATACACTCTAACTTCCACCTTGCGCCATTTTCTTTTTAAAATTTGATCCCCACACACTTAACTCGTTTTTTTTTTCTCAGAAAATTTAATAGCATTTCGTTCAAGTCGTCGGCCATTGTAATAGTTTGCAATGTAATTGTTTTTAATTCAAAAGCATTGTCAACAACTATATTTAAAACTTTACCTCGACACTGATTGCTATATATATCTGAATTTGGGAAAAACTTGGCACTTTATATATATATATATATATATATATATATATATATATATATATATATATATATATATATATATATATATATATATATATATATATATATATATATATATATATATATATATATATATATATATATTTATTTATATATATATATATATATATATATATATATATTATATATATATATATATATATATATATATATATATATATATATATATATATATATATATATATATATATATATATATATTGTTACATGTTACCTCCACCTCCTCCCCCTTGAGTTCAAATTGCGGACTTAATTATCATAGGTCATTGTGTGTAGCTAAGGATCAAGATGCATAATTGTGCAATGGATATGGTGGTTGGTTTCCACCTGCACAGGAACTGCATATACAGGACTAAAAAGAATAGAAAATTAAGTGCTTCTATTAGTCATTCAGCCTACTTAGGCAACATTGAGGTTTTTGTAGGGAAATTCATTTTC